>NC_091483.1:10853708-11498430 GCF_947461875.1 Haliaeetus albicilla | reverse complement strand
TTAACAGAATTTTCCATATTGTAGAACAGACACAAATATTTTAGTATATATTCACCTATTGCCTTCGGCTCTCTTCAGTAAGAATGGTAAACGTTATCTGAACCCTGTTTGCCATTTTGGATATCTTCTGATTTACTCAAGTGGTTAAAATCCAGGGGACGCTTTAATCAGTGCTGACACAGCAAACAAGAAAGCTTTAGCACAGTATGTTTCATCTTGACTCAGCAAGATTTCCAGCACTCACATTTACGCATTTTTGACAGGATGCTTCCTAAATGAAGCATTTGCCTTCTGGAGAACTACACCCACATAGATTTCATTTTTCCTGATGTCTGTCAATATCATGAACTTTATTAACAAATTCAAATTCAAAACAATTTCAATTCAAGAAAGCTGTCCAAGTTAGTTCTTGCTCATTTCTTACATATGAGGATATCTACAAAAACACAGATGCTCAACAATGGATTTTAATGGATGTGTGTATTTGTTTATATATATGTATCCATTTCATACCAAGACAGATTAGCAGATTAGAGACAAAATAAAACGAAGGAGCTCTTTAAGAAGAATTTGAGCTCTGATTGTAGGGATCAGTGCAATGGATTTAACTCACAGTTTCAGAATTTCTCATAGCATAATATTATAATAAAGTCTTACTGGCTGTCTTTTACGTTACTGCAAATAGAATAAACAACTTTCTATTCTTTATAGCTATCTGATGCCAATGTTTTGCAATCAAATTGCAATAACTAAATGTATATCAAAGATGGTTACTTTGGCTCCTAAGCCTTTGTGTAGGTTTTAATTCAGAAGTCCCAGTGCCATAAAACTCGAGACTTGAACATGGAACAATGGCAGGATATGATCAGCTTTCTCCATATAAGACGTACAAATATTTAACAGCCTTGCAAAATTGGAATGACAATTTATCAGCCTAGGAAGACTATCTATTTATCCACCCTTTACCCTGAGGAATGATAGTACTTAAATAAAGAAAAAAAAAAAAGCCTACTATGAGCAGGTAAAATTTTGAGAGTCAAATACTGAAATGCGTGCTTGGTTGTGGGTATAATGCATGAAGAAGGGGCTGAATTCAAATCTTGAATACAAAACTCCATTCTACACTAAGGAACAAGTCTAACTTTGTAGTATCATAAATGTATCATATCTACCCTTCTGCTTGCATTTACTGATAGGAGCGTGCTCCTGTAAGAAAAAATCCAGTGGCAACTTACCAGATTTTGAACTATAATTATATACACACACACATATCTCCCCACACACATATATAGTGACTATAATGCAGGAAGCATAATCTTTACAAATTGTATTTATCTGTGCATTGTCATTCCACTTAATTTTGCAACAATACTGACGAAAAACTACTACAACTTGTTCGAATCAGCTGAGACTATATTAATGGAAATACCTCTTTTCTTTTTTTCTTTCTCTCAATAGGCAGCTCAGCAAAAACTTGCATTAAATAATTGGACTTTTATTTCAAGTAGTGAAATGTTTTAATATTTCTAAGTTTTGGAAGAACCTGTGTGGAAGAAACCAAAGTCTGGTTTTGAAGAAATTGAATAGGCAAGCTGCTTAGAAATCCATTGCTACATATCTAAAGCAGGAATTGGAAAAAAAAAAAAAAAAGATTTACAGATCTGATTCCATTTTGTTATCCTTTATAAGATCCTGTCTTCTGTGCTGGAACTCTAATTTACTCCAAAGACAGTTCTTCACACAGACAGCTTGTTCTATTATACTTGTAAATTGTAAATTTAAACATAAAATATTGTTTCTGATACCTAACTGAAGGATAGAATATTCTTATCCTTACAGCTGCGTACAGATCGCATCCTCCAAAGCTTAGCATGCCCTACTAGGAACATTACAGAACAACAGGACTGAGAGGCTAGTCCACGCTTTTAATCTGAGGCAAGTTTAAGTACACTTGTATCATCCCTGACAAGTATTTTCTGAACTATTTTTGAAAACCTTTAATGAAGGAGATTTCAGAACCTTTCTTACCCCAGCTTTTGGGTATAGATATTTCCCCTTAACATCCAATCTAAGCATTTTCTGATTAGTTCAGTTTACTTTTGTGTCCAATATGCAAATCAGAGTCCTTAGACACTTGCATCACATATGCTTAAGGAAGAGGCAAATACAAAAGCTACTGTTTAAAGGCATTTACATACCTATCGCTGCCGATAGGCACCTACTAGCATGAGGAAATACATGGGAGATGCTGAACAGCCAATTTCAATGGGAGTTGGCTGGATGCAACAGGTATCTCCCCCACTAAAACAAGGAAAGGGGAGCGGTTGAGCCTCTGTACTGCCTGATACGCTTCTCAGCACTTCTCTTGGGACACAGCAGCTATGTACTGGGGTTTTATGTACCCTAAAGCTTGTGTCTTCAAATGTTATTGTACCGAAATCACAGTGAGCTAGGGAAATCGGCAAAAGCTACGTCTTTAAATATCTTGGGAGCCCAGGCTGTAGTACTTAAAAACTTCCTTTTCCTCAACAGTTCTGCATCCTATCATGATTCCCTCTGGGACTCTCCCAATGAACTCAGAAAGATTTCTGTGCATACATGGACCAATGTCTACATTATTTAACATTAACCAAAAAAAAAAAAAAAAGGGTATGTATATCATATACACAGTTCATGGAAAGAGTTCAGTTATGGAAACAAATGACAGGGTATGGTATGGTTAAATTTTTCAGAAAAAATGGCATGCAAAATGTGAAGGCAGTTTCATTAAATAAAAACACCTCCAACTGCCCATGAAATAGAGAGGAAAAACGTTTCCTTCTCCTCCCAAAGACTGAAAACAACCTTAATGTACAGTATATGTCTAATATTAGAGATATACTTGGAAATAAAGAAAAACCAGTTCTAAGAAGGGCAAAGACCTTCTTTCTTTAAAAGCAGAAACAAGAATTTAACAAACTCCTTTAAATGAAATAATTGTCACAAATTTCATCGCTTTTCTTCATAAAATTAACAAAGCCTGTAGGTGACTAAAAGTCCCGCTACCTACAGCTAGAGAAACATTTCACTGTTGTTTGCTTAAATCAATAGCTGTTGTTGGTGCTTTTGTTTGATTGTGTTTTGTATAATATATAATTTCAAAAAGGATCCCACAAAATATTTTGTAGTTATATAAATGTGCTAGACATACACATTAGAAGTGTTTAACAAGCATATTTTTTTGTTCGGAGTATTAAATTAACAACTTCAGGGCTCGGTCCAGTAGCCGTTTGTACAAAGAGCTCTCGCAAATTGATCAGGAGTCTTGTTTGGATCCATAGCAGGATGGTTTCCATACAGATGATTTATATACTTCTATCTAACAGAAACTGTCATTATAAACAAACAAACAAACAAAAACAACAAAAGGAAGAAACCCAAACTCTATTACGACATAGCAGTGGCTAAATTCAGCTTCTCACACATTCATCCTGTGGCAGCACTGGCGGGGATATCAGATTTTCTATATAACGGCATGATCCAAATTCCACTGCAATCAATGAGAGGTTTTCTCTTGTCTTACTTCAATATTGAATCATCACTAGGAACTTGTTTGAATTTGGCTAGACCTTGGTTGATAACACAGTGTTCTCTCATTGGTTTTCAATATTTGATATATTAAGGTACAGTAGGGAAAAAAACACAATACAAAAAGAAAAAAAAAGAAAAAAACATTTTACTAGATTTTTACATTTAGTAAATGGTACTTAAACTCCATGGACATGAAAGTAATTTTAAACTTTACCTTTGAAATTTTACCTTTTTCAATATTTCATAGAAAAGAAATGCTCTAAGATACTGTTTCAGACCACAGAATTATTACAGACCATAAAGATTATATGCAAGGGCTTAATCCTTTTCCCAACAAAGATGGTAGCCAACCCCTTTTAACTCCAATGGGAGAGGGGTCAGCTGAGAATGTGCCATGTTCCTAATTTCAAATCTCCTTTGTGATAAAAGAGTCAATAGTTTGGCATATACTTTGCCTTTGTAATTTGAATTCTATCAACAACTATTCCTAGCCACAAGAGAAATATTTTTAGGCAATATATTTGTATAGTTTCACAAAACTATGTTGAAGAGAGATGTGTGGGTGTTTGTGTGTGTGTGTGTGTATGTACGTATGTATGTATGCATACTTATGAGTTTGGGATGATTTTCTTAAAATACTTAACTTCACTTACATAATATCTTACATTGCAAAATGTACAGACACCCAGTGTTCTTTTTAACAACATATACAGGTGAGTTTATAGAGCCTTATAAAAGATTTTGTGATTCCAAATTAAAAACCATAGAAATATAATCAAAATAATGGAGAGTGATTTATACCTCTGATAGTACATAGCGCTCATTCTGGTAATATTGACAGCTGCATCTTTGGCATTGAAAATTCATTACAACTTTTAGACAAAATGTTGTTGCTTACAGCTTTTTTTTTTTTTTTAAACAAGAAAAACAGGATTGACCAAAATACGGATATTGGGGAAGTACTATTAAAGGTTTCTTTTATTTTTGTTTTTAGCAAGGATAGCTTAGGAACCCTGAATTACCTTCTCACTTTAGTGTATGGTGTAGACTGTATGAATCCATTTAAAAATCAACTAAGTTGTACCACGTTTTTCGGAAAATTATATATAATATAATATATATATATTTTATATTTATTTAGAAGCTTTGAAATAGTACAGTAAACACTTTGCAACACGGTGTATAAACTACAGAATGTCTTTGATAATTTTGTGGGTCTTCAGATTAACAACATTTTTATGACCCACAGGTGAAAAGAACATGATCACAATCTCTCTTGTAAAGTTGGAATAGTTTGGGGAACACTTGATCACACAAAAATAATATAAAACAGTCAAGTTTAAAACAGTGATATTGCATTTATAATGCACATTTCTTTTATCTGTACGATTGGCTTCTTGTGGTGAATATAAACATCTAAAGGGCTCAGTGACATTTTGGAGAGAGAAAGATATATAGTGCTGTAAACAGGCACACACTGATCAGAGAGGCAAGATCAGTTGCCTCTGAAGTTTCTACAGTTCTACACATTTCAACTCATTTCTCAGGCCTGCTGAGAGCAATTAGGTCCTATTGTTGGCCATGATGTCTCCAACAGCACACAAATCCTTCAGTTACACAGAACTGGATGGCCAAGATAATGAAGTTGAAAGTTGATGCTTTTTGTTGGTCGACTTTTGTGCAAATCATGCTGCTTCAGGTAAGTCCTGTAGAAGTGACTAGCATATCCTTTTCCGTGCTGCAGGAAAGAAAGAAAGACACTTCTGAGAGAAAAAAAAAATCAGTCTCCAAGAGTTCTTAGGTTTAGTATTTCTTAGAGTGTAGAGAAACAATCAAAACTTGTCACAAACTGTCGCTTAAAATTCCCATTGTAGCAAATAGTTTAATGTTGATTCACTTTTCAGAGAAAAGTCTTTTTGAGGCTTGATAGCCCGAAAACCAAACTTCACATGCTGCTTTATTATTCTGTCTAACATGTCATGGCAAGTATTCCAATGTGCCTATACAGAATCGGTATAAGAACAAGGCAAATAGTCAGACTTGCAGCTTCAATATTACTGGAATTTCCAAGCCTAGTTTTTCCTAGTTCAGCTTGTTATTTGAAGCAAGATCTAGAATCCCCCAAAGACTCAGAAGCCGGTTTTCCTTCTCTTTCAAAGTGAACCATTATCCTCATCACCAAATGACCTTTTAGTCTGGTTTGACAGAGATGAAAAAATGGTGCATTAGTGCTACAATTCAAATTTCAGCATTTACTGTCAGGCTGGAAATTAACTTGTGTTACACAGATGAAGAAGGTCAATGCATTAACAAACCCATATCCTAATCCACCAGCTGTGGTAGCTATATTACCTCAAGACACCGGCTATTTTAACCGTAATTGGGAGCAAAGGTAACAAATGATTTGTACTGGCATTCAGGAAGACCCTGGGTTAAATTCTGATCTCCGTCACATATGAAGTTGAGACAAGGAACTAACTCACTTGCTGAAGTATCATCATCATCATCATCATCATCATCATCATTATTGTTTAGTAAAGCTTGTAATGAAAAAATCAGGTTTTACCTTAGCTCCAAATCAACTAAATCCCTACCTGAAATTCAGTATATTTCTGTGCATGAAGTGTTACAAGTAAACCAAAAAGGAATCTTAACTTTTGAATGAGTCTTTGAGTCAAGCCATCCATATATACATGTTGATGCTTGCATGCTGACACACAAACACATCCAGTCTCCGTTCCATTTAACATAAATATATACATTAGCCATACTTATTCACTATATATATTCACTAGGAAACATATGAAACGTATCTACTGTATCACAGGGAAGTTAGATTACTTACAGGAAAAGGTTAACATGGATGTTGTATGTTCATCTAATCTAGCCTGCCTATACCATAGGATGCACGCAGAAAAATGTGAAAAACATTTACGTATAAGCTATCTGTTCAACATAGAAACAATGGCCAGACACGTTAGTAACATTAAAATTAAAACATCTAATATATTACGTTTTGGATGGTTCAATTCTGTAGCAAATCAGTAGCAGAATTAGAAAGGATTTTTAAAAGCTTCCGCAAGTTATTTTTTTAACATTGTGATTAATGAAATCAGAATCTTCATGATGTTTTGATGCAGTATATGATCAGACCGATCAAGTTTCTAGACATCTTTTAAAATATGTTTTTAAATATTACAAGAAACAATCATTCCAATAATAGTAATAACAATAACAAGACTTATATTTGATCTTCATAACTTTTTTCCAGAAGTTCACTAATAATTTCAGTTCTCTTGTGAATAGGTAGGTAGGGTGGTCTAGATTGCTGTCTGCCATTGAGGAACTGATGCTGCAGTACAGTCACAGTAGGACTTTCATGGGAGAAAACTATACAGATAAGCAGCCGGGGCAATTGCTGCTTTCATGCAGCACTACTGTCCTTCTAGTCCTGTCTGACACACTGCATTGGTGGTGTTGATGTGACACTTGAGGTGCACAGAAAAATCTGTTTACAATATTCTTTCAGATAATACAGAGATTGAGTTACTGGCTGTGTCTAGTCTTTTTCCATGTAAAGTAGTGCATTTTTTAAAATTTTTAAACTTCAGTTAATATGCTTATATTACAAAACAATCAGGTCGTTTTATAGCAATAACTAAATATTACACATTAGGGTGCAGAACACCTGCAACTCTCCCCACCTACAAAAATCCTTGTCCCAAATCCTACAATATCCTCTGCCAACACATAAAGTGCATTGAATTTCAAAGGCAACTTTTGTCCTCCATGGTTTTTTTTTCTGGTATTTGCACAGAATTTTATGTGCAAGCAAATCTCTCCATGTCTATACCAGTTTCCGTCTTTTTACAGATGGGGAATATAAATCAGAGAGGTTAAATGGAAAGGAGGATGGACTTAGCTTAAAACAGAGGGCAATGAAAGTTCTGATATCTGTTTCTGGCTCTGTGTGTGTGCATGCATGTGTGTTCATAAATAAACTTTAATAAGAAACATGAAGCCTCTCTGTATCACAATTTCTCCATCTGTAAAATGGGAATAATATTGCTTACCTATCTCCTAGAGGTGCAGGAAGGTTTAAATCACTATTCTTTATAATCCACTTTGAGATCCAGAGATGGCAAGTGCTATAGAAATGGAAGTATCAGAGTCAGTGTAAGAGCTGGAACAAGAACACCATAATTTCTGGTGCCTAATATCTTCTCTGAGATCACAGCTCTCTCTTTCATCCCTATTTTATCTCCTGTTCCAAACTCTCAAACTAGTGCATAGGGAAGCTTCAAGTCTGTGTGAGTACGGGTACTAGTTAGAAAGAGGGTTTTAATAATAAGCAGTTTCATAATTCTGTTAATGTAATTATACTATTTGTACATATATTCTAATAGTGTTTCAGGTGAACAAGATGATTAAAGAATCACAAATATTCCAATTAAAGCTCTTAGGTTACACAATTTGTGCTGTACTGACTATTGATCCTTCCCCACAGACCTTAACAAAGATTTTGAGTGTTACAGTAAGAGTGCTTAATGCATAAAATTTATACAGAATTGCAATAAAAACTGGAAATAGAACCCAGCAAAAATATATTAAGATTCATTTGTTCCTCAGTACACATTAGTAAACCTGCCGTTCACAGTGAGCTAGTTCTGTGTACACTGACGAGAGAAGATGTGTAAAGACACCAGTGGTAGATGAACAGAAAAAGAAATGAAAAACATTAACATAAGAAACAAAAAAGAAAGCATGCAATGATTATTCCTAGCTTATGAATCAGAAATGAACAGAAAATACTGCAAAGCCCTAGTCTCTTTAATAAATCTTCCTCTCACTCTGTTGTGAGGCATCCTATTGCATCCAAACTTGATACCAGACTACTACTTTACAGCCATGAATATAGTCATATACATTTCCTCTTTTGGCAAACCCTAGAAGGGATTGCCTGTACTTGGAAGACCTTCTAACTCTCTGAATCAAAATTTTCTCCCGCTTAGTGTTGCTAGCTAATCTAACTAGGATGGAGAGAAGGCCCACTGCTTCCCTCCACAAATGGCAAGCAAAGCAGCAAAAGAAAACACATCCTATACCTTTTATAATGATTGTCACTTTCATTCTATACTATATTTAAGAGCTCCATAAACTCCCACAGCATTATGTCTGCTATAACAGAATGACTGCTGAGTTCCCCCAAATGCCAACAGTCTAAAGATCCAAATCAACCCCTAGATAATAAAATCTCCAAAGAATATCAAATGCCAGGCATGCTGCTGTTACAGAAATATTGCTGATCCCCCTGCACTTAGGAGAAAGAAGACACTTGAACCTAAAAACCTCTCTTTTAAATCAAAGCAAACAATGCAACAGAACAGGGGGAAAAGCCGGTATGTAAACTGTCACCTTGCTACTTCAGATCCAAACTCTGTAAGTTAGCACAATATCCAAGTAATATTTGTCTTCATATGGGCTTTCAGATAGGGGCTTCTATGCAAGCACTCAACGCATTATGTTTTTCCTTGTGGGTCCCCTGTAAAAAACGTGTGCCTCACCATGCCACATTTACACAGATCAGGTGGTCCCCATGCCACACGGCAACTGATACAGAGCTTGTGGGAGGCTGTAATCTCCTGCATTCCACTCAGAAATAGCCCGGCTATTCAGGCTTTGCAGTGAACGCCTTTCACTTGTAGTGAACAATAATTTTAAAAGGAGTTAATTACCTCATATACATTACGGCAATGTTGGTTTTAAATTTGCATTATTAATTTTAACTCTCTTTATATTTTTATGGTTTGCTTTACAGTCTATACGTTAACTGTAGCAGATGAAATATTGCCCTTGACTAAGTCCCATCAGCTTTGACAGAGCCAGGAATGGATAATTCTAGTGACAACCAACAGACTGCAAATTCAGCATTCTTGGTTTAACTCATCCCAATTGAATAGAGACCAGGATTCAAGCAGTGGTAGAAAGTATTCTATATGAAATAACCTGGCTGCTTCAGCTAACCTGGAGCTCTAGTTCAGTTATCAGCAACTATATTTTTGGAAAGAGATCAACAGGTGAATGGGAATGCAGAGTAAACTACCATAGCTCCCTCACCCTTTGTAGTGGTGCATCCAGGTAAAGGGTGAGACACACGGCTGGGGCTGGGGCTGGGGGATGTAGGATGGGGTTTACTCTGCTGCCACCCATGTTCTGTGGATAAAAAAGTATTCCAGTCATTGCAGGTGTCAATTCAGTATCTTTTGCAATCTATAAAGTCTTTTTTTTTTTTTTTAATGAGCTATTACTTAAAGAAGTTTTTTAAAGCATTGCTAATAATATTTTATGAGAATTCCACTAATGGCATTATAAAAAGAGATTGTCTTATCCAGTCCAATAAACTTTGGTACACAAATATGAAAATAATATTTTTCTCATATATCTTTTCCTCATGAATTAGTTTAACGGGAACATTTTTTTCTTTTCTTTCAAGGCTTTAGTTAAAGAGATTTTGTGCTTCAAATCTACGTACTCTGTAGAGCACACTTAGACAAAACAGCTTGCATTCCACATGACCACGTTATATTTTACACAATTAATGTGGTTTTGTTAACTCTGTATTATATCAAATAGTTGAAAAAATGAAGATGGAACATATTTACTTTTGTACTTTAAAAAAAAAAAAAAAAAAGGCCAGCTCTCCCCTAATGTCAGTGAGTCAGTTGGCTCTGGTGGCCACTGTTTATGTGCTTATGTGTATGTCTGAAGACTCCTGAAGGCCACCAAGGGAGTTAGGTAAGAATGAGACCACATGCTGTCTGGCCATTTCTGGCACGTGACAAGATAGGGAAGGCAGGAGAAGCTCCTGCATGTGAACATGTAAGTTGCACCAAGGCAGCATTTGTCCCTAATAAAGATATGGAATTCAGTATGAATGAAATGTTCTTTCTGGGATCTGCAAAACTCAAAATGTAAATATTGTTTCTAAAATAAACCAACAGCATTTGGACTGATGGGTACAATTACTCAGATTTCATGTGAAATGAAAAAAAATTGTGAGCATTAGGTCTTCAGGCTGTGAATAAATAAAGTAGGCCACGATGCAAAAGTTTGTACTTGTTGCATTGAATCTTTTCTGGAAACAGACTTGCTTTTAGCTAATAAATAATCCTCACAGACCATTAAAATCTCTCCTTCCTTTGAGAATACATCTTTACTTCTGGAAAAAGATGATTATGCCAAAAAGCTATCTTTTGCATAAAGTGAACAATGTAACCACATATATTGTCCTTTCTGTTGTCTTGCATTAAGTGCATACATTTCCATGTCTATATTCATTTAAATCAGTTCAAGAAACAGTGATTCCCAGCCAAGCCAAAATTTGACAGTGGTGGACGCTGCACTGACCATAATCTAGTGAACATGACAAGTAGTGTTACCTACTCCATGAAAAGGGAGAAAGAGGTTTGTCCTTTGCACTTAAGTACAAAACTGACACTTTCCAAATTTGAAATTAGTGTTGAATTCTATATCAACAACTTGAACAGATCATCACTCTTTTTTGAAAGAAGTTTATTGACCAAATTTCTGACTTGACACATATTGCCACTTCTATTAGCTTCATTTCAAAATTGGAAAATACATACTTAAAAGATATTTTTGATGTTTGGAACATGTCTTGGTAAATATTTTCATATGGCAAGTGGGATACCTGATACAAATGTTGACACATCATGACAGTCACTGAAATAATGTTTCTCTGGTGCTACTGAGTGCTCTGAGATTTATATCCTGCCTGGACTTAGCTGATCCTCCGAAAAAAACCCAAACCATTTCAGTTCTTAAGAATAAGGAATAAGTATCCAAGTCCCAGTTCATGTAAGCACCAGATAAAATTTCTCCCTGTTAGGACTATCCTCAAGCATAGGCTTAAGTTTAAGCACTGACCTTAATCAACATGTGCTTTACATTAAACATATGATTAAGAAGGATTTTGTTTTGAAACAAGTCCTGGATTTTGTCATCAATGTTCTGTGGCACATAAGATACTTTTATGTGCGTTTGATTTTCTGTTCTAAATGCTGAGAATTTTTTTTTCACTGCCCACAACAGCCCAGTGGCATAGTATGTGTCAGATTTGATTTATCTCTGGTTGCCTTTATTTACTACAGAAACAATGCTTTTTAGTTACTACAATTCAGCACAGAAAGTGCTACGCTATATTCTATAATGTACTGTAAAAATACCAAACACAGTTTTCCCACAAGATACAGTGAGCAGAAGAAAGCATTTTCCTCTTTCTGTACTATTATAACCTTATTACCTACCTGAAAACACTAAAGATAATACATGACATCACCATTCTATTCAGAGAATCATGGAATATTCAATTTTGCAAGGGTTCTAATAATTATGTACTGTATTAAGACCAATTAAATAACTCCTAAATTATCCCTGATGTTTGTCAAACTTAGCAGAGAGCATATACCGTAAGAATGTTTCCAAATTCTCCATCAACAACTTATTCTAATTGCATACATGTTCTAGTAGCAAATTCACATTCTTCCCGATTCACTGTAAGCTAATAAATTTGGTACTATCCTTAGTAATACCAGTATTTGATTCTTTTTTTATAAAAATTGCTTATGTATTTGTATGCAACCATCATTTCTTCTCCTCAATCTTCTTTTCTTCTTCCTCCATGCAGTTTTTTTTTCTTTTCAAAATTCACCATTTTATTGCACTCATCTGAAATCTACACTACACATCTCTTTAAGCTGACAAGCCTGAAAATGAACATGTCAGTTTGAGAGTTAACCAATGCAGAGTACACTAAAGGCTGGCTACAATTTGACTTAAAATTTTCAGTGCCCTGAGGAGAAGAGGAGGGATATGAACCATTCCTCCTAAATTGCTCTTAAGTGCCCAAGTTCCCTATAGATGCAAGGGAGAAGCAGACATGTATAAGCCGCCGTTTGGTGGCCTTCAGAGGTGCCTAAATTAATCATGCTGGATTTGGCCTGAAATAATTAAATTTACTTGTTCTTACACGAGGTAACATGCGTTACAGTATTACATCAGCATCACACTGTGTATTCCTATCCAATTTACCTTTGCCATGTTTTTTCCACTACCCCTCTCTCCTAGCAGGGATTAGGTGGCATTAGGATCTGGCAGATATGTCCCCTCTCTTTTCGTGAACATTTTATTTTCCATTTCTAAAGCACAGTACTTAACATTGTTTTTCATGAGCAGCATACACTCAGATTTCAGAGAGTCCTTCCCAGTTTAGCAAGATAACGTACTTAAGTGTATCATATAAACTTCTCACAATCCTTTCAAAACTTCTCTTATTCAAGAAGACATATTGGCTCGGTTTCTGTCCGTAAATGAAATTTGCCCATGACCATTCTTTGTCACTTAAGACTACCAGAATGGAATGACTTATATCCACATTGTTAAAATTTCTCAGCCTTACCGAGCAATATATGGGGGCCATATAGCGTGATCATATTCAATCTGCTTCAGGCATGGTCCCTGGCCCATGTTCTGATGCCCACACCACGTCCAGGACTTGTTAGGGAAGAAAGCTAGTTGACACAGGCTAAAGGCATGCCAGAGAGTGTAAGAGTACAGACCATAACATTCCAGTGCTGGGAAGGATCCTGTTTAATTAATTAGAAGCAGTGTAGCCATATTGGACATACAGAATATTGCAAGTACAAAGCACACAGCACTTTATCTCAAGTAGAGCAGAAAAAAAGTTATTACTGCATCTCATTTGTAAGCAAGAACTTTTTTAGATCTCAATTCCTATCAATACTCACAGCTGTGTGCAGCTACTTCCAATTGTCATCTGAAGTCCAATTGAGAAGAGATGGATGTCAAATTAAAGCACAAACAGGCAACTAAAAAAGTCATGAAGTGACAGAATTTTACTCTGACATAAGATGAATCCGCAATATCAGCATCTGTAAAATTCCTTATGAATAAAGAAAGGTTGCATTCAAGCAGTTTCATAATGAATCCTTTTCCAGTGCTGAATGCAGCCATGATGCTGGAGGTGAAAAGATAAAGTCAGAGGACTCAGGTCACTTGCTAAAACAGGAGTCTGTCATCCCCGTAACTTCTTTGGTGAATCTACTCTGCATCCATTTTTTTTTCTTTCTAATCCACATTACTCCTGATAACCTGTGAAAATGTCATGTAAAATAACATCATTTACACATATGAAATAGATTCATGTGTATGCAAGAAATGCAGATTTACTCTTGCAACTCATACATGAACACAATTTTCAGGCAGAATTTAGGAAGCAAGTTCTGAAGATTTGCTTCCCCATGTCCACAATATTTTCTTCAACCAATAAAGACCATTATCCTATCACAGAAAGAAATTAAATTACTTTAGGAGAGTTTGGATCTTCAGTGAATCCATGTTGATTACTATAATCGTATTTAGTTCTTCCAACAATTTATTACGTATTGAAGTTAAAAATTACATTCGAATTGTCTGTGTCTCCTACTTCCTGTCTTAGAAGAAGGTACCAAATACATCATATGACTTCACTATACTATGTTTCTAAAACAAATTAAATATATTGACAGCTACTTCCCAGCAGCAGTCATCCTACTGCTAGCATGAAACTGTGGATTCTTGGTGGCTAGTGTACAAATAGAGCTGTTTACAGGCTTGCCAAATAAATAGCAACACCAATCCCTATAGTGTGCTTGTCCAAACACGATAAATAGATGCAGTTCCTTCTCTTACTGGCTATTTGTTGCATTCTTTAAATGGCTTTCCCTATTTTTCTGCCTTTGGTCAAGAAAAAAAAAAAAAGGAAGGGAAGGGAAGCCCTCAAAAATTAAAGCAGTGGAAATGACAGTGGAAAATCAGAGTTACTGTGTGCAGCAAAAGAGCCAGAAACAAGAATAATTTCCTCTGCACTGCAGGCCAAGGAGTTCCTCAGAGAGAGGCAAGCAGAGAGAAGACTTTGCTGTGCATAGACCCAAGATCAGCCACACATTCAATTTGCCAGCTCCTGACTGTCACAATAAGGAGGTTTGTACGTTTAAGAATAGCATTTATGCATAATTAATAGATTTTGCCTATCAAAAATAAATAACTTCAGTGCCTTTGAAAATTTTAACTGCAAACATTTCATTGCTTTCCAAAGAGACTCATGTCCATAAGTGGCTAAATTACTTTTGTCATAGGATTTAAATTTGTAGGACAGGAGGCATTTTGGAATTTTAAGCCAGCATAACACAGTAATCTCAAAAATTACTCCTAAAGTTTCAAGCAATCTTTCTGCTGGTTTTTTTCATATTCCACTGGTAGGAGTCCAGAAAATGGTATTTCATTATTTAAAAAAAAATCTCCACAGATGGTATATTCACAGCAGACACAAGCACTCTCAAAACTGACATAAATGAGTAAATATAGCACCAGTCTGAGATAGTTAGATTTACAAGACTCCTATATCTTCCAGTCAGAACTGGCAAATACAGACTTCTACAGCTATTAGAGGAAAAGAAATAGTTAAAATTATATATTTTTAAGACAAACTAAAAATATAATTTTCTTTCAAAAAAAAGTTGCTCAAGTTTTTTTAACTTGTTCAATTATTTTCCTGCATTGTAGTTGCAAAAAGCTCTAGAGTCGTCTAAGATAAAAGATGCTATGTAAACCCAATAACGGGTACATTCTTTTATCAGTATTTTGTACAGTACAGGGTACTGTTAATTCTGTCCAAGATCACAGTTACATAAAGAGATTCAAGCAAATAGTATTTAAATATAACAGCTAACACCTGTGCTTTAAAATTAAAAGAATGCTTATTTCTTATATTCATTATTTTCATAAAAATTCATAAAAATAATGTAATTTATAGGGTTTATTGGGCTAAGTTATCTTTGCATATTTATATATTCCTTTCTACTTTTGCTTTCTGAATTATCCATTTCCTTTCTATTATTGCAGTAATACTCTGTAAGTGTTCTTCCCTTTGAGCGATAGTTGCAAGAGGAATACATTCAGATGAAGAATGCAAACCAGTCATGAATGTGAGAAAAAAATACCTTTCAGAAGTTATGCAATAATCACTGAACAGTGAATCATCGTAAGTGGTTTATTCAAGATCATAGAGTACCTACAATAATGAGTCAAAATACATTATAGTCTTGCTCTCCCCTTACTATATTTTAATTAGTATTACCTGTTTATTTCAGGTTTGGAGCTTTTTATGTAAGCTTTATTTACCTAATAGGAATTATATACCTCCAAGTTTGCCACTTCAGATACAAGTGAATAAATCTCTTAGCATTTCAAATACAGCAAAAATGGGAATGCTCTATCAGACTTTTTAGAAAAGGAAAAGTATTCAATTAGGTTTCTTAGCATTAGCAGATGTTGGCTTTTCAACTCAGCCTCCATTTTTGCTGAGCAATTTTGCATGTACAAAGTCATTCTCATTTGTGCAGAAATGAGAGCTGTATCCTGTCCCAGAGGTAAATCCCTGAATATAAGTGAAGAGTTCCACTGTCTGTGACAGGATATGCAGGATATTCAGCTATGCAGATCAGATTTAAAGTTGAAAAATACAATTTTAACATTCTTTTGGGGCACAAAACTGTACTACTCACAAAGGACCAACTCTTACTATGCACATATAATTTGTTTATTCATACCAATAAAAATTGCATTTCAATGCAACTTTTTTTGTTTTTAAATCCAGCATTAAAATGTTTTCTTTCTTCTTACCCCAAGAACTGTAATATGTACATGCAACTTATTGGTGCTAATTTGTTTCTTTTACTTCTGTGCATTTTTACTTCAAGTATGTGTGAAAATCACAAACTGAGTTAAAAATTATTAATGAAGGGATCAGACAGCTCATAAGTTTACCTGATTTGTATTAGAAATCAAGTGGGCTAATTTTAAAAGCAAAAATGTAGACAGGGCCTCATTTTTAAAAATTGATCAAGTGTCCCATTCAAAATAGCTGTTATTTATGTTTATGCAAATGTAATGCTATAACGTCTATCACAGCTGTGATAAAACCACACAACTAATTTCCAGAAATGAGATGCAACTAAACAAAAAAACGAAGAAAATTCTTCTTCCATCATATTAAATGTACAAAATTGTAATTTCCTCCTTCTTTTTTTTGGAAACTTTTCCAAAACAGTAAAGACTTCTTGCTTAAAACATCTTTTCACATATTTATGTTAAACATCAGCAGAAAATGTGTTACATATCCTGCCACACAGAAATAGGCCTTTTATGATCCTAACTAGATCAAAATACCCCAAAAATATTTACACACACTTTTTTTATTCCTTTGAAAAATAATCAAAGGATTGTGAGACACTTCTTGTCCTGGTATAAAGATAAGAACATTTTTCTCCTCTAGGTCATTTGTTCTAATCTAATTCAGGAAGATAGATAATGATTGTAAGTTAAACCATTCTTTGTGCTAGTTCTGTGGTAGATTCTTTGAAATAAATTGATGGTCCAACTCCTAAACATTCAACTGTGCAAAGACTTTTGAAAGCTTTTTAATTTTATTTGTAAACCAACTGGACTTGGATAGGTCAAGTTGAGCAGGTGACAAATACTTCGTAGAACGAGAACCTCAGACTACATCTATACTTTCACACAAACATAGGGCCTTGGCTCAGACCCAAGCCCAGTCTCCCTGATTGCGTACAGACCTTCATTGTACCTCTACTGCAGAGTGAGTTGATGGCTATCCAGGCTGAGAAACAGAGGCACAGAATGAGAATGAGGACCTTTAAATTTTTTGGACGATACAAACAAGTCTCACGCAAATCATTTGACTCTGCAAGCCTAGACTTATGTGCATCTATCAAAGGTGGTGTTGATGTTCAGTGACCATGCCACACAAATCAAAAGTTAGCCAAAGAAAGGAATTTTTTTTCCCCTTCCAATTCACCTTGCTTAGGCAGCCAGCTCTTTGAGGAAGAGACCAGCTTTTTTATCCTCTCTCTATGTATATGTCATACCTAACTTGATAAAATCCTGATTCATACATAAAATATGTTGATGGTGTTGGCAATAATTACCATGATAATGAAATCGTTTCATCAGTGAAGATGAAGATGCTTGCATCTATGTAGAAAATATTGCAGAGCTAATTAGGGGGCTACTTTAGAACACAATTATTATTCCAGAATGCCTCCTTGTATAAACACTGTTTTTCTGTGTAGCAAATTATGCCTTTATGTAGTTTATTTTAACCTGCTTCCAAAGTAGATTAAGCTATGCCAAAGACATTTTTTTAGAGCAAAATAAGCATTTCTACATAGAAAGTTAAGGTAATATGGCAATATTACTCTGTTTTCATATATTAAAAAAATCCTAACCTCTTAATAGGTAGAAAAAAGTATTCTATCAGTAATGTCAGTAGAGCTTTCCTAAAGTTACTTAAAGTATAATAAGAAATGCAAATCTAGAATGTTTCACAGTTACAGAAAAAAAAAATTAAAAAATTAAGCTACTTCTTATCATCAGTTATAGATCAAAACATTACTGACATGGATGTAATGGTGTTATTCCCACTGTTACCATCCCAGGACCTGGTCCAAAGTATTAGAAATAGATCATAATCAGACTGATCAGGTATTCATTGTGAAGATAGTCTCTGTCAAATATCCTACAGAATCTGGTACAAGAGTTTGAATCTTAGATTAGGATTTTTGGTCACTACAGTAAAAACACTTAGAAAAATAATGGCTAATACAACCACCACTGAATGAAAAATCATATAGAAATGGTTAGAATCTATTTTAAAAATACAGAAATTGTTCAAAAGCTACATTTTATTTTCCTCGCCAGTGTTACTTCACTTATTTTATTTTCTCCAGTCAAGTTCAGAATCTCATGTTTTATGAACATTCAAGACATTATGAAAATTTCTTAACTGTTTACAGAAAGGCTGTGTTCAAATCTCATGGATGAATAAGAAGAAACAAGTGTAAATTACACAGTAAGAAGAATATGCAAGTTGAGAAGAATCCTGGAGTTGCTCTATGAGAAACCTGTTTTCAAAAACCCTACAATTTATTGATCCCATCACAATTTTATAACCTGTATTCATAACAAATACTTAAAACATACGTAAAAAATACATGCTTCAAGATACACTATTTGAGTACAAAGAGATCTACTTTTGGTGTAGTCTGCTCAGAATAATATACAGAATATGTATGTTTATGTGGAAATTGGTATATGAATAAGTCCAATGGCTTCACCAGTAAGGTAAAAATTTGATAATGGGACATAAAGAAACCCTTTCAAATATGAGGATTTATATCTTTTTCTACATTATAATTTGTAATATAGCTGCTGCTGCTGTTTTCATTTATCCATGCAGTGACCTAAACCTCAAACAACAAAGAAGCAAACACCCCAAACCCCACTACTAAGCCTTTGGTTTCAATCATACCCATAATCATAAGTTTGACAGATTACTGTATTATTTGTGTCAAATGTGTATGATCTTATCAGTTCATGACCTGGTTGCCCTTCAGTTGTTTTGCTGCCTTGCTGCTCTCTTGTTATTGAGAACCGCAAACGAAAGCGCCCAGCTTACCTTCTCTATTTTCATGCAGTCTCCTCTTTACTTCATGTCCCTACCACAGCTTGTCTAAATTAATTAGTACTAAGCTTTTGATATGACTTTGCATATAAATATTTTCAGTATTTTTGCTGTTACACTATGTATTTCTATGGAACGAATAGACTGGCTGGAGCAACATAGTGATATGTTTTGTGTAAGGGTTTTGTAATTATTTCTTAGTCTATTTTCAATTCAATTCCTTTTTACAACCTGGCATTTTATTTCCTTCTTGCTGGCTTTCCACATTGGGGGAGGCTTTTCAGGGAATTATTCCATGGTCTTTTTTCTCAAGAAGACTTCAAATTCCTCATGATAATATACATTACCTTCCTCATTTATCTTTTCTAAGGTTCTGCACTGAACGTACCCATTGGAACACAGCGCAGGAATCACCAAGCAGACACAAACTTGAGCAGATACACTCGTACAGCACAGTGAAAGTTCCATGTAGAGCTACCAGTTTACATTTGTAGCTATTGCGCTAATAGCACAGCTTAAGCGAGTAACTTTGCTCAGCTCTTCCACTGTGCTGACACTGCTCTGCAGCTTTCAATTCCAGAGTGAGCTAGGTCAGAAGCAGACTGGGTTCTCTGGACCATGCTTCACTGCACAATGTGGGCATACATAGTCTATTAGAGGCTTGACTGACCCTAAACCATTTTATGTCATCTGCAAATATTGCCTCCTTTTTCTCATCTCCATTTCTAGATACTTTTTTTTTTTTTTTAATACCATGGATCTCTACATGGATACTTGGGGAACTCTGCTTCTGCTAAAATGTTCCATGTATCCTTACGATTTTTTTCTCCTAGGCACAGAGAGTCTGGTAATGCTTTGCCCTGTGACAACACTTGCTTACTTTAGTAGCTTCTTCTACTACACAGAAGCTATGCTAAAGGGTTTTTTTGACAGTTCAAATACACTATATCGATTAATTCTCACCCACTCTATCAAAATTCTAATAGATTGACAATCTTTCTGTGCAATTTTCCTGGGCAGATGCCAGCTACTTTGTTCCTAAAACCCTCGAGTTACAATTTTATGTCGTATGCTAAGGTTTCTCACTGGTCTCTAATTAACAAGGTTTTCTAGTACCTTTTTTAACAATAAACACAACTTCTGACATTCTTTGGTTACATTCTTTTGTTAGAAACAAAAAAGTAAAGAAACGCATAATGCACTGACTTCTTCCTATTTGTTTTAGTCAATTTTTCAACAACATCCTCTTCCATGACTCAGTCTTGCACATGTATTTGAAAAAGTTACCCGGGATGGGTGGCTTCCTAACTATGCCTGTCTTTCTTTCTCCATCCTGCCTCTGGTAAATGCAAATGCAATGAAACAGTTTAGAATCTCTGCAACGTCCTTGTCCGCACTAACTGCAGCTTGAGAGACCCACCAGTTCTCTCCTAGCTTACTATACTTGACATCTTAAAAATTGTCTATACTTATTTGCATGCCTTTGGCTATTTGCTCTAAGAAGTCTCTCTTATCTCCACTGATTACTATCCTAAAGTTTACCTGCTAGAACTTACGCTCTTTTCTGATCATTTTGCTCTAAGAATCACTCTTTTTAAGAGACCTTTTCAGTTCAAATACTTTTTGTATTCTGCAATATGCTTTTTCTTCTTTCCTACTGATTTTTCATATGGCCATTTTCATACATGCTGCAACTTTTTATACAGTATTGTTGCTGAATATGAGGGTTCTGTTTCATACATTTTAACCACTTCTTTTAAAAAAATCGTTCTACTGGCAAACTGATTTTGATATGATCTTCTTTGTTAAGTCAAATTTAATTTTATTACAATTGCAATTAGCCAGTGGCTCAACTAAAGTTCCTTCCTGCATCAACTTCCTCTTATGCATTTCTCTTGCCTTATTGAATACATTATTAACAATGAACCATTTACTCATTGCTACAACTATTGTGCTCACTTTCTTTTCTTTGCTCCTGTTCTTTGCTATACAATTATAACCCAGAATTTTACTAAAGAAAATATTAAATAAGGGAAAATAAAACAGAGAACTATTACTCTTGTTCTGTAGCAGTTTTAGCTTTGAGGTTCAAAGAAAAAAAGCAAAAATAACCTGAATTCTCAAGCGTGGATTACATAATACCACTCATTTATATTCTTTACTTCTGACTTTACCTCCAATTTTTTATGCTGTTATACCAGAAAAGTGTAAAATGTAGACCAACGTCTATACGTAAACACATTGTTCAACAATACCACTCATGTTAGCTGAACAAAATTTAAAATCCCTAAACTATCAATAAAATAAATGTAATTTTTATTTGAAATAAAACTCCCAGGCCTAGAACAAAACAGAACAGAACTACCATTATGGTGTCACCGGATACAATCATCATTGTAATGCACATACTGCATCAGAACTCTGTTCTGATTAGACCATCAGTGCTACAAAACTCAAATTTTTAACTGAAGTGATAGAGATGAAATTAGTACCGCTAGATTACAGCTTAGTACTAAAGAATGTTTCTTAGAGGTAAATGATGGAAGACCAGTTAGGGAAAGACAAGTTGTTGGGTCATAGCTAAGTGAAATTTCACATTGGTCTTTAGAGTATGACCAGATGATTGATATCTGACATTTTAGCCTACACAAACTAAGCTGATTGTCTCAGGACGGGTGTTTTAGGAACGGCTGTCACATATCAGAATTGGTATCCAAATTTAGAAGCTTTCAGTAAAGCAAATCTAAAGAGTGAAGTGGTAAAAAGACCTCTCTGAAGGACTGAAATACCTGGACAGCTAATTAAGAAGGGAGAACTGAGCTGTCTGGGCTGAGAATGATCTGTAGCAAAGATCTTCACATGCCAGGGCTGCCAGCGTAGCACCTTTCAGAACGACTAAATGCTTTATAAAAATAAATAAATTAATACCATTCAGGGAGATTCTTTTTTTTACCCCTGATCTGCTGTCCTAAAAGACTTTTGTTGCTTTAAAAAGAGTATTGCAATGTTAATGTCTTTGGCTTATTTGGATGAGATAAACATCATAAACTCTTGAAGTCAAGGAGATTACAGTCTCTAATAAAATACAGAAGGCTGCTAAATAGAATAAAAAGACATATTAGATCAAAGTATTACTCAAGGGTTCTACAACTGGCTCAGACTCCAAAAGGAATTATGAAGGTCTTTTTGAGATCTATCACACTCTTCCATGCCACCCAACCATAGTCAAAAGGTGACTAAAGAAAGAGGCAAGATTTTGGAACAAGACAGAAGGCACGGAGGACCACTGACTAAAGTCAATACTGTGTAGGCTGAAAGATGATCAGACCGAAGGTAAAAAGTTTTGTCTTCTTCCTTCCAAACCCTTAATGTTAACTATGTAAATAGTTACTTTGAAATAATACACGTACTGCTTATTCACAAGATACTGCTCAACCATAAAAAGAAGCTCCTAGGACAGTTTTCTCGACTTAATTTTTGTCTTAAAAAATGTAAGCCTGGCAATGTCAATGTTTAAACCATCTATCCAAGAAAACTTTGAAAATAATCCAGCATCAGAAAACAAAATTGAGCAACTCCCCCACCAATATCAGCTGTTACTTTTGTTGTTGACAATCATGTCACACTAAAAACAATCAAGGTTTTGTCTTTTTTAAAAGCATTGAACAATGCCTTCTTCAGTGGTGCCTGAATCCAAGAGAAGACATTTTTCCCCACTGCTCCTCAAATTGTGTCTGTATTATTCCTACTATGAATAGCAGAAAGAGCTAATTTTTATTCCCACAAAGGGAACACTTTCATACAGCTTTTTGAATAGTACTTACTCAAATATGGTGGTTTGTAAGGCGCTCGTGTATTAGACAGCAGTCCATCCAACTCCTTCCTCTCCAGAGTGTTGTGAAGGGCCTTCTCTTTGCCGAAGGTGGAGAAGGACCGTTCTGCCCCCGGCTGGGCTTCTGGTGTTTCAAACACTTCAGTGTCTGGAACGGAGTCCATGCCAGGTACATGCAGATTGCTGCGGTAATCTGCAGCTTGGCGTCCATCAGATGGAACAAAGGAAGGCATCCAGCACCGATCTGAGTGGCCCAGTGCTTTACATTCCTCTGTGCAATTGGAGAAGAGATCCATGCCTGCAAGCATGAGAGAAAAAGAAACTACAGATATAAGCTTCAGCATCATGAAGAGCTGCTGACAGATAAGAAAGATTATGCCGAGAAAAGAGAGAAGTGGAAATAGAAATGTCGTAAGAACTTCTTCCACCACCTTCATCTCCTCAACAAAAAAAAAAAATATCTGATCGTCCAGTCTTCAGAAGTCAAAGACAACATTTAATAAGGGTAACTAAATGCCGGAATGGCACACACACACACAAATATCACAAGAAGAAGGGTATTGGTTGTTCTATCTCAGAAAATCACTTGCAGATCTTGCTGTTTAGAACCCATTCAAATAAGGTTCAATTCCACTTGTAGGTTGATGTTTGTGGCTCACCACTTGAAAATGCCTGTTTAGGAACATGAAGGAATTGTTTCTACATATATCTATCTCTGACCAAAGAAATGAAATGTCCTGATTGAGGAATCACAGATTTCGTTTATGAAAATGAAATATTAATGAGTCCTATAAAGGAACTATCTGTGCATACATTAGTATACAGATAGATCCTATTGATATTAAAAGCAGATCTTACAAAGTAGGAATCCAGCTTTCAAGTAATCAGGATGGCTTATTAATCAATTGTTACATCATTCCTTCAGAGATAGTTTTCATTGCTACTGCAACAGTCCTCACTATCATCAAGTCATCCAAGTAATGGGCCAGAATCCTATAATAAATAACTGTAATTAGCAGTACAAAGGTAGCCATAGTCCAATGTGACATAGCTCTGGATACTATTGACAAAATTGTTAATGCTTCCCCTATATAAGCAGACACTTGTCCCTGCCAACACAGAACTGTTTGCTTACAAATCCTTTAATGCTATTAAGATTTCAAATGACAAGCTATGCTTTTATTGACTACCTTCAGATCAGCCTTCCAAAAGAATATCTCCTGACTGTGAGTCACTAAGTTGTTGGATTGTACTTGTTTTGAGAGGAATGGTGTATGGAATCATAGGCATAGAGTAAAATAAATACCAGCGTCTCCAAGTTGATGTTCAACTTTGCACAGAAAAGCAAAACAGTAAAGAAATATCTTTCTCTTGTATTTATAAGGAGAACTGAGTGTCTTAGAATAGGTGTATGTCAAAACTGAACTAAATCTTTTATAAACATTGCATTTACAAGCATTGCATTAGAATTACAAAAAAATGACACTACTTGCAAGAGAAATAGGAAAAAAATCTTGAACAGCTGTAATAAGATTCATGTAATATAGCTCATTCACCAGCCAACATTGTAAAGCACTGGATTAGCTTGATCTCCAATGTGAGGATTAGTATTAAGAATTCTACCACTGTTTTGAACCATAATTTGACTTAAATTAGTAATATTTATGCAATATCTCACACTACAAAAAACAATCTCTTCAGGGAGCAAGAATCTTTCAGAGCTATCAACAAGTGCTTGAGTACTAAAGGCAGTCCTTAGACAAAAATGTGAAGACAGGAAAAAAAGCTTTTTATCTCAGATTAATCTCACTTTATAATGACTTTTTAATTTTAAATTGAGTAATATACAAAGCTAGGTCCAGTTTCGATTAGAACCTTGCATTGATAATTGGCATGCAGAAGTCTGAAAATAAATTACTGATCAGTGAACTGTTAAAGAATGCAAATGTGAACTGCAGATATGATTAAGGAATCAGACGAAGATCATCAGGCAAAGTGTACAAATTGCATAGTTCTAAATTCCATAGTGGTAGTAGCTATCAAAGACTGAAAAGAAAGATTTAGATGCAGGCTTCCCAGAAAGAAATTAATATATAACAATGTCTATAAAACTGTGCGTGTGTGTGTATCTTATGTATTGAAATGTCTGCACAAAAATCTCTCTTATGCAAGAAAAGACATATTTTATGAACCTAACTTCTTGCCATTCAGAAGATTTAAGTGGCAATTAACACAAAATGGTTATTTCAATTTTCAGACTTCCTAGCGAAGTTGCATGTAAACAACAAATAGCCCTACTTGTAATAGGAAAATTATTACAGTTACATTTTCCTAACAGTGTATCAGTGACCATATTCATTCAACATTTCCTGAAAGACAGCAGGAGAAAGAAAAACTGATGGATAAATATTAAATTATATTCTTTAGTCAGTGGGGAGGGAGATATTATGATAATATTGGTTTTAAGATATATTTTCAAAGATAGACCCTTTTTTTCCCTTCATGGATTTTTATTTCCCCTGGAAAATTACCCTCCATTTTACTATTTTGTTTTCACATCAACTACTAAACTGCAAAATGTCTCTATCCAAATATTGTTTTTTTAGTTCCCTTTTGAATACTGCTTGTCTACTGCAGTGCACTGAATAGTATTATATAACAGCTTATTATAAAAGAGATGTTATAGACACTATAAATCAGGATTTTGAATAAACAAAGTAATGAATGTAGGGGGTATAAAAATGTAAGCTTGTATGACAAACTTTCCCCCCCGTAAAGATGAGAACTTGTAAAAGAAAAAAATAATAATTTTATATACATATACATCTGAATTTTAATATACACTGCTGGAATGTAAATGCTTGTTTAGGATGGGAACAAAATGTTCAAAGAGGTCTGGGTTGGGTATTGTTCCTACTTGAATCAGTCACAACATTCCCTAAGAGTTTAATGGGTACAGAACCAAGCCCTTGGTTTCAGTATTTTGACAGAAAATAAATTCAAATTTGCAGTCTGATTTTGAAATTCCTGGGCACCTATGTATATTTACACTGACTATGATATGAATGCTGGCTATTCTTCTTCCACCTTTTTCCTGTGAGTCATGGTATAGAATTCTCTGTTTCTAATTAAAAAACATTAAAAATGGGATGGAGCGGGGAGGGGGGGAGGAGGGAGGCTATTTGCTGTTTTCCAGGAAGGAAGGATATATCATGGCAAACGAAGTAAGACATTCACCACAGAATTCCTTCATACACCAAGAATCATGTTCTTGATTTATAACAAAAAGAAACGCTCAGCAGTATAACACTTCGATCTCACCTCCCTCATAAATCTGGTTATATATATGGTCCTTCAGAACTAAACTATCCATCATAATTGCAAATCCACATTAAAGAAAAATGCTTTATATTTTTCTTTTAGTTATCGTATTAGACCTTGCATGCAGGTAAACTGAGATTTTAAAGGTGACTCCGAATTATGAATTTCAACTGTCCTTTGTGGATACAAATAGATAGTATAGTGCACTGAAAGTGCTGAAAAATGACAAGCATTGCAGTATTCCAAATACAGCATACATATAAAAGCTCATGGCAAAGGCCACTAGTTCATTCCTATTTGTTCAAGTCTTATTACTAGATAGGCCAGTGGGCAACATGAGCTCTCACACAACCTTAACTTTGCAGATTTTGAAGGAAAACAAGCCTGTGCCCTCCCTCAAAGGAAACCAAAAACTAGGAAAGAAGTTAAATATCAAGTTTGATATCTGCATCTGCATTTCCTGAACTCTGGTGCTTTGAATCAGATACTTGGTAGTGTTGCATTTCTGAAGCATATTCCCAATTTGCTTCCTTTTCATATTTCAAAAGGAGAAAGCCAAAATTTCTATGTGCATGAATTCTAATTGGTTTGAAAGGCAGTTTAGATCAAAGCAAAAATTAGGCCTAAAACCATTTTTAAAGAATGTATTCTTTCTTAATTTAATTAAGGGAGAAGAGCCATACACCAAGCCTTTAGAGCAATGAGTGAACATGTTCATATGTATTACTGACTAAATGATGTAATAAAAAGCAAAAATACAAATTAAATGTTGACAAAGTATTTTTGTGATATTGTTATTGGAGGGTTTTTTTCACCAACACGTGTAATTTTTTCATAACTTTAGCTTTTACTTGGAATTAAATGGCATTTTCCATTTTTTCAGTGGTAGTTTTTCTTAAAAAAGCCAGTTAGATACAAGATAGGCATGACGTAGGGAACCAGGCCTCCTTTTCAGAGCTCCGTTACCAGAACAACTATCCTTCTGGTTAGATTATCCTTGAGCAAGTTACTCATTTCCCTATGATTCATGTTTTGTGTCGGTAAATAAGAATGATGATGTTAACCTCTTTTGTAGAAGACTACTGAAGAATTGGCCTTTATGAAACAGAGTTATTATCATTCTTTCTTGCTAAGTAATTGGTGCGCTGCCTTGGATAAAACCGACTTCATCTGCATGAGAACATGAATAAAGACTCAAACATCTTCAATATTCAGCTCTTCCAAATCTCAACTTCAAAGCCCTATCTGGACCATTGAGATGTGAACATTATTAAGCATGCAGCCCAAGGAAAGAAGAGCAAAAAAGAAAAAGAAACTGCCCTCAGCTTGAGTCAAAGCACTTTTCTAAGCCATTTTCATGTTCACTCTCACTTTATCCGAGATAGACTCTTAGCCCAAGTGATCTTCAAAACAGGATTTAGCTGTCACTCTGCATAGGCTCAGAAGGAATACTGGTTTTCTCTGTCCCTTTATCACTAAAATTCTTCCTCTGACTTCTCAGTTTTTTCTCCTCATGAACACTGAAATATCATAGCTCTTCTGCAATAATGCATACTAACCCTCTCAGGGTTTACCTAATCTGTACTGAAAAGGTGTGAGGCAATGGTTCACCCTGTGCCTTTGTATTAGACCCCTATCAATTCCTTTCATAAAGTCCACTAGTGGAAGTCTAATTTTAGATCTCAGCCGGTCACCAATGCATACTGTCCAGCACTGCACAGAGCAGATTATCAAAAAAAGCTGATGCATTTTATAGTATATACATGACAGTGCATTTACTTAGCTTCACATCTTGGACATTCCTTCCTGAAGTGCATCTGAGAGATCATGCCCATTCAGTGAAAAAGGTGTAACAAAGGTAATATTGTGAAGAACTCTGTGTGTTCAGCTTGAGAAAGCTGAGTAGCTAGTGAGCAACCATATCAAGTAAGTTGATGGCATGAGTCCAAATCTTACAGGACAGGTGTCTAATCATACAATTTAAACATACACACACGCAGAGTATTAATTGGCACCCAAGTCGGCAATTTCACAAGGGAGGCCAAGAATTTAATCAACCATGGGAAATAAACTAACCTCATGCTTAGAAATTACTCCTACAGAACATGATTGAAATACAGTGTGTTAATAATAGGTAGTAGTGTTGCATTAGTTGCATTTGTTCTACAACAAATAGTAGCTTTTGTCTCAACAATTTTCAGACAAAGAAGAGCACAAGTAATTAGAACACGCATTGGGGTTTGAGAAACCCCTCCCCTGTTTGCCAAAACCTTCTTGCGCTTCTTCACCATTGGAAAGTCATTTTCCAAAAAGTCCAGATTCCTATCCCAGTCAATGAAATGACTACTCAGTCCATGAAAATTAGGCTCTTGAGTATCCCACTACTTGCCATTCCCTGCTAAATGCAGGTGACAGTACTTCCATACTTCATGGATGTTAAGGTAGGTAAGAATGTGGATTATTAAGAGGCATTCAGGTGGTATTTTAATGGGAACAGTATGAATCCCTTACATACATTCTGACACATTTGAAACCACGATTAAATCACTATTAAGAAAATACATTTTGTGAGGTGAACTAGAATCTTATTTCAAAACATAATAAAACATTTTATGATATATAGAACAGCTTAGTTCAGAATTTTCACTAAATAATTGTGCAGGATAAATCTATGACACAGTGACAGATTTTCATCCTGCATGTTTTCCTTCCCAGTTAATAATTGACCGTGACTTTTGACAGTCAGCTTGGCTAGCAATGGACTACTACAGCATAGCTACTTGTGTGCCACAGGACTGCGCACTGGTGACAGTAACGGAAGTCACGCACAGAACAGTAAAAAGATGTTTTGCGAGCACAACATGCTGCTGACTAAAACTGTTAGGGAGTGAGTTTTAGTTGACAATGTGAATTATCTCCTAAATATTTTTGGATGCAAATAAAACGCTTTTGAAAACAAATATGATGCTGCATAGTATCAGGTAAGATCTTGAAAATAAACCAGCCCAAACTTTCTGCCATGTTATCAACTGGTGTGTTCTCCTTCAATAATTTAGAAAGAATTGATTACAGAGCACCAGAACAACTGAAAAACTGAGAAGGCATTCCCTCAGGTATTTCCTCTAGCCATTCAAGATCAAACAAGATTTATGCTCCTTTTTTTTTTTCCCATAAAATTCATCACCAAAAGCTAATAGCAAGAGTGAAGTTTTTATATCAAAATATCTTGTCATCGCTGAGGTCAAGGGGCACGTTCTTTGCATCACGACAGCAGGATTCAGCCCAAAACTTACAGGAAAACTATATTATCCGTATGTAGATTAAAGCAGTTCCTACAGAGACTTGTATTGAAATATCTATTTGGAACTAGCATTTAAAAAATTGTGCATGCAAATTGTTCTCAAATCACAGCACCAATATATTAAATTGGAAGCTCTGTGTATTTGAGGTTTCAGTGCAAACTGTTAATTGTGAGTAGACCAAACCTAACTGTCAGCTTTCATTACTTTATATGTAATCACCATTGAAGACACAGAAGTTCATAAACCACATCAGATTCTTAAATGATTTGAAATTATTTTGAAAGTATAGAATAAAATTTTTCCCGCTAGTTTGATAAAATAGAAATGTTGAAAATGAAGAATTTACCCAGCTAAGGACTAATGCCAAGTTTGACAGTAGTTCCAGTGTTCATATCTGCGATAGACTACTTTTAAAATGGAGAGAAAGAATAAAGAGCAGAGGCACAACAATAACAGCGCTGAATGCATCTAAAAGAAAATAGCTTTCAGTTGATGTGCAACTATATGATTATATTCCCACCATCAGTCAAATCCAGCCCCTTCTGCAGATGTTTATTCTTTTCTCTCCTGTTTGGTTATTATGGTTCATTATGTTGAGGGACTAAGCTGATTGAAATGTTCATTGAGATGACTGCTGCAGTAAAATGCGTAAAAGAAAAAAAAAATGGAATGCAGGGAGGGCAGGAGGAGATGGAGCTTTTTATAACTCAGTAGCACTGATCGCTTCATCAGAAACAGTGCGAAAGAAAGGGTGGGGGGAGGCTAAATACATGTCTTTTTAAAACAACAATAAATCATACGCCATATATAGGCCAAAAATGAAAGAGGCTCTGTGTTCAGATGTAAACTTCTGGCAAGACCTGGTTTGTTGTCAGGTTCCCAGACACAAAATAGACACTCTGTTCACTTAGCATGAAGCCCTGCAAGAAGCAGGGAGCTCCGGAGACTCTTGGCTCTTCTCGAATCTCATTAGGTCTGCATATTAATGACTTGCAGCAATATAAAGGGGCCCTGTAGCAGCCTCCTCTTCCCCTGGTGCCTGGGTTTCCCATCGTTAAGGGCACAGTGACTATAGCAGCAAGAAAATAGAGGACGTTAACAGAGCACGCGGGTGAGGCAGCAGTGCTATGACAGTACTGAGTCCCTTGCCCTGGTATCTTCTAAGACGGGGGTCAGGGCAAAAAAAAATGGATGACTGGAGAGACTCTGGCAGTATTTTGTGTGACACACTTGTAGCAAATCCTTATACATGATAGAGCGCAGAGGAAACAAGGGGAAAGAAATCACTGCATTGAATCAGGACATACCAGACCTTTGGAGACTGTGGTAGGGAAGAAAGCACGAGCATTTGTGGCTAAAATGCAGTGCGAGGGTGAGAATGAATTCTAATGCACAGGCTCTAAACAAATGTCCCTTTCAGAAGAAAACTGACAGTATGAGAGCAAAGACAGCAAGCCGTACACATGGGAATAACACTGCAATGTATGTATTTTCTAGGTGATTCAAATCATAGCCTTTTAAAGCACTTCTTTCCTTTGTCAGGACTGAAAGAAATGTACTTAAGAATACCTTAGCCTTATTAACATGGAGATCACTTATACTATATGGTGCCTTAATTTGAATTAAAGAACAATCCTCAAAAAATGCTAAGGTATTACACATTCAGAGCACCCAATGTGTGTCCACTGATCCCCAGCAAAAATCCTCACAGGCTGGCTGTCATTCAATCACTGGGTTCATTCTTTCCCTTGGGAACTCCCCCTGCACTTCACACTGCCATGCCAGCTGAAGTGCCTACTAAACAAAATTGCCTAATGCTTTGAAATTCTGCAAATCTGCCACTGAAAAAAATGCACTATAAAATGTACCAACAACTTTGTGCTAATGTGCAGGAAGTTTTGCTACAGCAAATGATGCCTAGTAACATATCAACCCCCCTCAACCAAATGAATAAAATAAACTTTGCCCCGTGACTGGAAGGGGTTCAAAATTGTCTCCTTGCCCAGGTAACTGTGGTAGCAAACTGACTTAAACTTAGCCTCCCATGCAACATGCTCACATTGTTTATGCCACTCTTGTATTATATTCCTATAAGTAACTGTTATTTCTAGTCTCCCTACTTAAAGAGCTACAATTTCCATTCTCTTATCAGACTTACCAGAGGATTGACCTCGATTAGTGGCATCATGATCACTGTCTCCTTGCTCACTGTCTCCATGACCACTGTCCTTAGAGCTTACTATGTCTGCTTCCTGGAATGCAGAACTAGACACAGAAACATCTTTACATTAGAATAAACATGAAAGAGGAACTCATAAAACATTCTTCTGCCATCACATGGCCAAACGCGGTGCTGCATTCACCCACTCCTGCCTGCTGCACTGCTTCTGCAGAGGTGCTCTGTCCCCCATAAACAAAACTGGCATTTTCAGACCTTGGCAGTCTAGCTGAAATGGACAGTAAGCATTATTACTCCATTTGGTTTTCATGTAATTGGTATAAATAATTTGGTAGCATTTACTTAAGCTGGATAGCTAAATTTTGACTCAGAGAGACCAACGTTTTCTGGAAGACCCTACAGAAGCATTCATAAGTATTTAAAGCACGTTTTAGACCAATACAAAATGAGATTTTGTTCTCTTTTCAGTTGGTTTTGAAACCAGTTCAGAAAAGCTGTGATTCAAACTCATTTAGTCGACAGTGTTTTATTTAATACACCTACATACATTCAATTTTCCATTGCTTTACTACTGTTGTACATCTGCAGTAAACCCATTTCTGCACCCCATTCAGACTTGCTAAAGCATTCATTAGGAAAAACAAGGCTAAGGAGCTCATACCTGTTTACTCGCCGGGGTCTGTCAACTAGGTAACTGAGCTCAGCACGCTGATGTTTTGTCTAGGAGAAAGAAAATATTGGGAAATATTTTAACTCTTGGTATTTTTGTAACCAGCATCAGAAAACATACCAGAGCAGCTCACCATATTCACTATAAATGGTAATGTTTAGCTGCAAGCAGGCCTACACAATCTGTTTCTAGGATGTAAGGGAAAAAAAAACCCCAGCTCTTATTCGCACAGATGGGAAGGCATGAGGGATTTTTTCCTGAGTTTTTTGGGATGAGATTCTGACACGTTTTCTCACAGTGCACACTGTCAAGCATCACAAGGACTCCCACAAAAATTAACAGAACTATTTCTAGAGTTGTGTACTACTTAGTCTGAGAAAAAACTTACTGTAATTTAGTTTTCAGCCTGTTTTTAATTCCAGTGTATAAAAATAGGGGGAAACAGTACAGTTACTGCACCCTAAGGAAGAAAATACTTGGAGATACCCTCAAGTCCTTAAAGAGGCAACAGAAGACAGAGTTCTATAGATATTTTGAGGAAAGGTTGATCTCACAAGCCAGTATCAGAAATTCTACCGCAAAACTTAACGCTTTAGAAAATATCATTCAAACCACCTTTGCCAGACTGGACAGTATTCAGGTTTCAGTATTCAAGTTAAGAGAGAACGTGTTGTTTTCATTAGTGCACAGGCAGTGAGGTGCTGAGAGCATGTATGAGCTAACCCAGTAGGAAATGATTAACAGGGGAGTATTAGAGCATGGCATACGCTTTGATAGACATTCTCTACACACTAGATAACACAATATAGGCGACATGTTTAACAGGAGGGGACGTTAAGTGTCTGCATATAATTTCATGGAAACTCCTTCTCGGTGCTTTCCTTTGCGAACTCAGCTTTGGGTTATAAAGAGCTGTTCAGACAGAATAAAGAAAAGTCAATTAATAAACCCTAATTCGCCAATTAATTAAAGTTCCTGCTAACTGTAGAGATCGCCACCCTCCCAGAGGGGGAGGGGGGTGTCCCCCAAAGCCTTACTTGCACATGCAAAGGTTTCGGGAAGACAAAAAAAGGGCCCCGTTTTAAAACGTTGCTTCAGAAAACCCTGTGATGACGCCTCACGTCATTTCATTCCTGTCAGCTGCAGCGACTCTGCGAAAAGCAGCCCCCCCCCCCCCCCAGGCCATTCCCTCAGCACCTCCCCACCCCCCCACCCCCCCCCAACCTCCTCAGGCGATGGGCCGGCAGCTAACGGCTGAGGAGGATCTCTGCGCCCCGATGCTGCCCGGCCGGGGCCAGCTTCGTTCGCAGGCACCGGGAGGGGGGGAAGCGAGGGACACACACACACGACCCACGCTCGGCTGCAAGTTTCCGAGCCCGGGTGAGGGGGAGCCCGCGGCTGAGGCGGGAGGGCGGGCCGCCCCGCACTCGCTCACCTCTCCCTCACCTGAAGCCTCCCCCAAGTGTTAGAGGGCAAGGAGTGGGGGAGATGGCGGCGGACGAATGAATTAAAGGGGGAAAATGAGGGGCGATGGGGAAAGCGAAGTGCCTTCCCCGCCGGGAGAGGAGGGGCGGGAGCTCCGTGAGGCGACGGGAAAGCCAAAGCGGGGCAGCGGCGGGACGCGGCCGCCCAACGGCCGGGCGCGCGGCGCTCGGGGCGGTGTGTGTGGATGTGTGTGGGCGCTGCGGGCGGGCGCTGCGGGTGCTGCGGGCGGGCGGGCGGGCCGGCCTTACCTCGCTGGACAAAATGCTGCCGTTGGAGATGATGTCGGGCTGCTGGTCGGCGTAGCCGGTGACGATGGCCCCGCAGGGGTTGTGCTCGGCGTCGGTGCTGCGGGAGGGGCTGCAGGGCTTGAGGAACATCAGGTCGGTCTTGGCGGACTCCGGGGTGAGGCAGACCTGGTAGCAGTAGTTCTGGTTGTGGTGGTGGGAGCCGAAGGTGCCCGACTCCTCCACCGGCACCTGCGCCGGGTTGCTGGGCACGTTGGAGCTCTGCACCAGCATGATGTCCGACTTGCTGAGCTTCTTCTTGCGGGCCCGCGCCTGGCGGCTGCAGCAGGGGCAGCAGCAGCAGCAGCCCAGGCAGCAGTCGCTGGCCAGGCAGGTGTAGATGTTGAGCTTCTTCTCCTTCTGGCAGCGCACGGCCAGGACGATCATGGCCAGCAGGAAGATGAAGGAGACGGAGCCCAGGGCGATGATGAGGATGAGGGTGAGGTCGAGCGAGGTGTCCCCCCCGGAGCGGCTGGGGCGATGCTCGCCGGAGCCGCCGGAGCCGCCGGAGCCGCCGCCGCCGCCCCCCGCGCCCGCCCCCGCGCCCAGGCCGCCGCCGCCGCCGCCGCCGGGACGCTCGGCCGCGCCGTCCACCAGCACCACCTGGATGGCGGCGGTGGAGGAGAGCGGCGGCTGCCCGTGGTCGCGCACCTCGATGACCAGCTCGTAGGGGCGCTGGGGGTCGCGCTTGGCCGGCACCCGGCGCGCCGTCCGCAGCTCGCCGGTGCGCCAGTCCATGCGGAAGAGGCTGGCCTCGTTGCCCCGCACGATGCTGTAGGTGAGGCGGGCGTTCTCGCCGTCGTCGGCGTCCACCGCCGCCACCCGGCTCACCAGGTAGCCCGGCTCGGCGCCGCGGGGCAGCGCCTCCCGCGCCGGGGTGCCGTTGCGGCCGGGCAGGGGGCTGACGATGGCGGGGGCGTTGTCGTTCTGGTCCACCACGACGATGTTGACGGTGGCGTTGCCGGCCAGCGGCTGCGGCTCCTCGCCGGCGTCGCGGGCCTCCACCTGGAAGCTGAACTCCTTGAGCTGCTCGTAGTCGAAGGAGCGGAGGGCGTAGAGGAAGCCGTTCTCGGAGTTGATGGAGACGTAGGTGAAGACGGACATGCCCTGGATCTGGCTCTCCAGGATGGAGTAGGCGAGCTGGGCGTTGGCGCCCTGGTCCCGGTCGGTGGCGCTGACGGCGTAGATGTAGGCGCCGGGCACGTTGTTCTCGCTCACGTAGACCTGGTAGACGGGCTGGCTGAAGCGCGGCGCGTTGTCGTTCACGTCGCTCACCCGCACCTGGATGGACTTGCTGGTGCTGAGCGGCGGCTCGCCGCGGTCCCGGGCCACCACGGTGAGGGTGTAGGCGTCGCCGCCCGGCTGCTCGCGGTCCAGCGGCCCCTCGGTGACGATGGTGTAGTAGTTCTTGAAGGAGCTCTTGAGGCGGAAGGGCGCGTCGCCCTGCAGCAGCTCGCACTGCACCTGCCCGTTCTCCTCCGAGTCGCGGTCCGAGACGCTGAAGAGGGCCACCACGGTGCCCGGCGCCGCCGCCTCGCTCACCGCCTCCTTGACGGTGGAGAAGCTGATCTCGGGCGCGTTGTCGTTGGCGTCCAGCACCCGCACCAGCACCTTGCAGTGCGCCGGCACGGCGTTGGGCCCCAGGTCCTTGGCTTGCACGTACACCTGGTACACGCTGCTCTCCTCGTAGTCCAGCTCGCCGCTCACCTCCAGCCGCCCGGTGCGCGGCGCGATGCCGAAGAGCTCCCGGGCGCGGGCCGAGATGTGGCTGCTGAAGGAGTAGATCACCTCGCCGTTCTGGCCCTCGTCGGGGTCGGTGGCGTTGAGCTGCAGCACCAGGGTGCCCGGCGGCGAGTTCTCCGGCAGCGACACGGTGTAGACGGGCTGCTCGAAGGCGGGCACGTTGTCGTTGGAGTCCAGCACCCTGATGGTGAGCAGGGCGGTGCCGGTGCGCTGCTGGGGCTGCCCGCCGTCCACCGCGGTCAGCACGTAGCGGTGCACCGCTTGCTGCTCCCGGTCCAGGGGCTTGTCCAGCACCAGCTCGGCGAAGCGGTTGCCGTCCCCCTGCGTCTGCACGTCGAGGGAGAAGTAGCTGTTGGGGGTGATCTCGTAGGTGCGCAGCGAGTTGGTGCCCACGTCGGGGTCGAAGGCGCTCTCCAGGGGGAAGCGGGTGCCCGGCGTGGCGCTCTCCGAGATCTCCACGGTGAGGTCGGGCTCCGGGAAGGAGGGCGGGTTGTCGTTGATGTCCAGCACCTCGATCTCCACCCGGAACAGCTCCAGGGGGTTCTCCAGGAAGACCTCCAGGTGCAGCAGGCAGGAGGGGCTCTGCTTGCAGATCTGCTCCCGGTCGATCTTCTCGTTCACGTAGAGCACCCCGGTTTCCAGGTTGAGCTCCAGGTAAGGGCTGCGGGAGTTGGGCGCCGTCTGGAAGCGGCGAGCCGAAAGTTTTGTAATGTCCAAGCCCAGGTCCTCGGCGATATTCCCCACGAACGTGCCATGCTCCTGCTCTTCCTGCACCGTGTAATGGAGCTGGCAAAGGGCCCCCTCCACCATCCAGAGCAAGGCAAAGAGGAATAGCACAATCATCTCCAAATGGGGAAAGAGATCCCCCCCTCCCCACCACCACCTCTTCCTCCTCTTCCAAAAGCCACCACCACCACCACCTCCTCCTCCTCCGAAAATACACAGTACAGTGTGTGTGTGCCTGTGCGTGTATCTATGTGTGTGTGTGTGTGTGTGTGCGCGCGCGCGCCTGTGTGTGTCCGCGCCTGCGAGCGTGTGGAGAGAGAGGGATCGGGGGAGGAGGAGGAAGGAAAAGGAGGGGGGGGGAGGTTGATTTGGGGGGGGGGGGGGTGCTAGATATTATTTCTTCTGATTCATGTTAGGATTCTTTTCTCCCCCATCTCCCTCCTTTTTGTTACGAGTATTATTGTTTCACACGCTGCCCAAATGAAGAAGACAGGCGTCCCCACTTCATCTGTGATCTTCGAAATAAATGGCCAACTAATAATAGCTATTAGCTGGATGTAGCTAGAGATACAGAGTAGCCCGCTTTTATTTATTCCGAGAGTCTTGGCACTGCACCGCGGCAGCAGCAGTGGCGGCGGAGGCAGCAGCAGCAGCAGCAGCAAATCCCAAGGAGGAAATTTTTATATTTCAAGATTGTCCTCGGTTTGTCTTCCTGGTGGGAGCTGGAGGGGTAGATGCTGCTGGAAAAGCCGGTGGACATGCCCTCTTTAGATGCAAGGAAAAGGCAGAAAACCGCGAAATTAAAAAAAAAAAAAAAAAATTATAACCCGCAAAAAGATTTCATCTCAAAAAAGGCAGAGAACAGCTTTGCTACCCAAAACTTTCATTCCCTGATTTCTCTGGGATTTCCTCTTTTTTATTTAAAGGTTTTAGATTTTTCTCTCTTCTATTAATAGTCTTTCATTTTCTTCTTTTATTGCTATTATTATGTTCATCATCATCACTCTGCTTTTTATGGATGTGCTGATCAGTTTTTTTCCTCTCTTGCTGCTTTCGCGTCTAGTCCCTGCCTCTCTCTCTCTCTCTCTCTTTTTCTCTCTGTCTCTGCTTGCTGCTGCTGCTGCCGCCGCCGCCGCTCGCCTCCCGTCCCGGCTCCGGCTCCGGTCCCAGCCCCGGCCCCGGCTCCTCAGATCTCTGCCGGCAGTTTCTGAGCCGGCAGCGCTCGGCTTTTCTGTTTTTGCGCAGCGCTCGGCTCCTGCCAACCAATCAGCCGGCAGCAACGCCCCCGGGGGCGGCACCCCATTGGCCGCGGCGCACGTCAAGTAGTCTGCGTCAGAGATGGGGGAGCGGGCAGGCAAGGCAGGCAGGCAGGCAGGCAGGCAGGCAGGCAGGCAGGCAGGCAGAGCGAGGCTAACCCTGCAGCTCCCGAGGCGCTGCCTAACTCCCTGCCTGCCTAACTCCCTGCCTGCCTAACTCCCTGCCTGCCTAACTAACTCCGCCAGCGGCTGTTCCGCCGTCGCTGTGGAGGGAGATCACCGCTCGTCATCAGCGCGCACACACCGGTAATCGTAAACAACCCTCTCCTTAGAGAGGGAGTTTCCACCAGCTACTGACTTTCCTACCCTAGGCCGGGCGCAGGAACGTTTTTAGAAAAAGCATAAACAAGGGGAAACTTGAGATTAGTATTCCCCTCCCCACGGGCTGCCTTAGCTAATTAGTTTGTTTGGCGGTGGAGAAAGCGCAACTTTCCATCGTCCGCATATACAGTGTTTCCAGCTCCAGCCAATTCAAAGTATCACGAGCCTGGGCCAGTTTTCCCCGTTTACACTTCGGAATTTCCACTAACGGAACAGGGGACTGTCGGGTACGAGGCAGAGGGAAGAGGGGGGGAGCACGTTTTCTGTCACCGACTACCGGGGGGTGGCGGAGGGGCATCGCTGGGGTGGGGGGGACAGGCAGAGGCTCACAGCCACCCGTTTGTTTATTTTCAAGCGAAACGCTCCGGTACCGGGCGTCGGTGCTCGCCGTCCCCGCGCTTCCCACCCCGCCGCTGCCGGATAACGGCGGGGGAGGCTCAGAGGCTGCACCGAGGGCTCGCAGCCGCCGCCGGGACTCGGGGCTTGCGACCCCTCGCAGGGCAGGTTGGAGGAACCCGCGCCGGGGATCCTTCTGCCTCCCGCAGCAACGGGGCATTTTCCTTCCCTTTTCCCTCAGACAGGGAGACGGCAGCTCCGTGCTACAGCAAGTCGATTCTACCAATAGTGTCTATAGCACGTCAAGTGCTCCACTAACACGGGTTTGATCGATGCCTTTGGCTGTGAGGCTACGCCGGCACTTGAGGAGGGGGCTTTGGGCACCGAGGGGTGAATTTCGAGTCGGGGGTTCGCAGGGCTAAGCCCTGGTTGCCTGAGCGTCCCGGGCTACCCGAGGGCTTTCTACAGCTGAAGACCCACGCACGTAACTTTACAAAATGAAGAAAGTAAGAGTAAAGAGGATGAAGTATTTGCAGTTCTTGCTTTTTTCCCCCAAGATGTTATTTTATTGTTTCTAAACAGCAACACAAAGCAGGAACGAGCAGCTTCTGCTCTGACCCCGTCCGTAAAGCAGCGGCTCCCTTCCATACATTTCAGTCCGCCGTATGCCCAGATGCGTCTCGCCCTGCGGAAACGCAGGACTTCACATTTCCAAACTTGAGCCTGTACCAAAACCACCTTCGCCCCTGACCTCCCCCCCCCTCCCCGGGGACGAACGCGGGTCCCGGAGGCACCGGCCGCGGTGAGCCGAGGTGGGGGGGGGGGCACAGCCGAGCTCACGCCGCCGCGGCCAAGCCGATCTCGGCGTCACGCCGGGGGCCGCTGCCGGGGGCGGCAGGTCCTCAAGGGGCCCCCGCGAAGCGGGTTACGGCGCACTCGGCCGCGGCCGCCGCCGGCGGGTCGATGCTCGCCGCCCCCCCCCCCCCCCCCCCCCCCCGGGAGCTCCCGCGGGGCACAGCCGCGCTGCCCCGCGCCGCCGGCGGTGACGCCTCCGGGCGGCGGACTCGGCGTCCGGCGTGGCGGCGGCGGCGGCCGCTCCGCGCCCGGGGCTGCCGGTCCGCCGCCCTCTCCCCGCCGCCCCGATCCGCGCAGGCGGCGGCGCCCCCCCCGGGAGCCCGCGGCGGCGGCGGCGGCGGCCCCCGCCCCGCCCCCCCGCCAGCGGCCGCAATCGCGGGCGGCGGGCGCCCCCCAGCGGCGGCAGCGGCGCACTGCGCCCCGGCGGCGGCCCCGCCTCCGCTCGGCGGGGGAGAGCGGGGCCGTCGTCCCCGCGGTCGCAGCCCCGGGCTCCCCGCCCCGAGCCCCCCCTTCGCCCGCCTCTCCTCACACGCCCCCCCCCCCCATCCACACACACACACACACACATACACCCCTTTCGCCGCCCCGCCGGCCGCAGGTCTCCCGTTACCGCGCTCGCCTCCGCAAGCGACTGTGGCGGCTTAGAAGTCCGGTCGAGCAGCGCTCGCCGCGGGAGGGGGGGCGAGGCGGGAAAGCAGCTGCCGTGTGTATGTGTGTGTGCGTGTGGGGAGGGGGAGCCGGCGGGCAGGGAAATGCCCGTGTGTCGTGTCCGTCCCCCCCCCCCCCCAAACAGCGTCTTGTCCTCCCCGCCCGCCTCTCCGCGCTTCCAGCAGCTCTTAAGTAGAGCCGGCGGGTCGATTTCGGCGGGTGTTTTCCAATAAAACGGATTTCGTCAGAAAAATCCCTGGCTGCCGCCGGCTGCGGATGGGGATCGGGGAGGGCTCGGGCTGCCTTTCCCCCCGCGTGCAGGAGGGCGACCGTTCCTCGCGCCGCCGCCAACTTCAAACGCAGAGTTTGCCCCCGCAAGGGGCCGGTGCGTGCGTCCACCCGCCGTTAGAGTAAACGGCCGCTTCCCGCGATTTTAACGTGACCCGAAGCAGCCCGTCTCTAAACCCTCCCCGCCGCCGGAGCCCCGGGAACGGCGACACCTTTGAGGGAAGCGGGCAGCCCGGGGGCGCGACAGGCGAAACCCGGCGGGGGGGGACGGGGGACGGGACACCTCGGAGGCGGAGGGGCCGCCGCCCGCCCTCCCTCCTTCCCTCCCGGGGCCGTGACCGTGACCGAACTCGCCCCCGGGGGCCGGAGGTAAGGGGGGGAGGCGGGGTCCGCGAAGGCGGTGTCGGGGCGCGCCCCCCACCCACCCACTCACTCACTCACTCAGCCCTTTAGTATAGGCGGCCTGATGTGGGGGGAGGGGGCAATAACCACGCAAGAATATACATACATCTCTATCTATATTTATATACGTGTACCGGCGCGGGGGGGGGGGGGCGGCAGCGGCCGCAAGCCCGGGGCGGCCCGGCGGGGGCCGCAGGTCGGCGGTGCGATCCTTCCTTCCCCCCCACCCCGCCCCCGCATTTCCAAGCGCACCCGGGTCTCCATTTTGTGAGAGGCGGCCGGAGGCAGCGGTGGGCTCCTCCGCGGGCTCCGCGTTGTGTTAAAGCCCGAGCAGTGAATTAAAAGCGCCGATGATCTGAGGCAGCCCTCTAATGCGAAATGACAAATTGCACTTAGGCAATACATGAACGAGAAAATGATTTATGGATTTTCGCGACGGTCTGAGCAAATGAAGGCGACATGAATTATACACCCTAATGTGCAGTATATCATTTTCTAATAACGCTGTTTTAGTTCTAATGCCGTACGCTGCTCTCTTCGATAGGGGGTATTGATTAAATAAAAAGTCCGAGGACGGTCTTTAAACTGGACGCATACCTTCTGCAGGCACCAGCTGAGGTTTACATATTTACCTCTTGCTAAAGCAGAGGGCTATCACCGGATCCCTGACACCGTGGCGTTTAGTTTTTCCATCTGTCATCATTTAATTTGGCAGTTACTTCGCCAAATGAAGACTAATCTTTCGTATCGCTGCATTTCGCTCCATGCTGCAATTTAGAAATGTAAATAGATGACATCAGGTTTGTAAATCTACCGCGCTGACAGGGATAGCACCTGGGTAAGTCAAACCTTTCCTCTCTGCCAAAATCCTCACGTGCCTCTTTGGCACCCCAAGTACAAAGGGGCATTTTCTAGCAAGGGGAACATACGATAAATAATACTCCTGCTCAGCCAGAACTTCCCTAGCATCTCCACTTACCAAATCTCACAGATTATTTTAAAGGTAAAAACCCTTTACATTTAACTCACACACACCAGGAGAGTGAATCAACACAAAAAATGGAGTGCGTGTGCCTAAGGGGAGGAAGAGCTCTCAGAAGGGAGGGGGCTTAGCCCCAGATACAGCCTGCGTGAGTGCCCTGAGGCCAGGGCTTCCCCTCTCCCGCAGCCAAGTTCTTTTGCCCTTCATCACAGAGTAGCGATGAAGTCATACTGACATAAACTATGAACATTCCTGATTATTTCAATGGTTCCTGGTCTAAAATACCACTCGACATTAAGAAGGACAAACAAGTCCTGGCCTTTCATGAAATAGTGTAAAACAGATATGGGGAAGATGGAGGTAAAGCGTTAATGCATTCATTTAGGGGGGTTAAGTCAGTGATTATCAGGGAAGAGGTGAAAAAATGCTTCGTTTCTCATTACCCAAGTAATTTCCATTGTTCAGACACAAAAGGAGTCACACAAGTAAGGAAATGCCCAAATGCTGTGTTTTGGATTAAACTATCACCTTCCTAACCTGGACGATCACAGCTCTGGATGTAGAAGGCTAATCCCCATTGTTTAGTTGAGTCACCAAAATGATCTTCTGGTTCTATTTTAGGTTTCAGCCTTAGTTTTAGGCTGAGGAACTTTGTGGCCTCTTTACTGTCTAGATGTTAAAAACACATTGAGAATTGGACTTCCCCCTCCCCACCCCCCAGTCTCCTAGATTGTCATTACTTGGTTTAATTTTAATTATCTAGGTTTAAAAAAAAAAACAACAAAACCCACCCAGGTTCTCCTTCGAGACAATTAATAACAGCTCTTAGTGCAGGAAAGATTACTGGAATCAATGATGTGATTAGGATTGTAAATAAGAAGTAAAAGATGTCACCATTAGAAAAAGCCTGCTTCGCTAACAGGAAGATGTGTATGTTTTACTGATAGGGCCGTAGGATGAAAATCCTGCTTCAAACAGAGGTCGATACAGAACAATTTCAGAAATTAACTAAGAGGCCTGATTAAGGTTATTGGTGTCAGAGGGAAAGGTTCACTGCCACCACTCCCTCAATGGATTTCTCTCTTAATTGCCAATGAGGAGACAAAACAGGAAGGCTAGACCATTTGGCTAATCAATAAAAAAAGCCTGCCTTCATGTTTGCCTGAGGAGCGCTCCTTGGGTCAGATCGATGTAGCAGCCACCAAAGTTCTTGCAGAGGTCACCAGTGATCAAGACAATTTCTGATGGCTTTTAAACAACACTGGAGCCAAGCATCTGCCACGAGGTTGCAAATGTAAGCAGAACTGGAGATACGATGTTAATCATAATTCTCATGCTTATGGGAGGACTCCTGGTGATAAAAACAACTTGTCGTATTTATGACCTTAGACAGCTGTTTTAATAAATGAAGATAAAGTATTACTTCATTACGTGCTCTGTACTGCACTAGTGATCAGATATGATGGAGCCCTTCAGAAGGTGCTGTGAGTGTTTCTGAGTAAGAATTGCAGTGGCTGCACCACAGTCCAGAGCAGAATTACAGTGTACGCATCCTATAGGAGTTTCTGACAGCCAGCTTCTGTCTCCTTTTCCTTACCCCCAAGCATTCATACAGATTCCAGGGAGACCACTCAAGCTGCAAGAGGCTGTTCAGTGTGAAACAGTAGATTGATGCAGTCCATTGCTATTATCCCACCTTCTTCAGCTTTCCAAATCTATCAAAATGTTTATTGAAAAAAAAAATCCCAGCCTGTTTTAATTCCTTGTGTTTTTAGTCGATTCAAGTCTGCATTGAAATAAATATAAGAAAATTCTATTTTTTTCACAGTTAAGCTCTCAACATTTTCTAGCAACCAGGCCTTTTTACAATGTCCAGATCAGACCCGCCAAGGTCTCAGTCACTTCAAAACAGTCATTTCTGCATGCATGGCTTTACGCTAGCCAACATGTTGGGCCTGATTCCTGCAGGCTTGCCTCATGTCCCATTATTTTTAATCTATTAGTTAGATGCAAATCTGACAATCTTGAACTCAATGCTCATTGTAGAGCTGCAGATACATTATAAACCAATGAAAATGACTTTGCACAAGGTGATCAGTCAAAAATACATATTCCTTTTAATTGATCTCTTTACTTGCAGACGAGAGAGGACATCTGTATCTAACTTACCTCACAGAAGGTATTTCCTGACAAAATACTTTCCTGGCAAAATAAGGCAAATTACTTATCATCTGACTAGAATTTTCAGAAAGATAGTTTACTCCATAGATAGAAACCTGATATTGCATCAGCTGGGAAGCAAAATACCACATTTATCAAGGCAGGCATCATCAAGCCACTATTTTCTGTATAAATTTCTTTTTTTTTGTGATATGGCTCAATCAGCTGCACCCATTTCTTTGAACTTCATCGAAATACAGTTGACCTGTATCCGAATTTAACAAATGCTGCTAAGCTTGAATGATTACTAGAGCAAATGAGGACAAAACTGCAGTGGAAGACTCCAGTTGCTTGCGACTCTGTTAAGCTTCTTATTATACACTCAAAGCCATAGGTAGATGTAGTTACTCATGATAAAGAAAATTGCTCTGTTGATTTTCTTTTCAACAGCAAGTTCAAGCCTTGAACTAAAGCATAGCTTATTTTGAGGTTCAGCTTGAAAGCAGTAGTTAAAAATATAAAACTTTTATTCTTAGCCTTATCATACTGTATGTGTAGTGTTTGGCAGAATAAATACAAAACCCCTAGATTGTTTGCCTAGAAGAATTTGCATTCTTGGGCCTCAGTATTCCATGTATATATAATCTCCATCATAATTCTATCATCTGAGTCATCACACCAACTACACAGCAGATAACAATAGCACCGACTAGGAAGGGAAAAGAGAAAGATGGGAAAAACGACGTTATAATTATGTAGTCACTTAGGAAAAGAGCACACATCTGTATTTTTATACCTATTCTAGGCAGAGCTACTTCCACTACCGATAGTGAAGACTGCAATTTTCTATTTGAGTCTTCACATGATAAGACCCTGTACTTGGGTGCTCGCTTTTTCTCCTCAGATTGCATCTGGCCAGTGTCAGCTTTTCCATAGTGTTACCCACTTCAATCTGAGTATTGAGGAAGTTCCAGTTGGAAAGCAGTTTAGTCATTTATAAGGCAGTAATCAAGGAAAACACGTTATTTTGTCCATGCTAAAAAATTTGCAACAATCAATTCAGAAATCTTACCACCTCCACATTTTGGAAGACTGACTTTAGCAGATGGAGGTCTCAAGAGTGCTTTTTGCCATTCTCAGGAAGATACACCAAAGTGATAAGTCCTTGAAAAGCCTCAGCTTACACACTCTTAGAAATTTATAAGCTGGTGCTTGAAAAATCTGTACTAGACATCTCCTCTCACAACTCCTGCTTAGTGGCTGGACTGCATGACAGAAACTGTGCAAGTTCATATGTTCCACACAATCGCTGTGGAGGATGAACACCATTTTTCTTTTAATAATTATTTCCAGGGTTCTGCAGGCTCCTCTATAGAGCTAGATATAGATTTGAAGCATGCGTACACTTACCATCCATACACTTACTACTCCCACTGGTGGTGGGGAAGCAGGAGAAAGTAGAAGAAAAGCATACATGTAGAACAACACATAGAATAGCAGAAAAAGGAGGTCACAAGTACTGAAGTTACTATAAAAATGTAAGTGCAGCAAAACAAATGGTAAGGGAGAAAAATTAAAAAAGCATTTAGACTTAAAAGCAACCAGACCGTAACCACAAAGCTAAATATCCTACCAAACTTTTCAGCAGCTTCCTAAGTTCCTGCAGCCTAACAACAATAAAAAGGCTGTTAGAGTTCCCTCTCCCCTTTTGTCAGCAGGCTTTACATATGCATGTGGAAAAGCTCACAACTGCTAGGTGTTACTTAATTAGGTGAAGTAGGAGTAGTCTGTGCTATATAGATCTCAGTGGTCCCCACTCTATTCATTATGCAAGTTGGGGCCTGGTGTTGGTACAATTACAGTTTTTCAATTAAGAAATCAAACCAAAAGATTGTCTCTCTCAACAGAAGTCCGTGCTAAACTCGGGATCCCTGGGGGCTGTGCTGGCCTGGCAGCCCCTGCCTCACGCAGCTGCAAGGTTGCTCTGATCAGCAGGATCTTGCAGCTATGGGGGACAGGGATGATAGGCCTCGCTCAGCAAAACTTTGGAAAAATTATTAACAAAGTATACAAGTGCATAATCAGACTTAAGAAATGTTTGATTTCAAAGTTACTTAATGATGGTGCTTCTACTGAGCCTGTACGTTGTGGTGATCTGTTACTAAAAGATCCCTCTCGGCAGCCCATCAGTCCTGCAATTTGTTCGTTGGAACGAGGGACTCAAATGGTACCAGATTTTTATTCTGGGACAAGATCTTTTCCAAGCAAGCTTTTGTTGTCTGATCAGCGTGCACAATGAGCAGTGCTGCTGATGTTGAATCAGAGCTGGACTTCAGCTTCTGTTACAGTATACAATGCATGAGGAAGGAAAAGAAAGATCTTGTAGTCAAATATGTTGAATACCATACGCTATTGTGTGTTAACATACGTAACATATGCCCCCGTTCCTTGGTTTTAACAAGAGCTGTACCAGTATTGCTGAATGTATTTTGACATGAATGGATGAATACTTGCGAAGCACTTGGGTATGAGGAGAAGAGCTCCGGAGGTGATTACAATTTTATAGGAAGTGGAGGGTTGGCGCAGTATGCACTAAAGAAGTCTGCAGCCACATGTGACTGTCTCCTAACATGCCCACAACAAGCTGCTGAATCACACCTGCTTCCTTTAATACTGGTGTTTTCTCATTTTGCAGGCTTTACTATGCAAATCTTTTTGAAGTAATGCATGCATATACAATCATATACCTATGCTTATATGTAATTACATGAACCTTGATGTTGAGCTTGGAAAGAAATGACAGTACTGCAAGATGTGCGGGGGATCGGGGCGGGGGGGAGAGGGGAATGCAGCTGCGATCGAGTCCAGCAGGAGCAACGGCCGATACAAAACCGATCCTGCCTCTAGCGAGAGGCAACGTCTTTCAATTCAACACACTTCCAAGCTCTCGGGAGAGGCTGATCAACTCCGCCACTCAAGACAGCAAAAACGTAACCCCCATGACTGGCAGGGTCACCCTGCCGTGGCAGAGCTCAGCACAGCAGCTGGCTGGCCTCGGTGGCTGCTCTTCCAAGCCGCCAAGTACCCGTGCAGGGCACGGCTGCCACGGGGAGGGAGAGCATCCTTTCCCCAGCAGCAGCCTTCCTGCACCCCTGCTGCGCTCGGCGCTCCTGGAGAGCTGCGAGCTGCAGCAGCTGCTGCTTCGGAAGGCTGGTCCGGCAAATCCTGCAGCTGTGGGAGGCAGCAGCTGGGTTGCAAAAAAGCAGTGTAATGCCCATGCAGAAAGAGGAGCTATGCTTGTCAGAAATAAAAGTAGCGATGCAGTGTACTGTTGCGTCGTAATCTGCACTGCTGCGCCGTCACAAGAGGAGTGTCTGTCTCTAGAAGGCAGGGAGCTGACTTGAAGAAGTAATCACTTTAGTGGAGGAAAATATAACACAGGTGCTGTGATAAAACTCTGCGTGAGCAAAGCATGAAAGTGAAGAGATTTGCAGGAGAAGGAGGGAAAAGGAAGACAAGACAGGAAGGACTCAAGTTGTGGGAAGTGTAAAATGGCAGAATGAGTCACATAAATGTGATTTAGGGTAGAGTGGGAAGATGATAGAAATCTTGTAGGAAGGCTTGGATTTTCTTAGCTTTGAAAAGCATTCGAGAGTTTGCTGGCTTTCAGTGATTCTCATAGATTGCCCGGTAATTGGGGGAAACTTGGTGAAAGGGGGTTGTTGCTTCCTGTAAAAGGCAGCGTCAAGAGCAGAGTGGGAATATTTTGGAACAACTTATCGCTGTTACTGGTTATGGCCTACTATTGGCTTTAATTAGGAAAGCCTCTTCGGGAAGAATGTGTTAGAAAGTTGTCTGCCGCTCTCCCATGCTGCTGTAATGTTGGGCAATGGGGATCTGGGGTGCACCTCTGTACCCCAGTTTCCACCACTCTCTAGTTTCTAAGAATCTGGAGGTGACCAGGAAACTAGTTTGTAACATTCAATTTGCTGGAAAGAAAGGATATATGCTTTTGACCTTTTACCATATTTTGCTCAGCACAGAAAGGAACAAAGGCACAGTTAGGAAGGAAGAAATAGCATTTACGGCATTACCAAAGTGCCAATAAATAGCTTCAGAAATGCAGTTCTTATTGCAAGCAAAGATAGAAAAGCCAAATAATAGTTGTATACATTGATTTTGCAATGTACCTATAGGCTTATAGGGCAGTATTGAAGAATATTAACTGAAAATCCTTGACCAGAATTCAGAAAATTATAGCATCATCAGAAGTCCTTTATCTACAGAACCGTATTTATAAAACTGTAAATTTTAATGCCCCTTTTTAGAATTTTCAGTAGGTAATAAATAACCACCTTGTGTTGTGGTCTCTGTGGGAAGAGGCAGGATAATACCTGATTGGTATTCTAATCTGAGAAATCACAAAAAAATGGGGCTAGAAAAAAGTATATGTATCTAACCATATTTTTTTCCTGCCAAAATGAGCTTTCCAGGTGATAATTTGGTCTGAAAATTTCTAGAGGTGATTGCTGTAATAAAACAGTTTCCAGAGCTTATGTGCTTTTAGGGAATGGCAAAAATTGCCGTTTGATACAAGTACAAAAGTTAGAAGACCGGATTGTGCTTTGCTAGTGGTGGTGATTTGGAAGAACTGCTTTACTTTTCCATGCCTCAGTCTTTATATATGTATAATGGGCATAATATTGTTTCTCCCCTATGAAAAAACTGAATTTGGTCCATCAGTAAGAAGGTCCTATATAGGAATTGGATTTCAGTACTCTGTATGAGTCTAATCCGAGAAGGGTTTTCTGTAAGCCTGTCTACTGAAATGAGACAGAAGTAGAAATGTCTCCTTTGGGCATCCTAACAGCAGAAGTTTGGGAACTTTTTGTAGGAGCTTGGTGTGGTTTGGCAGCATGAAAAATGCAGTGTTAGAGCTTCCAGTGCTGCATCAAAAATGCTGTGGCCATCGCCAAAATACAGCCTGATATAAACAGGTTTGGCTTATTCAAATGTCTTCAGAATATATAGATAAGTTAATTTTGTAGTGGCAAGGTTTGCTGCTTTTCCCCTGTATGCTGGATCATAGGTAACATCTGTCTTGACTTGGAAGAAGTCAGTAGATGTTCCATATTGCTTGGTTTATCTAATTTACTAGGATTGTGATGGTATGATTAACTTGAACCTAATCCAGCTTGTTATTGCTGGGTGATCAGATAGCATATATATGATCCATCTACTCACGTATAGAAGATGCTAATCATATATTAGTGATCTAAAAAGCCTAGCATAAATTTATTAAAATACCTGTAAAATCAGAATAGAGGTTTCCTCAGTACCATCTGGTTGCCAAATGTGGCATTAGGCAGTAATAGCTTTCAGTCTTTGAGAGTGGTAGAAAAAATTTACAGAACGGTTTAACCTTTCTGGCTATAAGAGCATCGTAACTTTGGCATCTGTTCTAGTCCCACTTAAATCACTGGAGTTTTTGATACTGATTTTTTTACTTGGAGTAAGATGAGATCCTGCTTGTAGACACAGCTTCACTTGTCCTACAAATCTGTGTGTGTTTGTCAGCCAGTGGACAACCATTCTTTGATCATGTTTTTGGGGTTTTTTTTGTTGGTTTTTTTTTTTTTAATTTTTCTCTTAGAGGAACAATAGAAATGTATTTTCTCTGGCACTCACTGCAAACAGTAGAAGCCTTGCCTGAAATGAGGAATGGTTGGTATCCAACCAGCATAGGTTTTCGTTAAAATGTTTTGGAATCATGTTCCTTGTTTTTATCATTCGATGCTATATTCATTTTTTGGCCTTGCTTTACAATATATATATATGCACACACACGCATACATACAAGTGGAAGTAAAACTCTTGGTTGCAGAAGTCTGACCTTGCATTTAATGAACATGTGAAATTCTGGTGAAAAGCCCATAGGTAGTTGGGACATGGAAGAAATGCAGAACCAGGACCCTGGAACCAGCAATACAGATTTTTGGCAAATAATTTTTGGTTCAGCATCAAACTGAGGAATGAAATAGTAGCTATTTTCACTGTGAATAACGATACATCTTAGAATAGGAAACCAAACTTCTATGCCTTGCATTTTTCTTTTGCTTCCTCAGACCCAATGAATTGGATTACATTGTGGAGCAAAATGCTGGAAGTTTCCATTTTAAAAATTATGGAAAGTAAAGTAAATAGAAAGAAAGCATGTGTTCCTTTTTATTGTATTTTTATGGAGGTTATAACCAGAGTTGTTTTCTTACAGCTTTAAGCTGAGTTGTTATGAGCAGTTATTCTTATGGAGTCAGTATGGACCAGATCCAAAGTTGTTCAAGGAAATAGTGAGATTTCCAATGATTTCAGTGTTCTTTTGATCAGGCCCTTAATCTTCTAGAAAATGGTGAGCTTAATAGGACTATTGTGTACATGGTGCTGATGGTGTATGGAGTTTGCTTTTGTGCCTAAAGGAGAAGATGGAGATTTACTAACTGGTTGTCTCTAAGTATTGTTTTACTTCATTGTCATTCTATTCCCTTTCCAGCTGTTTTTGTATATAAAAAGTTCAAGTAAATCCCCTTTAAAAGGTCTGCTTTTGTGTTAAGGTACTTAAAGTTTAATGTCTTTGTGTCAAAGAGCTTTTATGAAAGAAGATTTGTCCAGGCATATCCTATAATAAACATCTGGAAACTGCAGGGGTTGGCTAATGGTGGCTATATAGCAAGAATATGGTTTAACTAGCTGGCTTTACATCAGGATTAATTTTCCCCTTTGGTTTTTTTTTTTTTTTAATCTTCTCAATTCACTTATTTATTTTGTAATCTGAATATTTATGTCCTATCATGGTTAAATAGTCTTAAATAGTCTTCTGGTTCATAGGTAGTACAAAACGCCTCATCCTGGATTGATGCAGGAAGGGCTGTATGAAAGCAGATTACATCTCTGCATGGTATTCACTGATTAAGTGTTTGAAGAGCAAAGTTGCACATCTTTAAAGACAACTTCCTTTAGTACAAAATATATAGGAAAACGAGTATTTCTAGATTAGTCAAAAGGAAAAGCTGCCACAGAGGTAATAGACATCATTTGTACGTGGGCCAGAAGTTTAATTAGGATTAAGCAAAACAGCAAACTAGAGCTTTAGCCTATCTGATATAAGCCATAAGTGAAAGCTCTCAAACAATTTGGGGCAGGGAGGGAATTTAAGGTTTTTACAAAATGGAAAGGGAAAGACAGTGAATAGTTTCAGTAGTAATAATGGAGACGAGGAGGAATTGCAGAAAACACCATAAAAGAATAAGGAAATATATGTTTGCAAAGGTCCCAGAGGGAAAACTAGGTAAGGAAAGTTCTAGCAAATAAGTAGAATATGAAGTGGTAATCCCTCTACTACATTTATAGTCCTGTGAATGAACAAGCAAAACCATAATCCTTATTTTGGATGTGATGATGCTGAAGGGTAACAAGCTGTAATGACGAGAATCACTGTCAAAGTTCTCGGATGACAATAGGAGGTTTTAGAAAACAATTTTAAGTGTATGACTTAATCAGTAATTCTTGGAGAGTTATTATCACTGACAGTCCAGGAACAGATTAATTGAGTGGATGTGCAGAAATAAAGTTATCATCTCCCAGATTTAGCTGCACTTACCTAAAATACAGCTTGACTCTTACAGACTAAATGGGGCTAGGTTGGTCAGGGTGGAAGTCAGTTGTGTGAGTCAGGCCTTGGGCAGAGGCACAAACCTAGATTCAGTCCATTGAGCAACAGAAAAGGCATTTCCATGTGCCTGCTGGGGCGCACCAAAAAAGGTTTACGGGGAGCGCTGCACTGCCAGTAGTACAGTGGAGATGATGCTGACCGAGGACCCGGCGGAAGCTGGTTCACCTCAGGACCTCATCGTCTCTCAGAACAACTCCCCTGGAATGACTCCCCACAGGCCTTCCAGCAAAAGGAAGATTTTAATTACTTTGAGGAAGCAGGAGAAAAATAAAGATGTAAATGAGAAATGCATGTGGCTGCAGATGCTTGCAGGTGTTCACTGTCAATCCCTTTGTTTGTTCAGAAAGTCCTCAGCCCCATTTGATTCCAAAGGAGGAAAAAATTTGCTTCTGAGATATTTAAAACTAATTCTGTTCTCATTTATGTGGGAAGATAAATCGTGATACTTATGAAACTATTTCATTTTAATTGTGTATTTTAAAAGATGTTTAGTATTCAAGGATGGTTTAGATTTAGTCCTAGAAAGTATATCTTATTGCTCTGCGTATTTCACCTGTGGATCCAATCTCAAAAAAGGCAGATTACAAAGCTGCAAGCAAAGTCTCATTGTATTTCTCTGCTGTGTTACCTCCGTTTTTTTCTGAAGAGGCCTGCCTTAAGAGGCCACACTTTCTAAGCCCATAGACTGTCTTGTATCTCAAGCTGCTAATAAATGCCAACTAGTATTAATTACGGTGTTGGTGTGTGGTTCACATTAAGAACAGCAGGATTACTTTTAAAACTGAAGTGGCTGCAGTGTGTTGCAACAGTATGAGCAGGTAGCGGGTCTTCCCAAGAAGGGGTCAGCCATAAATAAACTTTCTCAGACCAGAACTGTGCAGACTTGTGCATTTTGAGGTTAATCAGTGCTCGCATGGTGGTGCCTCTCCTTCCATCATCAAGCTTTGTTAACAGAGAAGAGTGCAGGGAAGAGCCATGCATAGGCATCGTCTAAGTTTGGGTTGTGTCTACCCTGTGCAACCTGCAGGCTCATGCTTTTATCTGTATCCTGAATCCATAGTGGGAGAAGACTGCAGGAGACGTTAGCTCTGCCCTTCTCCCTTTCACACAGTGTAATTTGGATGAGATTATCGGAGTGCTCGGGTGAGTTAATTGCCCTGAGCATGTGGGGAACCTGTGTGTCCTCTCCCCCTTCTGTTTTATTGACTTCCTCCTAAACAAAGAGGCATTCTCTCTTTTTCCTTCCTTCCCCCCAAATGTGATTCTGCCATTGTTTTATCATGTGAGGAGGTGACTTCAGACTTACGTGGTTTGGGTTTGTCTCTCTTTGCTGGCTTGACAGGTTATATGGAGCCTACTTGTCCACACAAACACTTAAATTAAGTGCCTGAGGTTAGCCAGTGGGGAATGTGCCTTGAACCCTCTACCACAGACTTCCACGTGCTAGACCAGACATAATACATGCCTCAGATTTGGTAACTGTAAGTATTTTAACTACACAGATGCATGTTGCTAATGAAGGAGTGTAGTAAAATTTAATTTTACTATTATAGTATGTAGTATGGATTTAGTTTTTAAATTGAAATGGTCATACATAGGGTCAGATTCTTCAGCGAATGCCATATTTAAAATTGATTCAGACAATTTTTTTCATTAATGAAAAAATCTAAAATACTTGTTTGAAATTGGCTGAAACGAAGTTTACTTGTGGTGTTCACAGTTTCTGCAATTACATGAAATAGTAGAGTTCAGTTTAATTGACCATGCACAATGTGTTTGCACGTTACTAATTTTAAAATCCAAGGCGTATTGTTAAAGTTAGAATTTGAATGAGATAAGTAGACAAATACAAATTTTTTATATACACTACGTTTTTCACTCGCTATGTTGCTGATGCTTAGATACCCTATTTAATGATAGTTAATACAGTGATACTGATTTTGTCCCTGCTGTCTTCATTATTAACCCCAGAAGGTAATGGAAATTTTATTAGACTCAGTACTGGATATTAATACTGTGCCTGACTATGGTATGAAAAAAATGAAGAGAGAGCCTGCAAACATTTGTAAGTTAATTGCCTGACTTGGAAACCACTAATGTACATGAGTAACATTTACTCACGCAGATTGTCTCGGTGAATTCAAAATCCCTCCAATGGGTGGTTGTAGAATAAGGCTATAAATCACACCTTTATGGAAAGTCTAAGAAATGTTAATGGGAAGGCACCCACAAGGTACTATGGAAACTTACTAGGTTTTCATGAACGGTATTTTAAAGGCATATATAATTAAATAAAGGTACTGGTCAATGTTTAAAAATAAAGAAGAACCAGAAGTTGAGCTCAGTTTGCCTATATATATTTAAAAAAAAAAAAAAATCTGGAGCAGCTGTCAGCTCACAGTAGTTATTTCTATTCTACATGACAACCACAGCTGCTATGTCCGTGTTCCTTCACACCTGACACATCAAAGTCAGTGGCTGAGTTACACATGCCTCCACATAGGTTTTTCCTTGATTTTTGTGGCTGGCCAGCATTGCAGTAGCATCAGTGGTTGGGCAGGCACCTGAGCCGCAGAGGAGCCTGGCACCCTGCTTTCACGTGGGAAGCGATGTTAGGACAAACACTGATGGGGCCTGTCTTACAACTAAGTGAAAATGCTGTTGAGGCCCACCAGGGTGTCAGCTATGCCTTGTGTACATGAACGGTGTAGCGATACCTAATGGAGATGATGACAAGCTCATGGTCAAACACAATTTTACCACCTGACTGCAGGTAAGTGGTTATCACTCCCCTTCTGTGCTAGTTTATTTGGGTGCCTGTAGCCAGGTGCCACGATGCTCTGCAGGTGGGATGTACACAGCTTGAAAGTATAAAGCAATTATTTATTGATCAACACACATGAAACATAGCTAGGATTTAACGAGCTGCTAGGGGCCAGCCCTGATAAGGCAGCTGGGGAGGTTTTGTTGTCCATGTAGGTATCAGCTGGGAGGGGAGGGTTTTGTCTCTGTGGCTCTGAAGCAGGTCCTTGATGTTGCTGTCTTTCATCAGTAGTGATGTTCCAGTCACTCATCTGGTGAATCTTGCTGGCCTGGCTGGATTTCCTGGTACGTTTGATTTGTGTGTGATATTTTTTGTTGTTGTTTTGTATTTTTTTTAGGATTGTATTTCTTTCTGTGTTGGTGTTTTTGTTTCTGGCCATCTGGTTGGGAGGCAAGGGCACCCTGGGGTGACAGGGGCTAATGGCATCCCGGACAGAGCTGTAGTGAGACCCGGTGCCGTGGCGGTGCCCGTCCCCACCGGCCTGCTGCCTGGGGGTGTCCTGCCCTGCCTGGGGGTGGTCTGGGCCCTCTCTCCGCTGGAGGATGACCAGCCCCTGGTAGATGCGTGGGCTCTTTGAGCCCAGGCCTGCTAGCTGGCTCAGAGGTTGCTTGCTCTCGGCCAAAATGGTCCTTGCCGCTGGCCATGCGAGTTGAGGAGGAAAACGGGCCCTTTCCTAGGGTGAGCCCCGGGGCTGGCTTCAGATACTCGCTAAACCTACAGAGCTGTCATGTGAAAAAAGTGAATTTTGTGACACCGACTCTTTCTTTTCCCCTGCCCTCTCAGTATCTCGTGCAGGCTGGGGTGAGGTGAGGTCCATTCTTGGTGCGGGTCCCTCGTGGCCCTGCTCCAGCGGGGTGCTGGCACCACAGGGGCCTGGTGGCCATGGTCAGGACCTCCGTGGGTGCGCAGCCACTGCAGCAGGCCTGGCTCCCTGCGAGCAGGAGGCCGTGGGGTGCGGGAAGGCAGGCCCTGTCTCCACCGCGGTGCTTTGGGGAGGTCTTGTATTCAACAGGGTTCAGAGAGCTCGGAAATGAGTGACAGGATCTCTATATTTCTTCTAGTTGATGGTTTGGCTTCATCCATGTATTCTGTGGTGTTGGTGGATGATCGAGCATCAGAAACGGTGGCAGAATTGGCATACGGTTGCTTGTGGTGGGTGATGAGGATTTGGGGCTCAACCACCAGGAGTGTGAGGGTGAGTGTGCTGCCTGGAGAGGTCAGTCTCGGGATCAGGAAGCAGGCTGACAGTTTTGGAGGTAGATCTTCAGTCTATGGACTTTGTTACAGGACTTCTCCAGGCACTGAGCAGCCAGAAAACCTTTTTAGCTGCCTCTCCATGTGCCCAGCACTCCCAAACTGTAATTTCATGACTCTTCAGCTGGCTGGAAGCATACCCGCAGCAGCTGGTCTATAACCAGCTTTTCCCCACCTTTGTACTCTGGTCCTGTTATCACTTTTACCCATATTGCATTAAACTTTCTCTGCCAGTATGAAGGTAAGCTATGTATAGCACAGGTTGTAGAAGAAATTCTTCACTACCACAGGTAGAAGACCACCTGTTTAGCCTGGCAGCTGTGTATCTAGGTGTAGCTAAAGCAAAGTCTTATGACACCTACAAATTCTAAGTGCGTTAAGCAGGATGTAATTAATGTTAGTTTGCCTTGAACCCAAATAAGAACTTGCTAAGATGGTTAACAAAAACCTGTATGTGAGTATTTTGTAGCACTGATGGTGTAACTAGATGTAACATACAACCAATGTGACCACCAAAGGGGTAAGATGAGTGTATTCGCATATTGGAAACACCCATAACAAAAAGTTGCAAGATAAACGTGCAGTGTGTCCTGCCAAACGCACAGGGGTGAGCAGCAAAACCAAGATAAGCATTGCTGGTAGCAGGTGAGCCCCCCTCTGGAGGGGTGGAGAGGAGCAAGTTGCACAGAAACCTCAAGGAGGAAGAAAGGCAGAGAAGAGAAGGCAAGCCTTCCTCAGCCCCAGCTTTCCTAGCTGAGGAGCTGTCAGTCAGGCCTGATCACATTCACCTCTGCAATGAAGAACTGCCATCAGCTCTGCTGTGCTGTGTGCTACTCGCAGCTGGTTTAGGATAGAGGTGTGAAAGGCTGACAGTTCTGCATGCAGTGAAAATGATTAACAAGGTGTAAGGGCTAACTATTAGCATGTTGCTGCCAATAAGTGAGCTTAGTACCATTCTGATTTAAAGTTTAAAGCTGGCCTGATTTGTCAGTCTTCCAAGCCTTTCCAGCATAGTGCACTTTAATTCCCTAAGCGCTATATTGAGATAATATGTATTAATTTGCAGCATAGAGCTGCTTTTCTTGACAAAGCGAAGTTGCAGCCAGAAGAAGCAGAAGAAAGCTAGCGTGTTTAGAGGAGAGGAGATGGTTGTGCTCTTTTATTCTGAGGAAGAAATCTGTATGACCATAAGACTATGATAGTTGACTTTGGCTTGAAGACAGCTGTAGATGGCTAAAAGTAAGATAAAGGTCTTAGGGTTGACTGTCCCATTAAGGGCAAGTGCTTCAGTGTTATGATTTAAAACTTACACCTGCTGCTGCTGCTCTTGCAAAACCGAGGCAGGGCTTTAAAACAGACTGTATGTGTTTAGCCAGAAGTCAAGGAAGGACTAATTGCCAACAAAGAAGGTGGACTACATTCACTTCCATTTACAGTGAATCGTTCATGTCAGTGGCAGTTAGTGGTGTGAGCTGCTGGTGCAACTGGTTTTGCTTTGCTTAGCATTTTGCTTGTGATGATCAGCTCCTTGCTAGGGAGCAGAGAGTCTCAGGCCTTGACCTGTAAAATGTTGGATTAGCCTTCAGAAATGTGGTTGCTCACAGATTGTTCTGCCTTCAAACAGTTAATGTATAACTGAGATGCTTACATTAATGGCTGTTATCTTTTCATGTCAAGTGACTGAATTATTGGCAGGGAATGTTACATGCTCACAAAGAGGGAAGCTTTGTGCAATGAAAATGCAGGCGTCCTTTATCTGCTTTAAAGATGTGTTTGCATTTAAAAAAAAAGTCTGTTACAAATAGAATACGGAGCAGTAACCCTTGCTCCTAAATGTAGGCAGTAATCTAATTTGAGCTGTGGAAACTGACTTCTTGAGCATTTGGTGAAACTTCTAATCCTTCTGGAGGAATAATTGTGTGTTAATTAAGAGCCAGAATTCCATGAGGCTTATTAGCTGTCTAGCTGGATCTGAGAAGCAGAAGGTTGAACAGAGTTTAACTAAAATTTAGAACTGTTAATTAGTCTCCTTTCTTCCTGGTCTCCTTTCTATTTTCTTGTTTTTGGTTTGTGTAGCGCACTTTGAATGACCCGTGAGAAACTACTGTGCTTCTGACATGATAGCTCCCAATTGTAAATGCTGTACTTTACTAGCTGTGAAAGAATAAAGCTTTAAAAGAGCTTGGCTTCCCTTAGCTACGAGCTAGCTTGTTATGGAAGAAGAAATGACAGAAAGTGGAAAAAAGCGGGCTGGCTAATCTTGTTAAATTGGCTGAATAATGTTGCATTCAGGATTTGTGAACTCCATGCTGGAACGCACAGATGCTTTAATAAACTTTAGATGACCTGTCTTGGTTTAGTGCTTTTTACAGGGTTCAGAAAATGTTTGATAGGTGTATGGAAACATAACATGAAACAGACTTCCTCATAGACCTCCATTTTGGTAGTAATGAATATGGGAATTTGTGAATGTGTGAGAGTTGTACTTTGCTGATGCGTACCTGGGCAAGATTGGGGAGGGGAAAGTAGACCCTGAAACCTGTTTTAGTACCTTTGAAAGTTTGCACGTAGAGATGTGAGCTGTTTCCTGAGTTTTTCCACTTTGATGTTATGATTAAGTTTACTTTTTGGTGGGGAGGGGTGAGGGGGATGCTAGCACGCAGTACAAAACTCCCTGGGATTCTGGTATGATGTGAGGCGAGCTGAGCAAAACAGCTGCTATTTCAGCTCAATAGCCCCTGTACCCCCCAGTGAAATCATTTTGAGCCTGCTGAGTAGGAACGGTTTAAAGGTCTATTGTAAAAGACACAAGAATTCTATTCATTAATTAGACTTGTCGGAGTCTGCTTTGTATTTTCAACAGTGAATACACTTTATTCCAGGGGTGTAGTTAAGCCCTTAAGCTAATTTGACTTCCGGCTCTGGTCCTCTTATATTTAATGCCTCACCTTTAGATGTTTTGTTGTTCTAATCACTGAAATGTTTATATTTTCCTTTCAGTTTATAGTATGTCTCAACTAAGAATTTGCATTAATATAAATGCATTTGCCTAATACAGATGCACTGCAAAACAGAATATGCATCAGAATGACTAATCCTGGTAAATTAACTGGTTTCACACCAATATGGTATGCCTGTATTTTAGTTCTCAACTTTGGCGGGGGGGGCAAGCTGGAAAGGGAAGTACATTTAGTGTAGATAGCCCTTGAACTATAGATGGAAAAACTACTTGGATCTGTAAAAATGTCCTAACAGTGCAGATTAGAGTAGTTGTGTATGACTATCATACTTCTACCGTCCTATTGTTCCAAGTGTTTGGGGGTAATGGATTTTTTCCTTCCATATTTTTGTTATTTTCCCACTCTTTTAAAATACGTATTTGCTTTTTATTAAGGGTAGCCTGAGTATAACTCTTAAAGCTAAATTTGAGGAGCACTTGAAACAATAGGTGCCTGATCATAACTGAGAATCTAGGTATGCATGAATAAGAATCCCCAAAGCTCTGTTACAGGGTGCACTTATTGAGTGATTCTTTTGGCAGCATTTGAGTAATTCCAGTACTGAATGTCGGGTTGGTTTCTTGTTACTACAGTAGCTTTTCTGTCAAGTATACCGCACGCCATTCTGATCTGACAGCCACTTGGCAAGAGTTGCTTGCTTGGAGCTATACTAAATACTTCTAGTTTCATTTTAAAATTAAAGGATTGTTTTATGAAAGGTTGTTTGCCATATGCAGATCAGGCTCTAAACTGTAGTTTTGGACAACTGAATCGTCTTCTCTTTGACAGAGGAAGAAAACTAACTTTTAAAAATATTAGTGGATTTATAATTCCAGTTGTCTTTAAGTGACTACGATTTAGAGAACACAGTATCTGGAATGGAAGAACTTGGATCTTAAGGCAGCTTGCCTAACTCTGTTTGGTTGAGGAACATCTCTGCATGTATGCCCTGTTGCTTACTCTCTAGGATTTTTTTTACTTTCTGTTCTGTTTTACCCTCTGAGACACTGTCACTTAACTTTCTGATATCTATTACCTCTTCATCTGTAGAGTCTCTCTGTTGTTGGAATGTCCTGGATATAATTTATTCCCATTTCCCAGTTACAGACTCCTTTATACAAAATGTAACTGCAAGCAAAGGTACCGCGTTGTCCTCACCGCATCAGTTCAAGACAACACGTGTGTAGGGTCTGTGTAGACTGACAAAAGTAGTTCTAAGATTATACAGTGTCAACAAATAAAGCTGCACTGAATTTTAATATTTTGAAGAAATACCTTCATAGTGGTACCAGTTGAGGTGTAGATCCTGTCAGGAAGCAGCTGGTTGCTTTAGAAGATGACAAAAAAGATTATTTTAACATTTAAAGGGGAAAAAAATCCTTTTTTTGAGAAATATACTAACATGAATACATGGTATTGTAGAGCACCATTTAGAATACTTAGAGTTACTTACTAGAACATAACAGAAAATATATGCCTGCCTACTAGGAGATATACAAATACAGGCCTAAATTACATGGAGTTGTATTGTAAAATCTCTGGGATAATCTGGAGAAAGAAAGTAGATAAGTGTTCCTTTGTTCTTCTGTAATTTTTATAGTCCCCTGTGTTGCAGGGTAAGGTTGGCAACACTCCTTGGTGATAGCTGGTGGGCTTAGTGGAGAGCTATAGAAAACCATGGACGTCTACATAGATGGAGATACTGCTTCTATAATCAAGTCTGCATCCCGGGTTCAGCTTCCTTCAGTGGTCTGGAAGGAACTATATGGAAATGACACTGTAAAACTGAACTCTTTTCACTTTTCTAACTTGCAGTGGGTAGAGGAACATGAGGCTTGCTCTCCATACCTGGCATATCCACTTTTTCTACTACAGTTAATTAAAAGTATGCCTTCAAAGAAGGTATTAACACAAGAATCTAGACCAACTGTGATCGTCCTATTCAAAACCATGCCAAAGACACTGTGACCTTATTTTCCTAGTCTTGGTGTGTTATTAATTTGCTTGGGGTTGTACCCTGTAATTCTCTCTGCTGAAGCAAGCTGAATTTCTGAATCTTTCCTGGCAAATCGAAGGTGCCCTTTCAGGATGTAAGGTAAGGACTAAATCTGTCTGCTTTTCAGGCAGAAAAGAGAAATACTTGACGCTTTTAAGCTTGGATTGCAGTAGTACCCACATAAGAAACCCATAGCCTTCTGAAGTGATGGCATCAGCTTTCTCAGTGTGGGACAAAACAACAGTTGCCCCTGTCTGTCATCCAGGGAGTGTCTTAGGGGTCAAATCTCTGTGCCAAAAGAGGGAGATTAGCACATGGAAAGACACCTTTGTGTATAGCTCTGTGGGGTATAATCCAAACTGTAAATCCTTCTGAAAAGAAAGCAGACAAATCATTACAGGTTTGGTATTCAGAATAAATGAACCTGTATGACCTAACCCTTTTTTAACTCTTGCAAGCTGAAGTCAAATGAATTCTAAAACTGGAAATCCTGTTAAGCTGTTTGCTTTCTAATGGTTAAATGGCTTAAAGGCTTTAGAAAAATCAGGAATTTGCGAAGTGTAACTCACTAGTGTTTTATACTGTAGTTGAAAAGTGCTGTATCTCCATCCCAGTTCAGATCAGATCTGACAGATGTGTTTAGCCTTTGTGCCTTAATGCTACTGCATATGTATGTGTATATAATATTCAAAATATGTATTCAATGGAAATTGAATTTCAGTTAATATCTGCATTAAAATCAGGGATTCATGAGTGATAAATTGTTCACCTTTCTTTCCTGACCTAGGAGATGAACAGAAGAAAGCCAGTGATGATATGTTGTCAAGGTAAAATGACATTGTTTAGAAAAGGGGAATATTTGGAGTTCCTGTTTCAATGAATAACATCACTGGAATGTTCACCCCATCAGCCAGCTCTGGAAAACAAGCTTTCAGAAGGTCACCAGCTTGAGCTTGTAACCTTGCTGCCATTTGTCTGGTAGGATCTCTCTTCATCGTAAACCTGAATGTGTTTATTAGGATTGCGATGAAGAGAGTCTGAAGAGAATATTAAAATAGTCACTGTAGTGCCTGGAAGAAAATGTTTGTTTCTGCAAGTAGTGGAGCCCACAGAGCTGTTGAAATAAAAGGTCATTTTCAGACTGTAGAACTAAATAGGATATTCCCATGAAAGAAAAGAGGGGAGATGCTAACGGGGGAGAAATGAACATTGTTTCTGTTACTCCCACAAAGAATCGAAATGTTCAGATGTTCACATTTTAAATTATTTTATTTTTTTTAAACCTATAGTGACTAAATACTATGTTCAAATGATCCTTCAAATAGACATAAGTTGGTTTTTTTAGATGCAGTGATGTTGGAGAAAGAGGCGGGATAAATGTAAATACTCTTGTTTTATCTATTAAGTTGATAACGGAGTTCACTAGGGCTATTTTTGACTGTGAGGGACTTTTTGAATTGGGGATGATAAGACACCCCACTTGCACTCTGTTTTAGGACTGGAACTTAAAATTGCAGTGGAGAAAACAGATATAACTGTTGTGCCCAATTTACTTTAATAGGACTCTGAAGTTGCAAAAGTCTGGTCTTGTGCTGTCAGTGGCAGGAAAAGTCTCAAAGACATTCTTTTGAAAATATTAAGTTGCCAAGGAGGAAGTAAAGGTTGTGTTCTCCTTTTTATTTACTTTTCTGTTCATATCTATTTATACATTATTTCTAAGAGTGCAGGAAAAGAAGTTCTCCAGCTAAGAATTGTGGATTATAAATTGGTACCTTCGGAGTAAAAGGAGGGAAAACAAATGAGTGCCCTCCTTTTTCCTGATACAGAGGTGTGATGGTGTATTATCTGACAGAAGCAACCATGGTTCTAAAGAGAACATCTCACACATGTTTATTCTCCTAGAAAACCTTTGAGACCTAGTTTCATGTGATCTGTTTTTAAGCAGTGAGCAAGGGAGAAACCTGCCAGGAAACTAAACCAAAGCAAATTTTTTTTTCCTCAAATATGCACTAAACTGCATCCCAATTTAAAGTTCAGGAAGAAGAGAATTACCAAATCGTGTTCTTGTATATATCACTCCTTTTTCTTCTGACAACAACAATTTAGGCACATTAAACAAGTTTTCTGTACTTAAGCATGTTTCCCCCCTGCACCCGCCATAGGTGCTAAGATAGTGAAATTTGGCAGTTAGGCACTCAGATCTTGCTCTGAGAAATTTAGTGCTACGCAGTGTTAGGGGGTATGTTGACATCTGCTGTAGATATAGTTAAATTCAAAAGAACAGGGACAAACATCAACAGTTAGATGGTTGGTTTCATTGCAGTAATAGCACCTGCAGGAAAAAAAAAAAATCCGTGAAGGCAAGATCCATGCTGGCTGAATCACTTCATCTGCAGGTGGACAACCTGCCATTGTTTATATATATTTCCTAGACTTAGTTCCACTAGATCTATTGATATTTTAGGAATTGGTATACCAAGGACCGTGTCATCTTGAAACAGTTTACCTTTATGCTAGAGTCAGATTTTGTATTGTGAAATGTGATTGCTTCGGGTGAGAGAGACGAGGCTCGAGTTGCATGAACGATGCTGGGAAGGGTGGGCTCTGAAGGTGCTTCCTCTGCTTCCATGGATACGGGTCATGCAGAATTAGACAGTCTCACCCACACTCTGTGGAAGATCATCAGCTAGCTTCAGTTTTTTTCTTTGAAATGCAAATGATCAGTGTCTCAACCACTTGAATACTAAACCCAGCAGATCAGAGCAAGTGTAATGCTGGATTCTCTTTAACTCATCTTCTGAAGAGTGCTGTTCTGTTTTCTTTTTCCACCATATACTACTCCTTTTTCTGCTGTATCTTGATTTATCCTTTCTAAACTTGTCAGCTGAAAAAGCTTTTATTTGTTAGTAGGATTTTGTGGGCACATTATACATAAAGGTCACTCAAATGCAGATTTGCTGGTTTGCATTTGAGCTTGATGCTGTGTTGGTTCCAGATTTTTATGTAAATGGTGTTAGGATAGTATATTTACTACCAGTGAAAAGACAGTGCCATCAATTTAAAAAAGCAAATGGTGCTGCACTAGATCACACAGTTTCATGGCTAAAAATAGCAAGTTAAATGCTGGGAGTTGTTGAATGCTTTCAATCCTCACTCTAAGGTAGAATTTCAAATCAGGAGTATTCCCTAACACTAGGTCCCCGATTTAACAAACTTCTTAAGTGTATCTTTCTGGGCTTAAGTCTATTGTTATATGGTAAAACAGTTAAATCGTAGCCCTCTGTGGAAATATTGGCTTAATACGTCTGAAATAGGCAATGTATTTTAGAAAAGAATTGTAAGATCACAGGAGCTCTTTTCCTTCCCCTGCCCCCAGCTGTGTGTTTGTAACACCTGCTGAGAGAAATGGGATCTGTAGGTCCCTAATAGTCTTTAAACTCTAATCTTTTGGTATGTAAGAGAACCAGCTGGCTAATCTAAAGACATTCTAGAACAAATAATGCTTTTTCCCTGTGTATTAACAGCAACCTTTATAGAGTTTGCATGTGTACTTTTACTTAAAGGTTATTGTGCTACTTTAATTTTTAGATTATTTTCCTCATACTATAAACATACATAATCCCATTTGTTTATTCTAAAAATACTGAAATACTAACCACAATATAAAAAGTGGAAAATATATTACTTCCATCGGCTTCATCCTTTGTGCTAAGTCAAATGGTAATAATAATGGATTTTAAGTTCCCTGTGCCAGCTTTTCTTGGCTGTGTACTACTAATAGGAAAAGACAGTGGAAGCAGGCCTGGTATTGCCTTGGAAGTAAAAGAACTGTAGGTGCTTGGGAGAAAGAGAGATTGCTTAGACTGATCTTTCTTCCTTAAATTAAGGCTATTTTCCTTTTTTTTTCAGGCCTTCCTTTTTAAAATGGGCTGTGTTATCAGTAAAGGAAATCTTAATTGAGTATTCTTTTTTCTGCCTGGATAATTTTTAGCATGCTATAATATTGGCTATACTGTTCTGGAGGCTGCTCTGACCTGAAGTGTTAAGTAAAATTTCTTACATAAGGCAAAATATCCTTCATATGTACCTTAGTTGTCCTTGGATTTCTATATACCTTACAGCTCTTGCTAGTATAGTATTTTCTTTCCTTCTGTCATTTTCATGGATGCTGTGAAGTTACAGCCTACAAACTGTGTTGTTTTTTTGTTTGTTTTTTTTTTTTAATTTTAAGTCTATGAAAGCAAGCTCATGGAATGACTGCACAGGTCTGGACACACAGGCCTTTCTTGTTTGGCCCCCATAATCTCCATGTGGGTTACTTGCCTGCCACTTGCTCCAGTACAGCTTTTTTGAAGTTGGCCCTTAACTTATCCTCTTGTATTATGGGGCGATTGGAAACTCGCTTGTGCAAGGTTATGGGTCTACACCTGCGCAGCTAGTGAAGACAGAAGTTGTTCCCTGATGCTACCCACCATGTTGCCTTCAGCCTGGGGGCCTTCCAACAGTTAAACAAGATATTGAACCTTCAGAATTAACTTTTTTGTTGAAGATTAGTAACTTTTAGATTACAATGGTGCTTGAAACTCTGAATTTTCCCAGCCATAATGGAAAGAAACACTTCTGGATCTAATGGAAGTGTTGCTTACTCTTCTAGTGATTTTGGTGGAGTACGGACATGCTCACTCCTCCCTTTTCTGTCCTTCATATTCAGTAACACCTTTTCAGGAAACTCATCCAGTGGCTGTTGCTCATGTTCTGTTCACATATTAGACTGAAACTTGCTTAATGATTCTAAGAGAAAATAACGAAGGAAAGTAAAGCATAATATTATGGTGTTTGAACTGTGATGGCAAATGCAAATTCTCAAGAATATTTACTTGCAGAAGACTTAGTCCCATTTCCATCTGATGTTAGTGTTTTTCTTTCTTCTAAATTTGACGGTGTGTTTCTTCTGAGTGCAACAGAACTAGTACAAAGACTGGGTGTTTATTTGGCAAAATAAGTATGGCATGAGAATCTTATTTAAAATAACAGCAAGCATTACAATAGCAAAATTGGGATGTGGAACTCTGATGGTGCCAGTTAAACAAAAGATTGTTTTCCTTAAATTTTTTTTAAACCAACAGCACAATAGTGTCTCCTATTGATTTGTAGTCTGGTGCCAGACATTATTACTGCTAAAATATAGTCCATGTAAAAATCAATACATGCATACTATAGTACATTAATTACTGTATGTTTTTATTTCCCAACTAGGTACTTACTGATTCCATATTAGGTCTTCAAATGATAAAAATCTAATGAACCTACCCTCTATAATCTGTTATACAATATTACTGTAGGTGTAGAACTGATTTGTTGACAAACTTCAAACTTCATGGCAAGTTATGCTATAATAGTTGCTTCCCAGTTTTTGAAATTATTCAGCTTCTTCAAAGACTGTAAAATGTATCCTAGAAAATAATCACTGCAGGATTAGATGAGTAAGTGAAATGTGCATGTACCTGAAATGAGGCGCTACTAAAAATTTTCATTTAAAAAAATGTATTTTTGTATGTTAAACTGTATGTGTGCTTTGCTTTCTCTCTATCCATACTATATTAACGCCATCAGAAACGTGTAAACAGATATACAATTTACCATTTTTGTTTTTAAGTGAATGGCCTTCTCTTACAGAGTTCTCTTTGGAGAAATCATGTTGCATCAAGGCTTGGTTTTGTACATAAATGTGTAATATTTTTGAAGCACTTAATACTATTTCAAATAGGCATAAAAAGCAGCTCATGAATCTAAACAAACTGAAAACATGTATTACAGAAACAAAATCCCCTGCCATCCTGTAAATAGCTGCCCTCTCAAGAGCTAAGAAAATGCACTGCTTAGGATTACAGCTGGAGTTAAAACAACTAATCAAAACACACTTCCCTTTTTCTAAAATAGATGCAGATGAAGGTGATTTTGACTTGGAAATAATTGCAATTTAAAAACACTCTACTGCAGTCCCTAAACCTGATATGTTAACCTTGTTGAGAACTTTTTTTTTTCCTGACTTGAGTGCTTTGAAGCTCAACTTCTACATCTTAAACTTGTTTGGCCTAACTATTTGAGCGTCTAGCTCCCTCACACATTTTACTGTGATATGAAAATGGTTTGAATGATGCAGTAAGCAGTTCATAATGTTCTTTGCATGCACTGATGTAGTTACTATTCATGAACTAGATACAGAAAACGTTCTGTGAAAAAACGTTCTGTGAAACCTCACTAAAGGAGGAGGCTACTTACTATGTTACATTCTATGTAAGATATCCAAGAAGTAGAAAATGTGGATTTTAGCTTAAGGAGTTTCACAGCTGTGGGTTTTTTTTTCTATTATCCAAATATGTGACCTGTCTGATGTGCTCAGTTTAATGTGGTGAAGACACTCAGTATCAACACTTCACGCTGAGTAATTTCTATTGCTGAGCTACTGCTATACCCATTACCTTTTATCTTTCTGGTCCAGATAACCTTGCTGGGTATATTTGTACTGTATTTTGCTTGTGTCTTTCACTAATTAATGCCTTAATGTTAACAGAAGTATATTTTTTTCAGTTTTTTTGAGTCCTGTCATAGCTTTCCAGTGCATACCTTTAAACTGAGGGTTTGAGTCTCTTGGTCAAAGAGCATTACATGTGACATTTAGCATAAAACTTCTGATTGCTTTTGAAATAGGAAAAAGTATATTTCCAACCATCTGCCCTCAAGGTATAATTCTGTAGTCTGGATCTTGAGAGGATGGAGGCTTTTCTTCACCCCCTGGTCAAGTCTCTAAGTCTCCTTCGTGGGAGAGGCAAAATTTTGGACATACCCAACTGGAAATGCAAGAGGGTTATCTCTGGGTAGGTACCTAATTGGTGGGGCTTGTTAAATTTATTCTTTCATTGTTCCTCTTTAAGTACCTACTCTATTATATATCTAATAAATATATAATATCTATATACAGAGTCTAGGTTTATAACAAGACAAAAACATCTATGCTTTTTGCCTCTAGGATAACAATACAAGTCAAATAGAAGTAACATAGTTGTCAGCAGATTTGCTTAAAAATTTTTTTTTTCCTAAGTGTTCTGCTTTTTGCCACTGTCTATAACTAAAATCCTTTGCACTTGAAAAATTAGCAAGTTATTAATGAAGTCTTTAGAAGGTTATATTGTTTGGGTTTTGTACTAAGTTTAGAAAGAAGAGAGGTGCAGTTTCTAATTGGGAAGACTAACTTAGAATGACACTGACTAAGACCTAGGTACTGTGTATGTGATTCATCAACATGTTATAGTGGAAGCCTAAAAGAAAGGAAACCTAAAAACAGAGTAATGTGATAATGGACTCTGCCCTTGATGCATAAGCATTATTAGCTGGAAAGCATGCCCGAACTTGCTAAGATAGATACACATTTTACCATGAATATTCATTATAGCTACTGCTTTAATTCAGGCAAAGCCTAATTTGGAGGTACAGCTTTCTAGAGAAATAGCTGTGAGGGTATAGGCTAGGGAGTCACTGGAGGTACGATAGATAGAAAGGCTGAATACTGCTTACCTTGAGGTTGTGGAGGCAGATTTAACAAAAACATTATCTGGACTTTCTGTATAAAACTTACACTGCCCTATAGCAAATTCCACGTGTGTCTCTAAGCAGCTCCCCGTACTCTGTATGTGATATCTACAGTATAAGCATTGCATCTCCCAACATGCCTGGGAGAGAAGAAAAGGATAAGATAGCAAGGCCTAGCATGCTCCTCTTTTGCTTGTGTCAAGAGGGGATGGTATGTCACTTAAAGATATCTAGAGCACTACAAATGGTAATCTGAACTACTTCCCTGGTGGAAAGATCAACCAGGTCCCATATGCCAAAATAAATCTTGCAAATATATCATAAGGAAACCCTAAATTGATGCTTCTCCAAATGTCATGACTATTTCCAGTAATATGTGCAAGATGACACAAACATTGACAAAACCCTTCATACTACTGAAATCTTTAACTGTTTAAGATTTTTTTTCTTCTAGAAATACCTGCACTTCTGTATACATTCTCTCAAGGTCAGTGGCATGCCCAGTAATGCCTTTGGTGCAAGCAATTTGTTAGTATCTTCCAACAAAAAAAGTTGTCCTTTGAAACAGATCTTAATGCTCAGAACTGATTTCATGGCTGGGTGATGACCAATTATGACCCCAAATTAGATGTGTAACTAATGTGTTGTCTTCTTTAGAAGCTATATTTTTTCAGGAGTAAAATTCAAATTACTTTCCCTGTATTTCAGTCCTTCAGAGCTATAAAGTAATCAGAATTAATTAGCAATAAGCGTGTTCCATGGAAGGCTCTCTGGGCCTAAAATCTTTCTTTCCTTACTTTCTCACCAAGCAAGCATCGCATGAACAGTTTTATTCACACAAGGCTTTGAGTTTGGTCTTGGCAAAAAGGACAGGACTTTCATTCCCTCTTCATAAAACTAGTCTGTCATTAAGTCACATAAGGAAGGAACTTGTACTCTGAAAATCTCTTTAAAAAAAAAAAAGCAGGAATTGGTTAAAGATGTGACACTAGTCCTTCCTTATTAGGCATGTAATTAGAGATGAAACTGCTCTATGAAAAGTGGTAAAGAGGCGAAGAGGCTTTAAAGTACAAGATTTTTAAGTTTTCGTAACTTCTGGATTATTTTTAATCATCAAGTATATTTCCATACAAAGAAGACTGGAAACTCACTTGAAATTTAAAAAGAACATTTTTTTCAGATAACATGCCTTGAAAGGCTGAGTTTTTAAAAATAACGGATTTTACAAAACCAGTTTAAGAAAGGTTTGCAGGTGAAATAATTTTCTATCCTTCACATAATGGGAGAAACGTGGGAGGAGTTGTGATCATCTGAATCGTGATTTCTCTGCAGTGCAGTTGCATATCCTCATGACAAGATCACAGATCCAGAATATAAAATTATAGATTAGTTATGCATGTTTGAAAAGTGTTTAAAAGACTTGCTAAGCTCTAAATTGTGGTGGAGTTGTTTCAATAATAATTCAGAATTAATTTACAGAGCTTATGAAAGCTAAAGTTGACACAGAGGCCATGATGACAGAGTGCAGATATCTGCAAATACCACAATATAGGGCATGTTCATTTGGAAGGCTTCTAGTTTTGATGGTGGATTTAGAGTTTGAATCTACATTTTCCAGTGGTTTGCCATGGGTGTGTTTGTTCATCTCTATTTCAAATAAATATAGCCATGAAATAGAGATTAACTTATTCTAGGAGTAAAACTGAAATTCTGTTCTTTTTCTATCAATGGCAGATAGCAATATCCTTTTTTTTTTCCAGAGGAGAATGAATTTGACGACACTTAGTATCTGATAAGAATATAGTTTTGTGAATGGTATTAATCTCCCAAAAAGGAGGGAACTGTTCAATATTTGTCTTTTGAATCCATGAAGACTCTTTCTGAGTTTGAATGATGGCTCACATTGATTGCATTAAACTGAATAAAATTACATCTTCAGTATTGTGTCTATCTCCTCCCTCTACCTTTGACAGACTGTGCAAGTTTCAATTAAGTTGGAGGCTGTTGGAATATTTTGAAAGCTCCCATTTAAGGAACAGTAGATATTGCCATAGTGAACTGGGCTACTACTTGTTGGTGAGCAAGGAAAATGTTAACATGTGAAGAGAGTTGTTTTGAATATGTACAAGTAAAAGTCATTGCCAAGCCATACTACAGACATTCGCAACTGTTGAATTCTTATTATCTTTGCTTTCTAATTCACCTTCTTCTCTTTTAAATTGCAGTTCAAATGTTTGGAGATTTGAACATATAATTAGATTTTGCTCACAAAAGAAAAAGTCCATTGTTCTTCCTGTCTGTAGGTTCTCTGTGGGACTCTGTTGTAAATTCCATAATGGACTATAAATCAGACCATTACATAATTGTACATATAATTTAGTCTAAAACCTGTAGGCTGTCAGGTAATGCCAACATGCCCACAGCCTCTGCTAGCTAGATCAGGCTGAGCTCTGGGATGACTGCATAGACCATGTAGTCACACCTGAGATAGCACTGAAGGGGTATAGACAATGGCTACAAGGCGGGGGGAAGGAAAAAAGGGTTTGACAAACCAATGCGTGGGCTTTTGCGGTACCTTCCTTGTTAAACTTCTAAGTTAGAAATTATCCACTTATTATACCCCCAATCTTTTCCTCCCATGTGATCTTTTACCTTCCCCCCTGACAACACTGCTGCTTTGATATCACTTAACAGACTTTTAGAAGTGTTTGTTTTGTCATTGTGGTCCATTTTGTCTACTGCATTAATGACTTCACTATTAATGAAATGGGGGGGGGGGGGAGTTATTGCAGGAATGCTGGTTATTCCATACACATATTGAAATAATAGAACATCTGGGAAGTTTCATTTTTAACTGGCATTTCAGAATCGATTGATGTTTATACTCTGTTACATGGTTGGGAGATGAACGAGAAATCCTTATTTCTAATGGGTTAGATCTTTTTGTAGTTAATTAAAACAGAATAGTTGAGTGCAGTTTATATGAAATGGTTCAGTTTAGTTGGTGATCTGAACAGCTAATTCAAGGTTTTATCACCCGATACTTGAAGTTGTAAGAAAACAGCAAACAAAAATTGCCGGGTCAAAAAGTATGTGACTATAGAGGTGTAAACACTGAAGTACCAGATATAAGCAAGTACTTCTGAATCCTCAGAGGAGTCCCTAGAATGAGCATGTACAGAACCTTTCATGTGTTTTATATGTGCTGGGGCAAGGATTATTTCCACTTCTTGTCTCTGATATTTATAAGATTTTTTTGCTATTTCCCCATGTTTTTGTGTTTGTTTTACTGGTGTTTTTTTTTCCCCCTTCTGTTCTCCCCATGGCTAATATGTTTATCTCTCGCCGCGTTGGCAAATAACTGCTCAGCAGGCAAATGCCTAATGCAAGAACGTGGCAGAAGTTCAGGCCAATGACTCAGGACTCCACAGGAAAGCATTTTCTCTGCTGTCACTGCTCAGCGACAATTGATAGGCTGCTTCAGAGATGAATTGCGCTTTCCTGTATCATTGCTGGACGATGGAGGGTTCTGTTTCAATGGGTTTCTGTTGCTATGTAAGAATGATGGTCTGTAACTTAGCGTAATAAGAAAATAAGGATTTCCTCAGTAATTCTTTTACTACATAGGATAGACGCTGCTTTGTTCTCATTTCACACTTTGAAAGATGAAGCCTCAGGGTTCATGGAAATCTAAAATAACAACAAGCTGCAGATTAAGAGCATGTGTGGGATGTATCGTTTTTTGACCTCCCCATTGCACTCTTTTTGACTGAGAACAGACAAGATTAAGTGACCTGTGAGGGACAGCAGTAAACATTGTTCACACCTTCTGCTGAGGTTGAAGGATGCCTGTGTGATCCCTTTGGAAGAAGAAAGTGGAGGAGAGAGACTTTCCTATGTTGGGGTGAAGTCATTCACTGTCTTGGATTCACATTCTGTATAGCAATTCCACTGGAACTTAAAGGGTGGTAATGGAGGAGTAAATTAGCCTGTATTTATACTGGATTTAGGTACTTAACACAGTAATATATACCTCCAAAGATCACTGTCCTTTTATGGAGCATGTCTTGCTATGAGTAATTAGTATTATCAATAGCAGAATTTTGTTATTAATACAAGCTTGTTGCGTTTGGTCATTGAGACATGAAATATTTCCAAACTCATGCTATCTTTGGATTTATCCGTGTTCTCAAATTGCATGTTTTTTTTCCAGTGGTGCCGGAGGCTTGCTGGGTTAAATGATGTCTGAGGAAGGCTTTAGCGTTCACTGCTTGACTGCTTTATGCGGAATTAAACATGCTTAATGATACAGTATTATGGGTAGTGATGAACAAAATATAACTGCAGTGTACGACACTGATTAAATTACTGTGTTTTTCTTAAGCTAAACTTCTACATCAAGATTTAGAAGTTGATTAATGTTAGTCATGCATGAAAGCCTGTCCGAATTAGATTCTCAAAGCTGCTATAGGTTATACTCAGAGAATTCTGATGCCCTAGATTACTTATGTATGATGTTTGAGGTCGTCTTCAGTAAGATGTGATGCAAGTACATGAATATGGAAGAAGTTTAAATTCCACTTTTTTCCCTTCTAAAATGTTTAGGAAGGGTGCAGATATTGCCACTGCCAAAGTTATATGTGTGTTATAAGATCTGTACCATTGATGCTCTTAAAGAGACAAGTGTGGCCGGTTTATATAGTTCAGGAGTTGTAGCACGGATATTAAGATCATTCAAGTGTTGTATGTTCATGACCTTAATAAACACATGACAGCTTTTATTATCTGAGGTTTCAAACCTAGTGTGTGGAAGGAGGGATGGTGCTAAGTGAGGCAGAAAGGGGAAGTGGGTGAGCTATTGCTTGTTTGGTTTGCTTATTTGTTACAACACTACTCAAGCATAACTTCCTTCATGACCTTTTAAATTATTTGGTACTTGATGATGTACTTCATTTGAGAGTGTGTCTTTAGCCTTGAGATTTAAAGTGGTTGTTGCAAAAGAATATTGATGTGCAGGCAGTTAATAGATTTTTGATTCCATTGAAACACTGTGGGGAAGCTCAGTCATTTGCTTTTTGACACTGACTGCATTGTGACAGTCAAGTTTTACTGGATAAAAAAAAAATAATTTTAAAGCAGCTGAAACGTGTTTTGTGTTGACTTCTATTTTCTTTTTTTTGTGTTAGTCCTACTGAACAACAGGTTTTAATTCTGCTAATACACAGTGCTACTGTATTTTGTTTTGTAAATCACTTGGAATCTATAGGAAAAACCTATTTAATGAGTCAGAATTTTTTTCTGCTCATGAACCTTTTGTGGATTGATTCTACCTTTTAGACCTCACTTCAAATTTTCATTGAATATACCTACGTAATTCTTGATTATATCTTACTTGCATGCAACTTATTTCAGACATTCCCAATATTAACATAGGTACAGATAGTTATGACCTGGCTAACTGAAGGAAAGGAATGGATATGTGATAATTCACCTTTCAAAAGTGTCTTCCATTCTTCTCTTTAAGTTTACACTAATAATTTCCTTTTTCAGGAAGGATGAAGTATTCTTTTGTGTAGCTTTTATTTCTTCTTAAGAAAAGCTTTCCAGTTCTAAAGCTTATAGAATCCCCATTAGTATATAAACTGACACAATGACTGTAGTTTCTTTACAGTTTTCATGTCATTTCTGCAATAAGCTATGCATATGCCTTGCTGTTTTTAATGGCTTTTTTCAAGGCTCACATGACAAAGATCTCAAGTGAGATCTCTTCCAGTTGAGACTGAAATTTCACTGGAGTTATGAACCCCTAAATACAGAGACCTATTAGGAAAAAGCTGAAAAACATATTGCAAATATAATTCCCTAGTAAACTGTTGTGAATATCCCACATGCTGCTGCATGTTCTTGTTGTCATTTGTACAAAAGCAGTATGCAAGGGGGAAAAGAAATCTGTCGCTGTAAGACATTACTTCCAAGAAACTGCAATAACTAACACTTTTCAACAATTTATTTCTGGGAAGAAATGAGAGTTGCAGTTTATTCAGCTACACTGTGTTAGTGATTGAAACACACATTAAAAATAAATCTCATTCAACGCTGAGGTCCCTAATTTTCACATTACAGTCTTAGAACATCACATGGAGTACAGCACAGGACTCATTTAATTGGATTGTGTTGGAAAAGGCTACCACAAGACACTCGGGACCAGATTCCCTAACAGCCTTAAACACACCATAATCCTTCTCACAGAGTGGGTGGGAAACACTATGACTTTTGACATGATTGCATTTTACACTTGGTTTACACATGTGCAGATGTTGACGCAAGGTTCACAGCAAAATAAAGGGTGTCTCCTTACAAAGTAATATAAAGAGAAATAAGGTATTCAGCACAGATCAGGTAAATGCACAGTGCTATGAGTATAGAACAGATAATTCTTTTTGTTGAATATAAAGTCTAATGATTTCTTTGACTAAATCACTGATGATGGGGTTCTACTAACAATGCACTTTTTTTTTTTATTACTGGCTTAGTGTGTATGAGAGAATGCAACACACATGACAGCTGATTTTTGTTACTGTGTTACTGTTTTCTTTAAGGCAGAAAAGAAATCTGGATTCATACTGGTTCTTCAGTATAAATCAGATTAATCTTGCTCTAATTGTTTTCTCTTTAACATGCCTTTCTTGAAGTCGTCTGACTTCTGCTGTTTTGAAGTCACTGAGAGGGTGATCTGTCTTGTAACTCGGTTTCCCAGTTTCTCTTCATGATAGAAACTCAAAAAAAAAAAAAAAAAAAGTCTTAGTGCTGCTCTTACTTCCAGGGTAGTGACAGTATCTACTGTGAACATACCTGTCATAAAAGGTGAACTGGATAATTACATGTTCAATTCCAGCATCAAGCTGATAAACCAGCATCACCTGGGCTGTACCATGTATAAATAATATGCCTGACTGTGTCTGAGAGTGCAGCCAAAATTATTTAGTTCTGGTTGATGTCCTTTGTTCTTCAGGATGGCTTTTCTAATATCTGTGGATAACTGTCTGTGACGTGGCCTCTAGTCTTGTACAAACTTCAATGGGATTATTTCATGAGGCTGATATTTGCAGGCTTTTGTGGGACCCAACTCTGGACAAGCTGTCCCCTACAGAACTTTCTATTAAAAATTCTCATGTTTTTTCCATGGGTCCTTTTAAACTACTGAGTAATTCCATAACATTTCAATTTTGTCAGCCACAGAAAACATATGGTGGTATTCTTCTTTCAGAAGGGGATGGGCTCCAGCAGTCCCACAAATCACATTTGTGCCTTTTCAGTTCTCGTATAATTACAAATCCAAGTGATACTATGAACAAATGGGTCTTTGATTTGAGATTTTCTTAAATATTCAAACTCTGCTGAGAATGGCTACAGGCTCATTACTTTGTTCTTCCCACACTACTTAAAGAGCTGCTTGGCAATTTAAGATGACAATCAGGTCATAGCTATCTCTTTATTTGGCTATTAAAATTTTGTTAATTTTGGAGATATAGCACCTAAATATCAGAAATGTGTGAAATTTTGAACTGGTTTGGTGTGGTTTTAACTTGTAAGTAAGAGTATCTTTTGAAGAAATTTATTATCTAGAATGTTTGTACATTTTTTTTTTTGAAGCAGTAAGAACAACAATACTAACAAACTAGGTTACCAAAACTGCTGGGGGGGGGGAGGGGAGTATCATAAAAAGATTCACATTTGTCTTTTAAGGCTTTAAAATTCGGATGACTTGCCAGTAAATGCCCCCTCGATAAAAGCAGCCACAGTGGAGACAGCAGAGTGCTGAGATTCTAAGCAAGCCATCCTGAGCTAGCTCCTTGGGATAGAAGAGACACAAGTCCGAGGATGGCTTTAAACTTAACTGATAATTTTAAGGACATCTGATATATTGAATTTGTATCAGCATTCCGAGTATGTTGCAAAGCTTCGATAAAATTAGTGTTGTTACTAATACTGCATTCACTGGTATAAAGGCTGAGCTCAAACCATAAAGCAGTGTAATCTCTTTATATCAAAGAACTTTTCCTCAAAGCTTGAGCTAACCTAACAGAAATAGCCTATGGAAGAAAGTGGAAACAGAAAAAAGAAGGCTTTTGTGCCTATAGGCCTCGACTAATTCCCTAGCTCTGTCAGGTACTCTACAAAACCAGAATAAGAGTTTGTGCCTCCTAAAAAAATCCCCAACCAACCACCACTCCCATCCCAACAAAAAAAGCCTCACACAAACCCGTATTTTATAAATGCCTTGCTTCCTCTGTGGTGGGAGAAAAATGGAGATGGTGCAATACAAAGGCCTGGGACAAAATGAGGAATAACAATCAAGCCTGAGTCTGAGTTTAGTATTCTATTCACTATAGTGCAATGCCTTTCAAATGGATCAAGAGAAAGAGCAATCAAGTGGTGAAAGAGACTTCAGATCACAAGTCCATTAATTATGAAATCTAAAGAATAGATAGCATAAACTTTGAAGATGCGCTGAATGGTATACACTATTACATGTGTACCATGCAAATTGCCTTGAACCCTGTGTGAAAAGTAGTGGACTTTTTTTGAAGAAGAAAAATAATGAATACACTTTAGAAAGGTAATGACATGCCTATACATCACTGAAACAGGAGGCAGAACACAAAACAAATTAATGATTATTTGTAAACCTAATAAGGGAATGTCAAGGACAGCTAGTGCACCAGACAGTACATGAATGTGAATGTTAAAAGGGAAAGCAAACAGCCACTGAGAAAACTACAGGAGAAGTACTGTGTTATTAAAACCAAATATAAAGAGGGCTTATGATTAACAGAAAGACTAACCACTCTGTTTTTCCTAATATCCAGGGATGTTTGTCAAAAACTTTAATGATGTAATTCTCTACTGTCATATAAGGACCTTTTAGAGGGTGAAAGTATGGAAAGAGAAAAGCAGGCTCTGAACAACAACAAAAATCTTTTGTGAAGCTTGGTTGCCTGTGTAGCTATGAGTATGGAACCACCCTACCTGTGAACAAAGGGGGGTTTTTTTAACATGAAAAAACATTCACAAAATGCTAACCTTAAGCTGAGCCTAGTTTTTGAGGATTTTTGAGCAATGGCTGAGACATTGTTTTGAAACTTTAAAAAAAAAAAAAAAATTAAAAAAATTGGCATGGCTTTTTTCCTTTGGAGGAAATGCTGTACATTCTGCTACTGCACATTGTAGAGCGTTTCTGATCTAGCATCTCAAGCTTTTCGGAAGAAGAAAAGAATAAGAAGTGTTCACCTAGGCTGGACATCCTATGTAGAATCATAGAATGGTTTCGGTTGTAAGGGACCTTAAAGATCATCTAGTTCCAACCCCCCCTGCCATGGCCATGGATACCTTCCACTGGTATCTTTGAACTTTCAAAGTGTTTCCACTTTGAACAGGTTGTTCAAAGCCCCATCCAGCCTGGCTTTGAACACTTCCAGGGGTGGAGCATCCACACCCTCTCTGGGCAACCTGTGCCAGTGCCTCACCACCCTCACAGTGAAGAACTTCTTCCTTACATCTAATCTAAATCTACCCTCTTTCAGTTTAAAGCCTTTACCCCTTGTCCTATCACTACATGCCCTTTTAAAAGTCCCTCTCCTGCTTGTAGGCCCCCCTTATGTACTGGAAGGCTGCTGTAAGGTCTGCCTGGAGCCTTCTCTTCTCCAGGCTGAACAACCCCAACTCTCTCAGCCTGTCTTCACAGGAGAGGTGCTCCAGCTCTCTGATCATCTTCATGGTCCTCCTCTGGTCTTGCTCCAACAGGTCCATGTCCTTCTTATGTTGGGTGCCCCAGAGCTGAACTCAGTACTCCAGGTGGGGTCTCACCAGAGTGGAGTAGAGGGGGAGAATCACCTCGACCTGCTGGTCACACTTCTCTTGACGCAGCCCAGGATACAGTTGGCTTTCCAGGCTGCGAGTACACATTGCCGGGTCATGTTGAGATTCTTGTCAACCAACACCCCCAAGTCCTTCTCTGCAGAGCTGCTCTCAATCCATTTTCTGCCCAGCCTGTATTTGTGCTTGGGGTTGCCCCAACCCATGTGCAGGACCTTGCACTTGGCCTTGTTGAACTTCATGAGGTTCACACAGGCCCACCTCTCAAGTCTGTCAAGGTCCCTCTGAATGGCATCCCTTCTCTCCAGCATGTCGACCACACCGCACGGCTTGGTGTTGTCAGCAGACTTGCTGAGGGTGCACTCAATCCCACTGTCCATGTCGCCAACAAAGATGTTAAACAGCACAAGTCCCAGTACTGACCTCTGAGGAACACCTTCATCCCCTGTGTTTCTCAAAACCCCTTATGTTACTGTGGATTCTTGCTGTTGGAATGTGTCCCAGAAGAATGCTTTTGTATTGGGAAAACTATGTTTCTTTGCAACTAAAACCTTCTGAAGGCATGGACCAATTTTTACAAGGTATTCTAAAATAGTATAAGAAGGAAATAGTATTTGAGGAGTGCTACACTTCGTCCTCACCAGGGAAGAACATTTTGGTTTTTTCCCCATTTAAAAACACTAAGTTTGTAAACTTTATATCTTATGCTGTAATATAAATCTTCAGTAATGAGGTAAGAGAATTGTTGCAATTTGTCTGTCTTGCCAAGTTTCAACTGACTCTAGTTCTAGCCTAATGAAATTCAAATAGCTGGACTGAAGGTTAGAAGGGGGATGACACATGAGGCTGATATTAATAATGTATGTGAGCAAATAGACTTGCAGTAGCAGTTCCAACAGTGTGGAACAAGTTACAAAGAGAGGTCTGTCTCAATATGACCTGTGCTAGAAAACAGGATTGAAGCTCAAGATCTGCAGTTTCAAAACACAGCTTTCCTGTCCGCTGAGCTCCTGTCCAATAAAAGCCATCCCCTGCTGTGCAGCAAATGCCCACATCATTTTGTAACAATCTGGCCAAATAAGCAGTTACAGATTCCGCCCCCCCCCCCCCCCTTCTGAAGCTGTCAACCTTATCAAATGTGATGTGGAACTGAATTAGTATCTATGCTTGATCGTTTGTCACAGTGGAAATAACAAGTTTTGGTGCTGGTTTGGTGACAAAGCAATAGCAAAGTATGTGAGATAAATTACCCCATGTGCTAGAAAACATGAAACTGCCTCATGTTTTGTGCTTCCCTAACAAGTAGAAAATCTTTGTAGTTCCATTAATTGGGTATAGATTTCCACCCGGCTAAATGGTCATGAAGTACAGTATCAAGACCTTCACATTGCTTTAGAATCTTCTGTTTAATAATACTGGTTTCTTTTCGAATAATGGTTTCTAGCTTCCTGTATTGTTCATCCTAAAGTCTGTCATTGACCTGAAAGGAAGATAATCTTGTCTGTCATCTCTTGAAAATCCAAGAAAAATGAATGCATCAGATAATGCTTATGTCTTACATGTTTGTTTTTGTGTCAGATTCTGGACACACCTATGCCATTTTCTGGCACAGGGTGGATGGTTGGATATTCAGCTGAGGATTGATTGGTAAGACAGTCTTCAAGTCATCTTGAACTTTCCCCCCTGCCTATGCTGCCCACTCCTCTATCCCCCTCAGGATTTGTTGGTGGCAATTTTTCTTCTAAACACCTGACAAGTATCTTACATAGTGAATTAAGATAAGCTGGTAATTTGGGAAGTCCTGAATTAATGAGCATGCTTTAAATTTTGATCAAGTGTTTCAGTGATTTAGAAAAAATTGGCATTTGCTGAGACAAACCTAGAAGTTAAGGGATGATCTTTATTGATGGACTGTCATTTATCAACCAGCTTCAATGGCTACAAAACTTTAGAAAGTGACAAAGCAAGCTAGTGATAACACAGATAACACTTGAACAGGGTATTTATTCACTGTTGTCAACTGGGATCCATCAGATTTAGATTCAAGTAGTTGATCTGATGGTAAACACAGCATGTCTTTGTTTATAGGAAAAAATCTAATAATCTTCCAGTGCAGCATTCTACTGAAAGCTTTATCAGTTTTCTTTGTTGCTCAGTGAATTTATGAAGTCTCTCTTCCTCCATCATCCTCCTGACTCAGCAGTATCTGCCGTAACGACGAATGTTGTCAACACCAGAATGGATGCCTCTTCCACTTTGATCCGAACAGTCTTGCATTATGTGACAACTTTCTTGGTGACCAAAAGAGCAAGAAGTGTAATCTCTTGCACTTTTAGCTACATAACTTCTTCAAAAGTACTCTTGTTATTCACTCGGTGCGCCTGGAAAGGATTGGAGGAAGATTATCTGCCTTTCACAGCAGAAAGCATCAGAAGTGTCAAATCTGTGGTGGTCTCTCGGTGATGTTGTTTGCCTAGTCAACACAGACTGCAAGATGCCTGCTCCTCTGAATGTAATAATCTTTCTCAAAGTGCTTTATTCTTGCATAAGATTTTCTGGAGTGTTAACAGCATCTCATAACAAGTAGCTTGGTCTGGTCTGTGTACCGCTATGCTTATGTACCTCAAGGGACTTACGGCAGTTTTTTGGTAGCTAACCCACCACTGAAGGAGAAGAGATGAGTCACTCTTTCTCTTTATCTCATCCCTGTCCTTATAGTTAATTTAATCCAGGAAAGATGCTAGCTGATTTGCCCAAAGGCAAAGAGCAAGTAGGGGCTAGCATCCAGAGTTGCTCAGTCCACTAACAAGCAGTCCTCATTTAAAAAAGATGTATATGTCCTCATGGTCTGCTTTATGGTCTTCTGCTAGCAGACTTCAGCACATTTCTTGCCCTCTGGGGAACTATGAATAGGCAGCTATGTCACTGCAGTTAGCATGGTGGTGAGCTGAGATCATAAATCCTACTGAGAGGAAGCCTTTAAAGCTCAAGCAAAGCAATTCGCTAGCTATCGCTATCCAGATTTTGGGAGTCCTGCTGGTTTGTATCCAAGCCCAGCGTATGGACAGAGCGAGTGGATTAGCCCACAAAGCACTATAGAGGCGTGGTGTTGGCTTTGTTTGCCTAAGAGAGCTGTTGCAGGGATTGTTTGGCAGCAGCTCTGGATCAGCAGTAGCTCCTCAGTATCAGATGCCATTTGTGGGGATGAGGAGCAGTGCTCACCTGGGATGTGGGAGACAGGAGCCTTTAGGTTTCGGTGATTTCTGAACCATTCTGCACTGCGCTAGTTACTCCTGATGTTGTATTCTTATTTTGTTTTGTTGACTTGCTTCGTTACTCTTCCTGGTTTTTTTTTTTTTTTTTTTCCTCCTAACAGTTACTTAAGTCCTGCTTTTGTGCTCATAGAGAATGAAAACAAATTTTGAATTCTTAATGTAAACCTTCGTAAACTGAGAAGCCAGCCCTGGGATATAGCTCTCAAAGTATGTCTTTAAAGATTTCTCTTCCACTGCCCTGCTGCTGTCCTTGCTCTGCATGCTTATTCTGTTGCTGAGGTTGAAGCCTCATTATCACTAAGGAGTGAGTTTCAGAGTTTATGATAAATGGTCCTGTGAAAACCTCAGCTCAGTAATAATCAAAAAAGAAAGCAGAATGTTAGGGGTTGTTGGAAAAGGAACAGAGAACAAAACAGAACATCATGTATTAATCCCTGTTTTGCCTGCATCACATTGAATACTGTATGTAGTGCTGGTTCCTGTCATTTTGAGGATATAGTACATCTGGAATAGGTTCAGAGAAGGACAGCAATAAACTGTAAAGCTATGGGCTAGTTTCTGTTTAAGGAAAAACCGAATATGGAAAAGCAGAATTTCTCAGCTGGAAGGGAGATGATAGATGGGGGTAATGTGATACAAGCCTGCAAAATAAAGATATTTCAAGAGGGAAAAGAGAAACAAAAGGAGTTGAATTGGAGAAAAAAAAAAAAGCACCTGCTTAACCTACTGCCCTGAGGGGAGGGAGGGAAGGAGAAGCCTCAAGTGGGAAAATGCCAAGCACTGGGAGAGGACCCCCATGATGTCCTTCCCTTCCCATGCCTGTTGGGGTGGGTATTGGACTGCAGAGTCCAGGGTGAAAGCAGCAGCCTCCTGTGCTGGGGCAGAGCTGGGGCTCCAGTGCCTGGCCCTGGGGGTTGTCCCTGCCTTCTCCTCCTGCAGGGAAACTGGTGCTGGTTGGGATGCTGTCCTGGGGCAGAAACTCCTGGTAGTGCTGCAGCCTGACTGCAGATCTTAGTGGGCCCTGGCTCTTTCCTTCTACGTGAAAAAAAAACAAGAAGAGGAAAAGGAGGGCATACAAAAATTCATTATGGGTTCAGAGCATGTTTTTGAATCCACAATCAATTTTTCCTTTAATTGAGCTCCATTTAAGAATACTTTTTTCACATGTAAAGACTTTTTTTTCAGAGTGAAGGAAAACTGGAACTCTCAGGGGTTTTTTTTTTTCTTTTTTGGTGGCATTTTGGTACATAAAGAGAATTCTGATGTAACACTTGCAGGCTGACAGTCAGTTTAAAAAAAACAGGCAGTTTAATGATTAAAAAATAAACCAACTACATATTGGCAAAACCAGCAAAATTTAAATTGGGTTAACTAGTTACTATAGCCTCAGGCTTCTGCATCAACTAGTTTGATAATTACTTTCCTGCTTGTCAGAAATGGAGAAATGCTAAAGGCAAGCTCTGTACCATGTAACACATATGCATGAGTTCTGCATTTGTGCTTGCTCACATGCTGACAGTGCGCTCCAGAAAAATTAATGATGCCAAACTCTAATGGCAAATGTCTTTTAAAGAGTGCTATTAAATAAGACAAGTCAGCCTTGAGAGCATTTTGTTTGTTTAAGGGCGAGGGGCAGGAAGCAAAACTGATTTGGGTTACATCTTAAAATTTTCCTCTGGGCTTCTGAGGAGCAATGCTGGGAAACTAGTTTTTCCACTCTCAGCTCCTCAGCACTAAATTAAACTTTTTCTTTGGTTTCAGAGTGCATACAATAACCATGTCTTATGTTTACATTTGTAACCAGCTAAGCTAGTTTCAACATATCCCAGTTCTGTTCTTCACAGCAAAACCAGCCTACGCCATCCTCAAATCTACCTGGTAACTTTGATTTCCACAAACATTTCTAATGAAATTAGAACTTAGATGCATTTTTTTTTCTCCACTCTAACTGCTTTTGAAGGAAGACAGTGCTTTGCTTGAAAATAAGCAAATGACAGAATCAAGACTGGGTAGTAATAATTCCTGTTGACATGGAACTGTTGGAATCGCAGAGATATTAAAATTTTTTGGGACAGGAATAGATCTCCAGCCTTGGATTCCTGTTAAAAGTCCTTATAAAGAAATCCTGTTGCACTACTGAGACCCAGCGCATCAGGTGAGGTTTGTTAACAGGACAATGTTTTTAATAAAACCAAAATTACATTGAAATCACTTGCAGAAAAAGATTTGTAATAGTCATACTGTGTAAGGCTACAGATCGTGCAATGTTGTGCAGTTACCAATGTCAAAAGATAACAGGAGTCTTCCCCCAAAGGCTTGTGCTGCAGAGGCAAGACAGAACATACACGGGGCCGGGCGTGACTTGCAGCACGCTTCCTGGGAAAGGGTAGGAGCTCCTGAACCAGTGATTCATCTTCTAAATGATTTTTTTTTTTAAAAGTTGCTTAATTCATTAATAAGTATAATCACTTCATAACTGGGTAGTCAAACTTGATGTGTTTACGCCTATGAAATTAAAAATTGCACACTATGGCATACCTGTCTGTAGCTAGGAAATGCATGTGTTCTACGCTGTTTGTTTTACTGGATCTGAAAGATGATTTGATTGAAACTATGGTAATTTATTTTGTGGCACTAGTTATTAATAAGGCAGTAAAATAATATTACTAATTACAGACTAAGAAAATGACATTAGGATCCAAACAGGGATCACAGTTCAGAATAGGCTGTAACTTGGATCTGGTATATCCTGATAATTGATACGCTGTCTCTGCAAGGTTTTTTAGCTCAAAGAGTAGGAGATCCAAATTTTATCTTGGTCAGAAACTCACAAACTCTGTGTGTTGAGAAGGAGCAGGAGGGGAAAGGAAGAGGCTCATATGTGGCTGGTCTGAAATTAAATTTATGTAGATAAAGTCACAAGAGGTGAGTATAGCTGTTTACACATACACGTGTGTATGCTCTCTGTAAATTTAGGTGAGGGAATCAAAGTTGCTTAATGTTTTATCCATTCCTACTGTATGTAATAGCAGGTATTGAGTACACAGTTTAAAGATTCTCATGGACAGCCTAGGTGAAGTTTGGTAAGATGATTCCCACCATTTACTTGTTCAAAGAGGCAAAGGCTGTGAAGAGAGGCCTGAAAAGATCTGCTAATGAAAAGACTTGAGGGAGAAAAGGAGGAGAAGGATGGAGGGAGATTCATAAGAACAACTTTAAGTAGGACATAGTATATTGTAGTGTATTGGATGACTTGCACAATACAGAAGTTTGTTCAGTTAAAATGTATTGTTGGAACTTAAAAGCAAGTTGGAACAGATGAGATTTTTTTGAAATGATGCTAATACCAAATCTTTTCATTATCTGGATGTGGATAAAATACAACTTTTGCTCAGTCACTCTCATTAAGGAAGAGAGTTTTTTAAAAAAAAAAATTCTTCAAAGTATGTGTAATTTGGCTAAATTAATTCTAGAGCTGGGAAACACACCGACTGAACTTTGTTCCTGCCTCTGCCATGGCTGACCCTACTGTTTTGTACTAATATGTTTTTATGAAACCATGTGGACTTATTTATTCTTTCAAATGTGTAGCTTGTCTAACCTTCCAGTGAGAGAAGTGTATTTGATCATTATGTGCAGAAATAGTATCCCTCAAACAAGCCACTTATGCCAAATCAAGTTCAGAAAGTGTGCTGAATAATTTTAAGGGATGGTAGGAGTTGTGGAAAGGTTATATTTTGCTAGACTTTTGAATAGCTACCAGTTTAGGCAGTCAGTTTCCAATGTGAGATCTGGAACTGTGTTAAGCATCTAAACTTCTTATATGGTGTATGTGGAGAGTTGGTCATCTCTGGTTGCAATACTGGATCAGTACGTGTCATATAGACAATGTATTGCTGAACTTCCCTGAGGGAAATGCTGAGAGTGGGAATGGGTCTTTTAACTCCTGTAAAGCTAAAATTTAGACCCCTTTCTTGGTTCTTCTGGGGGATGCGCTTTCACTTTGTGGTTGACAAAACAGAGTTATTTTCTGAATATTGATGCCTAGTCGTTTTTTTCTCATGTTGTTTTGTTTCTTTAATGGATCGAGAGATTTAGGAATGCAAGCATATGCTCCCCTTCTTCTTTTCATAGGATGGTTTGGGTTGGAAGGGACCTTAGAGATCATCTAGTTGCAACCCCCCTGCCATGGGCAGGGACACCTTCCACACTTTTCCACCCTTTCCCCTGCTTCGTTCACCAAACATAGCTCACTCGTTAGTACACTTATGTAGGATGTGAAATCAAGGTGCAAATTTCTTCAACATGGGAGTTTGCTATTTTTTGGTTTTGCCTTCTAAACTATTTTGCTGAGTTAGTCTGTGGCATTTTCTAGCTTTTGAACTTAGTTTTGTTATGAACAGTGGAGCAACATCAAAGATTAATTGGGCCAAATGCACATTACTCTCCCTTCCCAGGGAAGTGACCTGATTATTAAGTATAGGCCTGGTTCCTCCATTTCCTTCTTCAAAGATTACTTATTAATATTATTGAAATTATTTATTCAATATGAAATGAAATGCATGCTTTGGGATGGAGACCTACATAGCTACCAAATGACAAAGTGGTTGGAGCTTTCTCCCTCTAGCCTATTGCTTCTTTAATTATTATTAGACATTTTAATAGCTTTAATAAGAGGGTTAGAGAATAATTCTATCTCAGATGTCCATTGTTCAGTTTTTAGGATGGCTTCCCAGGCTGAGGGTCATCTTTATTTTAGTCTCCTCTAGCAGAGGATAATTGTAACTCTACCATATCAGAATGAAAGCGTTCCTTGCTTTTGTTCAGCCGTGTCCTTCCTTAAAGGAAATTGTGGGACTAAGTATCTATCAAATCAGGTTTCTCAAGAGCAGGGTGGAGAAATTAGGCCTGGCTCATGCCTAACAGAGCAACACATGAGAGGCAGCTCAGATCTGGAAAGATGGAGACACTTCAGGCTGTATGGAAAAAAACCTGCAGCTGCCTAAGACTTCGAGCTATCAAAGGCTAAGACACAGTTACAGTTTTTTTCAAAGTAAGCAATAATCAAGTGGGGATTTTTAGGTGCAGAGCTGTAGACTGCTTTATTCAGTGTGGATATTAATTTAAGCCTGAAGCTCCACCCACCCCCCCCCCCCCCCCCCGCCATTTTGCACCTTGAAACAAAGGCAAATTGGTGACTATTTGAGTGATCCGGCCCAAGCGATCAATTCATGAGATACCATGAGCTCGCTGCTGGAAGAGAAAGTAGTTTATGCATTTTTGGGGATGGTGCCTCTGATCCGTCCAGGCTTCTGACCTATTAAATAAATGAGTTACAATGTCATCTCCTTAAGCAGGTAAAGAGTATACTTGAACACCACTATATAAAAATATAGAGTTACTGAAGATTGCTCATAATATAGGTGACTCTTTTTAGACTTTTTTTTGTGACTACTTGCAGTGTTTTTATGGAAATGACCTTGCTGATTCGTGTCTTTCTCTTCAAATGTCACCAAGGAGACACCCCCCCCAACACATTAGATATGCAAAATTTGCATGAAATTTCAATTTCACTTGAGATCCATTGCCCTGAACAGTCACTATGATTACAAAAGTTAACAGTCTGTCCAAATATAGTAATGACGGAAGTTATGAATTTTATCTGTCCCCTAAATACCTTACTTTCAAAATAAATTAATTAATACATTTCTGATCCAGAAGACATGCTGTTTTATTAATTAGCGTACAAGGAATTGTTAGGTTAGATGATTATGTTCAATTAAGTATAATGAATGTAATTAATATAGATTCTGGTTTTAGGTGGTTGAGTTAATAGTGCCATTAAATGATTTTATTATGGTACTATTTGTTGTATCAGGGAAGCAAAGTTTAAAATGAAAGAGGCGTGAGTATTTCTTCTTCATTCCTCTCTCAGTGAGCAAAATAACTTCTCCCTGGTTGTAACATATGCAGAATAGTTTACATTTCTTTTGTAATTGCTAAAGCTTATAAATAGACTATATTAAAATGTGTTCTAAAACTTTGCAATGTATCCTTTTAAAATATTTCATTACCATGTGGTTACAAAATACTGTTCACAATAAGGGGAGTGTACTTGCTTCAAAGTATGCAGGATTTATTTACTAAACACATTGTGTTCTGTTACATAGGTCTAGAAAATTACCAATAACCCACAACAAAAACTGTTTGAAAAGGAAGTGGTTCCAAGTAAGGATTTCATCTGGCTGGTTTTGTGTCTTTTTGGTTTCTGCTGTTTTGTTGTGAGGAGGTGGTGGTGGAAGGATGTTTCTCATGGATTCACAGAGGGTACTTTTATGCCTCAGAGTTCCTAAGCCACCAAATAAAGAAGAAACTTGTGACGAACCAGCTCTGGAAGCTGTTTCATTTCTTTAGTTGTATTTAAATGAGACAAAATTAAATTTTGCAGTGTAACCAAGTGTTGACATAACTATTTCTTCAGGGTTTGTTTACTTCATGCACAATGAAATATAGGAGTTTTGGAGGCAATGTGATCACTGCCCTTGGATGCAAATCATAGTCTTAAGGGTCAGAAGACTATGCTGATCCAATAGCAGAGAACACTCTTAACAGATCAGTCTCTCCAGAAAATGCATTGATGATAATCTTAGAAAGACTTGGCAGAACACACTAGCCCTTCCTATATTAAAAAGCAATATATTCCTACTTTGAAAAAATCTGAGCAGCAAAAACTTGATTTAAGGAACATATAAATTTGAACCTCGGGAGGTAACTACATAGCCATGTAGAAATGGGATAAAGAAACATACCAGCTAGCCATAAAAGAGCATTTGTTTTCACATGGCGATTAGTGCTGCAAGTAACCTGTAGTTTCATTGTGCTAATAAAATGCAGTTCAAATGTGATTTGAACAATTCCTATTTGTTTGATGTTTTTAAGAGAAATATTTCAGCCTTTTCTGCTCTACAGCTGGTGGTACTGCATCTCTCATCACTATTACATTAAAGCAAACTCTAGATGCTTTAAAATTGAAGGTAAAATTGACCTGTTACCCATGCTGATATATGAGCTTTGGATTGAACAACATCTGTTCTAAATACACGTCTTGTAAGGAAGTACGGTGCCTTCTGTATTTCCTTAGTGACAATTGACTGGGGTTTTTCTTCTCCTTCCTTTGCTGTGCAAGAATGAAATTTCAGCCTCTGCTAGATGGATTTTCCCACAGTTGTTACTGACTTGCAACATGTCTCTGTGGTGTTGCTGCAGCTGTGGGTGTCCTGTAGCTGGCTTACTTAGGCCTCAGTGCAACTTGGTTCAGCTTTTCGCGTGCATCTGAAAAAGGGCAAGCAGCAGTTGTGTGTACTTTCTTTTTGCTTCTCCTACTTATGGAGAACTCTGATGTATGAACAGTAAGTGTCTCCAAAAGCAGCTCTTCCTCAAGTCAGCTGTTGCTAGAGAAGTTCTGCTTTTTATGAATGATCTATAGCATGAGCTAATCACTTTATTTGTATGAGGTCTTTTCGTAGCAAAGCCAGAAAGATATAGCCCTAAAGCAACTACTTTACATTTTGCTGCTGCATCTGTTCCCTCTACATCCTTGCTTTCCCAACAGAGAAGATCATATTATGGTTTTTTTCCCCCTTACTGCTGAGAAGCTCAAAACTATGATAATGTTCTGACTTCAGGAGCTGAAAAAAGTGGCCAAGAGAGATGCAAATGAGAAAAAAGCTTTTCAGTATTGCACAAACTGTACAAAATTATTCTGCTATAACTTGGGTAGTTGAACTGAAAGAAGGAAGCAGTGATTCAGAGATAAGTGGCAGAGGCACATTTCTTGTAGATGCTGCTACTTCCATTTCTTTCCCACCCCAACCAGGGATGGAACTCAACTTTATGCATCACATGGGATATTCCTGAGCAATACCAAGATAAAGTGATACCGAACAGTCTCATTTAATGGCACATATTTCTCTGACACATCCTACATTTCATAAACATAGGATTTATTGCCTACTTGGGTTTTGTTCGAAATGATAAGGCTGAAAATCATTATGCAATGTCAAATTCTGCCTAGGTTGTTTCGTTGTTTAAGGACATGATAAACCTGTAATTATAGCAAAGAGAATTTTTTTTGTTATTGGGGAGTGATGGTGAGAAACTATTAAATTCTTGCACAAAACTAAGAGACAACAAGAAATGATGTTACTGTAAAACCTATTCAGGCTGTTATGTTATAGAAGTTTTTTTTTCCCCCTTGAAAGATACTTGATAGGAGATGCTTGTGTCTTTCAGTTATATAAAACACTAGAAATGTAGAATTCTAGTATTGACACTGAAATGCTCAACATCAGATGAATATAGCCCTGATCTTTGTAATAAACTTAAACTGGTAGTATGTAACTGATGGGAGCATGAATGGATTTTTTTTTTGGTTCTGTCATAAACAAGATGTAGATCAGTGTCTTTGATCTAATCTCTAAAAATTCCCTTCTTCAATTGCATGTGTGTGTTATACTATCCTATTTTTTTAATAGAGAAATCATCTCTCTCCTCCTGTGCATATGTAATATTTGAAAAGCAATGATGATGAATTCTTCAACTGTTCCTGTCTACAGTGCCAATCCTTTGAACTTCACAATTGGCATTTGCTCCTTTTTCTATGCAAAAGTGAAACTTAAACACACTGGCTGCCTTGCAAGTTGTGATGCCCCATGATTTTCTCACCAGTTTCGTTCTGTGACCTATCAAACTCTGAATAATTTTCTACTTTCATAAGCAATCATATTAACTTTGATGGAGTGATGCTGCTTGGATCAACATTGAAATTCAATTCGATAGCCCATGATGCAGAAACGTGTTTGTATAGCAGTAACATAAAAATAATAAACCCTGCTGCTTCCTTGCCTATTTCAACATAAAGGCCTACTGACCATCTTAAGAGATGCATTTGAGTTACGTGCCACAAAAGCCTGTACGGCTGAGGAGATGCTATAATATGAAGTAGAACAGGAAAGAAATCAGAAGTACTTCAATGACCTGAGTGCATGACACTAAGGTGGTGAAAGTAATGTAAAATGCATTAAATGAGGTCTGAGATGTGATTTTGTTGAAGCTACTTGGTGTGTCAGAAGGGGAGTTTTGTGTTTTAAAGAACTTCCAGTTTGCCTTTGACACTGCTGCAATAATTTAAAAAAAGTTTCGGTCCCTGTAATTGAATATGGTTTCTGCAGAACCTTGTAAACTCTTCAGATGGAGGATCTGTATAATGGGAGTTAAAGGAGGTCCCCTGGTGTCCCCTTCAACAACAAAACAAGATTTGTTCAGTGTAGATGTTTTGAATACTTGAAATTCATTATCCGTCTGTAAAGATGATGGCACAAATCTCTATCGGTAGAGTCTAAAGGCTGCAGCCAAACCTTTAAAAGGTCTCCTCTATCAGCATGAAAGGTTAGTGTGTTTTTCTGCAGGTTTCTACATCTATCTTTTATGATGTCAACTGCCACTGAACTGAGAAGAGATGAAAAAGAGGAAGTTTGATTAGAGAAAGGGATGGGGTAATATGGCTGGTGGGGGAAGGCAGGAAAAGTTTCCATTTGTATGCAGGGAAATTTTAGTATCAAAGGGTCACTGCAACCTTTAAAAGGGGATTTTTAATAGCTCAGTGTACTTACAGTTCATATGACAAGAGAGTTTTCAGAGGTGGTCTACTGTTCTCAGGCCAGTTTTTATGCAGACTGAGCAAAAGCAACTCCAGAGGCTAAGCTAATGCATCTACTTAATATACTCATCTTGGATCTTGACAATATTGGTTTTTTGGCTGCAACGCTGGGTCTGCTTCAGCAACAGAGCCAGCAGCTATTGGTTTCCTCTGTTGTCACCAGTAGATACCAGTGCAGTGATGTGGAATTACTACCAAATGCTTCAAACAGTGACATGGACATCTCCTTTGTTCTTCCCCAGGCAGCTGCCCAGACGCCATTAATCCATGACGGGAAAGAGGAGGACTTGGCAGTGATTTGACTTGTACGTTGACAGAAGGCACATGAACAACTGTTTATTTCCAGAGTCTTCCTGGGTAACTCTGAACATATCCCTCCTTTCATGAAAATGTAGCTGGTTACGATCTTGAGTCTAGGGAGAGAGAGGAAGCTGCATATTGATGTTTCTAAGTGCCCCTCTTTACCGTCTTGCCCTCCCTATAAAAAATAAATGTAATTTAAAATTTAAATTATAACATTAGTGAAATCTTATTAAATTTAATTTGATTTAAATTAAAATAAAATTAGTAAAAACTTAAATTTACATAGAAAAAATGCATAATAAAAAATTTAAACTGTGGAAGTCCTTAGGGAGAAGCACCATCGTAACCCTCTTTTTCCTTCTCTTCTACCCCTCTTTTCCCAAATGGCTATATCGTGTGCACTCAAATTCCTTAAAAGCTCATGCACTTGAAGAGTAATAGACTTTTCTGTATGCCAGTAACTGCGAAAACATGCAATTGCAAATGAAGAAACTGGTATGTAAAGGTTCAATGAGTTCTTCAAAGAACAAATGGAGCTGGTGTTAGTCATTATGTATCATTGCTTATATGCACGGAAGTGGGTGTATTTATATCATGTTCCCAATCCTAAATAAATTGATAGTTAGACATATTTAACAGGAACAGCTGTAAGTGCAATATTTATATTTTAGTTTTTTTTGGTGAAAATCTGCACATCACAGACTTCTACAAATGTAAGCATAAGATAATCCTTCTTCATCAGAATTAGTCATAATGATTGTGAAGAGATCTGAATTTTTATATTGCTCCTGCCCCTGTTGTGAGTTTCTTATGGATAAGCTGATAGTTTCAGTTTTCAAAGATGTCAGGCCAGCATTTTTCATACCAATGACTAACAGCAGTTGTTCTCTGGTAGCAATTATTTTTATCTTTCACAGCATATAAAGGCTTGATGTGCCCTTAACTAATCTTCTTGAGGTGAAAACTTTTGCTTTTGTCTAAAGTTTTGAGTATTTTAAAGAAAAATCCTCTAGCTGTCCATTAGAATGAAAAAAAGCTTTGTCAGCATTCTGAGATATGTTTTGATTACTAGTTACCTTTATGATTGTGTTAATATTGTTATAATTATTTTAAAGCAGATGTAGGGTCCTGTCTTTCGAATCCTGCTCATAAAAAATTATACCAATGCAAGGAAGGTCTGGCATGTTCTTGATGTAACTAAGCCTATCATCCATTCATGCTGGGTAGGGTATTGGCTTAGGATGGTGATTTGGACCTAGTTTCACCACAGATATAAGATGTGTATAAAAGTTCATAACTACCTGTGATAGACTACTTTAGGACTGTAAATAATTCATTCTAGGTTTTGACAATCGGAATGCTTATCTGTCCCAAATAAAATTACTTTTAAGCAACATATAAAGAAAACATGCTACCATTATTTGAAATTTTAAAAATAGTTGTATTTAGTTCAAAAATATTCTTCTATTTCAATATATTTTCAATGTCTTTCCTGTTTCATAGATGTTATGAATTTGACTTTAAAGCAACCCAATGATAAAATATTGCTTAGAACAGAAAGGGCAAGTTTTGGGGAATACAGTACTTAAAACTTGTGATTCAAGAGGAACACAGACAGTAACTTGAGGCCAGGAGTCATTCAAAAGGTATTAAAAATTCAAGAAGGGGTATGAGTTAGATTTGAAAATGAGAACGTTATTCACTTCAGTAATATATCTAAAAAAGATTTTTATGTTTTAACATGGCTCATGGAAAAGCCTAAACATAGTAGGGTTAGAACTTAACTTTTACTTCTGTATTGAAGTATGGTGTATAGCACACAGGACTAATGTGTGTGGAAGTTTCTTGGTGCCTCAAACTGAGCAGAGCCCAAAAGCACTGACAAGAGTAAAGTCTAAAGTTTACTCTCCATATTTTCGCATATTTTCCCATGAAACCAAGTCTTTGGGGCAGAATGGGAACAGAGTATAAGAAAGGTATCGGAAATACTTGGGATAATGTCATAAACATCACAGTAAATAAACATGGCCATTTATATGCTCATTAAAAAATCAGTACTTTACAGAAAATTGAAAGATCAATTCTTGCCACACTTCTTGATATCTCCTCCTAAAATGAGAATCACTGATCCCTTGTTCCTTCCTTTTACTAAGGCAATAGGAAGGGAAACCTATAGCATGTCATACAGTTCTATTTACTGAACTGGGGTGCATGAGGAGGGCAGGGAACTGGCTAAGAAGAGCTCACAACCAAGGGATAAGATTTGAGTTACAGTCTATGCTTAACAGCATGTACGGCAGCTAATCAGGATCCCTGGCTATGTCCAGGTATTAGAGTTACAGCATCATTTAATACTGTGAACCACCATCTTCTGGTGGATGCTGCTTCTCTCCTTCTAGTCTCCCCTTCCTTTAAATATACTTGAATATTTAAATTTACCACCTGCAGCCTCCTGTTTAATTGTGTGGAGATAGGCAGTCTAAACAAGTTCTACTAGGAAATCCATCTCACAGCTGAACTGTTGAGCGAATAAAAGACTTGGCTTTCATTTTGTCAACACTGTTTATTATATGAATACAATACTGTTCGCTTCAATGGATCCATGAAGGATAATCGTTACTTTCCCAGCGCAGTATTTTTCCTGATTTAGGGAAGGAGGAGTAAGAAAAAAATCCACTCTGATCTGAGACCTGCAGTCAAACATACTCCTGTGTAGGAAACAAAAATGTTTTTCTTCCTCACAGTCTTTAATTTTGACTGTCTTAATACTAGCTAAGAAGTCCTTTCTTGTATGAAATACAGGATTTGCAGTTTTATTTTGAAAATGTTCAAATGTTCTTGTTGACTTTTAAGTTTCCTTTCTCCTCCCTGCCCCAGTTACACTGACAATAGCATTGAAACCAGTTTATTATTCTCTCATTTTAGGAGTTTTTTGATGAATAGATATTTTCCTGAAGAAGCCATCTAAGACTTGCAAACCAGCTCCACTGTTGGATCCCTATATCTCTCTATTTTTTTCCTCAGATGAAGCAACTGATAAGCTTTACATAAGAAGACAATTTGATCATAACTGCATCAAAATGTGCCATTTCATGAAACGAGCTAGTTTTACTTGTTTGCTCTTAAGCATTTAATCATGTTTAAGAAGATCTATTATTTGTGACTGTCAAGCTTCATCCATCTTCTATAACAGAAAAAAGTCCAAAACTAAAATTTGATCATTTATTTTAAGCCATATTACTGTGATAACGGCTCCGCAAGTGGTCTGGGATATCAATTTTGTCCTCAGCATCCTTAATTATATGGCTGTCTAATTGGTTCTTATTATTTAAACATCACAACACAGATTGTCATTGGTTACTGTCTCATTAATACCACCTGGTTTGATGCACAGTGATACCTACGCAGTCAAGTTTTCTGTCTACATGTGGAATGCAAAGCTGCGTAATGGTCTTTGACAAACACTACAGAATGAATAACACTTGGAGAAACTGTCACTGGTTTGGTGGCCTTTATTTCAGCAGCTTCTTGGCATCCTGCTGTAAAGACTGATGCTGCGTTGGGGAGGACAGAAGTAGAGTTTGCTTTAGAAATTTTTGTTAGCATCGTTATATTCATATTTTCTTTACGGTATTGGAGAATTTGTGGATACCAAATTCTTGGCCCTCAAATTGACTACACAAACTGCAAGTCTGAGAAAACGAGGCTGGAGCTGAAAATGCTTCCCTGCAGTCTTGTGCCAAACAGAGGTTTGGCAAAGAAATTAATCTACAAAAGCCTTTTTGTGAAATACTGCTGTTTTGAATCAAATACTTTATTTTATGGTGCTGGAAACAGTGTAGTTTGCTTTTACTTTTTGACCCTCTTAGATGTGCTTGCATTCTTTTACCTTCTTTGTGAACTTAAAGAAAAAGATACTAATCTCCACTTATACCAGGTTATGATAAATCAGAACATATCTAATAGACTAGTTTGGAGAAATGTCTCAAAGGCTTTTTTAATTTGTTTTACTGGAACTATTTCATCTTGTTTCTGCTGTACACCAGTTCTCTAGGAATGCTAAAAGCATTTTGAGTTCAGAACTGGGGGATTTTTCCTTTTTACGTACCAGCTGCTGTTTGAGGTGTAAATGAGTAAATTTCAGCCTTGACCACTGACAACTTTTCCTTTATGTAAAACTTCATGACTACAAATTCCTGAAATGAAGTGACCAGAAACCATAGTCTTGTATAATTAGGAAAAAAAGATTTAAGTTTTCCATTAAAACTGAAAGCATGTGCTTTCAGGTCTTGGAAAATATTAAAATAGTGGAAGGTACAACTACACATACAGGTTTTGGGGGGACTTTTGGAGAAAATGTCACAGCTCAAATGGAGACTTGAAGAGTTGCAGTCCTTTTACAGAAAAGGCCCAACATATGCATAGAAAAAGACAAGAAGTATTCCTTGTAAAGCAGGGCAAGAGCAAAGAAATAAAGCATTCTCTGATACCACTGTGTAAGTTGCCATTACATTATGCTCCAAGGAATGACAGCAGTTGAATGGAAGGAGAAAATTGGAGGAGGTGGAGATGGCAGACCATAAGAATTGTGCATGAAGTCAAAATTGAGTGATTGAGTTGGCTGAACAGGGAAATAATTTCTCCTCCTAACCTAATGCATTAAAGGAGAAAAAAAATCTGAACTGTGGCTGTAGGCCATGAGGCCTTTCAGGTGACACAGCTGCTATCACCTGGTTTATCCTTTTATCAATCTAGATGTTAAATATCCAGTTTAAAACAAAACATTTTAAAATGGTGGGGTATATATCTTAGTACCAAGGTAAAAGTAGAGGATGGATTTTCTTGCTGTTATCTTGGCAGCTCTGCTTGTTACAGCTCTGACTGTTTTCATGTTAGATGACTATTTTGAGACTGCAAAGCAATGTGCAATGAAGAGATAGCTTGCCTTTCACAAAAAAATTTAAGCCAAGAACTTGAGACAAAATTTAAAACAACATCTTGAAAATTGCCGGCCACTCCAAAATTGGAAGAATCAAGAGAAAATATCAGGACATCTTTCATTAGTTTGTCAGAATGACAAATAACTGGTTTTTTTCTTTTCTTTTTTTTTTTTTAAAAGGAAATTAAGAAATACACTTGAAAGAGCAGTGTAAGTTGTATCTTATTTACTTCCGTTCTTTCTTGCAGGTCAAAATTAAAATTACATTGAACAAGGTATTTTGTCATGAGCTAATGGCCTGGATAAACTTAAGAAGTGGTAGCAGTTTAATAAAAATAAATGGCCTTTATTCTCCAATCTCTGAATGATTGGAGGGAGTAGAGTTTGTCATTTCAGTGTAATTCCTACATAAACTAGAAGTGGGGAAAAAAAAAAGTAGAACTAAAGCAACTTATAGTTCACCTTAGAGAAAATATTTGTCAAAGCAGCATCAAAGTCTGCAGTGTCATGAACTGACACTGAGAGATTCCTCCTGAGAGAGGTATTATATTTAAAATGTCTTTTCTCCTTCATGCCCTCTTTGAAATACTTTACTTTCATAAAAGCTATAGATCCGTATTTCATTCCAGGGACACACAACCTGGTGTCCGTCAAAAGTTTCCGTTTTATAGATTAAAAGTAGAAGCTTTGGAACAGGACACCTGTTTATTTTTTTTCAGTATCTGTGAGGCTTTAATTTTCCTTTAGTTCTTTGTGTCCTGTATTTTAGTTACGGGCACTCTGGAGCGAGGACCCAGTTCTGTTTCCTGCTTGCCCCCTGCTTGGCTGGTGGTGTGCTGCAAGTAGACTGCGCTCTGCCGCGACAGCATCCTCTCCGAGTGCACGTGTGTAGGATCAATATAATTCCAGAAGGCTCTGGAGTGGTGCTAAGAATGGCTTATCTGTTTTTATGGCTTCCAAAGAGACATCGTGTCTGTGTCTGTGTGTGTATTTTTATATATGTACGTGCATGCAGTGTGAAGATGACTAAAAGTGTATGTGAATTTTTTTCAGTACACTTACATACTTCAGAGAAGGGGATATGAATAACTGAAAGTGCCCAGGCTTTTGACAGCCTCTTCCTCATTAGTCCCCTGGCCTGCAGAGGTGGACAGCAGTCAAGGCACTGTATATTGTGCTGTGACACCGGGTTAACCTTGGGTGCTCTCCCGTTCATTCTCAGAAATGTACAAAATGGTGTGTCCCCAAACACAGGAGGAAAGGAGGTGCTTGGTCGCAGCTCTGGATCTCGCTGCCCCACGTGTCCCAAGGGGGGATGCCCTGTAGCACCGTCCCGCTGGAGTGTGCCTGGGTACTGCTTTTCTCTCTCTGAGCCATCTCTCCGACACATTTATCTTCTCTGCTATCTTCCTAATGAACAAAATAATTTCCAATTAGAGTCGCTGACCCTGGTTACTCGATTTCCTCAGCAGGTCATGTTTTGGATGGTTTGGGAATACCTACACTTGCAGCAATCTTAATTAAACAGCTGAATTCAGCAGTTTCGGCGAGTTCCAGTTTCAATCTGACATGCTGTATTTTGGCTCTACACAGAAGAATTGGTTTATTTTAATGCTCATTAAAGCTAAACTAAGACAAGGTCTAGGTGTGCTAAGAAGATATAGGCAATATTACAGGGAGAGAGGCAACAGGACAGTAGAGATCTCTCCATAAAAATTTTAGTTTCATAAAAATGCATTTGAAGTTTGTAGATGCCAGTTTAGAAGTCTTTGCATACACAAGTTCTCTGAAATACACATCCTTCTTTTTCAAGAGCATTCTGGCTCATTAGTTTTCTTAATACTTAAACTGTTTATTTTGGAATACTTGTATCTGTAATTTTTTTTATTGCTGTGAACTAGCAGATAGTCTAAGGTTGCTGGAATTTCATGACCAGCTTTGAATAGCATTTCAGCTTTTAAATGCTTGAACTTAGCATTAAGATTTTTGTCTCAATTCTTTTTTTCAGAGTGGCCAGATTCAGATTTTCATCCAGAAAGCCAGAAGGTTTTGGAGAACAGGTAAAACTTGTTCTTTGTGGTGACTAAATGTGCATGAGTTTGAAAGAGTTTTTTTAAACCTTCACCCTTTAACCTAAATCCAGCTCTCAAATTCAAACTTAGCCCAATCTAATTGGAAATTGGATCAGACAGGTGTGTTGCTGTCTTTAACATTTTTATTTATGCATAAAACTCTCTTCCCTTTTGTCTTGTTTTTATTAAAATGTAGTCTTGAATAAAACATTTTTGCCCCGTCCTGAGGCTGCATGTTAAAAAAAAGAATAAACTGAGGCACCACTATTTCCAGTCACTCTCTTTAACTGAAGCTGGTCTGTGAACTTTAACTACTCAGTTAAAGAAAATGTACCAAGTCTAGAGCATTACTCTAACAAAGTGTAGTTCCTAGCTTTACATTTCCTTTCCTTCCTTTAATACAAGGCTTATCTTGGTCTGAGCTGTGTTATTCTCTCCCAGGAAGTCTGCAGCTGTGTGATTTACACGTAGACCTTGTGTGGCTTCCTAACAGCTGCTGCCTGAAATACACACAAATTCATAGCGGCCTGCAATGACTTGTTGAATGGTGCATTAAACCATCTGAAGAAGAGGTGTTTATGCAAGCCAGTAACGTAGAGTGTGTTGCCAGCTCTGGTTCTAGGGAAATTATTGTTGCAGTTTGACACATCACTGTGCCTTGTTTTATTGTAGTGTAATTTTAGAGCCAAATTTAAAGAACTGAAGCATTTTGGTACCAATAAGTTTTGTGCCTGTGGTTGCTATAGGTTCTACCTGGCCTTTAGCCAGCAAGCCTCTGTTGAAAATTAACATAGTAAGCACAGGCCTAAACTACTGAAGTTAGTTCTTTTGATGAAAGTAGGATTTGCACTATGACTTCATTTTATCAAATTCACTTGAGTACTCTAGGCTGACCGCCCTAACACGTTGGCTACTACTGAAAGGCCAAATGCCTCTGTACAGCTCCATACTGCGCAGTATGTTGCTGTTGCAAGAATCCCTTCTCTGGAAGGAAGGAAGGCAATTTTGTGGAGGTCTGAACTGAGGTGACTATCTTGCTGCCAGTATCTCTAGATCACCTAGAGCAATGTGGGGAGTTTTGTGACTGAAGCACTCAGAGGTAGATTATCAACTTCTAAATTATATCCTTACTTCTGAGAGCCCTGGGTGCCTTTGGAGATTTTATAATCAGTTATCTACCTTGAACTCCACTTACTGCCTTTAGAATGGTCTTTCCTTTCCTATTCAAAGGTTTTATAAGATAAGAATTGAGACTGAGATAAGAAACAGAGAGATATAAGGGCTTTAATTGGTTGCTAGTTTCTAGTGTTCTGTATTTCCGTATTTATAATGATGTCTCTTCAGTCTCTTAGTACTTACTAAGGGGAATATTTACTCTCCTCCTCCTACTCCCACTCTCTGTCAGAAAGCCAGGATATATTGACTCCACAATCTTGACATATAGTGATTTGATAAATTGACTGTTTAGCCAATAATACCTACTCTGCAGATGGTCCAAAATATTTGTTGTATCACTACAGAATGAACTGGTGACTGAGTACTGGCAAAGAGCTCAAGCTACGAAAGTCACTCTGTCCCCTAACTCTTGGACACTGCATCGTCTATTGAAATTTGGGTACTCACATTGCTGAGTAACCTCACACTGTGCACTGGAAGGTGTGTAAGTGCGATACAGAGGCAATAGCAGGCTGGGTGGGAAAATGTCTGAAGCTAACTGTTAGGAAATACTGGGTCCAGCTTCTCAGCATACTGTGTCCAGCCTTGCTGGAGGTTCCTAACAAGAAAGTGCCCCTTGGACTTTGTGCCAGATTAGCCCCCTTTTCATTGTAAAAAGAATTATCTGCATCTGTGGTCTAATGTCCCACTGGAATCTATGAAAGTTTCAGTCTTGTTTGGTGCAGAATTTAAAAGTTTTTTGCTTTCACTAAGACTATCCCAACACTGCAGTCTGTGGTATTCTGGGAACTACTTGCCTCAATTACTTCTTCTAAAGCTATTTTTAATCTCTAATTCAAAGATGAATTATGCCAAGCTTTGGGCCACGAAGACTGTGGAGGACAGAAAAGGAAGAGAAAGTGCCTACAGCACTCACCAAAGACAAAGGAAAATCAGGTACAAGTCAGCGTTGCGATTTATAGTTGGGATTCAGCAGCACATAAGCTCTGAAACACCGTGCTAAGTTTGTGAACCTGTCGTGTGCCATCATCTCTTTGTAGAGCGGAGGTACTTTGCCAAAGTATCGCTTATGCCTCCTAGATGATGTCTTTCTATCTGCCCTGGCACCTACCCAATGCTATTTGTCACTGTTTAACTTACAGTGTTGGTTTTTTAACTCTCGTGTCTCTGAAGCATGGATCTGTGTCCGGTATGTGCCTCCATATCCCAATTTTGTCCAGATTTGCTAGGGAGACCCCAAGGGTTTTCTCATTCACCTGGACATGTATCCAAGATTAAAGTCCAGTCTGAGACTGAACCTCCAATTTAAAATTTGGAACCAACAGATTATGGGAAAATTAAATGTAAATTTAATTCCTATCGGAGCTGAACAGCCGGGTTCCTCGCTGACTGCTTCCTTCATGTGGAGCTGGGGCTGAGCCTTCAGTGTCCATAACAACAACTTCCCCTGCAAATGGTGTCCTAATTCTGTCTAAAACTGTCCTGGGGGACTTTGACAGCTCCTCTGAGTTCTCTTTGCTATTTCTCTTCATCTGTTCCCCTTTATCCAAAATTCTTTTCATGATGCCAGTCTGTTGCAAATACAGTTTTGAGGGGTTATTTGAATATTAGCTACCATTTGAACAATTTCAGCCCAGCGCTTCATGGGTTACTACTGAAGTTGTTGAAGTACTCAAAAAAATCATTCAAGCTTTTATATACATATTCAGTGGAGATTTTTATCTTTAGAATATTCTATATAGCTCTCTAACACTTCACTGATATGAATAAAAAAAATCTGATCATTGGGTTGTTTTTTAGATGGATGGAGAACGTATTTCCATTTCATTTCCCTCCTTTACCTGTCCCCAAACATTAAGGATTGGAGAAATCCAGTTTTGTCAGAGCATGCCCATGGCCTGATGACTGGGCTGTGGTCTTGGGAGTTAGAAATCCCTGTCCCAGAGAGAGGCATTTCAAACTTCAGCAATATTTCGAAGCTGATTCACTGGTATTCAGAGGGGTTATTGAAGCACTGGCATTTTAGGACAGCTTTTTTCATCTCCACATTTCCTCACTGTTTGTGTGTTAAGAAATCCAGCGTGGTAAGATATTTTGAGAGTACCTATCAGATAGATCTGTACTAGGTGGAGACAAGGTGACAGATGAGTCTTGCTGCCTCTACCCCTGGAGCTGTAAACATACTAGTCTTGAAATCAAGTGTGTTTTTATATGACTTGTGGTGGAAACAGTGATAGCTAAGGGGTTTTAAGGCAGCTGATGAAAACTAGCTGCTTTGATATTGTTGAATCTCAGTGATACACCTAAAGAGTTCTTTATTTGCTTGAAATTCTCTTGTGACCTATCCCCAAAATGATTGCTGGGGTTATGCTGGAAATGTTTGTGGTTTGTTTGGTTTTTTTTGGTTTTTTTTTTGTTTGTTTGTTTTTGTTAATTATGTTCCTATCTGCAGTTTAATGTTAGCATTCCTATGATACCTGGAGAGACCTGGTCAGTGGATTTCTTTCAACTTGACACTTAAATCTGATTTCACACATCAGATAATTTAATATGATATAGTTACCTAAGAGAAACAATTTGACATAATTTCCTAACTTACTGGAATAAATTAATACCTAGTGTAAATACAGGAGCCATTTGCTGTCACTTTCTCAGTTCTCTAACTGAGAACTTGCACTTTAGTGTAAAAATAAACATGATTTTATTCCCTGTTTCTTTAATATTTCTAATATCTAGAGTGTCTATCATTATTACCTACATGTTTGGAACATATAACAAAATATAGTCCCTATTCACAAAGGCAAATACAAAAAGGAGGTAGAAGAAACTAGTTAGGTATGAAATGATTCTCATCTTTGGAATAAATGGCAATTGCAGAATATCATCTGCCTAACCATTGTCAAATTTTTGTAAACATCATGACAGAGATGGGTTTTAAGAGTAGTTTGAAGAGAAGGACAGCTGTTGCTTTGTGAATAATCATTTTTTTGTTGATGTTGTAAATGCTACAAACAATAGCATTACTGAAAACAGAGATGGAATATATCACTTGGTTGCTCATCCTTTTAGTGCTTCCATTCTGTCAAGGCCCAAGTCCCTACAGTACACTTTTGCGGAACATATGTTGTCTGCCAAAACTCATCTGAAATCTGAAAGCAGAATAATGTTTTGCTTAACTTTGTTTTTCAAATGTAAAACATTTACATTTAGGGTGAAATACTCCTTGTAACTACACAATACTGTAACTGTACATCACTAAGTTTTTTCCAAATAAGTTCAGGTGTTTTAAAATTTGGCTACAGAGGCTATTTTTAAAGGCATATTTTTAAGCTATAAAGATGTGTTTTCTCAAATTACTTGAAAACTAAACTGACTAGAATAGGAACACCAGACCAAGAATTTTAGAAGTGTTTGTGCCTTACAATAAAAATAAGTGCTTAGGGAGGTTTCCGTACCAGCTAAGCCCTGCAAGTATCTCATTACATCAAAAAAACATTCTTGCCTCTCTGGATGGAAATAAGATAGAATTCTAAATGGGCAAGCACTGTCCACGAGAGCTGCTGTGAGGGCTATGGAGATTCACACTCTGCCACCACCTTCCTGAAATACTTAACAAATTGAGTCAATAGTCTGTTAATAATAGTTGCATATTTTGCTGCCCAGGAGGGTCTTTGGGCAGCAGAGACCTGCAACCTACTGGGAGTGCAGAGATGATGTGCTCCTGCTGGCTGCCTTACCCACAAGAGAGAGACAACCCAGCTCTCAACTAATTGTATAATATAAAAATCCTTTCAAGATAATTTACCTAAACAGATAACTCAGATGGAGCTCTATTCGTGGTGCTAGAGTATTCCTGATAAATGAGAAAGGACCACTAGATTTTTTTTTTAGATTTTTTTTTTTCCTGTCTGCATGTAAAATATGCACTTTTTCTAGCAGACTCCTGTCCTTGGAGTACCTGCCTTGCTCCGAGGGCCAATGCAGAGGCAAATGTAGCGGATTATAGCTTTCTTTCATCAACTACCATTTTACTTCCACTAGCTTCAGCAGAAATGTCATCCCCAAAAGCACCTCACCTAGGTTTAATTGTGAAAAAAGTCCAGAAATCTTTCTCATTATGCCCCAATCTTGGCTTACTTTTGAGGTTAATCTATTAACTTCAATAAGAGGAGGATTTAACTTGCTCAGATTTGTCCTTTTCAGAAAGTATGTTAAATTAAAATGTATCTATGTATGAATGAATATATAATATCAGTACATAAAGCCTTATGCATATGATAATGTGTTTTATAATACTTTGAGTGAGAGCCTGGCTGGATGAACCACTTGTGAATATGGGCATAAATTGCTCAGTTGATTATATAAACTGCTTCAGAAAAGGTGTCTGGGGCAAGTGAGAGCAGTGAATACTCTGAGTAGCTCACAGCACTGTTAGGATGCTAGAAATGTAAATAGTGCCAGTATATACAAGCTGAGAACAGCTACTCGTATTTTTTTAATTGTTCACTACGCTGTATTGCAGGAAGCCAGCTTACCCATTTTCATTGCAGAGCATGAGACCGCAGTACAGCACAGAAAGGCACAAACCCCTCAAGGGTGTGGGTTAGGGGGGGAAAAAAGGAGATATTTTGCTGAGAATATCTGCAGTGAGTGAGGTGTCCTGCAGCAAGATCAGCAGGTTTGCTTTCATGATGGGGTTGAAGTTTTAGATAATTTCAGCAGTCTTCAGTTTTGCCTGAGCCTCCCAGCTGAGCAGTAAGAGCAATCCAACATTTAAATCCCATGGTTTTGGTGCCTTCTCAATCCGGTTATAGTAATTAATCCAAGTTCATGACTTTGTTTTGCTGAATACTTGCTAACAATATATAATTTTAAAGTACTGGCTATCTTACTGGGTCTTTCAACAGATTGACACTTCATAGTTTTAAGCACTTCCAATCCAAATACTTGATATAGTACAAAAATGCCTAATGTACAGGCTGATGTGGCCTAGCTTTCGCAAGGTAATTTAAAGTGTCAAGGTACAGGTTTATGAAACAAGTTACTAGTACAATAAATAGCATTTTAATCACCTGCTATTCATTTGTTAACTCTGGGGTGAAACTGAACTTCTACAATATAGGCATTATACACAGCTACATCTAAAGTATTTAATTAAGTTGAAAATATCAAATTTTTTGGTTCCCTTATGTTCAGAGAAGTCAGATAATGGAAACAGCGAAACTTGAAATAGCAATCTGTTACTTTCTGAGAGCTCCTCTCTGTCCTCACCAATGAGATTTACAATGCTGTAATGCTGCAATTTCATCATTATTTTGTAATCTTCTTAAATGAGTGTCTCATGTTAGTGCAGGCAATCACAATAACTGCTTGAATAGGATTTGCCGCTGAGCAAAGCTGCTTGTGTTGCAAAAGCAACTAGAGGAACACACAAGCAAAAAAATATTGTGCAAAGGTGTTTACTTTCCCATCGGGTTTAGAGTGAGTCCTGAGAAGGGAATTTAGTTATGACTTCACCCATGCTAGCAGGATGCCAGCAAATGGTCAAAAAAGGAAATAATACTCTAATAGCAGCTTAAGGCAAGTTCAAAAACAAAGGCGATTTGTAACCACAACACTTCTTTAATGTGGAATACTGTCATGTTTCTATAGGGTAAAAAAGAAACTTGCCTCCTTCAAAAATTCTCTTGGCTTCGCAATGCCTACTGCTCCCATGGTCTCTTAGCCTAGGAGAGGACTTGCGGTGGGTGAAGCATGCTGTCTGCACAGCGGATGGTCCTTCATACTCAATAGCTGTGTCCTGGGGAGGGGAGGTTCAGCAGGTTCCCTTCCCTCAGAGGAGGCGGCGGAGGCAAAAAAGAAATTACCCCAGCAGATTGCGCCTGTTCGTATTTGAACATGCTTGTCTTACAAATGACCCAATAACTCTTTTTAAAATGAGGTTGCTTCAAAACCAACCTTTCATTAAGCATTATTTATTCATGTTACAGTGTACTTATTCCTTTCAGATAAATATTGGCTGTGCATTCGGTGTATGTATTATCCTGATAAAATCTTTGAGACTATTCACGTGGGTAAAGTTATGTACATGGGTCTGTAGTTATAGGGTCTGAAGACGACATTTCATCACTAAGGTTCATGGTTAACAGAGAGGCATTAAACAGCACAGTCCTAGCTTGATTTTTCAAGGATTTTTTTTCCCAGAAGAATATAGCAATAATATCAACATGTGACAGTTGTATCATACTTCTCAATTTATTTTCTTCTTCAATCTCAGGCTAGGAAAATATTGCTACTCATTACTACTTTGCCTGTACGCAGCCTGCTTAATTCTGCTTTTGTTCTTTTTATCAGAGATATTGATCTATGATCTGATGTCCCTTGACTGAGTCATGCTTCAGGCTGTTGGCCCTGGGCCTAATTGTACTTCTGGTTTCAGAATTCTTTGTAATATCTGCCTGGAGGCTTCTCCCATTTAAAAAACAAGATTGTAGCTCCTGTACAAGTAATAATGTAAATGACATAGTACCATTGCTTTTTCTCCTTTATTTGAATTCCAGGTTCGTAACAGCAAATATCTTATCTTCATTTTTATTTGCAGGTTTTTGAAGTGGTGTGAAGAAAAAGTGAGAATTGTTGTAATCCTTATTATCTTCTTTAGAGCCTTATGGATGTTCTGTAGTTATCAAAATAACAGGCCCTTCCCACTCAAGTCACAATTCCAAATTTCTTCTTCTCCATAAAAGATTTTTTTGCATGCTTGGTATTTTTAAGTTGGTGTTTCTTGAGACTTCATTTTAAATTTAATTTTATGTGTGAAATAAGATGCAAAATAAGTACAATGGTAAAGAAAAATGACACATTTTTCTCTAAAACACCATTAAAAATATGATCAAATATTGTATCTTGATCTCTATAAATATGAAAATACGTACTGATTTCAGAAAAAAGTTAACATGTGCTAATAACTATTGCATTCAAATATTTTTATCCCAGTGTATTTATCAGCTGTAATTAATGTTGCAAAATTAATGTTGCATTGGAGCTACGGGGTTTGGAGGATGTTTATGTACCAACAACTGATGACAGAGTTGGAAATGCAGTTGCCCTACCCCTGTACCTGTGTAGGCAGGGTGCTCTGTAATAATGTATGACAAAGTTAGAAGGATTACATCATCAGACTATACTGTCACTTGCTGATAGCGTCAGGGCTGCAACATGATGCTTCTAGCACTACTGAAAGCTGATTAATTCCTTTTTGGATATCACAGGACTCTCAGTGGTGACTCAGCCAGAGGTCGCATCTTAGCAGAGTAAAAAAAATCATTTGTTTGAAAGAAACAGGTTTTATTCTCGTTTTCAACCCCTGGAAGTAAAATTGAAGTTTATTTATGCAATCCGCTGGTTTCTCCAACTGATAGCAGTTGCTGTTAATTCTTCAAAGACACTTCAAGCAACAGCTAAAATGAGGGATGATGAAAATTTACCGGGAGCTTGCTTACTTTGTAGGCAGTTTTATTTGCTAAAAATAGTACCTAAAATGCAACTAAAAAATATGTGGGCATCTTTCTTTTAGAAATGCAGGGATAGGACAAGGCCCTTGGCTAAGGATTTTAATTATTTGAGGATCTTCTCATGAACGTACTTTCCTCAGTCAAGTAGTTAGCTGTTGTACACTTAGGAAATGCAGCAAAAAAAGCATTGGGCAGTTTTAAAGCTGAAGTATCACAAATCTTGTTACATTTCCAAGCTATGTGCTAGAAGACTTGTTTTTATAAAGATAGGTATAGATACATCATTTTCTGGCTTTAGACACAGTATCTCACTCTGATTTTCACATGTTAAAATGAAGTGACTTTCACAGCTGAGTACTTTCACATGGACCTTTTTAAAAAAAAAAATGTTTATAAACTGCAATCTTAAAGGGCATGAAAAGAATCTTTATACTCAACTGATACACATTTCAGTTCTGCAACTAGCTCTGTAGGGGTAGGCAGCACATATGCAGCTGCTTCAACTTAACGGAGGTCTGCTTATACAGCACATACAGAAAAAGCAGTTGATTTTTCCACTCGTGGATGTAGGAGGACTTGTGTGTGTTGGAAGAGGTGGGTGTGAGGACAGTACATGGGAGAATATGGAGTAGCTGGAGTCCTTACAGGTGATGCAATTAAATTCCTCCAGCAATCATAGCAGACATCTTTGACCACCAACTCTGAACCAATATGAGAAACAGGGTAAGGATGTGGAAAAAAGGAGATCAGTATATTTTTCCAAGCTAGGCACAGGTGTTCTATGTTAATGTAGGTATTGAAGATTTGAATTTTACCTGCAAAGATAGAAGATTATTGAGTATTAGAGTCCTTCTCAGCTTATCTCTTTTCACACTTTTACTCCTCTCCTTTCCCCTCCTGTATTGGGTCTGGCTGAGATGGAGTTAATACTCCCCATAGCAGCCCTCATAGCACTGTGCTCTGCATCAGTAGCTAGAAAGGTGTTGATAGCACACCAGTGTTTTGGCTACAGCTGAGCAATGCTGGCACAGCATCAAGGCTGTCTCTCCAACATTTTTGCCCCCCCCAATGGCAGGCTGGGGCAGGGCAAGATCTTGGGAGGGGACATAACCAGGACAGCTGACCTAAACCTCCCCCTCCTTCTGCACTGACCTTGGTGTCCGCAGGCTTGTTTCTCTTACATGTTCTCACTCCTCTCTCCGGTGGCTGTTTTCCGCGTCCCAACTTTTTTTTTTCCTTCTTAAAAATGTTATCACAGAGGCGTTACCACTATCACTGATTGGCTCGGCCTTGGCCGGCGGCAGGTCCGTCTTAGAGCCAGCTGGTATGGGCTCGCTCTCTCTCGAACACAGGGGAAGCTTCCAGCAGCTTCTTACAGGAGCCACCCCTGTAACCATCCTCTGCTACCAAAACCTTGCCACATAAAACCAATACACCTCCATACTTATATTTGACATTACAGCTCTCCACAATTGTTTACAAAAAAAAAAAGTCTTAATAAGATGAGAGCCTGCAGACACACTTAAAATATTTAATTTTCACATCTGAGGGTTCTGGGAAATTCAGGAGGTAGAGAAGGGGTGAAGATTGGTTATTTGTTATTTCACAGCTGGAAATACAGGTTTTCAGAGAGACAGCAAGCATTGACAAGAAACAAACTCCAGTCCTATTTGACTGTGAGAAGGCAATAAGTGTAATCACTGCTAAACCTAAACAATTCAATTATCAGTGCATTTAAGCAATGATGTCTCAGTTAATTTTCAGTTTTTGAGATAGTATTTATAGGATGGCAGATTTAAGGAAAGAAGAGGGCACAGAGAAATACTATTAGGGCAGCCTGAAATTAACAGCTGAAATTATATTTTAAAATTGCTTTTAAAAAACCAGGTTGTTGATAGAACATTGATTTTTAGCTCAGAGTAGTAATTTCAAACAGCTGGAGAAAGATCTCTTGCATACACCTTCAGCTCTTGGTTTGATTTAGAACATGCAAATAGATGTGAAAAAGTGGCTGCCATTAAAAATGGCAGAAAGCTTTGTAAAAAATACCACCCTCAGCTAAGCAATTTCGTATAGGGTACATAAAAATGTAACTTGGAAGGTGGCTATTTTGTAGGTATCTCCAGTTATTTAGCATCTGGTAAGTACAATAGGCTTGCTTTGTTATACAGAATTTACTTGTCTTTTTTGCAAACATTATTTTAGGATTTTTTTTCCAGATATTTTTGCTTGTATTGGTGTATTTGCCTAACTTTTCATATGAGGAGACGTGGGGAAAAAAAGAGATCCTGGTGGAAGGGGGAATCTCAGATACACTAAGGTGAAAAGCCAAGTTGTTCTTCACTGAGAGGAGGAGATGAGAAACAAGATGCAAGTCTCAAACTCCAGTAGAAGGACTTTAATACTCTATCTGGGTAGCTTCTCTAGCTCAAAAAATGCATTAATTGCACAGTTTATTCTGACTCATATCAGGACATGGGGAGCTAATGATCTCTTTTTCAAGCCAAAGGAACCGTCCCTTATTTTAGTTACCTATAAGCTACTTCAGAGGGAAAAAACTCTTCATGCCTCCCAGAAAACCCAATTGGCTTTGAAGAAGACAATCACAGGTGAAAATGATTTAACTAAAAGCAAGAGACTTTAGTTAAAATGATGTGTCCTCATAACCAGAAACAGGTAGTCCAGTCCCTTATGTTTCAGTTTCATTGATAAAATTTGAACAGAAACCAACTTTGTACAGGTTTTCCTAAGAACTGGCAGTTTAGGTTGGTGATGTTTGATTCACACAAGGAGTGTTTTCTAGCCCTCTTTAAGAAGACTGTGTGAACTGTTACGAAGGAGCAGAGCCTGACAGAAGCCCTTCTTTAGGGAATGATTAATAACTTTAAGTAGACTAATGTAATGAAACTAAGTAAACAATCTTCCTTGTCTATCTTCCTATGTGTTTAGGACAACTGCTGATGGCTGGATAAATAAATAGTCTTCTAAAAAGCAGTATGTTCTTCTTTAGAGTTTGGAAATTATAGTCTTTCTTCATGCTGCATTACTTATTTCAGACTACAATGCTCAGCCTAAATCTGGAGAAGGTTAGTTAGCCTTCCCACAGTATGTGACAAGTACTGCAACAGGTAAGATGGTACTTGCTTGGAAGAACCTGAACACAACTTGCTTGCTGAAGGTAGGCTGACTGTTCATCAAAGCAGCACCCAGAAAAGAAATCTGGGAAAGAAAAAGCAATTTCTCAGGCAGGAAAGCTTTCAAAAGACATCTGTTGAAGGATGTGTTGTAAAGACTTTATGAAGAAGGCATCAGAAACCAAAGTAAACAAGACAGAAGGTGTTGTAATGAAGCGTAATAAAGAAGCTGGGTAGAAAGGAAAGTCTTAAAAAATTAAACCCAGAATTATGGCAATAGTGTTTAATAGATTTAATGTAGTCTTACCCTTATTCTAAAATATGCAGAGATATTTTGCAAGGCTGCTTTTCTGAGTATAGACAGAAGAAATACTGCTTGAAGAATCCCACATGTTCCCTGAAAACAAAACTGAGGAAGGACTGAACACAGCAGCAAATGTGTTGTGGTTTCCTCTCACTCAACTCCAAGAAGTCATCGAAGACATCCAAAATTGGAGTTAGTGACTTAGGTGGGAAAAGAAGTTGCATAAGCCACCCCTCCCCACCGTCTCCAAAACTCATATTGATTAAGAAGTTGTGAAAAGTACATCACCCTATCACAGCTACCAGCACAAATTAAAAATAAATAAATCAATAAAAAACCTCCAGTGAATAACAACTAAAATCCCACCACTGAATAATCAGAGAACTGTGTCTACCATCAGGTGATCTATGGAAGATTCTCCACTATGCCAAGTCATTAGGAGATGTGAAAATTGTTTTAACTTGGATTTCTTGTCCTGAAATAAATCATACATGTTATATCCAAAGAACGCTTTCTGCTAGGTGTGAAAGACTAATGAAATACTTAATCAAAGGTCAGACAGGCAAATTGGTATCTTATACAGAATACAACATACTTTTTGCTTTTTCTTAGTAATATTTTAAAGCGCTATTTCAGAAATCTATAAAAGTACATACATATATATGGTGAATGTATACTTTTATAGATATTAATTGAGGTAAAGAATAATTCTTGGAAATAAAAGATTTCACAAAGAAAGAAAATGAGCCTTTTTTTTCTTAAGTATGCTGAGCTATCATTGGCAATGCTACAAACAGTTTTGTTTAAAAAAAAAAAAAAAAAATCTCCCTAGAATTTGTATGATTTTTATCTGGAAGCTTTCATAAAGAACAAAAAGAACAAAAGTCTGAGGCAAAATAACCTCCTTAACATCTGCAGACTTGTACAGAAGAGGGTTTGAGGAAGTCCATTACATTATATATCACCTTTACATATTGTTTAAAAATATTCAATTTTACCTAATGGTTCAGTTCAATCTCCAGGTCAAGCTGATGCTAAATCCATTCTGATTCAGTGCAAAGAAAGACAAAGCAAAAATCCCCTGCTCCTGTAGGGCTGAAAAAGTTTTGAAGTTCAAAAGTCACTGTGTTTCTTGTGATGGGATAATATAACTGGGAAAGATAAGTAATGAACTCATACATGCCATTATGAGAGGTAATGTTTTCCAAAAGATCATCAAATTTGGACTATTACTTGTAAAGGAAGAGTATAAGAGGAAGTAATTTTGGTGACACAACGGTTGATACAGGGAAAAGAATGATGAGGTTTAAGGAAATGTAATGAGTGGTAATGGTTGCTTGCCTTTTTTTTAAGAAGGAAAAAATCCTTATTTTCAGTGAAATTAAGCAGCTATCAAGGGGAATGAAACAAAAGAGATGCTAGAGAGGAAAAGAGATTAAATGGAACTGCACATTGAGAAATGGGTAGAAAAGCAGAAACACTAATTTTGTGATTTAAAAATGGGATTTAATTTATTTTTAATTTTCTACTTTATTGAAGTTTTTGATCGATATCTTGTATATATGGCTGTATATGCTATGTAGGAACTTTTTCATCTCATGACAGGGAAACATAAGGATGATTAGGTGGCTTTGGTTCCCGGTGTCATCAGTATACAATTTAGAGAATATATTTTTGACTTAGAGGGATGTGTGGGTGGGGAAGGAGTGCTAGTTTCATAAATTTAAAGTCATAATGCTTCATATCAATGCCATATTTTTCTCTCATCAGTTATACTGACTGTAGTAATTCAGATTTTTTTTTTTTTTTTTAATGCTTGTATGTAAAAGTACATGCTGCTGCTTGGGGATTTTTTGGTCTCATCTGCATTTTGGAGGCATTTGACAACCCCTTCTTTGTTCTGTTTTCCATGTAATTTTAGAGTATCTCTATACAAATGAGTGTTCTTAGAAACCACCAGGCTTCTCCGAGATTCTCAGAAACCATGTTACCACATGAATAGGATGCTGTTGCTGAGATAATAACCCCTGCTATGAATTTGGACTTCTGGGATAATCGTTCACTAAGCACTTGCATATGTTGGGATATCGACCTGCAAGTGAAAATCCTGAGATTTACACCTTTTGCAGGCAGGAAATTCAATTCTGTGTCTTATCCCTTGCTCGTATCCTGATTTTGTCCTCTAGTGAGGCTATTCCAATAACAACCCTTATCTCTTCAAGCTGGTGTTCCATATGGCAGCTAGAGGACATGACAGAGGTGATTTTCCACTTGCTCCTGCAGGAGAATTTTCTAACCAACATTACGTAAGGGTGGTGGCTGGGGGAGCTGCACACCAGGGGAGCACCACCACTGTTTGCCCCCCGCTACAGCTAACTTTAGGTTCATTTACCCTTTTCTATAAAGGAAGATGTTAGGGGAATCATCCTCACAAAGGCAAAAAAGCTATTTTAGCATATCATCAGACACTAAAATGGAAATGGAGAGATACACAGTGTAGTTAGTCACTGGTAGTGTGACTTTCTTATCAAAGCTTAAGATTTTAAGATAGAATAGACTAGACTATTTCAGTTGGAAGGAACCTACGATGATCATCGAGTCCCACTGCTTGAGCAATTCAAGGCTGACCAAAAGTTAAAGCGTGTTATTAAGGGCATTGTCCAAATTCCTCTTAAACACTGACAGATAACTTATTGAATAAGCAAGTCAATAAATAAGATACAGTTAAGCAAGATTGACTAAATTGTATGCATTTCTGCAGTGGGATCTGGATACTTGTGTCTTGTCTTGATGTTCTTTGGCCAGGACCTTCCCTCTGATTTCTTCTGTGCCCTCCTATTGCTATAATACAGATTTTTTTTTTAAGGTTCGTAATTGCTGTCCAATTGCAGGATCTGTCATATCCTTGAGAGCCTTGGCTTTTCTTTCTTATGTCATGTGTTTTTGCCCCATTTCTTGCTTCTTTCTGCTCTGCTGGGGGCTATCCAGCTGTCTCACTCTTGTTTCTATCGACAGTGAGTGAGAAAGAATGCGGGTCCTGCTTTCTTGATGAGAGAGTCTCATTTTCTCCCTTGTTTGGTGGCTGGCAGGTATCTGGTTTAGTCTGGGACTCACAGCGCAACTGCATCATCCTCCATCCACAGCCTGGAGTAATGAGTTTCTATAAGCATGTGGAGACATAAATTTAGGCATTTAGAGGGTACCAAAATTCATTCGGTTATTGTATTTTGAGTGGAGGAGAGTCATGTTGGTTGCAGGGAAGAGGAATTGCAAGAACGTAACTGTCTCTGGTCCCAGGCTCGCTTACCTGCTCTGTGTGTCTCCCAGCTATATTGGCCAGAGTCTTTAGTAGTGTTTGTGTCCTCCCCCTTCAGGTGGAGCACTTGGCATGTCCATCTATTATTAAATACCAAATAGTAGTACTATCCCCATTTGAAGTTTACTAAATTACGCTGAAGATTTTTCTGTTTAATTAGACTCCAAATAAGGCACCAGGCAAGCATTAAAAATCTGATGTCAACTGATCACCTGAGGACTGTGTATATATTAATAATATATGTAAATAATGAGTATATGCTATATTATGAACATTAGAAATTTTTGACCATATACATTATGTATATTCTAAATATGCACGATACCTGATACTGCATGTAGTTGTTACTGCCTATATTAGATATTATTCTATTTATGGGTTTAACCCTAATCATACATCCATACATGGTATGAATAAAGGGAAAGTTTAGTATTAGATACTGTTGGAGCATTCCCGCTTGGGTTTGAGGCCATGACCAACACCACCTCAGAGCGTTTTGGTTCCTTACTCAGGTGAACAAGCTGCCTCGTCTTCTACTGCCTACTACTGCCATGGTCTTCCAGGGGATCATCTCTTCTCATGTGCAGCTCTGATTGCATATTTGTTCTGTTTGGAGGATTTTTAGTTTCCTATGTTTTATTTCCATTTTTATCTAATTTCTGAAACTACTTTCTAATACCCCACCCCCCAATTGAATTTTTGTACTACACTTTATGGATTAGTAGAAATAAAAAATAAAGACTCTTTTTCTCTTTGATTCCTCCTCTGCTTTTCCTCTTATCCCTTCTCTCTCTCCACCACTCTTACTGTGAAGTTTCTTGTTTTCTGAAAGGAATTAGGCCAAAGACTAATGTGCTCTCTGTGTAATTTATGTGTGCATATTGCAAATATTTTCTTTCAGCAATTAACAGTTGGTTTTGGTTTTGTTTCTTTCAAAAAGATTAAGAAATGGTGGTTAAATTAAAGGAGGGAAACAATATATGACAATGCTGGAGGCTGGTCTTGTGTTCTAAAACAGCGTAAAGGAAGGTTATATTAGGAAGCGTGATATTGAAGGGAAAAATTGCTACAGAGGTAAGGCAGCGTGGCAGTTGTTGTGGATGTGGAATATATTCATAAGATGAACACTTAAAGTATTGGAATTTCTTTAAAAGTTTTTGTGAAGGTGCAGGGTTGGGCGTGGTATGGAGAAAACAAATGGCTTTCAGCTTAGACTCCTCAAAAATGTGTGAAACCAATTATATGTGAAAAGGTAATAACAGTAAGAAAGAAAATGTGAGAACATACTGCTGATGTGTCTATTGTGCTGGAGAAGCAAAATTTTTCTGTTTAATGATAGGCCTTGTCACTTCAAACAAAAGGGTGTAGCTGATTTAAACTCGGAATATGTTTTCTTCCTTGTTTAGTCACAGCTATTCCATATTACCATTTTAAAAACTGGATCATTCTTTTGAAAAAGTTTTTACAAGAGCCATTTTCAAAGCACTAAAGATCTCATCATCTGTCCACTGAAGTCAATGTCCAAACTCCTTGAGGAATAGGAACAGGCTCAAAAAAACCCCTAAACCCCCAAAAAACAACAAAAAAATCAGAGCTGCTTTACAGCGCCATTAATAGACTGTTTCATTGTTTATTTTATACTAATCAATCCAGTCACAATATATTGCACAAAATCAATTTGTCAGACCGTATATGAGCTTGGCTAATATTTACTAATTTGGTTTTATACTTTAATTATTTTTTATAGTCTGGGAAGGCTAATTCAAATGAGTAAATAATACTTAGGATGGAATGGCATTTTTACCTATCATTAAATGCATTTAAAAAATTTTATTTAAAAAAAAATCTTGCATCTAAATTTTCCATTTCAAGCTTATTTTTACATAATATTGCATATGGCAAAAATAATGCATTTTGTCCAATATAAATAACTGTATTTCTAAGGAGAGACTTGCACCTAGATGTTGTTAAGCGTTAAAGAATAAAGATATGAAATAGCCTGCAACTATAGTGGTGTTTATAAATGCCTTTTTCTCTCTCTCTTTTTTTTCTTTTTAATCTTTACTATTTAAATTGGAGTGTCTGTGCCTAGTTGCCCTTATGCACTGAAGGTTCCCGAAGATATTAACAGAAGAAAGTTTTCAGTCTGTTTTCAGTCACCACACAAGTCAGAAGTTTATTAACTACACTGGATTTTCTTTGAAATCGACAACCTGCAAATGTTCTCAGTCATATCCACTTTAAAAAGAAATAGCAGTCAAAAACGGTGTTTAGTGTTAACTATCCTTCTGCAAATTAAAGGAAACTCCATTACTTAGTCTGAACTGATGTAACAGGTACAATTTTCAGGATATCCATATTTTGTCCTCTCTATTTTCTAGTTTCTGCTTGCTGTTCTCCAAATCCAGATGGAGGCTCTGCAACAGATTAAGTGAAAGAGGAAGGAAAAGTAAATTGGGCTCTTCCATTCCTTTTAGTCTGTCCATAAAAAGGGAATGATACTTACAGCAAGTGTGACTGAACATCAGTGTGAATAAAAAATATTGCAGGATTAGTATCAGCCATTGTAATAGCAGTTTGGAGGGGATATGAAACCTCATAGCTCTAGAACCTAAGACAAGCTGAGCAGTAGGAATAAAGCTGAAATGCTTCGAGGGAAATTGCTTAGACCAGCCAGGCCTTACATCTTCATCTTGCACAAGGGGTACAAACTCCAATGGATCTTAGTAGTCCCTGAACCTTTTTTGGCTAACGATGCTTCCATAGGAAAACTGAATAGTACCGCTTGGTTGCTGCAGCTTGTTAGGCAAGAGCATCGCAGTGGGAAAGCTGCTTCTTGCAGTCAGTGTTTGCATTCAGCCCACTTGCTCCAGGTGCTTGAAGCCTGTGCCAATATAACATTGAAAGCCACCGAAGTGTGTGTCCTATAAAGATACTAAAATTTCTCAAACCGCCAAAAACCTGCTGCTTATGAACACAGTGGTAGCGACTGAACTGGCTATGGAGGAGGTGTGTAACCCTATAACATGCTAGTTTTATACTGAATAATATTGCTTTGGTTTCTGTGAAACCTCATCGAAAGGAACAGTGTGAGAGAATGCCATTAATCAACATCAAGATTTTAATGCTTGATGGATTGAGTCGTAGTGGTTTTACATGTAAAATGATGGCTCACTTTCGAGATGCTACTAATTGTAAATCAAATTCTGAGGTGTTCTGTTGGAACTGTGACTGTGGATGAGCATCATCATTGTTTTCAATTTGCCACTTTCATTTTGATAGGAAAATATATCATTAAAGCTTTGATTTTTAATTTATTTTTGTTACCCAATGTTTATTATCATGTTCCTCATTTTGACTTGAGCATCCTGTGAGAGAATTTTTATTTTAATGGTTATTTGGTAAAAGAGATTAAGTCAACCTTAAGAGTGTATTTTACTTAATTTCAATCATGGTTTATTGCTCAGAATATATTTATAAAGATATGCATGATTATATGAAAGGATTCATTAGGAATTATGTTTCCAAGGAAATGATGTAGTGAACCTTTTCTTCAATACATATTTGCTTTAAAATATTACGGAATGGAGGCTGGAGGGCCCAAATATGAGACGACTCAAGTAGGAACTTTTCTGAAGAATAATGTGAATATTGTGAGCACTATTTTCAAAAATACCTAAAAAATAAGACCACTCTTCAACGAGACTTAGACTTTCATTCACAACAAGCTGTGAATTATTGGAAGGAACAAGAATTGCACTTTTCAGGCTAGGCATCGGTGACTAATGCTGCGATGCTGATCACCATTTTTAGCCATCCAAAGAAGTCCACTTTTCGCTTAAATAGGCTGAACCTTTGTTATACTGAAAGGTATCTGAATGTATCTGAACCAAGCCTTGCTGGCTTTAAGAGCCTTTTATTCAATGTGAAGAGTTCTCTGTATGTAGGCTGATATGTAGCATCCAATTGAGAACTCATGTGGCTCATGGCCAAATTGGAGAAGTTCAAAAAAGAATGGAATTTGCAGTCCAGAAACTAGGTTTTCCTTATTTTTTTTCTGGAGACTGAGAAGCAGAAGGAGAGAAGGAAACACATAGCAGAAAATTCAATAGTAGATAGTATTTAGGAGCCAATGAAAGGGAACATGACCAATTTTAGGTACTTTATTACTTCCTTAGGTTTTTCTGACAAATGTATGTAATATATTTATGAAGATGTGTTTGAGCACATGATTATGATCCCAGTTAACTGTTGGCATAAACCTTGGGCTGAAAATGTGTTAAAGATTAGTCAGCACTTGATACATACATACAGATACTTATACTTTTAAGCATCACACCCTCTAAAACACCCGTGAGTAATGCACTGTGAAAAGACCCAACTAAATAAATTAACATTTCTTTCAACTAGTTTCGAACGAACCTGCTGCTTGCAACTATTACGTAGAACACTGAAATAATTTAATCAGTGTAAAGAGAGGTATCAACATGGCAGCCACATCAAGCATCCTTACTGGATTATCAGGTGCGTGAATTCAGTGTTTCCTAGCAGATGAAGATGCTTCTTCATGAACAACATAACCAGTGACAAAATTTTATCTGAAGGACAGTTATTTGATGATGTGAACATAAAGTAAACCAAACTGTGGAAAATATGGTACCTGTATATCCCCAAAAGAGTGAAGGCCACTGTTTCAAGCAGTGGAGGAAAAAAAAAAAAAAAGTTTTGCATGTCTGACACAAAATGTGCTGAAGCTTTTTGTTCTAAAGCTGAGCACAGAGATTTCATAATGAAAGTGCCGGCTCATCCTGAATTATACAGTACTTAAACTACATCTCTGCACAATATTTTATTGTGTAAACTCATTAACAATTTGCTTTACGTGATATTTTGCTTGTGGTACTTTTAAAAGAGTAATCTCTATAATGTTTTTTATGTTGGTTTATTTTAACACCAGCTGCACAGAACTGCAAGGGGTCATCGAGCTCTCTATTCTGTTCAAACAGCAATATCACCCCGACCTTTTCATAAATAGATCAAAGATCCTCTGAATATTATTCAGTCCTGTCTAGGAACTTCACTGCTGCAGAAGTTAGAGACATTCCTCTTATGGTCAATTGTCCCCATCTTTTTTTTTTCTTTTTTTCCCCAAGGTGATTTTTCTGATTTCATAAGTATTTCTTTCTCCTGGTGCTTCAGCCTCCTAAATTATGTATAAAGAACAAATATATGCCTTCACAGACTTTGTTTGAAATGGTAAACGTGATTTAAAAAAAATATTATATTTTTTAGGTTTTATCAGCATTGCTATTTTAGGCCTGAGTTTTATGAACCTTTATTGATATACCTATGCTGAATATTTAAAGGTGGGTTGCAGGTCCATGCAACTCAAGGAACATCCTGAAACCAGTCATTTCTTATGCAGCTAAGCCTGCAAAAAACCCAAATCCTTAGTGGCAGAATTTAAAGCAATTTTTTGTAAACCATTAATTGTTCTGTGTGATTTGAACTTTGCCACATAGAGATTGACATAGCTCTTCCACATGTTTTCATCTGGTAGCTACTGTTTCTCCATCCTTTGACTGGACCATAACTGGCTGTAAAGGTGTTTGAAGTTCCTTTCAGGGTGTGGCTTGATCTGTGGCTTGTAATTATTATGGTTAACGACAGGATTTGGTATGCTATAGTTCATGGAGATAACCTCCACGTTAGTGTAGGTGAGGTTCTGTCATGAAGAAACTATTATCTACTTAAGCACTTTAAGTCATATCACTGAGATAATACCGTTGTAGTAATACATTGTATTGGTACGTTGTGATAATGTAATTTATGAACACTTTTGTTATGAAATGAAACCAAACTTGACAACAGGTAGATAAACAATACAAACTGTTATCACCTCATGTTACTTTGTCCTCTGTTGGGAGAAGAACTGAGCAACACGACACTAATAGTCCTGTTTGGGGAGGTTTTCTGTACTGTACCCCTTGATCAGAGGCATATTTTATGCTTGACTCACAAAGGTGCTTCCACTCCAATGCCTGTGCAGAGGTGAGAAACGTTTTCCTTTTTCTACACATGGCTACATCTTTATATGCTCACTCTGCTGGCCACACATGTCCCCTGTGGCTACCTGCAATTGTATGCTTGATATATGTTAATGGCAACTATTGGAGCACTTTCAGGGTTGTACTTCTTATTTTAATTAGCCAGTTACTGTCATTTTTCACACTTCTAACAAATAACTCCAAATACATTGCTCATGGTTGTGGTCGAGACGTAAATCTTTTGTTAAGAGGCGAGTCATCTGTCCCATGGTCCTCATTGCCACCTATTACACAATTATAATAAAACTTTCTCGGCTAGAGATCCACAGTTATTCTACTTCAGTTACTGCAGTATAGCCAAACCACGTCCAGAGCGATGCAATAGTAGTCAGGCGATGCAAGACAATCGCTTGTCTAAGCCATGTTTGTTTTGCATGAAAACTTAATAAGACCACGGTCAGTCACTGAGTTTCATCTCAGAGGTCAATAGCAGAACCATGGGGCAGGGATGAACACCTGAGTTACAACAGTCCCTTTGTTATCACGTTTGCAAATACCTATATTCACCATGAATTGAGTTTGTGTGTGACTTGCTCATTAGCACTGAAATACTTTTCAACCTATGTTAATATTTTAGGGTCACAGGTCCCTTGGCCCACCTGAAAATGGAATTTGAGCCTGTGAAGTAGTTTTACAGGTAGATAGATAGAAAGCATGTCTGAAATCTGCCTTTGGGCAAAAATACTGTGGTTTTACCTGGTGAGATAGGATCTCCATGCTCCTCTGCTATTTTCACAGAGAGTGCACATAGGAAAATATAAGGAGGAAGAGTTGCTAGCTCTCCACGCTGGGATAGAGAAGGATTTGACTCAATCTGCACTTGTTCTAAATTGTTGCATCAAGGCACTTTACTGCCCATTTCCTATTTATAAAATATAGAGACTCAAAGTCTCTAAGGATAAATTAATTTGTGGTGGACTCAATACACGAGTGAACTGTAGCTTAAAAAAGACTATAATAATTGTTTTGTGCCACAAAGCTCACCCAACAACTGTTTATGAAATTTTCCTGCAGAGGAAATTGAAATAAAATATTTAGTTTTTGAAATATTTTGGGAAAAAGTAAGAATTTAAAAGGAGCATTTTTATCAATAGATTAAAAAAATAATAATTAAATTACTATTATTATGTCATGAAATAATTTAGTGAGTAATATACCATGCTACTCCCAACACATACTTGGAAGAGAGAAGAGAGGTGAAAGCTGATGGTATCCAAGCAATGTGAAGTGCAGGACAGTTTTGCTTTACAGTTGTCTCTAAGACCAACCCTTCTAAAGAGTTGGTTTCATGGCTTTCCTTGAAAGATTGAAAATATATGCAAAAACTCATATATATTGAGCTAAATTCTGCTAATCTGAGATAAAAAATGCAAATTTTTCTGGTTTCCTAGAAAAAGAGATTGAAACTAAATCTGCAGGTAGAAATAGCAGGAGGAACAAAGGTTATGTCCCAGAAGAAAGTCCTTTTCTTACTACTACTAATATAACTTTTTCTTAACAAGCATCAAGCAATTGCGTATTATTTATAGTTACATATTAAGCTCTGTAAGGCAAAGAATTGTGGCTATTATTAATATGAAGTTATTCAACTCTGTATTAGAGAAATTAATATTGGCTCTGTAAGATTAAAATTGTTTTTTGAATTTTGCTTATGGAAAGCTCATGGCTCATCTCTTTGCTTTGAATCTTGTAAGAGCTGGTATTTTTTGCTCTTCTTACGTCAACTCGGTTTTACTATAATACATTGTCTATGACTTTTACTCCAATATTGCTAAGCTATAACTTACATTGTTCATCCAAAGGAATTTCTTAAGGCACACAGCCAGATATGTTAAAAATCTACTATAAGATTTAGGGTTAAATAAAAGCTCTAGGCTTGAAAATAAAGGCCAACATGTGAAGTATGTGAGTAGAAAAAGCTTATATCTTTGTTTTCTACTGCTTGGCTTTAAAATTTCTCTTTGCAGCCTGGGCACCATCAAACCCACAAAAAGCCTAGTAGGACTGCTTTAGACTCCAAGGTTTTGCTGCAAAGGGATGTTATTTAAAAACTAGTATTTCAGGATTTGCAGCATTCCAGGATTCTAAGATTTTTCCTAATTTTTAATGCTTTTATTGTTGACATCCTTAAAATGATGCTCTTTAAAAACATAAATGTTACTAAACAGTTCAAGTATCCATGAATGATATTTATCAAAACAGCCAAGGTCTCCTCTTCTTTTACTTGCAAACTAAATGCCTTTACTCCAGAAGATAAGCACAGTATTTTGGAGGGCTAGAGTCACCAGTGAGCTCACCTTCATCTGGGTCATGAATTTGGCTTTTCTAGCAATTATTTCTTCACCATTAAATCTGAGATTATTTTGCTGGCAAGCTGCAGTGAAATCATTAGAATCGGACATAGTGTCTTATGGTACGTGTCTTTTTTTGAAACAATTATGCTCCCCTTCGCTAGTAACAAATGGGATACCAGGACTGAAGTCCTGACAAAATTAATGAGAATTTTTCTTCAAAAGGGACACTGAAATAATCGTGTCCTTACTGTGACTCTGAGCATAACTTGTAAGGGGAACTTCCATAAGGTTTTCGCTGTTTTTAGGATTTCATTGCATTCCTTGAATCTGTGCTGCAGCTGGAGTTTATAGAAGCTACAGAATAAGGGTTGGGCTCTTTATGGTAACACGTGTTTTTATAGTTGTCAGCTTCTGTTAGTCTGTGGTAGGCACCAAATAATTGTTATTACTATCCATTTATCAAGCATAAATTTGGACTTTGGACTTTGCTTAATGCTAACAAGTATATTTAGCCTTTAGATTAATAGTGCCATGGTCAAAAAGGAGTAGAAAGACTCAAAAAAATTAAATAATAGTTACTGAAAAGGTTAGAATACTTGTTTCTTGTACGTTTTCCTAATAAAAAAAGGCAGTGTAAACCAAAATATTCTTCACTGTAACTAGTCATGTCCTCAGTCCAGATCAAGGAAGTACAACAGATTAGATAAGAAATCTTGCAGAAACAATACATAGCGAGAAAGTCTCATCAAGTTCAATGTTTACACATGCTTTCAGTATATTTTTCTATATAAGAAATGGTGGTAGGTTATTAGTAGCTTAAGAAAACATATATGACATAATACAGTGTGGGGATCTGGAAACTGAGACACTACCATTTTTATAAAGGCACACGTCAATACTGGAGCTCCACAAGCCAGGAAATACATCCCAATTTAAACAGGCAAGCCTTGTGCAAAAAAAATCCACCAAAACAAAACAGAAATTCCTATGAGTTTTTCTTTTTTTTTTCTTCTCGATTTTGCAACTCAAGGAACAGTATGAATTTGGCAGTTACATAAAAAATTTCAGGAAGACATGATGTACTAAGTAACAGAACTTCAGGCCTGACAAGAAGAAATAATTAGTGAATCTTTCTATAGATGCAGCACCTCCCTTCCCTAAAAAAAAAAAAAAAAAAAAAAAGAGATAGCCAGGTAAGTTGCTGAACTTCTGGCAGCATTGCTGCTCCAGAACAGTTAGCTAAACCTTAGACTGATTTGCGTAAGGTAATTTTCACCAGTTTGGTGTGTGGTTCTCCACGTAGGAGGGATTTTAAAAACAGTACGCTTGGTAAATATTCTGCTCTACTACAGTCTGTTCTTGAGAAAACTCAGCCTAATAAATATGCAAGGAAATAGACAACAATAAGGAGAACTGATAGGAGAGCAGGAACAGATGAAATGCAGTCTGCCAGTGCTTGGATTTTGGTCAAAATGCTAGTTGAGGTAGAGCCATGTATCCAGTGGAAGAACCTGCAGCTCATCAATTTTTCTTTTTCTTATTTTATCAGAAACATTATCAGAGTGTCACCCCCAAACAGTGAGAACATTATTGATCTTCTTTTATTAATGGGCTCAGTTTGCTGAGGTTCATATATCAAAAATATCTATAGTCTGTCAGTTGTTCTACACAGACATTACATACAAGAGGTAACACACAATAATATTTTTCATGGTCAGTTTGATGGGATGTCAGACTGCTGTGTGTTTTTGAAAATATTTAATATGTTTAAGTGTCATTGATCTAGGAGTAAAAATGAACTCTGAACTGGTGTCTTGTCCACTCTGAAATAAGGCCTTGAAAGTTGAACAGAATAAAGAGATTGATGGCTGTTGACTCACTGGTGTCTCCTAATACATGCAATTAAGGAGGTCACGATAAGGGAGAACTGCAAGAGGGCATCGCCTTTCCTGAGTTCACATACGGCTGTGACCAGGTCACTGTGCAGGGGCATTTTAAAGGGGAATTCTGTCACAAAAATGAGATGCAATTCAAAACTATTAATTGATGCTATTAACTTGAAAATGAAGATTATGTCTGATTGCAGAGAAGAGAGAAGTGAGCACAATGCAAACAGAGCCAAGGAAATCTCAGACTGCAAGATGTTTTTAGAAAGGCTTCATAGCCTGCAATAAATATGTATTTTCAGAGGAAGAAAGAATTTCTATTGGGAAATGCTTGTAGATGGAAAATATTCTAGCTATATGAAGAAGTTGTGTAGATTTGAGAACAAAACAAAATAAAAATTTGATCCTTCAAGAGAATCTTGCCTTGGGCAAGAAGGGCAGAAGAAGGGCAGATTTTATGAGATCAGGAGGGTATTTGTGGGCCTATGTAACTAGAATTTCACCTACAGATCTTGCAGGTGGCAGGATGGTACAAAGCAATCTGAAGAATTTCTTTCTATTCCGGAACATATTTGAACCATAAATTCAGTGAAATGGATCTGCTTATACCATTTACGGATATGAACAAGCAATTGTCTACCTCTATGTTAAAGCATCATTAAAAATATGTTGTGGATTCAGTATATGTGGCCCTCGGCTTCTAAACTAAGTAAATCTTCAAAAATTTAGCCAGTGAGAGGGAAAGAAAACCAAAATTCACTTCTTATTTCCATGAAAAGACTCTTCTTTCTGGATATCTCTTTATTCAAACATGAAAATGTTGCAATGACACATACTTGTTAGAACTTGGAAATATCAAACACTTGGTTTTTTAAGCTGATTAACACTGATATCTTATAGAGGCAATGTAAAAATTTAGTCTTTAAGACAACATGTGCTTCCAAAAATAGTCTCCGATATGCTTATCCTCCTTTTTTTTGCAATGCTTTCTCTTGAAATAAAAATCTTCCTGGAAACGTATGGTAAACTTACAATCACTGTATTGCATTGGCCAAAGCGCCTTTCTGGTTTGGAAGCAGGCGTTCAGTTTGCTGTGCCAGTAGATGTTATTTGATCTGCTGATCTATGTCAGCAGTGTTTTGATGTGATATTGGGGGTATTTTTGATACAACCGCTCTCTATTTAAAGATTCTTCTTTTTCTTAGAATGTATTTTCATAAGATGGTCTTCATGTGTAGTTAAGAGAAAGAATTTGTTGGCTGAGGAACACATTAAAAGACATCAAAAAATGTCATCAAATCACTTGCTGTTTCTCAGCAATGTGTGTTGTAGTTGTGCTTCCATCTGATCACCCCAACAGTTCCTTACTGATGGTGCTGTGCAACAGTTCCTGCCTAGTGGATGAAGGGAAGGTGGTGGATATAGTTTTTCTGAATTTTACTAAGGCTTTTGATACTGTCCCTCACAGCATCCTTCTGGACAAGTTGTCCAACTATGGGATGAGCAGGTTTACGGTGCACTGGGTGAAGAACTGGCTGAAGGGCAGAGCTGAGAGGGTTGTAAGTGAATGGGGCTACATCTGTCTGGCAACTGGTTTCCAGTGGTGTTCCTCAGGGTGCAATTCTAGGGCCAGTTCCGTTCAATGTATTTATCAACGATCAGAATGCAGGAGTTGAGTGCACCATTAGCAAGTTTGCTGATGATACCACTCTGGGACGTGCTGTTAACTCTCCTGAAGGACAGGAGGCCTTGCAGAGGGATCTAGATAGATTGGAGCGTTGGGTTATGATTAATGGGATGAAATTTAACAAGTTGAAATGCCAGATTCTGCACCTAGTATTCTGCACCTAAGATGGAGTAATGCTGGGCACCAGTATAAATTGGGAGAGGAGTGACTGGAGAGCAGCCCTGCAGAAAGGGGTCTGGGGGTGCTGGCTGACAGCAGGCTCAATACGAGTCAGTGGTACGCCCTGGCAGTGAAGAGGGCAAACCCCATCCTGGGGGCATCAAACATGGCATAACCAGCCAGTCAAAAGAGGGGATTATCCCGCTGTATTCAGCGTTGGTGCGGCCTCATCTTGAATACTGTGTGCAGTTCTGGGCCCCACAATATAAGAAGGATGTGAAGGTCCTTGAATGCATCCAGAGGATCAGATCCATTCCAGCCCCAATTGGGCTTGTCTAGTTTGGAGAGAAGGAGGCTGAGGGGCGACCTCCTTGCTCTCTACAGCTTCCTGAGGAGGGGAAGCAGAGAGGGAGGCACTGATCTCTTCTCCCTGGCATCCAGTGGTAGGACGCATGGGAACGGTTCAAAGCTGCACCAGGGGAGGTTCAGATTGGACATTGGAAAGCATGTCTTTACCAAGAGGGTGGTCAAACACTGGAACAGGCTTCCTAGAGAGGTCATCAATGCCCCAAGCCTGTCAGTGTTTAAGAGACATTTGGACAATGCCCTTAATAACATGCTTTAACTTGGTCAGCCCTGAAGTGGTCAGGCAGTTGGACTGGATGATCATTGTAGGTCCCTTCCAACTGAAATATTCTGTTCTATTCTATTTTATTCTATTTGTTTCATTTCATGTAGATGCTGCGTCCCTTAATTCTAGTAACTTCAGTGGGAAGTTTGGTGGATTTACATATTCTATGTCTTTTAAGAAAGATTTTTAGGTTTTGGTTCTTGTCCTCTGAAGCTTCTGCAATACCTGAGACTTGCATTGAATGCATGCCTGTCCCATTGAAATCACCTGCAGCTGAAGACACAGCTGGGATAGACTTAGCAAACTGCAGAATTTTGGTATTTAAGAAGTCAGCACCAGCATGGATGACTTTCAGGTATCTAGTCTCCAGAAAGGAATCCAAACCTGAGCTATGTGTCTGCATTTCCTATATAGGGAATCAGAGTGGCAATTCAAATCCCAGGAAGGGATGTGATTGAGTTAATTGGAGATACTGCCTTGTTTGAATTCCTTACACCTCCAAGTCAAGAAAAAGCTAAAGATTCCCTCAGCTCAGGGCTTTTGTTCTTACTTTTGTTTTTTAATAACTATATTGGATCCTCAGAAAGCTTTTTTTTTTTTAAAGCAGTTTTATCTTCTACAGATTAAAATTCATTATTAAATTAGTCAGAAACACTGTTTCACCTGTCTCACAGAGGGGAAACTCCCCCAGAAGAAGGTGATTTAGGATTCCTGTTGGTTCTCTGATGAACTTCACCCTCGGTATAGGGCACTCATGGAAGATGGGCACTAGCTACCTCCTCAGCAAACATGAGGTAAGAATGATACCAGTGAAAGGAGACTTCCTCCTTTTTTTTGTAATTCTGGTGCTTAAAAATAATTTACAAATAAAAAGAAAAAAAGAAGCATCTTAGTTTTTAGTTCTAGCTGTAAAGCATGACTAGGCTGACATTGTCCCGGTTGCTGGTGAGAGCTATCTGTAAATGGAGGGGGAAAGCAACTAAAAGTGTTTTTCTTGGAGTTTTCCTATTGCATCTTCTGACTAGATCCTTCTTTAGCACAGTTTGCTTTATGAATCTCCTTTCTAGGATCCTGACTTTCCCTGTACCATGTCAATGAATGTGAGAATAATTGGTTCTACTCAGTGTATTTCTCTTTCTAAGATAATTTCTCTATTAAGATTAATATGGCTTTTAATGATTCTTCAACTAATTTCAGTATGTGTTGTCTACTAAAGGACTTCATCTCATATAAGTTTTGCTCATAAACTTCATAGAAAACTGCCTTTGTTTCTCTGTCTACTTTTATTTACACCCAGAGATTTCAAAAAAATCATTTCCCTTCCTACTTCCGTGGCTACCTTGGAGTAGGGGATGTTTCCGGAGTGTACACATGTAGCAGTCGCTCCTCTTTGTCTGTCTCATGGGCCATGCTTTCCTTCACAGACATTTCAATTACTTATTTTTATCCCACAATAAGATTTTCTGGGGGTTTTTTTTGTTACTTTCCCAAACAGAACATCTCAATTCACTGGAATAGAGATATTGTATGGCCTCGTGTGTACTTCTTTTTATTTCATTTCGCTCAGTTTTGCTTTTATCTCCCTTGCCATTCTCTAGTAACACCCTAAATTACCTGCCTGCTAAATCCCAGTTTGGTGCCCTCTGTTCTCCTTTCTATAGATACATCTTTCTTGCTGATTTTCCTATGTACTAGCTGCTTTTCTTTCTGTTTCTTCCTGTCTCCTTGCTGAACACCTTATTCTTTCTTGCTAATTTAAAGCCCTTTTGCCCAGTCCCATTAGCTTTCCCTCTCAGCAAATTGGTGGCCATGCTCCTCAAAAAGAATTTATCAACTCTTTGAAGCCTCTGCTTTGTGTTTCTAAGCCCTCTACCTTTTAGGCACTGAGCTATCACCATAATTCTGGGCGTTTTGGTTTTTATTCAACCTAGGCTGTGGCAATGAATCATATATGACATTAAGCAGGTTAGATTGAACCTAATTACACTGTATTTTAGGAATTACAAACCACAAATTCCTCTTGTGGATTTCTAGGTCTGGGATTTAATGAAGCAGCAGTATTTTCTGCTTGCTTCAGGACTGTACTATGGCATCGTGCTTGTACCAGCTTATGGGTGAGTGTCAGCAGTCTATCCTTGCTTCATTTCTCCTAGCTTCCTAGCGTTGTTTTCTGCATTGACTTCCCACATCTGCTGTGTCATAAGATGATTTAACTAAAGATCATAAAATACTGTCTAAGCAGAAGGGGTGAGCTGAGGTTATGCAGGCAACCTTGATTCCCCCAGCCCCCCCTCCTCCATTTTCTAACTTGTGAAACTTTTTCTTTGCAATTCTGTAAATGTTATTTTAATGTAATTTGTGCCTAATATATATATATTATAGATAAGTCTATCTAATAAGCAGTTTGAAATAATATATGTAGATTCTTCTATTTTATATTCTTTTCTGTAAGTCAGCAGAGTAGAGTTCATTAACTTGATATGGATCTTTTTCAGTCTGTAACCATTCACTAAAGAATGGATTTAGGAGTATATTTATATGGTAAATGTACTGATACTGCTTACTTTATATTAAAGTTCAGCTTTTTAACACTTTTTCCATATATACACATTTGGCTCTTTTGGAAGGGGACTTGTAATCCAATCTTCTTTCTTCCCATTTCAGCAGAATTCTTACTTCTAAACTAACATAGAAAGATAGCCCTGTTGTAAGGATTAAAAATATATATATGTATTTATTTGTGCAGTATTTAGAGAAGTATACTTGAGCAAACTATTTATCAAAAAGAGTCACAGTTACCATAATACTTGAAATAGTGGACACTACTGAGTTATAGAGTGGTGGTTGTGTTTATTTTTTTTTGTGGTGGGGGAAGATTCAAATAGAAACTATGTAGTGATTTCATACAAAAACCTGTTTGATAGAGAGCTATAATAATACTGAATGCAGTTTTTGCTTTTCTGAAAGTGATAACACAGCATGTAACATATAACTGACTAATGGAGATTTGCCACTGAAGTAACTCAATCAAAAATGTAATTTAGCTTGAAACTCTCATGGAAACAGCTATGATGCTTGTATCTGTCCCAATTAAGTGTAGTGTGATGATGATTGCATATATGTTACTGATAAGGTTGTTAGGAGAATTTCTGGCAAAGCTTTTGCTGGAGATGCTAATGAAAAAGTGTAAGCTTTCAATCTTCTGATTTAAAAAAGAAAACCTCTGTCAACATAGGATTTTTTTAGCACTTTTCAAAGAGAAAGTATCCTCTGTTCAAAATGTTTTTCATTTTGTCTATCTTTAAAACAGCGTAAGGCAGGGTAGGGTGTGGGGGGTTTTTTTGATCTCTTTTATTTAAAAAATCATTTACCAAGTCATCAGATTCTGAAATAGATTTGTGATTATAATTTTAGAACAATTATCTTAAGCACATCAATTCAGTAACTGTACCACCTTCAACTGTCTCTGGAAAGTTTCTAAACTGGTATCTGTGTGTCTCATAAAACAGAAAGAACACCACCTACTTTATGTGAGACCGATATATTTACCTTAACAAAACGGGCAATTATTTGAAGTGTACGAAGAATCCTTGGTGTGGGGGCCAAATGTTTATTAAAAGGTGCCTTTTTTTTTCTTCCCCCTCTCCCCGAAAGTACTTGTGACATCCACCTTACCCTCTGCAACAAGGATTCTCCTATTGGCAAATAGATCGCTTGATTTGACAAGATAGGTATACACCAAGAAAACTCCATACATCTCTCTGTGCTGGAACCTTTACAGAAAACCATGAAACTATTGCAAGTTTTGTGACAGGTCGCATCTCGGTTATTCCTGGGAGCCCTTCTCCTGGCCTTGAAGTGACTTACTAACCTTGTTTAAGCTCACCTTCAGAGCTGAATGCGCACCAAGTGATACCAGCCTGAGCTAGCTGAAAATATGCAAAACTTCTAGCATACATTTCCAAGCATTAGATGTCTCTCACAACAAAGCTATCAGAAATGCAGTTTCCTATACCGCACCAAAAGCCCCTATGGAGACTGTGTGGACAAAATCAGATAGCCACTAGCATGAGCTTCTATAAATAATTTATGAAGGTAAAATGTGTCGTGTCCACTTACCAGCAGAAGAACAGTATGACAGAAAGGAAGACTGCATTTCTGATCTTTCAGCCCTGATCCTTAAGGAATAACCACAAAAAATAAGTATATTCATAACTAACATTCACAGCTGTACTTGACATTAAAAATCATCGAGATACTGGCCTCCTGGTATCTAGTCTTTTTCTCCAGGTGGCACCTCTGCCTGACCTCTCTGTCCCACCAGACCTACTGAACTTATTACTGCTTCGCTTACTGACATTACCCTCTGCTCTGCTGGTAACAACCAACATTTTCTTTCAAATTGGCTCAATAATTAACATAATTATTCTCAACCTTGAGTTTACTGCTTTTATTTTAGATCTAAAGAAGGACTTGTATGCCCCAAAAGCTTGTCTGTAGTCTCTTTGCATAACTATCACTCAGTAAGTCTAACAAAAAAACGGAAAGAAAAAGTCCTGACAAAGATTCTCTTTCTCTGAAGCATAGATCGAATATATGTGTTCAAAGAAAATTAGCTGTTAAAGTACACTTTTATAAATTAGTATTTCATATCTTTGAAAATTCATCACAGTTTTACTGTATTTGGTTAAATAATTTGTACAAAACCTAAATCACTTTCTGGTTTAAAAGATTTGATGATGAAAACACATTCAATGCTTCTAGGACATACTGCAGTGACTTTATGATATTGCTAGTGTTTTATGTCTTTTTTTTTGTTGTTTACAGATAAAAACCCCTCCATGTTGCAACCGAAACAAGCAAAAATATTTCTGCAAAGTTTAGGCAGGGTAAATACACTTGTGATTTAAGAACCGTAGGTGATCACACATTTCTTTTAATTTTCTAATATTTCCTGTCAATTAGGATGATGCACATCTTTTAAATATATGGTTCTGAGCTCTGTTTATTCTGGTGTTTGTTGGTTTTGTGTATATAGTCATCATGCTTGTTATACTCAAAATCTTATATGGGCAAAAGAGGAGCACGGTTGTAAGTGGAACTAGGAAATTATTGTTACTCCAGTTCATGGTTTAACAATGTAATTGTCTAATTTATTAGTTATGATAATATACATTCATAATTCAAATTAACATAGAAAAGCTTTAATAGTGCAGTCAAATTGCTTTTCAGGAGAAATAAAACCCTTCCTAGAAACCCCTTTTTCTCTGGTGGTGTGTTCAGCCCCCCTGGGTCCAAAAACTGGAAGCTTCAGCCTTCCTGAAAGAGAAAGGGAGAGGGGCTCAGGATGGGCCATCAGCCTCCTGAGGTTGTCACTGGGAGGTGCGTGGTCCTCCCGTGGGGAGTTTCTTCCTTCTTTCTGCTGGGAGAAGAAAGATGCTGATGGTTCCTTCCTCCATGGGCTTTTGGGGTTTATTTTTTAATTTTTCTTAACACAGCTTACACACTTGCCTTTGTCATTGGTTCCCAACCATTCACTTTTTGTTCTAAAACTGGTTTTACCTGAACAACGACAGGCTGCGCTCCTGTAGTGACCTGTGAATTACAGCTGTGATTTCTGTCAGAACCCCTGTGCCTCTGGTACCGTCCTGTGCACATGCTCTCTTCCATACCTCATTTTTCTCTAGAAATGTAGACAACTCAGTACACCCTGAATAACTCCTCGTTATCACTATAAACCAAAGGAAATCTGAAACAAATTTAGACAATGGTTACCTTGCCACCAGGCAATTGCTATCACAATTTTTTAATTTTTTTATTTTTTTAAAGGCTAAAATCAGCTCAAGCTAAGTCAACCCAGACAAGTCCTGAGACCCTGAGCTGTCAGGTCAGTGGCTTTTAGTAATGGCAAAATTATTTTCTTTATCATAAAGATGCTCGGAAAGTTCAACCAAACCAAAGCCAAATAATATTGCAGAGATAAGGTGACCTCCTGTGAACTGCCTATATAGCAGGAATTAAACTCTCCCTTTGTTCATGTCTCCTCACTTAAAAAATAAAAAAAAGTACATTATCCTGTCTTCCATGCGGTTCACTTATATTGTGATGCTAGTTTCTAGTATCCTTTTAGCAGATGTGTGGAAAGAAATTATTTAAAAAAATACAAGTCCACTTCTAAATACATTCAGGAATTTATGAAGAGCTGCTTCAACATCTGCCAGGAGTTTTAAATGTTTATTTTGCTTGTTGAAATAAGTTGATTAAAAAAAAAAACCACCACCACCCCCCCCCCCCCCGAAAAAAAAAAAAAAGAAAACCCAAACTCACCAGAACTTTCTGAAGAGATGTATTGCCATCAGTGGGCTAAAAAAACCCCAACTGTTAAAAAAAAAAGTTCATTTTTTGCTATGACTTCCTGTCTGTAGCACTCACCTGTCATGTATGATATGATGTTTAAGCAGTCTTTCTTTCAAACAAGAGAGAGGGATCTTTAGAGTGGTCTTTTACAAGAAATAGCCGAATGACTAGGTATGACGTGTTTTGATTTGTTTTTATTATTGTTGTTTTTTTTTTAAAGCAGCCATGGAGCAAATGGGAATGAAAACTAGATTATGAAAGCTTTAGTCTTTCACAGAAGGTAATTCTTATTTTTTTTGCTAGCTGTGGTAGGTTGACCCTGGCTGGATACCAGGTGCCCACCAAAGCCGTTCTATCGCTCCTCCCCACTCAGCTGGACAGGGGAGAGAAAATATAATGAAATGCTTGTGGGTCGAGATAAGGACAGGGAGGGATCACTCACCAATTACTGTCACGGGCAACAGACTCAACTTGGGGAAAATTAACTTAATTTATTGCCGATCAAACCAGAGTAGGGTAATGAGAAATAAAACCAAATCTTAAAACACCTTCCCCCCACCCCTCCCTTCTTACCGGGCACAACTTCACTCCCGGATTCTCTACCTACCCCCTCCTTGAGCAGCACAGAGGGACGGGGAATGGGGGTTGGGGTCAGTTCATCACACGTTGTCTCTGCCGCTCCTTCCTCCTCAGGGGCAGGACTCCTCACACTCTTCCCCTGCTCCAGCATGGGGTCCCTCCCACAGGAGACAGTTCTTCATGAACTGCTCCAGCATGGGTCCCTTCCATGGGCTGCAGTCCTTCAGGCACAGACTGCTCCAGCGCAGGCTTTCCCATGGAGTGGTGGCCATCTTGGGGGGCATCCCCCTGCTCTGGCATGGGCTCCTCTCTCCCCAGGCTGCAGGTGGGCATCTGCTCCCCCGCTCCCCTCCGTGGGCTGGGGGGGGACAGCCTGACGTCTCACCACGGGCTGCGGGGGCATCAACCTCCTCCCCGCTTCTCCTCCCCTCTTTCATCACTAACCTTTCTGTCGCAGAGGGGTTTCTCTCACATGTTCTTGCTCCTCTGGCTGAAGTCGTGCAGGGTTTTTTTTCCCCTTCTTAAATACATTATCTCAGAGACGCTACCACCATCACTGATGGGCTGGGCCTGGGCCAGCGGTGGGTCTGTCCATTTTGGAGCCGGCTGGTATTGGCTCTGTCGGACATGGGGGAAGCTTCTCACAGCTTCTCCCAGAAGCCACCCCTGTAGCTCTCCCACTGCCAAAACCTTGCCACGCAAACCCAATACGCTAGCCCAGATGACAAATGTGCTAGAGCTTAACTGGATCTTGTGAACGAGAATAGCAGTAGCTGCATGACTACAGTTAGAATATTTTCATTATTTTTCATCACCCTCTGCTAAAGCACATTTGAAATAAAACACCCTCAGATTTCAACAGACAAATACCGTTTGGTGTCTCTGGGTCTTCCGCAAAGCTGCTGGTATCAAGCTCAGGAGACATGCTGTGCTGTTATTCCTTACCCTATGCCTCTCACCATTAGTGTCTTAAAAGAATTCCTCCGGCACAATAAACTGTAATTGCAACTGTTCAGTGCCCACCTGAGAAAATTACTTTTACTATTAAAACTGAATGGATCAACAAGGTTCAACGCATTCCTTTTCTACAAAAACATGTATCGGAATAAGACCAACAAAGTAACAGAACAAGCAGGAATAACATTGCGTAGTACATTTATATTTAAACCTGTCAGTTTTCTTTCCTTTAAACCTATTACCCTTCTCTCTTCTTACGTATTTTCTTTGTATCTCTCTCCTTCCTCTTCAGAGCTGTTGTGTGATTTCCAGATTCCTTTAATGCCAGTTTAACATCAAAGAGTCAGAATCCATTTTTATTTCCTTAATAAAGACCACAGTTTTAAGTGATCTCTGCATTACAAATTGGAGTCAGATTTTCACAGATGCTGAGATTCCTCAGCTTTCCGTGCCCTGGTTTTGAAAATCTTTTAAATGCCTATGTGGTTTGCCTTGGAGTGTAAATCTGTCCCTCAAAGGAGTATCTTAATATTGAGCATTCCCATTAGTTGCTGTTTCAAGGCCAGCTTTAATGAAGATGAAGATGTTCCTTTCACGGTGGTTTTAAAAGAAAGTTCCACAGAAATATGAAAGCTTTCTTCTAATATTTCAAAAAATCAAGAAAGTAGCTATGAACTGAAAGACTTCAACTGCATTTTTCTTTTTTCCCCTCCAAGAAATGCAGCCATTCGCTGTGAAACTTTGTAGTTGTAAGCCCATTTACAGTAATAGTTTCAGCTAGTCGTAATGATCAGTCGAAACAGCCGAGGTAATAATGTTTTCCAGAAAGAGATGTGTTTGGGCTCTTTTCAGCCTGAAGTGGGATAGTCCTTTTAACAAAGCAGAAATACCATCTCATAACATGCTGTCTGAGGATGTGGCAAACCATGTTAGTTCTAATTTACATTGCCAAAACAAGAAGTCAGGGCGATGGAGGTGAAACAGCAGTATTTTGAGAATGCCTAATTTAGCAAAACCTAACGTAATCATACCATCGTGGAAAGGGGAGATGGGTACAAAGGGTTCACTTCAGTTGTGGCTAATTTCTTTTCCCCTTCCTGAGGCAGAGAAAGAACATGCCTTCCAAACCCCTGCAGAGGGGCCAAAAGCAGATTTCAGTCCTGGGTTTGGTGCCAGAAGGTGCCCAGCAGCTCCCTGTTGCTGGCTGGGGGCACAGCCCAGAGCTCAGACCAGCACGGGCTGAAGACATCGGTGGAAGCAATCTGACGTACGTGCCTGTGCCGTGTTGTGCTGAGCCGCAGAGTCCCTCCTGCTCTCTGAAAAATCAGTGTTTCCCACAGCGGCGGTGGTGTCAGCCGTGGGATAACCGGACGGTCGGGCTGGGTGGCTCGGTGTTTTGTTACGGGTATTTCGCTGTTTCTTTGTTGAGGATGAAATTCTTACACCGAAATGTCTGGCTGCTGAGCTCTGTGTCCCGGCTGGCAAGAGGCAAAGTCAGCCTGTTATTACCTGGCAAGGAATTATGTATTAGCGTCTCACTAGGGGTGAAAAAAACCCCAGCGACTGAAACACATGCATAGTTTTTCCTTGGTCAATTAGTTATTCTGTTATGGTGTGAAACATCAGGGTTTCTGTCCCTGGAAGGATCTTGAGCTAGTATTTTTGCCACTTATAAAACAGTGCCAGAAAATTACTTTGTAATAGTTTATGTAATTCCGAGCGAGTAGGAACCACTTGTCAAAACGTATGTGCCTGGTGCAAATTTAAGTTGCCCTAGGATGTTAGAAATGTTTTCACGGGGATGGGAAATATGACAGAGGACCTGAGGGGGGACCAGAAACCGTGTGGAAAGGCGGTGGAGTCCAGGCAGGGTGCCCAAGGATGTCTGAAATGAAACGATGTACTTGGCTTTTGTCAACCGAATCCCATCTTATGTGCACGCACAAGCAATACAGTATAAATGCAAACATTATTGTAAACTTATGTTAGTTCTGAGGCAAAACAACAGAAATTAATGTTCATTATTTTCTGATAAAAATACCAGAACACCGAGGGAATTTGCTGCTTCTAAAAATGCTACAAGACACTGTCCTCACCACAGTTTATTTTAGTAGCACAAGTTGCTTCTCACTGTTGACTCTAAAAAGCTATTATTTCCCAAATGTATACAAAATAAGTCTGAACATGTTTACCTATAATACAACAAGGTGAACTTAATTACAGGAGGCTTCAGAAGTGTACTGCTCATGTGCTGCTGACACAGCAGGGGTGGATCGGTCTGAAGGGAAGTGGAGAGGGGAGGACAATCCCTGGGTGGGAACCACCTTCAGAACAAAAGCTGAAACTTCAAAGCAGGTGGAAAAAACCCCCCTCTGTAACACTTCTAAAATGTTATAATAAATGAAGTGAAAATAACATACCCATTTACATTTCTTTGTTCTTATTTACGGTTTTACTTAATGTCAGGAGATTGCCAAAGTTTCAGCATCAGCATTTGCGTTCACCAGCTTCGACAAGATTTAGGAAAAAGAAAAGGCAAAAAAACCCAAAACACTTTATATTTTGTAAATTACCTGTATTCGTGTGCAAGTTACATAAGGGGGAGTTGATGGATACAATAGGGAGTTATTTTTAAGCAAACTTGCTGGCTGAGATGCATTTCCAAAGTTAGAGACCTGGTTTTGTGCCCAAAATCTATTCCGTTGCTGGATGTGTCAGAACTATTCCTTTTTGTCTTGTACAGCACCAAGCCCATGGTTAATGTGGTATAAAATGAATGAAAGTGTCCCCACCCCCGCAACTTTTATTAATTTAATAGCGATTTAGAGTACTTTTAAGTAATATCTTTTATCAGCAGACATCAGCAAAGTTCCCATGAAGTACAGAGCCTTTTCAATTTTGGTCTATGACCAGCCTCTGGCAGACAGTGGTTCTTACCAGAACTTACAGTTATTTTAAACAACGATATTTGAGGTTTAGATTGTTTTATTAGCAGTCAAACACTTTTTATTTCTATTGTGACCTTATTTATTATGTCAAATATACAGAGTCATTTTTTTTTAATACCCAACTGTGCTTCAGTTCATTCTTGACTGGGATAATGGGGTCTGTTGCGTTTTGTTAATATGGAACAGTTGGCTGAGAACTTTTAAAAAAGTGTTCTTCACATAGTCTAGTCAACTAAATTCAGCTAGTCTTCATAAAAGAGCTGCATTTTATTCCTATTGTGTAATATTCCACCATAAATTAAGCTGAAGCCTCTTGCTCTGCTCCTCCTTTCCTAATATTTATTAATGTTTGAAAAACAATCCACTTATTTTTGTTTATACAAATGACATTTATATTTACTTAAACTAGGGAGGGCTTAACATCGTCCAGTGTTATTAAAAAAAATACTCTTGACCACCTATAGATCATTTTGCTTTAATTGTCAGGGTCATTTTTCTTTAAATATTATTGTATTAATTACCTACATTAATATTGATGATAAAATGCTTTCTGGTGTTCTCAGACCCACAGATATATGAAAATAAAAACCTGATGCACACACATAAAGGCAAGTTTTTGAAACTGTAAAATCCTGTGCCAGTATTAGAGGTAAAGTTCTTAATTAAAATTTAAAATGTTGCTAAAATGACTTCTTGAGGAAGTTATATTGTGATTTTACAGTTAACTACACTTGAATAAAATCTTTTACTGTCAACAGCAATGTTTTATGTGTTTTAAAATGCTCCAACTTTAAATAAATTGATGAACAGTGAGATCATCCCTAGACATTCAATAGCAATGGCCTTGCAGGAATGACACTGAGACAGTGGTAATGATGCCATCATATCACCAACAAAGTGTACTCTGTATGACTCATTGCTGTTTTTTTGAAGAAGTCTCAACTTCAGAAATGAGTGTGTGTAAGGTGATTGGTTTGGTGAATGAGCAGGGAAAAGGGAGGGACAGGTGTGTTCAGAAAAATCCATGTAATTTCTAAATTTTTTTTTTTAAAAGTTTCAAGATACTGCCTGAAATCCAGAATCAGGAAAAACTGAACGCTTACACAGTAATTTTTCTAGTTCAGCTCTTCTGTGGAAGTGAGTTTTAAGTCCTGTTCGTGGATGGCATTTGCTTAATGCTTATTCTCCAGCGCTACACAGAAACAGTTTAACTCAAAAACCTAATGGCAAAGGGAATCTGTCAATGCAGTTGCTTAAGGAAGATTTATATTCTGGAGTAAATACTTCTCAGCTTTCATATTCTTCTACATTGCTTCTTGTCTTACAACTGCTTCTTGAAAAGCAGTTCGTCATTATTATGTTGAGGCATGGTCCTGTTTTTTTGGTTTTTTTTTTTTTTTTGTGCCATTTCTTCCAACTCTACAGAGAAACAAAACACGCTGTGGATGGCAAGGGTGACCATTTATATGTATGAAATATTTATTTTTAAATTTTTGTTAGAGTCATCATGCAAATTATTGTGCTTATTGCATGACATAGTTCACTGAACTGGAAAGTTGGGTGATTTTGTCATTTGGAGATGCTTTTGGTCTATTACTGCACTTGGCACAGGGTGTTCACAAGCAGTATGTGTGGCTTCGTCGGCTGGAGACAGGAGTGAGTGAGACAGACTTTTTGGGTAACAGAGCAGAATTTGAAGAATCCACTCAGGCCTATCCTCCTTTGCCCTGTGTTAATCACAGATGCTTTTGACAGTAATGCAGAAGAGGCCTGGGTGTGCATCACTAGTTATTTGGATCAAAAGGCTGGGTGGGTTTTTTTTTCTTTTAATCCCATGTATTAGCCTGAAGGCCTTATGGAGGCTACCAAACCTCTGCACTGCATTCACCATGCAACTCTTCTACTACAGGGAGAACTGACAAATAGGATTTTCCCCCCATCTTCTCCTGTAGAAACTCTGCACAAAAATCCTGTACTTGCCTAGGTAATGGTATATGATTTTTCCCAAACACTTAAACTGCTATAAATCAAGTAAGTGCATGCATGTCAGAGGAAGGCATAACCCTTTATTTATGAATGTGTTAAAGAACAGTCAGAAAGGGATATTGATTCTGGTTTCATACAGGGGACTAGTGAGAATAACCGATCAATGTATGATAGGGAAAACTTAACTATTATGAAACATTTAGTGTTGTAGGGAAGTATAAAAATTGAGCAAACTCCCAATGGATGGCAACAGCATAATTTTTACTAAAGAGAGGATGTAAAGCAGATATTGGGGATTAAAAAAAAAAAAAAGTAAAAGGAAAGAGTAGGAGAAACTGATATGTCATGAAGACCCTTACTTGAAGGCCCTGTCCATGGATATAATTTGATTAGAACATTTTGACTAAGATTGCACAATTCTGAACAGTTATTTACCAAAATAAGGTAGTGTAAAGATGGCTATTCAGAATACAGAAAAGGAAGGGCGGGAGGTGTAATAAATGTCAGAGTTAAGGAAAACATAATTTGTTCTCTGTGACAGTGTCTCTACTTATGTCTTCCATAGCATGCAAACCTATATTTTGTTTTATTTGAGCACTGTAATGTGCCTTGAACCCTGAGAGAAATTAATAAATAATTGTAATAGTCATTAAAATGGACAATACATGTTGTATAAGTGATGAGGAAATATATATTAACAGAATATGCATTCAAGAAAAAAACCCCAAACTCCAGGACCTCAACAACCACTAAAAAACTATCTGCAATTATTTATTTTTATTTTTTTGCTTGAGTTTGTTCTTACCGTTCTAGTGCCCTTTTCAAGTTCAATTTGTTTAAATCTTGGAGCAAGTGAGGTGTTTTGTTATATCTAATTGTCTTTTGTAAATGACTAATTAATTACGCATGCTTGAAATGTCTCTATGGTTGATGGCACTGAGGGCAAAAAATACGCTGTGATATACATAGTCAACCAAATTAAGCAACATTAGGCCTACTTGCATTCCACTTGCTGGAGCATTTGAACGCTATCCACCAAGTGAATAAAAAACAAGTATTCAACAAGGCAGAGTTCACTGAAGTCTTTCAAAGTTAGTTACAAAGTGAGTCATGAAGTATTTGACAACGGCAATTTTTATATGTAAATAGTATAATTGAGATAATAATACAACTTAAGTGCATGTGGCATTTACTATTATATTTTACCAACAATCCTCTGTGGTCGGTCCGGTGCCCTCTCCGTGTCTCTGAAATTTATACCTCAAATGCAAGGTGTATGATAAACAAGTTGTAGTATTTTTCTTAATTTGACTGCAATGTTCAACGTTCTAAAAGAAAGTTTCTGCTTCAATAACAAAGTCCTGGTGCTTGTTGATATTTCTATGATCCTCTAGTTGTTGATTTGCCTAATGAATCCTGCTGTGCTTTTCAAATATCAGCTTCAGTAGCCCAAAGTATTTCCACGGATGCAATTATTGACGTTAAGCTGGAAGAAAGAACACCATGAATCTCTTTTGCTTTGGGTTTGAATATGAGTCTCATGGCTTGGGTCTGGCACAAACAGTGGGGAGGAGATGCCCATCACAGTGTGTCCTGCTCACGCAAAACATGCCCTTATTTTTCCTCAGAACAAACTGCTTTGCTCAGATCCTGCTTAAACCGAAGTAAACACTTGACTTTAATAGGATTTCAACACATGATTATGCACTTTGAATTGGGTCTTAAAAAACAGGTGCTGTACCTGATCTAAGATACTTCTAGTCAGTCTGCTGCCTGCTCGCCCTCAGCGTCTGCTGTGAGAGATAATGAATGTTATTAAAAGAAAGCTTTGGAGTCAAAACCCAACACTTTAAAGAATGAATGTGACACTTTTGGTCTTTGCCTCGAACATCGAAAGGGCAGAAGGGGAAAGTCTAACAAATAAGATGAACAAAGAGGGCTGAGAACCGATCTGAAGAGTTTTGCGGCGTACACTCAGGATCTGATATTTCAAATGTCTTATCAAAGTCCCTTATCAAGGGAGCTCAGTTTTACTTGGGAAGGTAGAGACGCTGAAGGCATTCGAAGTAATCATTTTAGGAGGGCTGGTGTAGAGAAAAGGGTAGAAAATTCTCAGGACTGGAACATCAGAATAAATAGCTACTGTCTAAAGGAAAATGTGAATTTCCCTATGAATTGTTTAGACAGGGCTGCTTCTTCCAGTAAAGTTTACCTGGGACAAGAACTAATTCAACAGAAGATTACTCATAAGTTTTTGTTGCTGTTGTTTTACATAACTGTTGTTAGAACTTTTTTTTTTCTTTTAAAGGAAAAAGTAACATTTTGTAATGGAAAAAGATCATAAACTGGGTTTAGAAATTGAAAATGCAAAGTCTCCAGAAATATTCCACGTTAAAGGTGAGACTTTGAAAGATAGTTTAAGAGGTTTAGGCCCAATTTGGATTATCTTTCCGAGTGGAATATCCTTAGGCCTCTTTGAAAACCATGAAACTTTCCTTCCTCTTGCATTACATTGATGTGCAAAAAAGGCTATGCTGCGACTTGAAGAAAATAATTGCTGTTAAATGAGATCCCTATTAACTATGAAGTTTCATAATTGTCTTCCTAAAATTGTGCTCTAGCAGTGCTGCCCTATAGTTGTTATGCACTTCATCAATTTGTTAATATTAATTTTAATTACTGTATTTGTTCTTTAATTTTATAGCAGTGTGAATGGAAAGGAAGGATAGATGCATTTTCTAATAGTTTGAATAATTGGCATAAAAGATTATTTGAGATATTAGGTATAGATCTAACAAATAATTTATACTTAAAGAATGTATTTCTCCCATTATTTTACATAAAAATAATGTAAATACTAAAATAAAGCAAAAATTGTGGGTTTTTTTCCTGCCAAAACTAAAGTTTCACTGTTTTGTATTAACATATACAAAATTGGTAAAAAGATGTAAAAAGAAAGGTCTGCTACTGAAATTCAGGAAATTTAATAGTAACCTCTATCATCAGTCATGAATATTCCATGTGCATAGGAAAAAAAAAAAATCCCTTGATAAAGTTTATCTCCGCAAATAGGCTGGAAACTGAAATAACTTCAGAAAAGGCAGGAAAACGTCAATATCTCTGTTTCTAAACAGAAGGTGATAGACATCAAAGAGCCAGAAAGATGTAAATAGAGAATAGGCTGTGTAGGAAGTTTATCAGTGTTTTCACAGGAGGCAGAATACTAGAAACGTGCAAATATTAAACAAACAAGTGAGCTACCCACACCAAATCTGAGCTATGGACAACCCTCCCTTGGATACTCCTCTTTACGTTGGATCCAGCAAGGCTAACTGGTTTGAGGTTTGCCCTGGGACTTCCTTGGGCCATGGTCAAGCTTCAGGCCAGAACTGAACTAGTTCATCAGTGTAACTCTAGGGAGCACTGCAGTGCTGGAAATCTCCTAAAATGGGACTTAAAGTTGAGATTCTGGCAGTTCAGTGTTATTTAAGATTCTATGGATCTTTAAACAAGAATAGCAGTCATTAAAATGACAAAATAAAGTCCTAAACTGAGTAATAACATTTTGCTACTTTGCATTTCGCTGTTCTCTCAAAATAATGTGCTGTGATGTTTATTACAACAGTATGCTGCTTTTTTATTTTCCTCTTTTTTTCCCCAACAGCTCTATCCTTGCACTGACAATAAGGAAGAGTGGGGGATGAGAAGTGGTCAGGTGCAATTTTCAAAGTTGCCCAAGAGGTTTGAGTGCTTAGCTATCTTCAGTTTTATTTTCAGAGGTCTTTAAGGTGGCCTTAAAAAATGTGTTAGTTTTACTAATCTAGAAATATGCAATAGTTGACTGCACACTACTACGTAGTGATATGTAATTTCTAATATTTATTATAAACAATGCCATATTCAGGCAGGCACGTTTATCCACAAATTCTGTGACAAAAATTAAGGGGAAAAATTAGTAAATGTCACTGCCCATGTTTTCTGAAACAATCCAAAACATAATTCTGGGACTTGATTTACCTGTTTGTTACATCTGAATTTGGATATCTAGCTATACTTGCCCTTCTCTAGGGACCGCTGATCACTTGATTCTATATATACTCTGTTTCTTCTGAATTTGGCAGCTAAGTAGACTCCTAATACTTTGAGTGCACAAACCTTTTCATATTCCCTTAGGTCAGATGGCGACCAGGGCGATTTAGCAACCCCATGACTGTCTCTTTCATTATTTATCTATTTATATTCCAGCATTGCGCCTTGCTATTTCATCTTCAGGGAGGAAAATTCAAAATATAAAATACTATTACCCAGATGCTTCTTAAACTGGAAATTAAATGTGCGTGTAAGTACACGTACACGCATACTTGATGGCAAGGTTTCAGAGGAGGGGTTGAGAGTTTCAGTGGTTGGCAAAGCTCTGGGGACACGGTGTTGCCTCCTGCCCACCGCTGACTCCCTCCTTCCTGGAAGAGCCTAAATGGGAAGATTTAGTAATACCTATAGCGATGCCGTAGTGTCCTTTGATTGTAAGAGCAGCGGAGCAGAGGTCCAAAACAATGGTCTGCGGTGCTACAAGGGTGTAGGAGCTTGGTGCAGAACTATTGTTGTTATATTTGGGCTGGCCCTGCGAGCTCGGACAGACCCCTTTGGGCTGCCCCTCGGCTGCCCGGGACCGCTGGTGCCTTGGGTGGGCGACAATTGCCATGAGGAGAGACACCCTTTTCCTTCTTGGCATGTTTTCGCCCCATCCACTGGTGGAGGTAGCTTTGCGCTATAAAATCGAGAGCTTTTCTCCCAGCAGCGGTGAAGGGAAAGGCGTCAGCCAGGGTCGCTCTCTGTTTCGAAAGAGAAACTCAACTTACTGTCACAGACTGATATCACCAAGGTAAAGACGAGTCTGGGGAATTCAGATAAATCTGTTCAATCCTAACCAGATTTTCAGCTCGGGCTATGGGGATATAAACTGTCAAATGCAATGGATCAGGGCTGTCACTTGTTCCATCAAAACCAGAAATAAAACACAATTTTTTTTCACAATCTTTAGTTTCAAGCTGTTCCTCATAGTGTCAAGAAAAATCAGAAAGCAAAGGTTTTATTATAATACATTTGGGGTGTAACTGATTCAATAGTCAACATATTTGAGTTCTTTGCCACAAAACAAAAAAAGGGTTTAGTGAGCTTCTTAAAAATTGTATTTCTTGAAAGGCTAAAAGTATGTAATTAAAAATTTACTGGTGTGGTAATGAGACTAAATAGAAGGTCCAAAATGTGATGGTTTCAAATAAGTTTTTAGACAGTCCAGTCATCACAAAATAAGAGGAAAATATAAACACTGTCTCAGTTTACAACAGCAGTCCTTTGATGGCTGGGAGTTAATGAAAACATGTAGGGTCTAACGAGTTACTTGCAATCATAGGCCAGCACTTCCCATGAAGCCTTCTGGTGGAATAATGTTTAGGTGTGAATATAAATATATAATTAGGCTGTTTTCACCTTTCCAGTGGGACATGAATACCAGCTGTGATAGGTGCCATACCTACCATTAGTTGCAGTATTTTCTGCTGGCCCATTAGTCTCAGTTCTCTGATCACTGTAGTATCTTAATGCCTCTCAGTAAATCAGAAATAATCTCATAGAACTAGTTCTATATTCTTGTCAGTAGAAGAAATTACTATATTATTTCATAGATTGCCTCTTATTTTACATGTTTAGGGAAAAAAACTTGCTTATGGAAATAATATTTAAACAATGTATGTTTTTTATTACTAGTTTTGATTACAGTTTCTTAAATGAGAGACTTTTCTTATTCTTTTTTAAGAGAGAGATTTGGAGGGAAAATATATATTTTTAAAAGAAAATGCAGTCTTAACTTATTTTGGTTTGAGGTATTTTCTTTTCATTCCTTTTTCCAATGTCAAAAAGAAAAGGGTAGAAAAAGGCTGCCAAGGAAAAAAAAACACCTAACAAACAAACCCTAGAGAAAAAAAACCTCAATTACCTTAAAATGTGGAATTTTTCTTTTGAGAACTGTTTGTATATTCAGTTTGGAAAATATGGGGTAATAAGTTTAGATTCTCTATAAAAAACAGAGTAAGTTGGATGTTATTGTAAAAGCAACGGAGTTCCTTGGTTGCTTCTGCCTTGGAGGGGATGAGTATATTAGTAGACCTTTTTGACCAGTCCAAGCTGCAGTATAAACATGGATAATTTGAATGAGTGCGTCACTGCAGCAATTTATAGCCCAGTCTTTTTGCTTGTTACAAAGTAATGGGCTTATTTACGTCTGTCATAGCTCTTCAAGTCCTTGCTAGCTTTGGCCAAGAACTTTGGACTTGCAGACAAAAACGAATGTCCACAACCAGGAGGGCATTGCCCACCACCAAACACCAGGGTCCCTGGTCCGTCTGTCTCCTTTGAATAGGTAGTGGGACCAGTGAACCTAGGGTAGCTCACGTAGAGAATGACAGCAGGTTGTCAGAAAATGCAAATTACCTGATTATTGCATTCAGATTCAGCTAGCTCCTCTTTAATGATTGTTATAATGTTGCATGTTTCATCATAAGAATACCCTCCCCTCAACGGCCTATTAAAACTTATGCACAAACACATATATGCGTGAGGTAAGAAGCTATGATAAATTGGATGTCTGCAGAACACTGGTTCAGAAGAAGGGGTTGAGCTTTAGATTTAGTACCTAACATTTGGGAGTCTTCATGTTTGATGAACTCGCATTAGGTTTTGAAATTTAACAAATCTCTTCCCAAAATTAAATTATGCTTTTATAATTAGCATTCTAGCAAGAAGCAAAAGCAACTAAAATAATTCATTTTCAGTATTTCATCATGAGAGATGATTTTTCTTCACTGAATTTTTATCTAAGCTAAGGAGCTTTATTTTTTAACTGACTCAGTACTCTGGTTTTACTGTGCAGATAAAGGAGTTTGGTTTGTGCAGGGAGCAAAAGCATTATTCATTTTATTTTAGAGGTAATTTTAAAATATGGACTGTATATTAATATAGTCTATTCATTCTAAATGACACATAAAGCAGGCTTATCTTGACTTAGCTTTTAAATGTATAACATTGTGTGCATGCTTTCTTCAATGTCATAATATTAGCAGCATACTGTATCCATTTTCTTTACATCATCTGATGTATTTTCATGTTTGTTTTTTTTCCCTGTCCCTAATTCATTGTGTTATGTTAAATAGTGTGGGCTGGCATTTTCTCCCCAGTTCTTTTATGCATTATTTCTCAGTTTTAAAAGTTTATATGGTCAGATTCTAGACTATTTTGTTTCTTGTGTGCTGCATATGGATTGGTCCTGAAAGCATGTGAACTTAAAACTGCTAAAAGTTTGGACTAGAATTTTTGTTTTGAATCAAAGTACGTAAGGACTGATTATAATCAGTTGAGTCACTCAAAAATTAGTTAGATTACAGGAAAATTAGATTTGTCTGAATTGGAAATGAGCACAAGTACAAGGGTTTTGCAGAGGTTTGTAAAACACAGATTTGAATATTTTTTCATATAATAGTATGTAATATTTGTAGATCTTTAGGCAATTCATTGAATACTATGAAAAAAAAGAAAGACTTTCATCATCCTATTTACAGATCTAATTAAAATTAAATTGCAGTGGGATATCTCAGGATTCTGTAGAAATGCCAAAAAATAAAATCAAAACTGCGAGGGAAATTAAGAACAGTCATTGTGTGTTCCTCCTACCACAGAAATGATGTACTATATGTGATCACTAGTCAACAGACTAATAAACTTCACATCCTTATTAACCCTGGAGTTATATTAGAATATGTAATATATCTTGAGATATGTAGGGCATGTTTAATTGCACTCACTCACACCTTTTAATAAGAAGAAACTTCTTAGCCATCCATTTTTATTTGTTATCAAAGTGGTAGGACTACTGAATTAATGGAGGTTAATAAAAAATCCCTAATGCCTTAGTCAAACTTTCCCAGTCCTGAAGATGAAGAATTAATTTAAGTTGTGTTTGCTATAGATACAGATAAACTTCATAAAGGGCACATTTTCATATTCCTTCCTATGAATAAATTATTTTAAAGAGAACAAATGATTTAGACTGTTATCTCTGCTGGGCATTTGGGATCATGTGGGGCATAATGAGCTCTTTCTCATGCAAAGTGTACACCAAGGCATCACAGTGAGAAGACACAGCAAGAATTTGGGACTCGATTTCTTATGTGCTGGAAATGTGATGCTGTTACTCTGAGTGCTCCTATATCCACCTATAAGATTCACTAAACAGAGTTAGAATGAATTTGGGACCACCCTTAAAAATTTTTTTAGGCCATAGCTTTAATTTCCTATTGGTACATTTTTACCCACAAGCTTTGAATGCTAGTTGAGTTGATAGATAGGTTTTCTTGGATAAACGGTTACTTAAAATTATTCTAATCAAACATGCTGTATGAGAACATTCAAATTTTAGTGTGTGCGTAGTTCTAGGTTGCAGTTTAATCTCTCCCTGACAACAGAGAGAGTGTTTTGAAATGAAATACATAAAGAGCTCCCACACTAGGTTGGAAGAAAGACCTTCGTAGCCTAATTTCCATGTTTACCAGTGGATAGACTCAATGAAGTAAAAATAAAAAAGAGGACATGTAAAAAGTGATCTTTTTCCCTCGTGCGGTCCTTTTCTGTTTCTTTCTAGTTTCTTCCCTCTCACTTGCCATATGCTGGCAAAGAACAGTTCAGGGATGTCCCTGGACAGAAGTTACGCCTGAGCTAACCCCTCCAACAGCAACCGGTGAGCCTGTCCGCATGGACATACCTCTTCCTCCCCTATATCCCTTGGTCATCTAAATCCCTGCCAACCCTTGTATCAGCGGGCTCGTGCAGGCGTGCGTTGGTTGAAAACACATTGCCTTTTGCCTTCTTAGTCCCGCGTTCAGCGAGGCAGGGTAGCGTTGGGTTTTGCTTTCAGGTGGAGGACGCTGTTTATCTCTATTATCGTTCCCTACCTTCACCTGTAGGGCAGCCTCTTCACGCCAAGCAGCGTGGCATGACTGTGCCCATCCTAAGCACCTTCCAGATGAGGACGGTCACCTCTTTCTTGGTGCCACCTCCTCACTGTGCCTGGGAAAAGCCTGAGGGTGGCCCCCAGCACCTACCGGTGCCCCAGCCACCCGCGCAAACATGGGAGAGCTGGGTTGTGCCCGGGGTCCCTGCGTTTGCTTCTGTGTATCTGCGGTGGGCTCAGACCTGGTAAGCGAGAAACCGAGTGTTGCTGCAGTTGATTTACCGAGGGATAACCTGCCTCACAAGGGAGCAGTGACTCTGGTTACTTAGTTCTGTCAGGGCCTATGGATAACGAGTATGTTCCTGTAAATCCGAAGAGAGGGAAATAGCTTTGTGTGTAGGGCATATGCCTGGTAAACTTCATACTGGCTTGAAAAGAGAGTTAGTGACAAACATGTGAAAACTGATTTATCATAGCAATAATTTTACAAATATTTTAGTTCAGTTCTTCAGCAATACGGTGATACCCCAAACCCTGTTTCTCGTGTTCTGCTTTTCCCTTTCCTACAGCTACCCCCAGCTCCAAAACTCTTCCTCTCTCTCACACCTGAACAGAAACCATTTAAAAGGCAGCTTTTAGCAGCATATCTGCATGCTGTCGACTAGAGTCATGGAGGTTGGGAGGCTTATTGCTCTACCTGTAGCTACCAGCGTTTAAGCTGAATGCAGATGCCAAACAACTTGGGTGCAAAAGTCTGGGAGAGATTTCAGAAACGTCAGGATGAATGTCGTCTCAGAACAACTTATTTTATCGCATCTGTTCTGAACAGGGATGTATTTTGCATCCACGCCATCATTTTGGTGAAGATGCACCTGAATATACACAGCAGAGGCTGTTGGGTGAGAGAGGACACACAGCTGGGCTTGGAGCTCTGCGTGTTCGACTCCGTACCTGTCGCGGTTTAACCCCAGCCAGCAACTAAGCACTCACTCCACCTCCCACCTGGTGGAATGGGGGAGAAAATCGGGAAAAGAAGTAAAACTCGTGGGTTGAGATAAGAACGGTTTAATAGAACAGAAAAGAAGAAACTAATAATGATAATGATAACACTAATAAAATGACAACAGCAATAATAAAAGGATTGGAATGTACAAATGATGCGCAGGGCAATTGCTCACCACCTGCCGATCGACGCCCAGCTAGTCCCCGCCCCCACTTCCCAGTTCCTATACTGGATGTGACGTCCCATGGTATGGAATACACCGTTGGCCAGTTTGGGTCAGGTGCCCTGGCTGTGTCCTGTGCCAACTTCTTGTGCCCCTCCAGCTTTCTCGCTGGCTGGGTATGAGAAGCTGAAAAATCCTTGACTTTAGTCTAAACACTAGTTAGCAACAACTGAAAACATCAGTGTTATCAACATTCTTCTCATACTGAACTCAAAACATAGCACTGTACCAGCTACTAGGAAGACAGTTAGCTCTATCCCAGCTGAAACCAGGACAGTACCAAATCCCACGCTGAAGTCTGAGCTGAAGTACCCCCATATGGAGGAACACTGTTCTTTCCCTGTTTATACTCCTGGGTGTTTCAGCTTCACCCTAGGGTAATGGAATAGAGTAAACCAGTAACAGGAACAACTGCGGGATGTAGTCTCGTTCAGCACAAAGAGCTGCAAAATTGCATAGCTATGAATAACCCATTTGGTTACAAAGTGGTAAATATCCTGCTGGTAGCTTCTGGTTGTTGAGCTTGATCTAAGTACATTAATATTGCTCCTATTAATTTTCTTTATTTCTAGAAGACAAAGGTGATATTAGCATTTAAATGAAAAAAAATTTGGTTTTATGATTCATTATTATTTACTGTTCTATGGACCCATTTAAAACTACTCATTTGTTTTTCCTCATTTAGTCTGTAATTTTCTGAACCAACTTTTCTCTTATTCCATAATGCTTGCCCTTTAGACACAGACATTAACCTCAAATGTGAAGCCTTGTCAAAAACACTTTCCAAAGTGGAAACAACTTTGTCATTTCATTAGAAAATGTGGAATTGTGTTCTGAAACAGTTCTTCATTTAATCTTCAAGGTTATAATCACCTTTCATGCTTAGGTATCCATTGATTTCTGGCTGGAATCTTCAGCGATGTTCTCCTGACATGAAATGAACTTTCTATTGCCTGGCTCAGTGCTGAGTTCGGGCAGCATTCACACTCTGCTCACCTGAACTTTGTATAATACCTAATTTATAGGTTGTGTAGCCTTTCAGAAAAGGTGATAAAAAATGAAAATAAAAAGCACCTCCAACAAAGATATTATAACATTACATGACAATTATCATCTTACCATTAGAAGAATCATTACCGCCTCCGCTTTGCTGAAAGATAGGAAATGTGATTCTTTGTTGTTGTTGTAATTTGCTACCCCGTAACAAGCACTCTATTTTGAAGAGATTTTAGTCAGCTTTTGATACAGAGCCTAATGTTTCCTAGTCAAAACATAAAGATGCACCTGTTCCATGTTGGGACTTAAATATGAAGCTCAGCTTGATATATTGCTTTAAACATGACAAGAAAATTAAAATACAGAAAGCTTGAAGTACACAAAAGCTGTAGAATGAGATATTTAAGAATAAAAATATAATATTTCAGTATAACATACGTAGCTAAGTTATCCCTAAAACTGTGTACACTTGAATAATACATAGAGTACACATCAGGCATATCTTTGCAATTCTCTATGATGCTGTAAATAAGACGTTACCCCACACATCTTGGCTATATTTCCCTTCTATAGTATCTGATGTTTACATGCTAAATTATATAAAAGGTTATATCAGGTTACATAATCATCTGCACCACCAAATAATTCTACACCACAAAATGCATTTCAAAGTCCTTTTCTTGAACAATGTAGATTAGAGGATCAGGGCTGCTCAGTGAGTCCCAGTCATCCTGTGCAACACATTCCACATCAAAAACAGGTTGGGGAGTCTTGTGTGGGCTTTTTTCTTTTCAGTTTCGCTTTGAACACTTGAGGTGAAAACCTGGTCCTTTTGAAGTCATCATCAGGAGTTAATCCAGCATGAAAATTGAGTCTACAAAGATTGGATCCCAGTAGACTAGGGATTTGTGTCTCCCTCACAAGCCAGATTCTTCAGCTTTTGTAGATTGGGTATATATAACATTTTTCTATTGTTTCCACTGTCTGTCTTTCTCTCTTTCTTTCTTTCCTTCATTCCTTCTCTCTTTCTCTCTCTCTTTCTTTCTCTCTATCTCCCCCTCTCTTTCTTTCTTTCTTTCTATTTGATAGCTTGAGAATATCTCTTCAAAATATTTTCAACAGCTTTATTCTTACCAGAAACATGTGTGACTAACAGTACTTCCTAAAAGCCATCCTAAGACCTGCTGGTGATACAGTTTCTGCAATATGCACCCCCTAAACTCATAGATAACTCGTAGATTACTAATATTGGTGGTTCCAAGAAATATATCCTAGGTGGGTCGGTATGAGAGTATGTAGATCAAAATGTCTCATGCCTCCTGGTGGGCTGGAATCTCTCTTATAGTCTACAAATATTTCTACAAATTATTCAGGTTCTATAGCTAGAAGAGGACATCAACCCTTTATAACATTAAGGAAATGCGTACCTTCAATGGTTACATGTTTTCTTTGATGCGTTCTCTTAGTGTGATCCACTGCATTTGCAAACTGTGTGGAAGAGTTAACGTGTTTTGCTGTTTATGTTCCCTGTTTTCCTTGTCTGAACACAATGACTAATGATCTCTAAATAAAACTAAATCTTAAAAGGAAAGCAAGTGCATTTAAAAGGGATATATATACAAGGAGAAGAACATAAAATTTATCACAAGCTCCTAATTATGATAAATGACAGAATGTTATTAGACTGCGCTTGTCAGCATGAGTTTGCTTGTTATTATAAAGTTTTAATGTCATATCAGTTTGGTGAATGATCATCTGGTACTTTCATTGTTCAAAGTGTGCTATCCACAAACAGAAACATTTCATTTAGATTCATGCTTACAAGATACAATTAGATAGCCAGATGGCCTGGTGTAAGTGCATGCTATCATGTTGTGGTAACCAGGAGAGTATGGCCTCAGCTTTATTCTTTGTAGTGTATGAAACAAGTTGGAGCAAAACAATGGCTTCTTTTTGAAAAGGATTAATTAAACCAGACTTCTAACTGTGCTTTAGGGGTGGTAGGTTTTAAATACCATAGAAGTAGAAGGTGATGGTAGGCTACAAAGCCTGGGATCTGATGGCTGTGTGTTTATCCTTTGCTGATAGTAATCATAGGTAATGGAGATTTGCAGGCAGCTCAGAGAATATTATGCATAAGAAGGGAAAGAAACTAGTTCACTCAGTGCAGCAGGCTCTGTTCTACAGGAGTAATGTGGGGGAAAAAAATACTGGTTTGTGTAAAAAAAAAGGTGTATGTGTGGTTTTACCTGCAATATGCTGTCATTTTGGGCAGATGAGGACAAAAAGCCCCCCAAAACAAAACCCCAAACCGAAAACCCCAGAGCGTTATCTAATGCCACATCTAGCAACAAGAAGATAACTTGTACAGTATTAATCCCTTGACAGAGGGAAACTCCTGCTCTCCTACCTTTATATTTCACTTACGTTGTTCCTATTACTCTGCTTCCTTTGCATGTAAAACTGGAAAGTGGAAGACTTCTCTTTCTGACTCCCAGTTTCAGAATATCAAGAAAAGAAACTGGGATTGCCATAGAATTGGTGTTTGCAGCAGATTGGTAAATTGCCACATTGCAGCAGAAAATTTTTGTCCAAGCTGATCTTTTGGATTCCTTGTGAGGGGAAGGCAAAAAACCACTCCCAAACCAGCCACCTTTTCTGAACAGTCAATAAGAAAAAATAAGCCTCAGCCAAAAATTCCATCCCCACCCCCAAGTTTGATGAATGCAATGCACATGATAGCATCCCAAATGCACACCCACTGTGCTTCCAAAACGAAAACTGTCAGAGGGAGTAAGGGGGAATTCAGATAGAGGAAGGGAGGGAGGGGTGAATCAGAGCTTGCATTATTTGCAGAAGATGCAAAAAACTTTCTGCAGAGAACATCAATGAGCTTGTAGCATCACTGGCTGTTTGGGCAACCAGCCAAGGAGAATCCAAATCTGTGAAGGTTCAGTGAGTATAAAAAAAAACAATAAAAAACAGAGGATGAGGAAACTGCTACAGGAACAAAAAGTTTGGACTTTTTTCTTGATTTCTAGTCTGTTTTTTTTCTTTTCCTCCCCAGCGGGCAAACAGATTGTCCCTATTTCTGAAGCTGTGGTGGAAAGGCATAGCAGCACAACTGTAAACACAGAATTTCTTTGATTGGGGAATTATGTCATATCATAAGAAATCATTTTTTTCAATGAAAAATACCTAAAACTCTTAAGCTTATGATTGTGGAAATAGGCCCACGAGAGAACAATTTGGACCCAAAGGGATAAGAAATTTGCCAGGAAGCACACATAGATCTTATTGCCACTGAAGATGCTCTTGATATTGTCAGTCTTGAAACATCTGTGCTTGTTTTATATTGAAACAAGCCCTTTTCCTCTCTCATTTTTGCAATGTGTTTGTTAATTATTATAGTGAATATTAACTTTGTGTGTTCATTGTCTTCTCTTGTGGTTTATTTTTCCTTACTGCAATTTAATCTGATTATTGCTGCTTCAGTTCTGCTTCCCATGATGCCAGGTACTTATTAGCTGTCAATATTTATTTCTAAAGTGAAACTGTCAGTGTATTTTATTTACAAGTTTTACCTTACTGAATAAATAGTGCCTAATAAAAATATGTTTCTTTATGGGAGATAACATCAACAGTGACAACATGACTAGGAAATGTTCTTCTTTTTTTTCCTGCACTAAACCCCATATTTTTTTCTGTTGTGCACAGCCTACTTATAAAAAGGATTCATGTCTGTTGATAAGCCTACTCTACATAATAATATCATCTTCCAGTACCACAAGCTGCGTAACATTCCAAATACAAGTATAACTGTACCACCAAAACCCAAAGGAAAGCAACCCTCCTTTCACAAAATTTAGTATGAGACTTCTCATGAATCCATATTACATTTTTTCACAGAAAAAAACCCTGCACACACACCCCACCCCGCCAACTGACCAAACTCACAAGGCTTCTATGTGCAAAACAGCAACTGGGATTATTGAAAATGTTTCTTTGATAAACATTGTATCTTCTTTTTAGCAATATAATAATACAGAAAATATTTATCGTTCGCTTGCTAAGGGTTTGTTTGAATGCAACATTACTTTTGATAAAGAATATAGGATTTTCAGGAAAACAAAGCCAGAAAAGCTTGTGAAAAAAAGTTATTTTTAAAGTGATAGAAACAACCGTTGAATGCACAGCAAAAATCCACATTCCTCCAGATGTTTTACAAACAAATCTTCATTTAAATTTACTGTGGTGAATCTTCTTTATAAAGGCTGTATTTATGTAATACTTGGCTATTATTTATTTTGTAATGTAAGCTACTTCAGAGGATTTGTTTTCATTTATTATTTTCATTCATTTTGTACATGTCATGTACAAAATAGTACTTGCATTGGCAAGAATGATGAAATATTCTCCAATCAATTTGCAAACTCTAGAGCCAGCCTATTTAGCAAAATGTTTTCATGCCTTCACAAAACTTATTTTTCACTAATAAGCAAAGCCTTTAAATGGGCAGTTTAAGAGGTAGCTGCTATCTAAAAATACTCAGTAGCGTGAGAAACCACTACAACACAGTCACAGAAAGGAGGAACATGCAGCAACATGCAGCAAGCATGTATGTAAATTATTTCTTGTCTTTCAGGTCCCAAACGCCTCCATTTTTCCCTCATATTCCACATGGAAATCTGCTTTTGTTTGAGTACCGATGGCACTATGGTTTTTTTTGTCCTCCAGTTGTTGTCTCCTCAAGTAAGTGAATAGAAAAGCCAGGAGACAACCACATGTGGCCACCAGAGGAGACTGGGGAAGACATTGAGGGGGCAGTGTACTTGTGCTAGCAAATTTCAACTAAATCCCCATCAGTCTGCTCTCTTTTCAGTCTTATGCCCTAAGCATCCTAAAGACCTTTCTTCATAAGGCTATCGAAATGCTACATAGAGCCTTTCTTAACAGGAAAACAGCACAAGGTTAACTCCTTTGCTCTTCTTCCTCTGCTCACCTTAGTTGTCTTTGCCTGCTTAATGCAAGGAATCAGTGTAGTAAAATGAAAAGGTAGGTCCTACCTGGACTCTCCAAATGACTAAAGCCTTGGTAAGTTCCTCTCCTTCCTTTTAACTGCTGTTTTTATGAATGGATGTGAGACCTGAGGTCTCTAAGATATGAGAGGAAAATGTGCATCCTCTTCACAGACCTTAGGGGTGAATCTATGAAACCTGTGTTTCTGCCCGTGCTTTCTAGTAAATGACGGTGCTGGTGAGGGGCCAAGGAAAATAATGTTTAGACCAGACCTTGACAAAGGAGTGGGATTCTGGCAAATTTGGTTCGAGAATGCTGTATGTTAGTAACAAAGACAATTTTCTCTACTGTACTTACAGTTTTTCTTTAATCTTATTTTATGCGGAACTTTAGTCTGTGCTCTTTTACATCAGTGAAAAGGTTAGTGGCAAAGGAAAAGTAATTTAAATGGAAGAAATAAAAATGATAAATAAAATATAAGAAGAACAAATCTCTTAAAAATCAAGTAGAAAATATAGTGGAAAGTAAGGAGAGAGAAAGACATGGTAAGTGTACCATGTGTGGGCAAAAAAACCTAGGCAACCCTCCCCATTGCTGCTGTCATACCTTGTTGTGCATGGGAGTGAAGAGTAACAAAAAATCGTCCTCAGAAGTGCTCAAATTTTGTTTTATTATTTTTAAACATTTTCCATTGTTGTTTCTAAATAATAGCTGCTTACAAGGAACACCTTCCAGCCATAGAACTCAAGGTACTTAAAATAGACATTATTTTTTCCTTTCTACATATGGGCAACCTGCGAAGCAGGGAAGTAACAATACTCTCCTAAAATGACCTGCAGTGTCAGTGCTGCAATCAAGAAGACAATCAATCCACGTCATCTGGGAAACATATACTTCTGTTGAAAAACCATGGGGAAATGGTATTGGAAGGTAGCCAGTTCTTGTCAGTCTTTCATAGAAAATGAAGTGGCCACAATACAGAAAATCAAATACTTTTTTAAGGTCTGGACAGGAACCATGTTTTCATTCTGAATTCGTAAAGCCTCCAGCTCAATGAAGTCTTGCTCCACCCGCAGGAGCCCTTGCTGCAGTGGGGACGTTCGGAGACCCCTTCCAGCAACGCTGTCTTCAACTTCAGTTGTGCTGCTTTGAAGGGTTCAAGTCATTGGCTTACTGTTATTTGAAAGTAATTGTGTATTTAATAGATTAACTTCAGAAAACCCTGACTGCTATGAAAAATTAAGTAGGTTTTTTAGAGACTGGTGGATGGCTGCCAAAATATTTGGCATCCATGAGAGTTTTAAATTTTTGTTTGATGTCTCTTTGGCAGATGATAGGCAATAGTAATGGTTGACTCAGATCCAGCAAAACTTTAAAATTAAAGTAATTGATTTGCTTCAATAATAATAAAAAATGAATGCCTTTTTAAAAAAGTCTTAAGTACTCAGGATGTCCCCTGTTTCCTGGTGGATGAATGCTCCCCAAAGTATTGTGTGACCGGGGCTGTCAATGCAGAAGGCAGATAGGCTGATTAGAGATTTAAACTAGGAAAGGAAAGATGTCAGAGAATTGAGGGATGACATTTAAGAACTCCTCTATCTATGGTATAGAGGACCAGTACAGCATCTGCCATGACAAAAGTACATGAATTAAGAAAGAAAAGATAAATATTAATACATCAACAACATAAAAATTGTGCTTTTTTGTCACTTCAGGCAATGAAACTGATTTCTGAAATGGAAAATAAATGAAGAATAGGTTAAATTGGCCTTATAAAAATATAACTCGTTGTCTATATTTTCTTTAAATTACACTTATAAATTATAAGCACAACAGAATCAGAGTTAACCGTTAGTTTGACTAGACCTAATAGCAAGTGCACAATGTATGCAGCCAGTTAGCAGATCAAATTTGGAAGCAACCTTAGAGTGAAAGTGTTCAAGAAAGGAAGGCCGGAAAAAATTTGCTCTGTTTTTCAGTTCTAATGGGGTTTGGTTAAAACTCAAGAGTATCAGTTAAGTGGCTGCCTGATAATGCATAATTTATGGAGGGTAAAAGATCTATCTCTCTCGTAGTTAATCGAACTCAGGTGCAAGGCTCTTGCCATACAACCAGTAATTCTGCATAAAGCCACTTCAGCTTTCTTCTCTAGAAATTTACTGCTTCCTCTCTGGCTCAGAGAAAGGCTGGAGTTCCCCAAGGCACGTGTTTCAGCCGTACTGGTTGGCCCCTCCGCACTTCAGGGTGCACAAGCCGAGGGGGTAAGGGAAGGAGGCACTTCTCAAGGGTACGCCAAGGAAGGAGAAAAAGAAGGGAAGGAGAATGATAGGATCAGGACCAACTAAGACAGTGTTTTTTGGAACACAACCTAATGTGCTAGCTTGGCCCACAGTCTTTTGGTAATACAATATTCTCAGCTGAAGAAAAAAGAAAGAAATGTTAAAGGCCACGCTTTGGCGACCTGGAAGGCTTTTAGACTGGCTCAGCCAACCACTTCTTTAGGTTTGCCAGTGGGACAAAGGGAAGCCAGTTCCCATTCAAAGCTCATGGTCATGTCCCGAGGAGAACTGAAGGACCTGGGCTGAGCAGGTCTCACTCGAACGAGCTGGAGTTGGATGACTCCTTGCATATCTCATGATTTCCTCCTACTGAGAAACTGTTTTGGATCAGTCCCTGCCTATAATTCAGGAAGACTGCATCTTTATTCTGGGTCAATAGAGCACCTGCAACATTAAGTTATTATGTACTGTAGTTAGGTAAGCTTAATAATGAATCTGTTTTTTGTATTATCTTCTAGTCAGGTATTAGATCTGGAAAGAAAAAAAAAAGGATCCATTTATCATCCTATGTGATTTTTCTCTTCATTTCCCCTTTTATTCCCCCACCACTTCTTTGAGGGTATTATGTATTTAATCTTAGAGCCAACAGAAACCTCTTTTATTGCTGAATCATTTCCAGTAATTTAAGAATTGACTTTAAGTAGCACCGCCTATTAACAAAGGAGCATATATAATGTACTTAGTGCCACTGCAGTCAGTGGAAAAGCTCCCAGTGGGTTCTTGAACAAGTTCTGTGTTTATTTTTTGTCATGAAATTAAGTCTCTGAAAACTCTGAAATCAGTCTACTGAACCTAAGCAGGTAAGCAAGTGCATTTCATTCCCTTCTGTATAATTAGTTTACAGATGTGCAGATTTGAAAACCTGAAAACACCTTGGGTATATAACGCAGGCCATAAAATTTCACGAAGTTATTGGTGCATGAAAGTTGTACTTACGTGGAAGCATATACATAGTGATATAAAGCCACCAAATAATGTAAAATTCCCTGATGACTTGATCCTTACTGACTAGATATTCATTGACCTATTTCAAGGCTGAAACTTGTTCATTTTACTTTGCAGCCGGGAAGTGTTGCAATATTTATAAAATACTTAAAAATGTGTCAATATCCTTTACCCTGGAATATGTATGACACTTCTAGCAGCCTTTTATGTGAAAAGATTTAACTCCTGAATTGGTGGTTTTTATTATGAGTCATTTTGACAAATGGATTGTTCTTAAGTGGGGTGGCCTATTTTTTTTCACACTGAGGGTAAAAATTATGCAAGGGTATTTTGAATGTGCCTGAAGATTTCCCTCTTCTTACTTTTCAATCTAGAACCATGCATATTTGCTCTCGGCATCAGACATTTGACTATTACCCATCTAAGGTGCAAGCTAGTTTATGTTTGTTTTGTTACAGAGTTCAGATCCTTGAAAGCCTAGACAAGGTTGATGGTAATTTTTCTCAATAATAGTATACAGAAAGTTTTATTGTTCTTAGAAATTTAGCCAAACACAGTACACCAAACCATTAAATTATCCCAAAAGAATTTTATTAAAAGTGCAAAAGTTTAGCAAGCTTGATCTGTCATCGCTGTTTCCCTCTTTCTGCTTTCCAAGACCCATCTTGAGTTCTATATATACCAACCTCACAAAAAAGCTTTGGGGAGAAACACACCTATTATACACCCGTCATGTTCAATTCCAAAAGGAACAGCACCATTCCCAGCATTAGATAGCATCAGCAGTCTCAACACATGTTTTAATGAGAACAACTTCCAATTTTCAATTGCACCAGAAGATGGCAATAGTAATTTCTAGTAATCAATAGCAATAATAATTTCACTGAAGTCAGTGGGAGTTCATGAGGAAGAGAGCTTGCAAGATGGTTTCATACTTTTTATGGTATCTTGCATTTCTACTTTTCAGCTTCAATCAAAATTTGAGATATATAGAATTAAAAGTATGGGTTAAATAGATATATTTAAGATAATTTGGATTTATTCTGTTTTTAAAAGTACAGTAAATAGAGTATCTGGAAACTGGACTACTTAAATCAATATTAGCTTCAGGTATACTCTGCTTCCATCAGGAGTATGTCAACTGTATCTCTTTGCTTTTATTTTACTCTTCCATATTTTGAGGAAAGTCATATAACCAACGTCTACTTCAAGGCAAATGTGAAAATCCACCTGACATACTGCAGTTATTAGAACATTTAAAACCACAGCAAATTTCAACCATTTTATCAGTCCATCAAAGAGCCTGTGAAAGAATGTCTTGACATTTCAAAATTTGTTCATAAATTCTACTGCATTTGCTGTGATTTCCTACCTAGCCCTTGCTTGTGCTTAGCAGACTGTATCATGTCCTGTAATGACTTAGAGTCCTGATTCACAGAGAGTAGGTCCTTCACTCCCCTAAGGTATCGTTACTGGGATTACTGTTGGCTTGCTAAACAACGGCCTCACTAAAATCTTTGGGTTTTTTGGTAATTTCTTAATCTGGCATGCTGAGCAATCCTAAAGCGCTGAGCACATCTTTTAACAATATATGAACATTAACTTAATCAGGACCATAACTCAGGGTGTCTTTCAACATTAAAAAGTGTTTGGTAGCAATATTAGGTTAAAATATTTCATCCCCATGGTTTCTTCTTGCCCAAAGCAATACTATGAAGTGAACTGAACTGGGATCAAGCTAAAATATTGCCCTCTGTAAGAAGAAAATGGCGAGTGTGTTATTTGATAGCTGGATCCATTCTCTGTTCTGGTTCAGGGCTGCCCACAGAGGTGGTTGTTTCTCACATGCTGGAGCAAGAACTGTACAGCATAACATTTGAATGCCCAGGTAATGTAAGTAGAAATGAGATCTTCTGTTTCTGCAGCCCTGTGGCTCTGTCTGCAGCGAGGCTGCTCACGCTGAGTTCCATCACCCTTGTTCTTCCTCCTGCAAAGAGGAGGCTGAAGCCTCTGTGCAACAGCGTTGATCTCCAAGTCCAAAAGGGTGTTTCAGCTGGTGAATCACATCTGCATAAAGGCACCTGACTCGAGTCTCCACATTTATTTTCTGTTATGGACGTGTCGGTAATGGGTTAGACTTCAGGCAGTATATCGCAGGCAGGTGCAAGCTGACTTGCCTTTGCTAAAAGCTGACTGATGTCGTGTGAGAGCAGCCAACGGCTTGGCAAGTCCATGCTAATGAGCACAGATGAGAGGCAGGGCACAGAGGCCTTAATTTGGTGCCGTATGTAGCTTCTGGTCAGTTGAAAGTGTGTCTAGGACTTGCCGCGCTCTGAGTGCATCAACCCTGTCATTCAGGTCGTCAGCACGGTGGGTAGGGCATGGGGTCATCGGGTAACAACAGTCAGACTACAGAAGAGGCAGAAAGGCAGAGTAATGCAAGAGTCAGCCATGACTTTTAAAATTTCATTTAAATTACTTACAGATGTTGTGGGGAAGATTTTTTTCTCAATTATTTAACTGTTGCTATAGAGCACATGTTACTGAGAGGTACTGCTTTGATCTGGGTTATGTATGAATAGCTGGTTTCTTTGCATCAACACTTCCCTGAGAATGTCTGTAAATTAAGCATTCAAATATGTAAGCTCACAGCAGACCATAAAATAAAGATTTTTTAGAATGTGCTGTATCTTTCCACAGGGGCTTCGCATAATCAAAGTAAAAGTACAAGCGTTGACCCAACTATTTGACTTAAGAGTTGGGAAGGGAGAGAGAGAGTAGAGGTATCAGTGTCAGCAGGGGGTTCATAATCCGAATAAACTTTCAAATGGAAACAATATGGAAAAACTCTGTACCTTAAGGGCAGAACAGCTTTACTATATAAAATATTTTATTTGGTCTGTTATGGTTTTCTCTGCAGAACAAAAATATCAGTGTCTGCTGGCTAAATGGAAAACAGTTGGATCATGAAAATATCAAATGAATCGATTTGGCAACCACTAATAATCTACACATATTTATGTAACTGTTATTTTTCTTCTGGCATATACTGTCTGGAAATACAGCCTGAGGCTTCCTTAGATCTCCTGGAAAGAATTAGCATTCAGATCACCTCTGTAAAAATACATTACTTAGAACAGGTTAATTTTTATTAAGTTCTTTGAAGGTTTTTTTTATTTGTTCCTTCATAATGATTTTTGTATTAGAAAACCTCTACTTATTCATAGCTAACACAGACGTTTACATTACCGGGAAAGCCCTAACATCTGCTTTCCAGTGACCATCAAACTTTAGTGAATTAGTAATATGGAGCACATTGTGAATTTGTTTTGAATACTTGAAAATGGGAGTATTTAATACCTGCTTCAGAGCTTTTGGGTCCCAGAGAAAAAGGAAGTTGCTAAAGAATTTCGATTGTTTAGAATGCTTTAAAAAGCAGCACAATCCAGCCTGCAAATTCTGAATTCCCAACTGCTTAAAATGAAACTTTGTTGTTCATTAAAGCCAGCTAAAGTATAACTCATGAGAATTATTTCTGGTAAAGGAGTCACAGGAAACCTCTTCTACAAGGTGATAGATGAGTATCTTTCTTGCATACTTCACGTGCCCTCAGAAGAAACCAAATCTTTGCTGCAATCTATCTCTAATCTTTTTGCTTAGTACCATTGTTCCCTAACAGATACAAAACTGTGATGTGACTTACAGATATGATCTTGCCTTTTGTCTAGACAAAATAATAAGCCCAACACAGCAGAATCATGTTAGACACCCACTGACTTTATTAAGGTCAGTGGCAATATTGCTTTAAATTTCAGTGGAACTAGGTCTTTTCTCTACGGACTTGTTGCATTTGATTTAAAAGCTCTAAATGATTAATATATCTACTAAAAATAATTTGCCATATTTTTTCTTTCTACTATCAGATTTTCTAGCCACTTGGAGTCCTTTCCATAGAAATTGTTTCAGTGGTTGCAAGTAATCATGTTCATCATTTTTATCTGATGCTGTTTCTATAACCCTTATCTTCTGCACAAGAATTTGCTCTTTCATTATAGGAAACATAATGCTCAAAGCTGTAAATTTTATAATTAGACAATATGTGCTAGAAAGCTCTAGACTGATGGGACACCTCCGTTAATTTTGGGATATGGGATAGATTTAATCCTTAAAGAAGAAAGAATATATGAGCGTCAAACTGTCATGTGATTTGAAATCCCAGTGCTATGGCAAGATGTGCACTAATGCTTAGGCAACTTCATACGGGCCACTTGTAAAAGTTGCTTGCAGTGTAATGTCAAATTCTGTAATAATACTTTTGTTTAAGTGCCAAGTAGATTTTAGAAAGAGCATCTCGGCATCTGGGTCTTTCTACAGTTAATGGGTATTGTCCAATTCTTCTGCTCACTAGTGTTACTTTTACCAAATAACTTCAGATTTTTGATCTCCAAGACTACCCATTTTGTTATGAGGGTCTAGGAAGAAACTTCTCGTTGGTGTTGATCAAGAGGCTGGTGGTAGAGAAGTAGCACCCGGCTTCGTATATCCTCATAACATTATAATAACAAATCATAGAATTTTTGAAGGCTTTGATGCTTTTGCCTTTTTGATTCCAAAACTTTATGAGGACTAGGGATCTTAATTTTTAGTTTATGAGTGCAGTTGGTGAGGTCTTCTGGGAGGATTATTGAGCTAGAGATCAAAAATGTATTCTGTCACTTAAAATGAGGCCATATGATGCTTCTGAAAGGCAATCAGACCTGCTCTGTCTGGTGTCCTCTGAAAGACAGAGGATCCCTTCAGAACTGCATCTCTTTAGAGAGAAAATGCATTCTCCCTGGCTCTTGCATGCTTTGTTCTGGCTTTTGTGATCTTCACTCTCTGTGTTCCCTGAAAAATATCACTGTTTCTGTGATTTATAGATCAAAATGCATTCTCTGATGTAGCTGGAGCTTGATCCCTTAACTGCTTTGAAAACTTGAACCAAGGCTTTCAGCTGATACAAGAACGTGAATGGATGCCAGTGGAAGGTTTTCAGTATAAGCTTCATGTTCCTACTAAAAACAGAGCCCTGGAAGGAGGGCAGTCACATAGGCACCATCAGGGGCTGTAATTTTGACTTTCAGATTTACCTATGAATTACAAAAATAGAGCACAGAAGTACAAATGCATGAATCAGTGTAGCTATGCCTTCATCCAGGAGAAACACATTTCTAAAAAGGTACAGATGATGAAAGATGTTTTTGGAAAAGTTTACCATTCAAGTATAACTTTGCATCACTTACTGAAGTGGCAGATTTTGCCATTGTTGGAGGAAAAGGCGGCTATCTTTTTGAAGAATTTCTTCTATCTAGCATAATTTTGGTCCTTTCTCAGTTCTGTGTTAGTCGTTCTTTCCTTCATACACAAGCTAAGAGGTCTTCTGATTTCAAGAAGGTTTAATGATTGCCTCATCTGAAAACGAGTAGTGTATAGCAGTGTGTTACTGGAACACTGCTGACAGCTAAACCAGTCTGTCTCATGTCCTTTTTCTCTGCCACAGGTCCACAAAGAAGAGAGTGAATAATGTGGCCCATGGAACAAAAGCCTTTAGGAAAAACAAAGAGATACATACCATGGGTCTCCCGCTGGTTTTGGAGAAAGTGAATCCAAGTGCCTATGACCGGTTCCAGTGCTCCTGCCACATAACTGTGAGCCTTAGCGGTTTGCTAGAGATTACTCTGCGGGACGCACAGGCACGACCAGTCCCATTGTCACCCTCACGCTGGCAGCAACTGGCTTCCACCTACGAGGATGGGGAAGAAGAGGACACGTACAGGCAGCTGGCCAGAGAGCAGCCATAGTAGCCACACCGCAGCGGCGATACAGCCGTACAGCAGACACCTCGGGCTGGGAGTAAGGAAGGTGGGTTTCCCTTGTGCGTGGACACAAGGTTTTTCTTCTAAGTGTACCTAAGTTGCTGCCGTTCTCTGGTTTGGGCTGTGCTCCAAGACACTCGGGGAGCTTTTTTAAAAATTGATGTTCCCACTGGAGCATAATGTCAGAGCAGTATAGAACTTTCTATTTTCAAGCTTCTGATTTTCTTTTTTGCTTTTGATGGAAATTTTGCTATCCAAGATGTTGTCTCTAATCAACCGAAATGATGTTTCTATACGGAAACACACAAAAACATTTGTTTGATTGTAACCCATGCAATTGTGGTTAGATTTCATTAGCAGAACCTGCTTACTTTCAGAAAAAGAGCTTAATCTTTGGATTTGAATGTAAACTTGATATCCAGCAATATTATTTCACATTTATTATATAATTTACTTCAGTGCACAGAAAAAATTCTGATACCTTAAAGTGCAGTTCAGCTTAATTTTCTGGTTGCTCCCTCCCCCCCACTATAGTTGAAAACTGGAAAGGGATAAAGTGGGGCAATTGCATTTTGTAGAAAATTACCTAGCTGATTCCATATTTACAGCCTTTATTAACCTGACAGGGAGGAGTGGAATAGCCAGCAAATCAAGCGCAGGGTTTAAAATGTCAAACTTGTGCAGCATAGTACCATAATTACCAAAGTACATCAGGTATTATTAGAATTTTGATAGTTCCCTCTTATGGCAAGTAGAGTAATGAGAACAGAAAATATACAAAATTAATTTATTTTCATGACAAAAATAGTAATGAGGTGAGATGATTACATCCAATTCACAATCTCAAAGTTGTCATTTCCCGATGGACTGGACCAGTAATCTTAGTAGCTTAATTAAATCAGTAATAATCATTCCTCCTCCCTTCCCCCACCTGCTCAGAAGATGGAAAATTTAATGGAAAGGCATGAGGATTTCCACAATAAAAGCTGCCTTCAGGTTTGCACTCAAAACAGTGATTAAGCGTTTTATTATATACTTTTATCTATGCTCTTGAACACTACTGTTTCAGAGCTTGTGAGTTAATCTTTGGAAGAGACCTCAAGAATTGTTAAACACTTCCCTGAAGATGCGTACTTATGTTGCATGGGAAAATTTTAAAACTTTGTCATTTCTATAAACACTATACCAATGTTTTATTTTCCTAGAATAATAGCAGAACAGTTTTCTTGTATATTAATATTTGAGGATGTGATCAAATAATAATTTTGGCCTTAACATCTGTTTGTATTGTGAACTTATCGGTGGAGCATAACTGAAAGGTTTTTAAAGTAACTAGCATCCAATTAAAAATCATATTCAATAGCACTACACAAAACTCCAGGAATTAAGTTTTTAATTAGTCAATTAGTAGCACCCATATTTGGTTACATTTCTACCCTGGAATGTCCAGTAAAACGGAAATATCTATTTATTTTATGCCACCAATAGCCATTAATTACAAATTAGGCCATCTCAGTGCTTTAGTGGTACCTTCTTAAACGAGAAGGACAAAGGACACAGGGGAAATTGAGAGTTGATCCAGCTTTCTTATCAAATCTTGTAAAACAGCTACAGCCAATTTGTCCGTGTTTCTTGATACTTCCTTTATTTCTCTGCCCCCTCTTCTCCTCTTTCTCAGGAACAAGGGCTACAAGAGAAGCCAATTTAATTCTGTCTCTGATTTTATGAACCTGGTATGCAGCTATGTGCCTTACAAGTTAAGTCTGTTAGCATCATCCCCATCTGATTCTTGCTAATCAATTTAATCATTTTTTTTTCACTAAGTTCCTCTGATTAACATCAGCTTCCAAGTTTAAAAATAATTTGTAAAGTCTCTTAGGTTTTCTATTAGCCATTTAAATATCCTAATTATTAGGTAGATTCTTATACCTGAGTTTTTTCTCTTAAATTCAGCACCTCTTAGAAGATGGAGACAGGGTTAATAGAAACAACCTTAAAAGACTAAGGTGCTCAGTGACACCGCTAAAGTAGTAGGTGGCAAAAAGTACTTTATCTAATATTATATCATCATCCACTGGGGATGTTTCTAATGAGAATCCTTACTGACTTGTTCCAGTGCTATTAGATACATCAGCAAAAAATCTGGAAGAAAATATATGGACTTATTACTGAGAAAATGTACAAATGACACTAGAGCTGATTGAACAGTAAGTAATTATGAAGATAGGTTATATATATAGACTGGTCTAATTTGCTTTCTAAGGTGTTTCTTTTGGAAAAAACGCTCATTTTTTAAAATGGCCAAATGCAACATTGCAAGGTTAAGGACAAAGAAGGTAAGGCACGATTGCAAGCCGTGAGATGATATCCTGGAACGACACCACTTGGAGAAGGACCTGGGGTCACGGCCAAGATAATAGTCAATGGTGTGCGAGTTGCCAGAGTCTTATAGCTATGGGAAGATATATGATCCATGAGTAGAGAATATCAACTAAGGTTTGGTATATCTACTACAAAACTGTTGAGGATCATTGTCGTGGTTTAACCCCAGCCAGCAACTAAGCACCACGCAGCCGCTCACTCACTTCCCCCCCATCCAGTGGGATGGGGGAGAAAATCGGGAAAAGAAGTAAAACTCGTAGGTTGAGATAAGAACGGTTTAATAGAACAGAAAAGAAGAAACTAATAATGATAATGATAACACTAATAAAATGACAACAGTAGTAATAAAAGGATTGGAATGTACAAATGATGCGCAGGGCAATTGCTCACCACCCGCTGATCGACACCCAGCCAGTCCCCGAGCGGTGATTCCCCGCCCCCACTTCCCAGTTCCTAAACTAGATGGGACGTCCCATGGTATGGAATACACCGTTGGCCAGTTTGGGTCAGGTGCCCTGGCTGTGTCCTGTGCCAACTTCTTGTGCCCTGGCTGGGCATGAGAAGCTGCAAAATCCTTGACTATAGTCTAAACACTACTGAGCAACAACTGCAAACATCAGTGTTATCAACATTCTTCACATACTGAACTCAAAACACAGCACTGCACCAGCTACTAGGAAGACAGTTAACTCTATCCCAGCTGAAACCAGGACAATCATTCCTGCCAAAGTCATTAGAACATCAAAAGTTGGATCATGGCATGCAGATGTCAAAGCCACCCAGCAAAACAGAGACAAATCAGATCCCTGAGAATTTCTAATTGGTCACACAAAGGAAGACTTTTACAAAACAAGGTCTCTCCAGCTACGTGTTTCCTCTTGTGGGTATTCTTCCTTGAACGCTGAGGAAGAAGGGAGAAGGTTATCGGCGGTGAGTAGCTGCTGATGTTGTCTGGCCCGGGACAAGCGCTGCCAGGGGACCCCAGGGCCAGGGAAGGTGCACCCACCCTGGTCGTCCCTGCCACGGGGTTTACACACCATGCTCTTTTCCCTGCTGGTCCTAGCTTGCTACATCCATACCCAAATTTGGTGTTTCTGATAGTTACCTGGGTAATCTTGGCAATATTTGGTATTGCTGACCCAGGTACCTCAGTGGTATTGGCTTTGCAAAGCTCGACTCCCCAGAAAACCCCAGTACTCCCCTCTGAGTGCCTGTGAAGTTTGAGTGTTTCTGCCCTACTTCGCCCTTAATCACCTGCAAAATCCCTCACCCCTCATGGTGCCGTCCCCATAGGTTTTTTTCTTCTCGCTCTGTCTCTCTCCTGTGCAGCCATTTCTCATGTCACGTCCTGCAGTTTTCCGTGTCTGCCCTGTTCGTTGAACTTCAGGCCAGGGAGAGTCACTGGCCTGCTCCTCTGCCTGCAGCCCTAACAGGTCAAAAATGACACTATTTTAGAAATACTGAGGTTACATAAGACCTGGCTGCCTTACGAATTTTTTCTCATTTACGTAAACCTGGGTGTGGGCAATGCTGTCATTTGTCCCCTTTAATTGCCGCTAAAGAGCCTCCTCTTACACTACATTTATTGCACCTAGAGATTTGCATCTGACATGCTACTTGCTATTTGCAAAAGCTCCAGAGTAATTTGTGAATATTAGATATAGTCTGAATCCCATTGCAAAATCCAGTGTTAGGGTTGGAGCTTTACCTTTTAATTTTTTACAACTTCAGATGATCATATAAATAAATACAACCCAGGTTGTGAGAGTACATCAGGACTTTAATGAAAAACCAAGCAGAGCTTTCACTTATCTATTAACTTTCTATTTTCCCAGAAGAAATTGTTTCTGTCAATATTTTATTATGACAGGGATGGATGGGAGAAGGTGGTGAAGTCTTATCTAAGCAGATGGTTCTCAAAAACTGCACACAGAAACTGAGAGTATAGCAAGAAATAAGAAGAGAGTTTCCCCCATTTTGTTTTTATGTCATGAATAGTGAATAAAAGATACATTATAGACAAATGAAAAATAGTAAAAACTAAGTAAAGCAGAAAATGAAAAAGAACAAAGGCAACGTTGCTGAAAATTATTTTGTAGACAAATTTGTGTGGTTACTCTTAGACCTTTAATAGCCAATGAATGTTGACAGGACGAAAACCAATAAAAACAATGAAAACAATAAAAATTATATTTATGCATTGGTAATCTCATCTTTGAGATATTACAAGGAAAATTAATTTTGACAAGAATAAAATAATGTCTTTCAGGCTGTTCCTTGGTTACCAACAAATCAAGTGTGTCGCTTGGATGCAAGGACAAGCTAAGGAAACTTGTAAGACATAAGCTGTTATCAGTTTTACATCTAGTAGTAGATGAAAATCTAAATGTTAACTCAAACTTTTCTTTCCAATTGGAGACTTCTTGTTAGACAGTCTACACCCTGATTCTTGATTTGTGCTGGAAAAACATAGATTGGAACTGTCTTTTTGTATTTAAAGGAGTTTCTAGATAAGAGACCTGGACTAATTATTTGCTATGTAAGTGGAAAGTACACAAGTTAAATAGAAAATTGAGCTAATGAAAAATATGTATCTACCAGTCTTTTTAAAGTAGCGTTTGGCTGCTTTGCAATCTTCATCTGCGCAAATGTGTATATATTGTATTTCAATGCTCATACATGCGAGAGTAATTCCTTAATGGATTTTTTTATAAACAGATTAGGACTACACAAGTGACTCTCAGTGTCACTGCAGAATGTGTTTGTGTGTTCAGGTTACAGGGTTACTTAACCTCTCACTGCAGCAGAATGTATTTTACTGATTTACAGAATAAAGATGGGCTGCAACATGCATTTCAGGTTAAGTAAGTGCCTTTGAACTGTTTTAAATTGAGGGTCTTCATTGACTCAGATTAATAAATCATTACATATTATATACATAGTATTACTGTGTTATATATAGTATATATAAAATACACATAATGTAATCGTACAATAATTATGATAATTCCAAAGTATGAATATTCTTTAAAACAAAGGAAAATTATTTTTTTTCCAGATCATTTGTAACTGAATTTCCTTTTGAAAGGTAGAATTTTTTTTCCCTCATTCTTTCTGCCCTTCTGGAACAAGGGCATTAAATCCAGAGTCTGTTCCCAACTAGTACTTCAATTACTAATGCCTCCTATTCAACAGGTAGAGAGGCTTCACTTTTTATACAAAAGTATTCCCGTTCTAAAGTCAGAGGTTAATTTGAGTACTGAAAATGTGTACACTGCTTTGGCAGCTTAGCAGGTACTTTGAGCACTTGTAAACTGATTTATACTAGCAAGGATAAAAATTACAAGGGTTACTAATCTTCATACTGAAATCATTAAGATAATTACCACCAACTGTTTTATTATCCAAGTATATCAAGGGAAATGTAGTTGCATCCTGGAGCAATGAGTAAAAACTGAGTAGCTATGTACCAATCTGTGCTTTAAATGGCAGGTTGAAAAATGCATACTGAAGCTGGTGCATGTGCCTTGTAGCATTACATAACTTTCTCACTGATAAACTTAAAAAGTCTGTATATTAAGTGGAATATTCTCTCTGCAAGAAAGACCATTATTTCTCACAATATAACTACATCAGAACTCCTTTTCTGGTATTTTAGACTCGTTACAGTACTCCCTCTGATTTGGTTTGCCTCTCTTCCTCGTGTCAGATAAGGCTATTATGTGTGATTATTTTTTTTAAGTCAAAACCCTAACACTTTCAAAATCTATTTGTAACACATTTTTTAAAAATTACTTTTAATTTGAGTCTTCTAAGGAAAATGAACAAACCTTAGAGGATTCTCTTTTTTAATCGGTGTTGTGAGTAGGTTTTTGCTTTCCTTCCCTTCATGTTCAACACTAAAAAATATTTCCCATTCTCCCAACAGGAAAATGTAAATGCTTCTATGAAGTCTTATTAGGCTCCTGTAAAATTCAGAAAAGGTACAAAAGTGATTCTGAAGGAACGAGTACTTACTGCTATCATTTACACCAAAACTGTGCCACTACCTTTTCCAGCACAGCTTGAGCAAATAGGTTTACAACCATATAGAAATAGTTTCTAGACCTTTTTCTTTTATAATAAATAATAAAACAAAGTAAACTTAACTTCCTAAAGCATTGTTTTCTAATTTTTAAAATATCAGGAAAGCCTTTAATGAATAAAATAAGGGTTTGTTTTGGTAATGGGATAAAAGTGGTTAATAAGCAGTCAAGTTTTATTTTTCAGTTGTTGTATTATTTCAATATTTTTGTATTAAAAATAAGGAGTGGGGGGAGTCTGTCAGGTAACTTTTGCTATTTTCTACTCTGAAAACTCACCTGGACTCTGTGAAATAGGTAGAGGCCATGACAACCAGACTAAGTGAAGTGAGCATCATGAGGAAATAAATCAGAAAGAGAGGCTGTATACGTAAACTTTATATATTTAAGAAGTGTCTGTCACGTGTCAGACCCTTGCTATTAAGGCATGTGTTCTGCATAGATGGGGATTAGAGGAGGGAGTTCAGTAGCAAAAACCAAATAATAATAATAATAATAATAATAATAATAGTAAAAATAATAATAATAGTAATAATAATAATAATGAAAACTTTAAACTGTTTAGAATAGCTGGAAAAGGGCAATTTTACTTGCCTGTTAATGCTCTCTGCTTACAGAGAACTACTTTCCAAATTGGAAGGATGTATTGCACAAATAAGCAGCAAACTTGTAAGTGTTCTCAACAGCCCAGCAAAGGAAAAATGTCACGTCTCCTTTCAGGCCCCTGCCTCAGACACTGTTAGCTCCTCACCAATGAATCAGAAAAATGAAAGGCAAGTGGTCTGGGGGGAAAACAACGAACCAAAAAAAATAAAGATATAATTCCTAGAGGTTTTTCTTGGTTTGAGTCAGTCAAAGCTGCGCTTGTACACGAGACCCAAATTTCCTCTCTTTTCATAGCCTGCCCTCAGGTAGCTATGATTGTGATTTGTTCCCAGGGTGGTGTGCTATTGCTTTGCAACAGGTGGGAGAGAACTTTTTAAAAGGTGTGTGTTCTTGAACGAGATGTACAATTATTTTAATGGCTATGAGTTGTGGCAAAATAGAAATATAAAAAAAATCAAGACTACAACTGTGCATCTGTAATAGGTGATGCAGTCCAAGTCAGCCACTCACATACCTAGAAAACGGAGGCATCCACCAATAAGTTATTATAAAGCAGATGTTTTCAACACTACTGTTATTATAATCAGACTTTTTAATGAGTTCCTCTCCTTTCTCCCATACGTTTCCTCTGTATCTGAGAAGACATCCTTCTCATGGGAAGGCCCACTATCATATTAAAAGCTCCTTCACCCCATGAAGCTGTAAAAGCCAGGATGATTATGCCAGTGAACAAAATCTTCTGTACACACTGTCATACCCTTAACTGGTGTAAATTGACTTAGCGTCATTGACTTTAATGGCCCTGTATTTGCAAAACATTTATGTCAACTGTGAATCTGAACCACTGTATTAAATTCATTACAATGTGAGCTAACTATCCAGGAACTATATTTATACTTTAGACAATCCTGTGTAAATACACAGGGAAAACATTTCCAGGAAGCTCCCCATTTAGCCTTTTAAAGAGGTCAAGTTACTCTGTATTTCGTTAAAATTACCTACTCAAAGAATTAAGGAGAGGAAAATAAACAACCCTTAGGGCTCATGTTTGTGATGGGTCTGCCACAGAGAGTCACAGGAGATACTTTGAGGTCCTGCCTCAACGTAAAGATGTTTTTGCCTTAGTGAACAGAGTTCAAGGTTTCACTCACACTGAAGAAAGAACATATGATGGTCTCAAATATATATAATATTATGAAGCTCAAATGGAGAGTCAAAGCAATGACTCCCTGGAGTTTGGAGAGGAACAGGGAAAACAGAGGTGAGTTTTTTGGATGTGGCACTTTTCTGTTTTTATTTCAGCTTTTTGGTTGTAAGGGATGTGTACAAGCCTAGTGCATTAGACCAATGTAGGGAAAGAACATGTGTAGTTACAGAAATGTCGGACAGATGGGAAGTGCCCGGGGGATCTGAGGTCAAAGGATAACTGATTGCTCATACATTATCTAGTAAAATAAATAAATAATTGACATTTTAGTCTCCACAAAATCAGTGAAAAGCACATAGGTTGCCAGTTTTGGACAATATATAGATTCCTGAACACAGCTGTTGAGATTTTAGAGATAGTATTGAATGATCCTTCTATTAACAAATAAGATATCGGATGCTGCCTAATTTTAACTATTGCATACAAGTTGCAAATTATAAGAAAATAAAAGCAGTATGGATTTTTACACCGTAATACATCACCTTTCTGGAAAGAATGATGATCCTTTTGAATTACATCACAATTTGGAAATTTCCTAGTTCTCACAGAATGCCTATGAAACCTAGGCAAAAAAAAGAGAACAATGAAAGTTTCACGGGGAAGCACTTTAGTCAAATGGATAATGAAAGAAGACATTTGCAAGCCAGATGACCATTTCAGACCTTAAAAACAATTAAAAGCCATTATGTTAAAAGTAATCTCTGCAGCATTATGGACACTATGGAAAAACATAAACACGTTGCAAGTCATACTCCACATTGCAAGAGCTGGGCTGTGACTTGGGGTTTCCAAGAACAGTTGACGGTCATAGGTGAAGAATAATATCTTGAGAGAAAATAATTGAATCAAATTGAAAGTTCAGATCTTTCTGTGCTTTCCTTTTCAGTTTTGTTTGGATTTTCTCCTCCTGTGTCCCTCTCTGAACGTGGGTGACGAGACCTGTATGTGCAAGCACTCTACATAATGTCTGTAAGTAGAGGAGAAGGGAAGGGGGTGGGTTTCACGCCAGCACTTGGGCAGTTTTGTCACCCTGGTCAAAGGATGTTGGAAGATGGTACAGGAAGTAGATCCCATTTGGTAGCATAAGAAGAAAAGGTCTGAGATTTTGCTGCATATGAAAATAGCTGCTGCACACTTTTTAGTTGCAGTCCTAGCCTTTCCTTCCAAAGCTGCTTGCTAGATCTCTAGTAATGCTAGCAACTTTTGTTAAATGAGGGTTGGTCAATACAGTTTCTTGCATGGGAAAGCAGAAATATATTGGTATGGATTTTTTTTTTTCCCCACCTAACTTCTGACAGCCAAGAGATCTGGGTTTGAGGGAATAAATTTGCCAGATTCTAGTACACCTCTGAGTTGTTCAGCCAAGACTTCCATAGTCTAGTGGGACTTGTAGGTACTCAGTTTGGTAGAACATTTCATTAAAAGTACAGTGTTGGACTCCCTAAACCCTAACTGTCCTTGGCATGCTGTATTGAATAGGAAAATAGGACAGAACTCAATTTTTCAGCCAGAATCCAAACTGGGTTTGCATGTACAGAAAGGACATTATCTTCACGCCAACCTGTGAGTTTATACTCACAGTTTACCTTACACTGAGACATTGGTAATACTGAATCTGTTACTGAATGTCCTCACAACACCGCAAAGTAACTAATGCCGTTTGCTTCGTGAAGACTTCAGTGTCGGAAATCTGTGGCTGTTTTTATCTCAGATCTTCTAGGAAGCCACAGTGCTCGCAATGCTGAAACCATGCAACTGCAGTGCACAGTCTGTGCACAATTCAGAGATGAAATATTACCTCTGCTTCCCTCCTGTGTCCAAAAATATTTTGCCCTGGAAACTCCTGCTGCAGTGACTCATCTGTATCACAGAATACAAGAGTGATTCGGTTGTGATGCCCAGGGTTTTTTTTAAGCGCGTGTCATAGGATTTTTCTCCTTGAAATTTGTGGAAAGATTGCTGGCCCAGTTCAGATAATGCAAATGTCTAAATTTTGTGTTGCCTATGATTCAGAAGCACACTTTTTACTGAAGTCACGCTACTAGTAACTTCAGGTTATAATTATTTATGTAGTTCTGGTGGCTTACAGGAAAACTGGATGAATAACTAAGCACGTTGTCAACCAATTTCTTTATGTAATTGCAATACTTTTCCATGCCAAATAACTAGGTACGGGCATACCAAATTTTATGAAGAAGTTACTCTGCTCCATTTGTAAGTATGGTGTTTTCCATGCAGCACTATCAACAGATAGCTTTAAGAAAAAAGGATAAAATGGCCATATTCCTCTCCATTAGAACTGGCACCTGTCCATTTTAAAGGAAATAGAGGCTTCATGCATGCTATCAAAAGATTTAGCCTGAAAATCTTCAGGATATATCGATCTGAAATGCTTTTGATATTTTCAACTGCATACGTAATAATTACTGTGCAGATATAGTCCTAGAAAATACAAAGGAAAAATTCATACTGATTCCAGATGTAAAGAATCATCAAGTACGTGAGTAGTTCTACCAATGTCAGTGTGGCTTTTCATGTAAAAATGTAAAACTAGGTCTTCAGCCTTTCTTGCCCTTTTCGCAGAAGTAAATTCAGCAAGTTGTTGATGAACATTCTGAAAAAATAAAATTTATTTCAAGGCTAAAATTTAGCATGAACTGTATGTCAAGGTATCTTGCAGATATTTTGACAGATGGCCATGACAACTTTGTTAACATGTGGACTATAAAATTAAAAATGGGGAAAAAAAAGAAGGAATCATAACTTTCAATAATTTGCGGTTCATAGTATCAGTTACAAAAGCAGGAGAATTTTATACAGCCCATTTCACAAAATGAGCAATTTTTTTAATAGTTCTGGAAAGTAAGCAAAGTAAACAGCATGAAGGCTGATTTCACATCAGCAACAAAATACTTCTGTTTTGTTAAAAGAATTACAATGTGAAAATTACCTTCTACCAATTTTATTTTTTAAAATCCAAGTTAAGAATTTGATTCTGCTAAAGTTTCTTAAATGATGAAATGACATCTGGGATTTTAAACTGTTTGTTTTCTCAACATTTTAAATACACTTTTAATTGCTAAGAATAACAAAGAAGAGCAAAAGTTGTAGTTAATATAGCTTATTCTGAGCAAAATCCAGCCTGAAGGTAGGTTTGTCTTTCAAAGAGGGGGGAAAAAACAACAATTAAATGATGCTTTCACTTTACTAGGCTGATTAGAAGCAATTCAAGTACCTCAAGTAATGTAAAGTTTTAAATCTATTGATTAAATTTGCATCTCTTAATTTAGAAATGATCATCCATGTGGAGTGCAGCCTAAACAGCAGAATCTTTCACTACTTAAGTATTGATTTTTAATATGTCAAATGTACTAATTAAAATTGATATTTTGTAGATTGCATTTTAAATATTAATATTTGCTCAAATTTTAACCACTGACTTCTGTGATATTTTCCAGAATTGTGTGGGTCATTACATGTTACTCCAGTAGACAAAGAAAGCAAGCAGAAGTAGCTGCTTTCAGTATAGAAGAACCTGAAGACTGTGCCACATAACATATGAATGCAGAAAAGTTCCAAAAGATTGTTTTAGTCGAATGCGATGGTTCTGCCACTGCGTGGTACTGACCGCATCCAGTCTTGATTAGTTCACTTCATAGTAGAGAGCAGTGAATAAATGGGTTGAATACACTGGCTTCAGGCATTACGTACCTTAGAGTTGCAGTCTGACAGAATTGTCCTATATGTTCCCTTGTTTTTGTAGTGAATTCATGCTCAGCAGCACCTGTTTGGAGGTTCTTCCTGACAGTCTTGGACACTTTTATCATTAGAGAATTATTCTACATCAGTTAATCTTGGCAATTTAGATCTGTTTTCCTTGGGACAAAGACAACGCGGCAGAATTTGACTTGCATTTGTACCTTCTTCACAGACCTTTCAAATGTTTTGAGATTCGCAATATTATTGCCTTCTGAAGTACAATTTCGCCCTCTCCTTGGAACCAGAGGGTTGGAGTTTTAAGCTTATGTTTTTCAGCTGATAGAGCACATTTGAAGTTGAGTAAAACATTATTGTCCTCACGTAAAGAAGGAAGGCAGTACAATTATCCCAATTTTATAGGAAATTGAATGTACTTAGCTGTCAGATGAACCCAGATCTCTCCAAGAGTGATTCCAGTCTATGGAGGCAAACAGACTCTCAAAGAGCTGTTCAAGTGTGTACAGTAAGTTCTTCTTTTCTAGTCCTTTATCTTGATTATAACTATCTTTTCCAGTCCTTTATCCTGATTCTCTATGCAGAAGCAATAGACCCCTGAAATGTATTATATGGATGTAGCATGTTCCCTATAGACAAGGAAAATTTGAATGAATACAATATAAATGAAAGCTGTATTGCATGAGAAGTTAAGAAAGCTGTTGCTCACCATTACACAAAGGACATATGAAGAATAAGATCTATAAAAAGGCATAGATCATTTAATGAAAATGAGAGTGGACATTGGCAGTGTTCATTTTTTACTATATCATCTGAAGAATCTTATTATTATTGAAAGATTCCTATAATGGACAGAGAATAAAGACATAAGGGGATAATGTATTAGTGAACGAAGAATAATGTTACAAGGAAAAAGACATAGCAATTTATGTTGAGAACAGGTAAATAGCAAAGCTTATTAGAAAATTAAACGTGTTCTTTGCGTCACTGTCCTCGGAGCTGTTTGGTGATTTGGCAGCAGTGATTTAGATGTCCTAATTTAGTGTAAGATGAATTAAGCTTACTTATTTCCATTGACTGTAAAGGGTATCCGGCCAACTAGTTTGAATGTACATGCCTATATTGCACAGGTCAATACTTGGCAGATGAAATTATCTCCTATAATCCAAACTAATTGAACACGGACCCAAGATCAATCATCAGTTTTGGGAGAGCTCAGAAATACAGAAAAGAACAAAAGGTGAGCTTCTGCTGCCGCTTAGCAGAGGACTCAGACTACTCTCATCTGCAGGGTGGACAGAGAGGTCCTGGGTGTAGTTGTGAATGCTCAGCATCTGACTGTCCTTATGCTGGCACATCTTGTAGTGATGTCAGCCATGGGCAGACACGGAAAAGGCGTTTGTTGTTAAAGGGGTTTGGGGTTTCACGCGCTATGGGGTTTCAGGGGACTCAAGGTGGGTTAGCCAGGGCTGTTCTAAGAGTGTTGGCGTGTCACCTTGCCTTGGATCCGCTGGGGAGTCAGATGAGAGCTGGGCCAGGTGCTAGGCCCTTGCCTCTTTGCAGACTTGGACTCTGTAAAATCATATAATCAAACGGTCAGCATGGACATAATACTTTAAAGCCCTGCTTCTATCGTTCTACATCCTTAAATAGAGTTGCTGTGATCTGAGGTGGACTTCACTGTGCATTTATGTTCTGTTTAAACATATTTTATGTTCAGGCAAATGGCAATGTAGTTTTTACTGCTATCAGAAAGCACAAAATGGAGAATTCTACCTAAAAGAGACTCCAACTTCTTTTATATTTAGCCTGAAATGAATCTTCTTTAATGAAAGGGTTTGGCTGGAGGCTTGAAGTACATACAAGTGATACATTTCTCCCAATCATAACATTCATTATTTTCAATTGGCAATATGCATATTTCATTTAAAAAAATACATAGGATGCTCAAACTCCTTGATTACTAGGGAATTCTGTGCAAAGAATTTATGAGATAATGTTTTCAGGCTTGTCGATAAAGCCTAAACCCCTGCTGCGCTGAAGCTTATATCACGTGCTGCATACGCTTTTCTAGCATGAACCATCAGCATAGGATATTATGACCCAGCTTTACTTTCCTGTATTTAACGCTTACCAAATGAATCATTTATCCTATACTAAAAGCACTGAAGGTACTAAAAGCACTGAAGGTACAAAAAGCGGTAATTGATAACATCATAAGAAAAGAGTTGCATTTAGAGCAAATAACAATCCGTAAGTAATAGAATAGTCATGCAGATCACAGGTGTGACTGCTGACTTGGGAGTAGCATTTTGTTATATGGACACTTTTGCAGTTATGTGATTAGAAGAAAACATTTTAAAATGCTAACAGCTATATTTGCATTCTTGTTCAGTACCTTAAAACACTTTTCTAATTTTTAGAAAAACCCAGAAACAAATGCATGTCTGCTGAGCAGAGAATTTAAGAAGCTGAGTATTTTCCCAAAAATTTAATTACAGCTGATTAGCAGACAGAACCTGGCGATAGAATCACTGATGTGAAAAGGGAAATGTTTTCCAAGAAAGCAGTATATTTAGAAAAAAGCAAGAGATTTAGTAGACACAGTAAAGATTCTTTCATTTAAAGCCCACCACCTACATTTGCACATTACAGGTGATATTCACCTGGTATATCTAATTTGTGATCAATATTTCAGCTGCTGTATGGAAACAGCTTTGGGGTCCCCAAGAAAAAGCAGCAGTACTTCTGCTTTGGCAGTTCCAGCTTTCTCGAGTCTCATCACCTCGCCAGACAGCAGGAATTCAGAGGGATCTCAGGTTTTGTATGCTGATAATTTTGCAGGGGATTTTAAGTGGTAAAAAAACCTAGCTTCAAATTACTTTAAAATACACCCAAAGCAGCCTCTTATATTGGCAATTTTTCTATCCGATCCTTATTTTAAAATTGCAATAGATGTGCTGTATATATTAGAGATTGAAAAGAGATATCGTAGATGCAGTTTTGACTCTCCCTTGATGTGGGACTCTCATTTTGAAAACAAGATGTCTTAGCCCTCTAACTTTCTGTATCTCTCTCTCTTACTACTGTATCGTATTTATAGTCTCATTTTTTAATCTCTGTTTGCATGCCTTTCTCTGTTTTCATTCTCTTCAATTGCATGCAAATATTTGTATTACCTTGAAGAAGGCAAGGCTTCGATAATTCTGCCTGATAAAGATTTCCTCTTCTCATTATGCTGCTTCTAAAGTCTAACAAACAAGAAATACTGTCATTTAGCTAGTTACTAGGCCCAAATAAGTTTCAATGCTTAAGCAAACACAGCTGGGAGCATGGTAACTGTGATGGAGAAAAAAACCCTGTCTGATATAAATGAAGTAATGTTTCTTGCATCCATTTTAAGTTACTACATTTGAGGCAGTTACAAAATCACACTTGTAGTCAATTACAAGCTTTTATTAATTTTACATTGTTTTAACAGTTTTCAGCTCAGACAACAAGAAAATGATCTAATTATGTGGAGTAGTTGCTTATGTAGACTTAATTCTAGACTATTTAGGCTGTTTAAGTACCTGGAGGAAAATCTTGTTCTGCTAACTTCAAACAATTTAGTGCTGCAGAGTTTAGTGGAAAGGGTGGATGTATTAAAAGGATTTAAGGAAACGCACAATATGCTTTGAAATACTTGATATCGTTGCTGAGAATTTGCTGACTTTTGAGAATTTCTGCACGAATTCTGAAATGGGGACTTTCAGTGGATCCACATTAAAAGCTCACTGTGAACAACAGAGTTGGAAAGTTACCTGAAAAAGGAATTATTCTGTAAACTAAGGCTACTCCCCTTCTCGTCTCACCAAGGAAAGATGAGTGTGAATCCAGTTTTCTTCTTTTCAAAACGTAGGAATTAAAAGTGACAAAGGAACACTGTAGGAAGAAGGTATGTAGGATGCAAGTAAAAAGAATGAGGGTAACTGAATGTACCTTGAAAAAAGCAAAGTAAAAAAATTATGAGTTGGAGATCTTGTATAAAGCAATGCACACAAAGTAGGTGGAAAGCGGCAGGTGCCCAGAAAGCAGTGATATTTTAAAGGATAGTGGAAAAGCACATGTGCGCTTCATTTTTTTTTTCCTTTCAAAGGTACTGTTCCGTCCATTCTCTGGTTTGTATTTGCAGATCTCCAAAATTACAGTGATTTCTGTGCAGCCTGAGCTTCTTCGAAACTAGAAAGATAACTTGAAACAATTTGCATTCATAAATTAAAGTCTGTGCCTCACTTAAAGCTTGAGTCAGGTACTTGAGCTCCTGGCCCTGCGTGGACACAAACGCTGCTCCTGAGCACGAGCATTTGCAGGTCAGGGGCCCTTGACGTGAAAATCAGCCTTGGATAAACAAGCAAACTTTCCCTGCCACATTTGTTTAATCTTTTTAAATGATCTTGATTGCCTGCTTACTCTGTGGTTTCCTGAGAACAATTAATTTTTTATTTTTGGGGGGTCTGTTGCTTGCCTGTGGTGATGGGAGGTGGTGCAATACAACTCCAGCTTGAGCTGGGTAGGAAGACAGGAGTTCCCAAAGACAACTTTTTTACAAAGGGATTTCTTATCGTTTTCTCAGCCTTTTCCTCTCATTTATCCCTCAGGGTCCAAGACCCTGCTAAACTTTTTCCTAGAAGTGGAAGTTCCCAGTATGCTTCACCACTTGACAGAGCCCTTAACCATTGTGGATGCTTTACCTTTGCAAGTCTCATTCAGCCTCTGTGATACCCAGCGTGTTGATCACAAGGAGGCACTCCCTCCTCTGAAGACCAGCACTTAGCTCCTCAAAAGCGTTTAGATGTTCCCACTGAAATGATGGGACGTTAATTGCCTTAATCCATCTGGACTCATATGTTGTGCAGTACTGCCCATGTTGAAAATAATAGGACCGCATTTTAACAGTATGGTTTTAGGCATGTGTGAAAACCACGGGCAACTCTCCAGGTACTTGGATACTACAGTGACAAAGGCTACATAAGCCCTTGCTTAGACAGACAGTTGAACAGATTTCAAAAGCAAGGGCTCCAAAATGTGTCTTTTATAATACATTGCTGCTTTTTAACAGCTTGTTGGTGGTAGATTTTTAAACCTGAAGCATATGAATAATGCAAATAAAAAAACGTTGCACAGTAATGTTGATTCAGTAACACTTTATATGCTCATTAGCTAGTGTGCATTATAATTGAACTCTTACATGTGACAGCCACATGAATGCCAAATGAATATATTATGATTAACGCTGTTACAATGAATACCAAATGAAGTTTTAATGACTGAACACTTACCATTTTCCCGTTGATTCTGTGGCATGCAAAGTTTTGTTTCTTTTTAAAAATTGGATTTGAAGCAGTGATATGAACGGCTTATTGTATTGTAACACAGAACATGCTTTGCTGGTGCTAAGTCATTATTCTCCAAGACTCCATGAGAATTATGTTGACTGTTTAAAAAAAGCAACAGGTAAAGAAACTATTTACCTAGAAACTGATAATGAATGAGGGATTATTCACTTGCATCTCTTGTAAGATTCACTCAGCAGTGATCCATGGGTACTAACCAGACATCACAAGAAAAGGGAAATAGGGATGACTGCTAAAACAATAAGTCATTTTTCTTTTTGCAAACCGTGGCTCTGGAGTGCTGGAAAAATAGAATTAAAATGTTTTATTGTTGTCACGGTTAGATCAAATACTACTTGAATAAACAAACAAAATGTTCACACTTTAAATACAAACTTTGTTCTTTATTCAAGTGAGCAATGCTTCCACCAGGTTTCTTAGCCTTCAGGCACTATTTATCTGTAGGGAGCAGTTGTCATTAATGCTACCTTATTACCTTGTATGCATAGTAATTTGTTTTATAAATGGCCCTACAGAAATGAATGGACCTACTCGGGGAAGATTTTACCGATGACTGCAAGAGTTCTAAGGCCAAGTCCGTGCTGAAACACCACCTCATCTAACAAAAAACCCTTGGTGCAAAGGGTAAAGCCTCTTCTCAAACTTTAGACATTTTTATATTTCACAGAGACGCAACTAAAACTAAAACCACATCTACTGTGCTTCTGGAGGACAGAAAGGGCCTGGAGGACACAAGGGGGGACTGTGTTAACACTTGGAGATACTTAGGTAAGGTCATTTTTACTGTGCTTTCATGAGCTACACTAAATGTCCCATGAGCCACATGCCCGCGGACTAGTTGATCTCTTCTGACCTGGGTTGTGTGAACTTCAAGAAAAAGAAAGCAGGTTTTCTCCTGAGTTCAGTAACACCAAGCTGTCACTCCTTATCTTTTACTTTTCTTGGAATTAAATCTCTAAATTGATATTAAAAATTATAGTGTTTGTCTGTTTACGTTTATTGCAAGAGACTATTAAAAAAAAAAGGATGTGAGCAAGAATAAGCAGGTTGCTAGCCAGGTATTCTGTGAGAAACTGCTATAAATTAGGAAGAAAGTCGTGTTCCATAAATAACTGACTAACTGCGGAGAACAACAATGCCGCTCCTCCTGGCAGCAGCAGAAATGCGTAGCGGTAACAAGAGAGGGAAGAGCCACGGGGTTCTTGGGCAAAAGGAATGAAAGGTCAGACCTGGCTGCTCCTACGCCTTCCCCTTTCCTCCCCTGCAGACCTGCTCAGGGACTGTTCTGCAATACAAAATACTTTGGTGGGTGGGGATGAAGGCAATTTTTGCCCATGTTTGCTTTAGACACTTGGGTGAATTTTAACCCCAAATGAAAGCAAGCGCTTTGCGTTTCAGCCTATGAGGTTTTCAAAGTGTAATGTTTCTACTATCTTTTTGCCCTCACTTCCCTCAATATGCTACCTGAATTGCATCTCCAGTATAATAGAACTTTGATAGTTTTTCTGCTTTTCTCATTCCCCTATCACATTAAATTCTCTCTGAGAGTTTTTCCATCATCCAAAATACTAATTTCCTGATGTTTTGTTTCCATGGCCAATGTAAGCTATGTAAGACCTCAAATTAGGTTATTTTCTTGAAAAAGTAAAATAAAGATTTAGGTTTCTCCAAATAAAGTTGAAGTTTATCCAGACAGGAATGTTCATGACACAGATGGGTCAAAGTGAGTCTGGTTCACAGGAATTAAATGAGTAGACCCAAATCAGGAGGTACTCTTGTGATCCTGTTTACACAGAAGAAAATCATAGTCTCATTTTAACTCACTACAATAAATATCTAGTTCCATCAGATATTGCATATTAACTGCAGATTGCGTCTTTTTACATACAGCATGCGAGAAATTGGTCTGAGGAAGCTGCAATCTGAACAGCAAGATGGAGAGACAGACAGGCAGACAGACCTGACAGAACTGCTTTACAAAGGTGAGGACTTGAGGTGCAAACACTTTGCACGAGGTTGCAAACTGTCTGCTGCTGAGCCAGCCCTTGCCCTTCGCAGACCTTGTCCCGTGTCTTATGCAAAAAATCACCACTCTTTTCTTATGCCCACTCCAGGCGTTTTTCTAACACAGTTAAATTTAATCTCTGCTCTACACTGCAGTGTTTTGGAAAACTGCAGTTACGGGTGGGCCCAAGGATATGTGAAAGGTGCATACCCTGGGTAAATTTGGAAAGAGCAACTTTTATTTATACATACCAGCAAGTGCTTGTAAACTTCCCCTGCAGAGTTATTTTGGTCTGCTAGCACAAATTTGTCAGCTGCTGAGAGATATTTCTGTGAGCTGAGAGGAGGATGCTTTTCTGGGCCGGAGCGACACAAGCGCAGACCAGTGGGCTTCCCACTTTGGGGGCTTTTAGGGACAGGCGACCTCCCAGCATCATCAGGGCTGCTCTCTCAGGTCTGCATTTTGGGCTGCTGATCAGCAAACACCAGCAGTGTGGCCCCGAGAGAAGCACAGCAGGCCAAAGATCGGTATTTTCTGGTTTAGTTTTGTTTTCATAGAGGGATGAAGAGATTAAAAGATCAGTGGAGCTACCCTGAATTTTTGAGTTTTTATACTTCGCTCGCTTCCCCAGACAGAGTGCCTATGCCTTTTCAGGGGCCTATAAACACTTAACGAATGCTCTTAGGATTGTCTTCCACTTTTCTTCTATGCCATGTGCTCTTATTGCACTCTTTAACTTTCAAACACCATGTAAAATACTATTGGCTTGGACATCTTGTTAGGTCTCCATTAGTAATATCTGTTTCGTATTTCAGGTTTTTCTCTTAAAAGGTGATGGTGTTTCATGCTGTGGTGAAGTTGTGTGTCTCCTGGCAAACAAGAAGAGATCTAAGTAAACCAGCCAGACAAATCTTGGACATGCTTTGTTGCATCTAATGGTGCTATTGGTTTGCTGATTAGTGGTTTTTTTGGAGAAAGAAGGAGCTGGCTCTGCTATCAGAATTTGCAATACTGATTCAGAAATTAGACCCCTATTAATCTTTAAGTTCCATACTATCATTTCTCCTGTTAGTTTATACAGAAGGAACTTAATATTAATTTTCACAACTCTAAGTTAAAATCTTTCTCATCATTTCTGTACAACATAGTGAAAGTTAAACTTACTACCTCTTGTAGATCAGCATTTCTGAAAGCTCTTCTGAGACTGTATTTTTCAACATTTTCTCTTGCGTGGCAATTATTTCTTAGTTAAGAACATGGAGAAACACATAAGCTGCTTTTGAGGAAAGGGTAGGAGAGAAACGTGCATTGCTCGTCATTAACGAATGGCTGTGCCTTGCTATGTGCAAAATAAGACCTTTTCTGCATCTCAGGTTAAAAGTGTGGGGAGGATTAGGTCACTCTGTTCTTCTTTCAAGCTCAGGAGTTATTATAGCTTTCTGTACACAGGGATGAGTGAGCTCCGGGGAACGAATAAGAACCCATTTTGTGCAGACAAGTGGTAAGAGATGGATGAAGATGAAGAATGAGCAGAAGCATAATTCACCAGCATACCTGATGGCATAATGACATTGATGTTTCTTGGCTCATATATCACCCCAGGTGCAGATATATGTCATCTCATTCCTGTCCGGCACCATGGAGAGTCCGTGAGGGATATTATGACTTTTTAAGTCACCGTCTCTCAGCCGGGTTGCTTTGGGGCCAATGCAATTACATGCTTTTCCGCCTGTGGGCTTGATAGCAAACTGACACTCCCGCCCTCAGCTAGAGCAGCGATCGGTTGAGGATGACAGTGTTGCATAAACAGTTAAGTTATAGTCCTGCGTCTTGTCTGTCCTGCAGTGCTGTATCAGCTTCACCTCTGCTGGAGTGCAGCCTGTGAGCCCCTGTGGCTAATGCTACCTTTCTTAAATTGCTGGGATGCAGGCGTCAAATACCTAGTACCTCCTACAAGGCATAAATCTAGATTTTCCCTCGGTATCACAAATACGCAGATCTAGTCTCCTCTTTCCAAACGTGGCAGACTAAAATCTTGTCTAGATACCGAACATCAAGCTGTTGACAAGTAAGAAGGGCAGGCTGAATTTCAGATACTCTTAGAAGATCTTAAATGTTTCCTAGGGGTCTGACCTTGCGTTCCTTACCCCTGTAAATATTTTTTTCTTTTTTTCTCCTAATGGACCCATGTGGAACTATGCCTAGGGACAATGCACATGGCTAAGAGTTGCAGGACCAAGACTATATTTTTTGTGACACAATGTAATGTTGCCAGTAGGCCACATCAACACATATAAGAAATGGAAAATCCTGATGTATATTGAGCATTGAATTTTCACAGTAAATCAACAAATCTAAGTAAAGTCAGATCTCAATTACCCCCACAAGATGCAGTCTTGTTGATGTTATTCAGAACATGCATTTTATTGCCTTGCAAACATCCGAAAGGAATTCAGTTTTCAACAACTTTAGTGTAATGGCTTAGTTTTGTAACAACAGGCTGAAATATTGACTGTCACGGAATTGACTGTCAAACTGAACTTTGTGGGTTTTGTTTTGTTTACAGATTAAAACTGTCTTCTCATTTTCAGCTCTGCATACAATACCTGCACACTGAAAAACGTAGTGTGAAAACTGTCTGTGTACTGCAACATGAAAAAGACTGCTCCTATATACTGTGATTAAATGTAGGACTACAAAGCCACAGGTGCAAGCCACATGGGACAGCGTGGCTTATCTGCAGTATAAGGCATTTCTTCTACCTTTGATGTCTGGACATGAAAAGAAAGTGGCACTGAAGTATAATTTTAAATCAATCTAAATGTGTTACCACAGACAACAGCATTGTTTGAATATGTAATTAATTTTGCTGCGAAACTCTAATATTAATAAATAGACCCTTTTAAATGTCTCAGGAATGCATTCGCATGAGCAGCTCTTGGAAACAGGGTACAATTCTTCCATTGCAACTCCTGGAACATCAGTTGTGATGTAATACATGAGTCTCAAAAAGTAAATACAAAGCTGATGTTGCGTCATGTAGTTGAGCTTTTATTTATAGAAATAATTAGAAAGCTAATGATAAAAATACTCATACGTATATGAAAGGTTACTGACAGAAACGGAAGTTTCACTTGTTTTGAGGAACAATCACAGAATAAAACTTCATTCTTCCTGCCTGACATGAGACTTAATTTGGTTTGCATTACATATCATTTATATATAATTATGTTTCATTCAAATATAGCTTGATCAATAGCCCCTTATCAATAAGGGCTATAAGAACACTCTTTAAAATTTTAGTCGATAGCAGTGTATCAAATAAGGTATGACTTTTATGTCCATTGCTTCAGAAGGATATTTAAAAAACAGACATCAGAAACAGACGTGATTTTTGACTGGTGTTTTAACTGAATATTTTACACCCTTGTGCATCTCTTCTCTATAACAGTAGAAATTAACGTATCTTTTTCACAGTCACTGACTGCACTGGTGTTATCAAACAACAGCAACTAGATGGGGGCAGTGCCTATGGAGGAGGCTGGCTTCTGTTATTTACTTCAGGTTTAGCCTGGGACCAAACATATTTTTTCTTCTACAACACTGTCTGGTCTGATCTGTGTCATTACTAGGGATTACTAGGAAGAACATAAATACTTGTGCTCCAGCAAGCTGACAGGTCCCCAGCTCATGGTATTAATCCTGGACGGTTCTCTAGCACCATACCATAATTTTCCAAAGCAGGTTTCTTGAGCAGATACACTGAAAAAAGATGCAGAAACATATGGTAATCTTATCAAATGCCTACGCTTACGGTTACAGGAGGAAAGGCATTTTTACAGGAAAAGATACTGAAAGGCAATGGTTTATAGCACATCATCAGCTTGAGCCATCTCAGTTTCTCCACAGTAGGAAATCTGATCTAGAGCATATGGTGAGTTCACGTGCAAAAGCATGATAGACTTAAAATGGCAGTTCTTAATTAGCACCTTATTAGTGTTCAGGTGCCAGCCATGTTTAGCAACAGCATGAAATATATGGCCTAGATTTCTGCATTCAGGATGGAATTACACCTGTTTAAACATATTTTGCTACCTAAATTGGGATTGATTTTACTAATGACAGCAGAGGATAACATAGAGCTTTTACAATGCTAAATTACGCTGTACTTTTGAAATCCTTGAACTACTGGGCTACTGGAAACTAAACCAAAAATCTATGTCAATGTACTACAAATGTTCCTCAGGCTGCACTTGCTTTCTGCACACATAATTTTTGGATAAAATATCTAAACTTGCCAGAATTTTGACAAAGATAATTGCAGCACTGTTGCTAAGCATCCTCTGTAAGCAATCTGTATTCAGTTTACACACAGTTACAATTAGAGAGTAAAACGGGAAAATGACGACTTCTAGTTGGATGCGAGAAATAATTTTTTTCTAACATTGATTTTATCAAAACAAAGATTATGTTACTTATGATTTATGCCTGTCATATGTACCTCACAGATTAAGAATTATAGGATGAATAGGGATGGAGGAAAAACTATTACCTTACAAAAGCGGCCCTGAAACGCCAGAAAGGTAGTATTGTTAATGACAAAAAAGCCTTGATTTGCCTGAATGGTTTACCTGCTAGGCATCTCCAGACTGCTCATCTAAACCATTTCACGAGGTACGCTCTAGCTTTTCATTTGACATTAAAAAAATAAAAATAAAACACTGTTAACCAAATTGTTGTGAACAAAAGCAGCAGGAGATCAGTCTGTTCAGGGGCAGATAACAAGTACCTAAGATTTACTATGTAGTAACCACTTTGGAAGACTAGTTCCACCAGAAAACAGAAAGTTATACTCTTGCTAAGTGAAAGTGTTACACACAAAAATCCAATGCACTAGCTGTTTGGGGGAGTTGATTGCTGTACTTCCCTGTCCATTCAAACCTAAAAGCTGACATTTAGCAGTCTTTTGCTTACCCAGAAGGTCTTCAATTGTTCAGGGTGGGATTGGGTTGGATTCCTACCAAGCAATAACCAGAGAGGAAAGTCATTAGTTGCAAACCTTGTAGATGACTCTCTAGGAAATAGAGGATGATTTAAAACACCTGGGCTGCCTGAAAGCCAAGCCCACCTAATTGTTATTAGCCCTTTCTGCTGAGTACTGTTTGATTTGCACAAGACATAGAAGCTGATTAGAAGAGACAGAAGGAAAGAAAGAAAGAAAAAAAAGGATGTACAAGTAAAGGCCATCAGAAATTGTAAGTTCTTCTTTGACTGACTAAATAATAGCTGGTTTCTGCTGATTTGCATGTGGTGAAATACATTGACAGAGGAAACAAAAAAAGGTACTCTTTTTGTTAGTCACAATGTGAGGTAGGATGTTGTCAGTTTGCCCGGAGCTAGTCCCTCACTGAGTTTTCAGAAACATGTAACATGAGGTAAGGTACACATTCACATCAATACTAATAGTCTTTCTAACTGGTTTAATGCCTGGAACAGAATGAAAACAAAGCTGGAACCCCCATCCCCCATGATAAATGATGTACCTGGCTATTGTTCTTTCTTTCTGTGGTCAAAGTCATGTGAAGAAATGCTACCTGTTTTGTTTGTTTGTTAGTTTGTGGGGTTTTTTTGGGGGGGGAACAGAATATTCACTGATATTGGGAATTTTTGGTTAATTCTGTGGGTGGCTATAAATAGTCATGTTCAGTTTTGAAACTTCTGGGTTTTTTGTTTTGTTTTGTTTTGGATTTTTGTGATAATACTACTCATGTAATATCACTTAAGTTCCTTAAATGAATAAATTTAGGGAATATGAGCACTTTTACCTCAAGCTGTTGCCCAAAATGGCAGCTTGAGCAAGCAGAGTGTTATAGAGATGAACTGATTGAAAAAGAAAAAAAAAAAAAGGTGTTATTACATTTAGAAGTTTGAATATTAACAAAAAACGAACACAGAGGTTGCATGTTTTTTCATTAGTTTCACTAGAAAGTACTGTGTCTAAGCAAATTAGTTAAAGCTGTTTAGAGAACTAAATATGACTGCGGGAGGATAATTTTAGTGTCTAATCTCACACAGTCATGCCAAGCTAATTTTATTCTCCCTTTTCCCTTTTTAACTCAATGCATTTATATAAACCCAAGATAACTTACTTTCCCTCTTTATAAATATATATATAGGGAGAGCAGTGTATATATATTGTATGTTTATGTATACAGAAATATTTATATAGATTAAACCATCAGGTGTAATACTAAAATACAGTAAAATATCTAAAATACACATATTGATTGGGAGGAGGGAACAAAAATAAATGTCAATTAGACTTGTGGTTTTCTTTCTTTTGGATGTTGTGTGTTTGGTAACACCTCTAACTTTCTACCAAACTGTTTTAGCATATTTAAGGAGTAAACCAAAACAGTTATGCATTCTTACTCGGATAGTCATACGATATGCATTGATATGCTCTCCATTTGAGTAACTTATGTATTATTACTTGTGTTATGACAGAAGCTAAAGTGTGTTTTGTTTTGTCTTAAATTTCAAAGCCCTGTTATGGTGAACGTTGTCTGGATGTGATATGGGAGGGGTGAGGATAATCTATTTCCTGTGAGTAGGAAAGAAAGAAACTGTAATGATTTTAATGGACATTCTAAATTTTCAGACCCTGGCAATTATCAGAGGTGTGGTCTGAAAAGGAGAAGAAGATATAAAGGATAGGATTTCTTAAAAATTATTTTTCTTATAATTTTTTCAGCTTACAGTGGCCAACTTTTTATTTGCTTTTTTCTCTGGAAGACTTATCTGAGTTTTTGTCATTTTTAGTGTTCTCCCACCCCTCCAAAATAAGAATCATCACTTCCGGTATCATTGTTAGAACATAATAGTACAGGAACCATAAAGACAAAAATCTGTCTAAAGAGGTAGTCATTAAATGATCATTACTTTCTTGCTGAATAGGGGGATAGTGACTTTGAATGTAAGCTGCAGGGTATGAGTATGCCATACCAAAACAGGCTATACAAAGGAAAAAACTGCCAACAGAAAACTTCATTGCACAGTATAGATTGTGCATTTTGATGTTTTTCTTCCAATGAACTTATAGACAAAGGTTTTATTACTTGGTCATCTCTGTCAGAAACCATTGCTACTCTAAGAGGGCAAATGTTTCATTAGACTGATGGATACACTTGTAAGAAAAAGATGGTATTGCAGCTTTACTTCTAATAGTGATATCCTGTTATTTACTTAATACTGGTTTATATAGAAAAAAGCTTTTTCTTTCTGTCTGTGTTATCAAGAGTTGTAGTTCTCAGAAAGTGAGTATAGAGCCTTATGGACATTTAGCCACAAAGACTGGTTGCTATATAGCATTTAACAGAGTACCAGCAAAATTGTATGTGAGGCTGTACATGAACTTGCAATATCTACAGACACAGCAAAACAAGTTAGGGACGAAACAAGGTCTGATCAAGTACAACTTCACCTTCTGCTCTTGATTTCTCTTTCTATTGTTGAATGAAGTCAAATGCAGAGGTTTTTTGGAAAGTTTTGCTTACTTTGTGTACATTTAAGGTGTAACGGTTAACATAATCATATCTTTGCACAATCAAGAGCTTTGCTGTTTATATATACTTGCAGTAAGTGCATGTGCATATAAACAGGTGAGTGTGGGCTCACAAGCCTGGATGACCAACCACATAAAACAAGGACTGAGCCCACGGCCATCAACTCCCTGCGATACAGTGCATAAGCAGGGTACAGTCTGCAAGGCTCTCCCTGCGGTTTGGGATCGCTTCTCCTGTTTTCCACCTGCCGTGTTTCATGGTCTGGGTCCCCGTGGGGCTGCACGAGTGGTGAGGGGGTGGCCGTGGGGTAGGAGGGACAAGACTTGCTCTTCTAGTGGCGGTGCAATGCGTTTACTTAAAATCATCATGGGACTGCAGCTTTAAAACCACAAGGGAGGCTTTTCGTTCTTTGGCGAGAGGTTTGGATAGCATAAACCCAGCCATGATGGCTTTTTATAATAGTGAGTGACAGTACTAAAGAATTTGGCTTCTACCGTTTAAGTAGGTGTTGTTTCTGATGGAGAAAATTCAGTCACAGTGTGCAGATGCTGTCCTTACAACTGTTCCTGGTTTATGTCCTTGAAGAGTTTGTAGAGGAGCTTAAACTTAATTAAATGTAAAGAATTAGATGAGAAATATGTGAGGAATCTGCTGAATTACTTTTCTACCTGCAAAGCTATATTTTTGTCTAAAGCAGCTCTTTGTGTTAGGCATACACACATCCTAGCAGTAGACTCGGTAAAGTAAAAGGACACTGGTTGCTCCTGGAACAAGCAGACAATAGAGGGAAGAGAGTAACAGCCCTCAGCACAACATGAGGGAAATAGGAAACCAATCAGGCTGTAGTGATGGGTGATTTCAATTTCCCAGTATGAACTGGGGAAACTGAAAAGCATGGCACAATGAAAAATAAAATTATAGAAGAAATAAAGAGTTATTGACCTGCGGTGTCAGAATCCTAATAGGACTTGTCCTCTCCAATCTCAGTAAAAATGTGCAGTTAGTAGATTAGAAACAGCAGAGCTACCTGGTTCAAGTGACCCCATGATTAAAGTCAATATAACTTAGAACGCTAAGCCAAATATATCAAAACCACAATATGAATTCTCAAAGATCTACTTTAAAGGTATAAGGGAAAAAACCTGTGAAAAATGGGTAAAGAAACAATAATGGAAGATATTTCTGGTGAAGAATAAAGGTTTTTCTAACATTGCCAAGATGCAGTTTTTGAAGGAAAGGAAGATAATGATGTGATTGTGGGGAATTAGTTCCTACAGTTTGACTTATACTTTCTTTAAACTCTTAATTTAATAAATGTGTTCTGTTACTGAATTCCTGCTAAAATTATTGTGTGAGAGCCATAGCTACAGCCATACCTGGGAGACGTTGTCTATTCATATCCATCTGATAACCACAGGAGGGTTGCTTGGAAGGTGGGTATTCCTCCGTCAAGTGATTTAACGTCAGTCCTTGACTACAGCAGGGGACAGCCTTTGTAAAGGTTTCTGTTCTATTGTTCTGGCCTCTCAGAAAAAAAGATAAACATCTAGGAATGTAGCTGGAGAGGAATTGATGCTTCTAGAGATGCACTGGACATGGAGTGGTGATACAGCTGTGGTATTAATGCATTTGCGCTATGTCTCTGCTAAAATGGAATAGTTATCAGTGTAGACACTTGAACCATCTCTGGTTGGGTTTCAAACTTAGTACACTGTATGTTATGTGAATCTGTCTTAAAACTAGACATGTGGTTGTACTTCTTCAAATAATTTGAATTTGCTTGCTTTTCTTTGCCTCTGTAATTCAAACATATAATTGGACCAAATATTCCAACAATGATTTTAAATAAAAGGAGACTCTGGTATGAATTTTGTGACAAGAATAGATGCGGCGGCAAACTGTGCCATTGTAGAAGATACTACAGGGTACTGTGATCTAAGAAGCTGTGTGCAGGAGCATAGCACAGCAGTTTAATGGTGCCTGAACTGCAGTTGTGCTTCCTTTGCTGGACTGGCTGTATTTGTCTGTGGTTGCTCAAGCTTCAGTCTGCTCCTTCAGACACACTGATCAGAATTTGTTTAATCTTGAGACAGTGTTTTTTCTGAGTGATGTACAATGTAATACGCTTGCACCATCTCCCTTAATTTTTACATTTATATGAACATTTGTGTAAATAGGAAATACCGTGGAGTTTTATGAATAATTAAAAAAACCACTAACCAAGTAGTCAGTGTATTTTTAGCACTTACAGTCTTTTTAAATTTACCTTTTATGCATGATTAAGAACTTCTTATTCTCAAAAAATGTCTCCAGGGGATCAGTGTTCTGAGTGTTACTGTAAGGAAAAATAGTTTAATTTAAAATGTTTATTCTGCTGTTTCAATACCGCTTTGAATTGAAGTCACCAACTTGGGGGAAAAAAAAAGACAAAATTCTGCAGTTTAGATGACCAGTCAAGCAATTTAATAAAAGCAAGTTATGATAGCACCTTTATCAAGGTAAAACACCTTTATCCACAAAGCCATTTCATCAACTAGTATAAACTAGTATAGTAATTACTGATTTCTCTAGAATAATTATTTGTACTAGGTAAGCACCTGACCCACACTGAATGCTTACAAGTAGAGTAATGGCTGAAATAAAAATCATCTAATTTGTAATAATGAAAAAAATGCATCTTAATTCCTCCCCCTCCCTCCATTAACATGCAGTTGATTAGTTTTCTGTATTTTGTAAATTTATCACTCATTTCTTCATATAACTAAAGGAAACGAATTGTGAGTAATTAACTCATATTTACAGCAATATGGAAGAAATAGAGAAATTTAAATAGTAAAAATGAGCATCATTTTGATCTGACAAAATAAATAATAAATTTAGAGTGAAAATGTTAAATAACTGTAAAATAACTTTAATTACACAATATAAACAGTATTCCAAAAGGTGTCTAAATGCTGCAGTGGTCTTTTCAGTATTAGAGTTTAAAAACCCTAAAGATTAACAATACGTCAAACTTCATGCAATATAAAGCCCATTGGAAAGAAGTGTATCTTTGTTCCCTCCTTGCCCCCACCACCTTGATTCAATGAGGAAGAACTAATCTAAGCTCTAGTGGAAAACTAATTTGGGGCGGGGGGGGGGGGATGCTCAAAATGCTTAAAATTCAGATAAAACTTTCTCAACCTCTTCTCACTTTAACGTACTGTTACATCACGTAGAAAAGACGAAACTAGTTGTAACTTACTGTAAGTAGGAAGAGCTGCAGAATGACTATGTGCAAAAAATGTTACTGATCCTAATCTTTGCAAAGGCAATAGTTTTGTAATTGGCATCTAATAATATCTGTAATTTAAACAAACCCAGCATTTTCCCATCAGCATTTTTTAACTTTTTAACTGTAAAGTAGCACACCAGTTATCTAAGACTGGTAAATGCTTTGAAGCATTCAAATTCTGCTGTGAGACTCCCATTTATGACCAAGATAAAATAAGTTTCACAGATTATAAAACTCCCTGTTGCTGAGATACCTCCTTATAGCTTGTCTCACATTTCAATGAGTGTGGGCTGTGGGTTTCTTTGGGGTTTTGTGGGTTTTTTAATATTTTTGTTTCCCAGATGACAGTCTCTCATCTAATTTTGTATTTCATTTTTTTTTCTGTAATCCACATTACGTGGTACCTAACAGCTTCCATTTGCCCAGGACAGTATTAAAGTCAAAGCCAATATGATGGAAAGAGAAAGGAGGAGTTAAACAGCTGTTTAGGAATTAAGTGGGAGGAGGAGGTGTCTTTGTACACTAGAACATAATGAAAAATGCTGACAATCTACAATATTATGACATGAATCAAAATAAAATGTTCATCTCCTTTCTCATTCTCCATAGTAGTAGTGAGGCTATTCTTGTGTGTCAATCTGCTTGAACATCTGAACTACCAATTGGTAGGCAGGGATGTTGGTCTTGCCTCTTCTTTTCCCCTTTATCTATCTGTAGCAAAGAGATTGCCTTGTGGCCAGTGGTAGCATGGTGGGGAGCGAAACAGGCACTGTTTCATCGCTTGTCGCGTGTTGATCTCCTGTTTGTGGCCTTCACATTGTTTCAGACTCCTCCATTTTGTACTACTCTGAGTTATTACCTTTACAGTATTACCTAAACCCCCGTTCCTATCTTTCAGACTTAGGGGGGGAAAACCCCTGATGATGGCAAAGGAAAAGGACAAATATGCCTAGTGTAAAATGCTATCTTTATAACTTTTGTGGGTTCTTCCCATCTATATTTGTTACTTGAATTATTAGTTCTTTTTCCTGGATTGTCAGTAAGCCTTCCAGAGAAGGAAGGGCTGTCTTCTGACAAGAGCTCTGTTAAAGACCAGACCTTCTCTCTTCTTTTTAGGTTTTTGGTATGTTCTTGTTTCTCATCAGACATTTCAAAATAATTTTAAACATTATTTGAAAAGTAAAAGCAATGGAAATAGAATTTACTAGCAAAACTTAGGGTATTTGCTGTAGGCTAGTTGAGCATAAGGGTATGAACTGGGATCTCTTGATTCTTAATAAATGCCTTGCTGGGAAGGCTGTTGCCCAGGCTGGGTTGGTTCTCATAGTCACTGACCAGAAGTGTTCTCCTGCACCTGAGAAGAGTTGTGCATCGAAAGTGTTGGAGGACTGCTTCGTGTTCAATTTATCTTTCATACCAGGGTTTTCAAAGCAGTCTTTGAGAGCTAGTTCTGCTCATTTCATTGAAATTATAGGTTATGGCAGAATATTTCTAATGCATGTCTGAAATTTACAGGTTTTTTTTAATGTCAAAATAAATATCTGGATTTAAAAAGAAGAATCTCCCTGAGATGCTGGTTTTGGGATCCTGGCAAGTGCTAATAAGGATGTACATGACAGAGCATTTGTTCTGTAGCTCACAGGCATAACGGGTTGAGAGGTTCTCCACTTGTTCAATTTGTGGATTAACATCTAGATCAGCTAAAGGACGACATTTTCCGAGTGTTACATCTGCAGTTTGTACTAAACATATGTAATGCCATATGGTCACCGAAGGGTTATGGACTATTTTTTTTATTAGGAAAACTACCAGAGCTAATATTAGGTATGAAGTAGCATATACTGTGCACCCTTATGCCACCAAAATAGAAAAGAAACAAAGCAAAATTTTAAAAGTAAGTTGAAAAAAACAACAAAACCCCCCTCTCATTACTGTTTGTGTAGAGAGGTGTGCAATGGCTGTAATGAATCCTGTGGAGACAGTCAGATTGGACCTGTAAAACATATAGCTGTATTTCATATATACTGACAACTGCAAACCAAAATACTCATGGTCTTACCCTGCATAGCAAATTAAAGTGCTGATTTCCAGGTATTTGTTCTTAATAGCTCTTTGGGCAGTGTGGGGAAGAAGACGGGCAGTAATACGCTGTCAGAGGACAAGCGGGCTCTCTGCAGAATGTAATCTTAACAAGCATTGTCTGGGTCTCTCTTAATCACGTATCTCACATTATCTGTTACTATTTTTGTACTGTAGATATTTAGTACTCGTTCATTTAATATATAACTCACGTGAAAAAACTGTTAAGCGTACAATGATGAATTATCAGAGAATACTAATTTTCATAACAAATTCCATCTTAGGGACAAAAGTATAACATCGTGTGTTAAGAACAGGACAGAACAATTTGAGTCATAAAATGCAGTCCTCAGGTACACCTCTACAACGAATATTTAAGGCCTAAATTCATCCTGAAGGAATTAAGCACCTTCAGATTTACATGTATGCCTTTTATGAGCAATTCCGCATGCCCAGGCAATGTACCAATATCTTCTGCTAGCAAATGGGTAAAGCTGGCAGCAGTTGTCCCATCTTTAACGAGCTTCTCGTTTTACATCTTTTGTGTCCAGCTGCAGTCCTGTTTTTCAAGAAATGAATTTCTTTTCTCCATTTCCTCGTCCCCAGTCCTGCCCCCCTCCCCTTTATACTACAATCTCTCTTGAGCAACCCGCATGCCCTCAGCTATAACCATGGACATCCTAGATATCCCTCAAATCAGGGAAAGGGCTTAGTGATGCTGTTATCTCACCAGCCCCATCACCCTCAGCCAGAGCAGTCCCAAATACATACATAAACCCCTTTCTGCCAGCAGTCAGAAAGCAACACCAGTAACTGCATGTTTTATGAACAATGAATATAAACAGTGAGTTCATATTTTAGTACTTTTTAAAAGCCAGCATGTATTCCGACATCATTGGGCATCTTTTTTGGTAGACGTTGGCCACAGTACCTGCCCCCCGCAACCACTACAATGTGGGATGTGATCCTGGCGGGTGCTGTGGTCGCAGGCATCGCGGCAGGGCTTGATCCAGTATAGGTATCTGCTCTCATCCTGAAGTTGGTACCAGACCAAAAGAGCCTCTCAAAGTTTCCCAGTAAAGGATTTAAAATTCCCCTGTTTTCCTGCTTCAGATCTGTCTCTCCCTCAGAAAGTGCCAGAAAATATAACAACCACCCCTGCACCCAGACCCCGCAGCACTGAAATATCTTTTTCTGGTTTGTTGGGGGTTTTTTTTGGCTTGGATGTTGCTGGGGTTTTTTTTTTTGTTTTTTGTTTTTTTTTTAAAAATCTAAACAGAAACCCATGTGAGTTGTCTCTTAATAACAAACTTGGTTACCCATGGGCAGGTAGGAGGACACTTAAGTTGCCTAAGCATAGGTGCCTACAGGTGCCTAAATTTGAGTGAAAGTAGGGTGTCTCTCTCTTTCAAAAACACCTAAAGTCAGCTCTCTACAATGTTAGAATGGTAAATCTGACCATAAATTCACTATAATTCACTGTGCACATCTACTCCAAAACACTGACCAGGATAGTATAACAAGCTTGAGACTTTTAATTTGGAAGAAAAAAGCCACAAACTATGTGGCAAGAAACCAAAATCATTTCCGGAATCTTACGCTCCTGAAAATATTTTCTGAGGTGGGACTGAAAACTGCTGGTTTGTTGGGGTTTTTTGAATCTCAGAGTTATTTAGCAAAAGTTTTCCTGTGTCTGTAATACTCCAGGGGAATTAACAGCATTCAAAGATCTTTACATCTACATTGCTAGACACAGGTTATAATTAAAAAATAATTGTAGTTGTTAGTTTATGCCTAACTACAGGTAACTTCTCATTAAATCAGTACTTCACCATTTATCTGGTTTACTGGTTTCCATTTTCAGTGATTTTGCATAGTAACTGAAAAGTAATGCATTCCTTGTTTCTGAAAATCTTGAGTAATCACAGCAAAAATATGTTTAGCCAATGGAAATTATACGTATTCAAATTAGGACCAAATGAAGTCCTAAAATTCACTTATTTAAAAAAACCCCCAAGGATAAATATGAAAACATAGCAACTTTATTCAATATGGTTGAATGTCTGTGTTGTATTGATTAATCATTCCCAAATGCTTTCCTTAAGCAAGAATTAGTTGTTTTGAAAAACCTGACATTGATAAGGGATTTGGGTTTTTTGTTTGTTTGTTTAAACAAAATATTCTTGATTAGAGCTGAGATGATTAAAAATCACAATTTCCATCTATTGGGAAACTCCAGTATTCCAATATTTGTTTTTTTCTGAAATCTAGTTGAACTTGAAATACTGAAATTTTACACAATTTTGTTAACAAGAGCTCAGGAAAAAATAATCAATGAAATGTATTTTCTGAGTGATTTCAATACTAAATTGCACTTTTCTGTGGTACTGATTTGCTCCACTGAGTTGTACTTAAAAAAATCTCATGGACTGGTTTTCCTTCCTTGGTTCCCTGAAGGGACTGCATCTCCCTAGGTACAACCTGTGTGGACTAGTGTAGAGAATTCTTTAAAGGGAAATTTGATCGACAAGGTCATGGGGGACAGAATGCAATAAGAGAGGAAAGGAGTTTTCTTCAGGACATGGGTGGGAGAACAACTTGGAGTGATTTGCCATTTAATGAAATAACAGTGAAGGAAGCAAACATCATTCCAATATCAAGCAGCAGATTTTGCTGGAAAAAAACCCCACCCCAACTCGTTTCTGCAAGTGATACAACTTAAAAATAAAGGCAGAGTATTGGAAGGCACTAGATCAATCAGCTAGTGGAAACTGTGCGGAGTATATTAATATTTTTAGCTGGGCATGCAGAAAGGAATCGAATCCCAGAGGCTGTGCCTGCATTGCACCTAGGACTTCTGGTTTGCACGTGGGCTTCCCTCCCGCCATCAAGAGAGATGGCAGTGGAGACTGTGTGCCCTGACACAGGAATGTGGGGTGGCCACAGCATCCAGAATAGGAGCAGGTGTGACAGCAGAGTAGAGCAGAATGATGGCATTGCAGTGGTTTGTCTTTGGCTCCTATTTGTAATTCTTCTGGTCGCTATGATATGTTGACGTATCAGTTTGGAATATGCTTATACTAGATGATGTGGATGTTTTGACTGAGCAGCGATGAGGTTGGATTTTTCTGACCTCAGCAAGTTTAATAAGATATTTATAAGATCACTGCAGCCCTAATGGTGTTATTAATGTAGGTATGATATACACAGAAGTGAATTATAGTCTAATAAATAGAATAAAATGCACTGTAAAACAAAGGCTTTATAGCTTTAAATGAATATATGAAATACATGGATTTGTTTATGAAATGGCAGGCTTTAAAATGTGTTCTTCAGTTCTTTCCCTGATACACTGGTTTCAACATCAGTTAATACCATGTCCTGCCAGGCCAAAGAGATTGTGAAGATGAAAAGTCTGGCTTTTGCTTTGGGTCGGGAAGAGAGGCAGTAGCTCTTACAGCAACTGTGGGGTTTTTTTTTGTTTTTTTTTTCACTGAAGAATAGATTTCAGTGGAAAATTTCTGTCCAGCTCTAGCTGTCGTTGATCACTATGCACAGCAGTTTCCTGGTAGGCGCAGCCATCAGGTGTGAAGTCTCGGCTGAGCCCGGGCGCAGAGGCAGGCAGCTTCCAGTGCCCTCCGCTTTTCCTGGCTGGGAGGCAGCCGCAGTGGCTTCAGGACACACTAATTAGCTCCAGCCAGTGCTTACCAGCAAGGCAGTCCACTGAGATCTCCGGTCTCCGTTCAGGTTTCACTTTAATTTGGAAGATGGTATTAAGCATCTAAGGAAAATGTGTCCTTTAAGCTATACTCTGTGGGCAAAAGGGGTATTCAGAAGTTTTGGTTTTTTTCTGAAGACTGTATAAGATTTCAATAGCAAAGTATTCATATGTCTCTTTATTAGCTTATTTGTCAAGCTTCTTTTTTTTTTTTTTAAGCAATGGAAAACGTGGGGGGTTTTTTTAGCAAAATGAATTCTGAGTCCTGTAGGTTTTTGTGTATGCCGACAAATATTTATTTAAACACGCAAAACTTCAGGAGATTACTTACATGCCTAAAATTACACCTGTCCTTAAATACCACGCTTATTGGACATGTGTGAGAAACGCCAGGAATCAAGTGCCGGTGCTCTGCCTGTACTAAAATGCGTAATAATTTCAGAACTAGTCCCTTACCTCTCCTTCGTTATTAGTGTATATTACCCGATAAATGCATCGCGATATAAAGAAAGCGCAGCGAACGGTTAATCCCCAGCTAGCTCCGGGTGCTTTCTGGATGGCGGCAGGCCTATGCCGCGGCCGGGGAGCCCCTCGCGGTGGCCGGGGAGCCAGGCGCGGCGGCACCAGATGGCTTCGCAGACAGTCGGCATCCAGCCAGCAGAAGCTGGGCGACAGCCTCCGCGAGCCAGAGCTGGTTTCGTCCCGTGGTTTCCACTCTACGCGGCTCAATGCTCGATTCCTGGGAAGGCTTATTAGCTCCCACACCATACCACGGGAGTTCGGAGTCATCGGCTTGGGACCACGGCTGCACTTGGGCTAAGAAGATCCTACCGGAGCAAAGTGCCGAGGAGCACGGGGCAGAGATGAGGAGCCGGCCAGGGTCAGTCGAGGACAGATCTGAACTGTGGTTTACGAGCCCTGCTTGATTCCAGCTGAGTCTACAGAGCCGTTCAGATCCCTACAATATGTCTATAATCTTGGATTTTTTCCTTAACCTGTGTATTCCAGTCCCCTGTTGTGTCGGGTAACAGGGACTTGGCTGTAGCTAGCAGGGCTGGGCAACTTGTAAATACTTGAACTTTTTTTTTTTTTTGAGTGATTTTTTCTTGCATCTTTGTACTTGACTAATTTTGCATTCCTGCTAGTTGTTGCATTTAATATTCTATTTGTGTTTTTCATTCTGCTGTTACCAATATATGCACCTTCACCAACATTACTGCTAATGACTTTCTCTTCTTTTCATCAATAAAACACATATTCTCTGGAGTGACAGTAAGATCATCTGCTAGAAACCACATTACTGTTAATAAGACCATACAAAGAAGAAAGAAAATTTATTTCAGCCCAGTAGCTGTAGCATCACTTTAGTACTGGCACTTGGGTGAGTGCTGGGGAGGGGGAGTAGGCTTTCTTCTTCCTTCCATTTTCGGAAGTGGGTTTGTGGTTCAATTGCTAGAACTGCACTACTGTAAGCCTTAAGAGGTTCATTTTTTCTGTAATATCTATGCACTAAATGTGTCAAAACCAGAGACACCAGATAATACAAGTATTTTGATAAGCAGCATGAAATACAGCCTGTGAGATGGGGGGCTTATCCTCTGGTAGCTGATTTTTTGGGCGTCTTTGTCTACTCAGAATATCCATCTCTATCATGGAACAAAAGCATTATTTATAATAAAAGTTTCTTCATGTGCAGGAATCACTGGCTGAAGTCTGTGTGAGCTGAAAACTGGGTAAGCAGTAATGATAGAGTTGTACATGCGTATCTGACTGTTCATGCAGGTTTCTCAATGGCCAGCCCTCATCAATATGGTGTGGAATTACATCCCAAGTACATAAACGTAACAAGGTTTTGTGGGGCACAAATGATAAGATGGCCTTTGACAACTAATCTGGCTCTTTCAGGAAAAAATGAAAAATTTGATAGTGCCTTTTGTTTTATAGTGCCTTTTCTTTTCAGCACTTTGTGGTAAATGATACATTAGCCTGTAATCTTCTCTATGGTCAAAAGTGCTGCCGTGCTTGTCTACCTGCACCATAACCTGAGCAAAACAATTTACTGTCTGTGGTCCCTCTTTTGGACAAAAAAGCCACGGAAGTGTTCATTAGTCACACAAATACCCAGTTTCTACAAAGCCAGTTTAATCATATTGATTCACTAATTTACATACCTGAGAAAGCAAGTGGTCTAGTGATTAGGCAGGGGACACTGGGCCATGTAGGAGACACTGTCCCTCCTGCAGTGCAGCGCAGAATGGAGCCTCCAGAAAATATTCACGCTTGGGGTAGTGTGTTGGTTTAGGTTGATTGTAAGCCCCCCCTTCTGTACCAGTTCTGCTTTTTCCTGCTTTCTGCAGCAGCAAATGACTCTGCACATGGCTGGGTCTGAACATAGAAATAAGAGGTTTTGTCAAGCAAGCAGCTTGAATTTTCAATCTTTTTCCTAGGAAAACTGGGTATTTTTTTTGGTGTAAAGTTATTCTTACAGCTGCAGTCTGGATGAGCAGGAGTTCTCAGGTGTGCGTGTGGGGCGAGTATTGCAAGTTAATAAAGTGCTGGACAGCCACTGATTGTTCTTTTTAAAAACAAGCAAACAAAAATTGGCCAGCCAGGGTCCTGGTTAGAGTGTTTTGGTAGGATGTGGATCCTCAATAGGTGCCTGCTGCCAAGGCTCTTTGGTGTCTGTGATTCCCAGCCCTGGCCATTTTTGGTCCTGTTGACTTCTCGTTACAAGACCACTGGTACGTTAAGACACTTTAAAGAAGTAATAATGATTAGTGTGCCTTAGCTGGTTCCTACATGGTGGAGAATAAACACCGCTGGATGTTTCTTTATGCCAACAGAAATGAAGAAAATAGACCTTCTCAACTCTGACGATGTCTGGAGGCCATATTATAACATTCATGGTGACTTTTGCCTTTCATCGCATATATCCTCAGCAGACACAAACATATGTAGCAAAAGAAAAACAACTGTCATATGCCTATGACTCCTTAAAAAGAGAAAGAATTGCAACAGACCACTGAATCTGCAGACAGAACAAGATAGATCCCTAAAAATGGAAAGAAATATGATAACAATGCATAAAATAGTATGAAAAGACAAGATTAAAAAGCTTATTTGCATACATTCATAAGATGAAGAAATAGCAAATCAACATTTTATTTTTTAGTTTTATCCAAAGATTTTACTAATTGATTTATAACTACCTTGTCTGAAAAGAGCATAATTTTAAGTATGTACTTTCAAACATTAATATAAGCACTTGCCATATGCTTCTAAAATGATTATTATAAAAAGGGCCCTTTTAGTGGCTGAGATTTTGCCTAGAAATTATGCCAACAAAGACTCCTATAATAGTTCAAGCATGTGCCTTCTGCTTCTGGGGCATTAAGTTTCAATCCTGCTGGGTTTTGTTTTATAAAATTCCTATTCATAGAGTAATTCTAATTAATTCCTGACCCACCCAAAAGGAAATCCCCCTTGCCCAAAACCTTTCCAAGGTAAAGGAAGTGTCTTTTAAAAGTATAGTACTAACCCTCTGAAGCTGCAGTAGCTCTAAAGATATTTTTGGGTGCGCACGAAAATATATACAATCAATTGGCTTTCAGAGTGTGGCTGACCTGGAGAACGATCCCACAAGCTAAGTGCTTGTATGAACATTAAAGCTGGTTGTGTGTTCACTTATCCCACTCAAGGGATATTACTCATAAAATTTAGAATCAACATAAAATATTGGAAATGCTTATGCTACAAATTTTACATTCTCTCTGAGTCAACCTGTGTCTTCCCTTGAGTAGGATAAGCATGGGTACAGTCTTCCCTGGGCTCTGGATCACAACTATAAAGAAACAATTAAGCTTTCTTTTAGCAGCGCAGTTTTCTTGCAACAATAGTCAACTTATGCAAGAGGAAACAAAAGCCGTTTGAGGAAGAGGTACTCTCCATGCAATGTGCCTAGGAAGAATTGCAATAATCACTCATACTACTTATTCCTTTTAATTAGTGGCTATTGCCTCAATTTTGCTCTGTCCTTTAAGAGGTTTGCTTCAATATATATACACCCTTATGTCTGTGACAAGTGCGATAAACCATTCCGATCCAAGTAGAGAAGGGCTCTGTGGGGTGTGAGAGTGTACATAAATAACGCTTGTAGAAATCCTACTATTAAAATGCATGATAGAGCTCTTTACCTCTGAGCAATGCTTCTGGGTTTGAAAAGTTGATTTTTTTTTTTCACCTTGTTGGTTTGGACACACAGACTCTTCAGCTACAGTCAGGATTTGCTCTTTCAGAGTACATCCAAGCAGTATGTGGCTAATTCCTAGGGTTTTTTAGGCTAGTCATGGGCACTACTCTAGAATTAGGATACAGAGGGTTTCTGACTTCCCCTGAATGTGGAAGACGCTGGGTGAGTGTGCTGCGATCCGAAAAGGTGCACACGATGTGATGGGTTGACCCCATCAGCTTGAAAGTCAAGATTTCCTGTTATGTCCCTCGCTTGCCACATCAGGTGCTTTCATGTATGAGCTGATGCCTGTTTCACGCAGCTGACCTTGCTTATGACTGCAAAATATTTGTTCCTTGAGCTAGAGTGTTTAGCAAATGGGAGGGAGGGAAGGCCTTTTGGTGAGTTCCTGTGCAGACACAAATAATTTGGCCTTAGCTGCATAGTGAATAAGTATATATAAATGGCTTATTTTTAATTCAAGACAACATTTGCTGTTAATAGGATGAGTAATGAACTTTAGGTTTTGAGTGTGTTAAATGTGCTTCTGAGTTATTTCAAACCGGCCCATGAAGCTGGTTTAAAACTGTATGTTGGGTGTTTATTATACTTTTAAGAATTACTTAAGTAGAAAGAGGCATGCTACCAATGATACAGGTTATGCAAAAAATCATGCTATTTGCAAATGCACGTGCTAATTAGATAATATAGAGCCATTGGCAATATGTCTGAGGTTTCAGTTAGAGATGATCATTCCCTGTTGAAGAAATGCCTCCTATCTTACTCTTAGTTGTCTTACTGCTACTAACTCTACAGGATTGTGAGTAGGGCGACAAGCTGTAATATGTGTCATAGAATTTTATACATGTAGGTTGTTTTCCTGTTTTGCAAGCATACAGTATTTCCTATAACAGTTTATGCATAACTGCTTATGAAGATAAACCTAATTAAATAATAGGTATTTAACTGGTCCTTCTTTATCTTTACTTCACAGTCTACAGCTTGCTTCCAAACTGTTAGGTTTTTTTATCACCGTGAAAGTCTGGTATGTGTTACTGTGTCTTCTGGCTTATATTTTAGCTAGATATTAATAAGAACCTCCACTTGTTTTTAAACTTATCTTCTCTTGCATAGCTCCAGTGAATCCATCAAATATTTCATTATAACAGGTTCTTACTGTTCTGCTTCCTCTTGACACAGCTGTCAGATTCATAGTTAAAGCTGGAAGGAGCCTTTAATAACTGGAGATCATTTTCCTTACCAGCAGAAGTACGAATGCCCTCGTAACCTACTCTAAATGTTTCCCACGAGCACTCAAGAGCAACAGCGAAACAGAATTTGATAGGTGTAGTGTGTACTTCCACATATGTTATATTTATAGGTCTTGTAAAGTCCTCTTTTTCTCACAACTCCTTTGATATCATTATTCCTGGGAGGGCAATTGATCAATAAAAAGCTACTACATACTACTTCACTGCAAAGGATGAGGGGTGGCCACTGATCATTTCTTAGATCATGTACTTACCCAGAAACAAGGACAAGACATGGACCATGTGCTTCATTATTATTTATTACCTTATTAATTATTTGGGATAGTGACCACATTTTGATCTGACAAGTGTGAATGTTAAAGCTTACAGAATGAATACATATTTTTTATATGTGACTATATACACATATATATGAACATCGACAGGCGTCCATGACCCCTTAGTAAAATTATCTTTCTCTGTGTGACATTCTCTTTGGTCTGACTCTCAGCATCATCTATAAATGAAGAACTGAAGGAGGATAAAACATTTTGGAGTATGAGTGGACCTTTAGGGATGGCAGGTTTCACTTTCACATTACTAATCATGGCTTGTTTTGCTTGGCGGGAAGAAGCTCTTTCATCCTGCATGCTGAATGGAAATAAAGGACACCAAGGAATAATTTATGCCTGCCATAGCTAAAATAAATACTGGGCAAAAGTAATTGGCAGGCAAATCTTAATGAAAAGTAGTGACAGCCAAAGGAAGTGGTTGAATAATCTGTAGTCTTCACCATCACTATTTGTCCCATGTCTGCTTCTGAGAGCAGTTATGACTTTGTCACCCCAAACCGATCAGCTCTAACAGTGGTGGTGGGAGCAGCAGAACTGCTGATACCATCCAGTCACCGGCTGCTGAAATAGCTCAACAATTCCCTTGATTGCAGAAATTTCTCTGGGCAGGGGTAGGGAATGATTGAGGAGAACAAGAAAATTAAACAAAAGGAATCATAGGATGGTTTGGGTTGGAAGGGACCTTAAGGATAATCCAGTTCCAACGCCCCTGCCATGGGCAGGAACACCTTCCACTAGACCAGGTTGCTCAAAGCCCCATCCAGCCTGGCCTTAGTGAGGATTACATATTAATTGAAACCACTTGTATACTCCTCCTTTGCGTTACCCAGAATAACTTTGCTTTTGCTCACAAATGAACAGTCAGAAGGCATTCTGAGCAGGTGAAGTTGTGCTGCTGTAGGAGTTGTAGAAGTCCTGGATGAAGGAGGACTCATTTGAGATTGCTTGGCTCTGAGTGGCTACTGAACAGCAAAATCCTTATAAGTCATTGGAACAATCAGTGAAGAGATGTTGTATCTTCCAAAAAGCCTATTTTAATGAATTAATTTTCATATTTTTAACACTCCAGTTACATAAAGATTTATATGTGACTGAGTTATGTCTGCTATGGGAAACAGCTTTAGAATTTTTTGGCATCTATGTATTTAAATTCTTAACCATAATATTACATTAATGTAGTTACACTGAATATTAAATTGATTTAAAGGTATTAATACTATATACAATATACACTCCTTAGCACGTAAATATCATAATGCAGTAACAAAATGGAAATTGGAAAATATTTTTCATATTCTTGGTACAAGTATTAGCTTTTTGCATTAATTCCTGATGGCTTATAATCATTATAGCAAGATGAATTGAAAGAAATTCTTTGATTTATAAAAGTCTAAATGAGTTCTGAATCAATTCCTGGATCTTGTAGTGTTACAGTACGTCTCTGTCCTATGCCTTTTTTGAGTGGGGTGAGGGAACCCTTATAAAGCCACCCACAAAATAGCTACCTCTGGCAATGTATTTGATTTGAAATCATGAATATTTCAGAAAAGATTATTGTGGTCTTGTGAGCTAGAATAAAAAAGCCCCAAACCCTAACCTTTGTTTATATGGTGGAGAAATAAGTGCAGTTCTAACAATTAGATATTTACAAAAATTATTGCGTTTGAGTGATCTGTATAAGCATAAAGGAACTTAAAGTCCATTTGAAGGCATTCCCCGTTGGCTGTGTGTAATTCTATAATCTTTGTGCTCAGATCCCTAGAAGGGCAGAAGAGTATGATATGGCTATTGCCAGTAACAGTAAAAAACAAACCAAGCAGAGAATAAGGCAGTTGTCATCTCATGCAGAAAAAAGAAATTAGTCCCTCAGTCAAAACCTTATATGCCAAATATCCTGTGGGGCTCTACTAGACCTTCATTGGAACTGTGGAGATCTGGTTTCTTTTCCCTGTTGTGGTAAGGATGTGGATATGTTCTTAAATAAACCATATCGCCTCCGAAAACCCACCATCACTAGATCATTTTTTTTCCTAAGTATGCTTCCTTTATGCAGAGACTGTTAATGGAAAGACATTCTATACTGAAAACTGTTTACTGTTTGATTTTAAAACCAGCTTCTATAACACAGATCTCTTTAATGGAAATGTATTGTAAACACAAACTGTTTACAATATACTATAAAATATTTTTATGCTGCAGCACTCTTTAATGGAAAAGCACTGTATATACTGCACTGATTATTTTCTATTAAAACACATTAAACAAAGCCTGTTTGAAACGACTAGTTCATAATTTACATGAGCAATTTTAGCTAAGCATTCTAGACACAGTCAACTTCATACAGAAAACCCTTTTAAGGTATTTCTTGTTGACTAACTGTACAGTGATTTCTCGTTTTCAACAGAAAAGGTGGGGAGATAAGTGTGATACCAGTTAGTTTTGAAGGCAGTCATGTTAAAACATGCTCACTTTCAGGTAGATAAAAGCATTCTTGAACTAAGGTATATTGAACCTTTCTGCTGCAGTCTTCCTTCTCTACTCTTGGGTTAGGAGACTTCATTACTATTGCCCTTTCAGCCAGACAGGGCTTATATTTATACAAATTCACATACTAAAGGTCAACAACAGTGAAAATAACTCCATTAGGTAATATCCCGAGTTCTTCAGTGACCCCTCAAGAAAGATTTTGGCTGGAAAAAGGTGCGTTCTCTCGGGAGAAGGTGGGTTAATCCACAGCATTGCTTTCTCAGAGAAACCCTCCCCAAAGCAGTTTTGTGGCTTACACCCCCAGCTGCTCCACCGTGGACAATGGGAACCCTGTAAGCGTGGCCCCGTGCTGCTTCCCCGTAATCCCTGCTCCGTAAGGATGTTCCCATCCTCCTCTTCATCGCAGCGCCCGAGTTTGCTGCCGGGAGGTCTTCCTCACCGATCCCTTTCTGGCAGAGGGGCTGTCTGTTGGTTGAGTAGGGGGTTTGGTACTGAGGAGGGGGACATATAAAAAGGAGCATATCGTAATGGGTGCTGGAAGGTCAGAGGTTTGAGATTTTTGGGTCCTTAGATGTTGCCTCTGCAAAGAAAGGACTTCAGTCACTGAGACAAGGAACCTTTATTTTCGTGGTCAAGCCTTGTCCTGTCACAGGACTGGGAACTGCTAACAATGCAGTTGCCCAGTCCTGCCATCCCCACTGTTTTTGCAAGAGGTAGTGGCCCATAAAAGCAAGTTGTCCGTTTTGGTTTTTTTTCCTTAAAACTCAGTTGCCCAGGGTTTAAATCTAAATGAAACTAAGTGGATGCTTTATTTCGCCAGTATTCCCTGTGCAACCAAATAAACCTGTGAGTCTCTCCCAGGGCAGTACAAGGTGACAGCTTGAAATACTTATTTACCTTTGAGTTCCATGAGATGGTACGGTGAGAGTCACCGTGCGGTTTAAATGGGAAAAGACACGTTCTACATTCTCTGCTTGTTAACTTGGAAATGGACGGGTTACAGTCTGGGAAGGATCAGTTCTCCTCTTAAAGATTAAATATTACCATTGACCTAATTTAAGAATCGCGGTTCTTTCACACATTTGGGTTTTTATAGTTCCAGCACAGCAAATACTTTGGTAATACTCATTGGTGATGAAAGCATTGGATCTGTAAAGCGGTGCACTGGAAACACACAGGGATAATGTGGGCCAAAGAACTGATGTTGTGACTTGCTCTTTGATTTTCAGTGCCCAGAGTTCCCGCTACCTTACAGAGGAGATAGTTTTGGAAGCATTGCATTCTATCTAAGCCTACTGCAGAAGTTTCCAGGCTTTTCATCACATCAGATAGAGATATATTTTAAAAATCTGTAAGTGACTTTAAATGGACTCTGACAATATGTGAAGGTATCGCTTCCTATTGTAGAACAGTGTGAAACTGAAGTGCTTAGAGAGACAGTTATGTTTAAAATGCTAGCATTTTCTTGCAGCTAGCTTGTTTCAAGGGTTATAACTGGCTTGAAGCAAATTACCCATTGTCCTGGTTCAGGCTTTACGTGATAGGCTGTCCATCTCATTCTGACCAATGTTAACTTTCTTTTTTCTTTATCTTAAAACTCTGGCAAAAAAAGAAAACCACCTCAACGCTTGAATAGCTTGCATGATGTTGCTAGCATGCATCTTTCACCCTCAGCAATAATAGTAGCATAAAGTCAGTATTTAGCAAGGACAAGTGTTGAGAAAAGGCTCCAGCTTCTGTGCTGGGTGGTTGCTCAAGATTCTCCTCCACAAATAAAAGGACAAATTTTTAAATATGGTTTTTGTTCCAGTGTAACTTTACAATAGATAAACATTTAATAAGTCAGCTATGACATTTACAAAGAGGAAAACATTTGAACACAGAGACATAGCAAATTCTCAGGATTCTCAAGAGCAAATCTAAAATATTGCATCTTATTGTCCCCAGCTGAGCTCTATGGATAGTCACTAAGAAAAACTACTTTCTGTTTGCTGTAAAGCAGATTTCTGAATGTGTCCTTTTTTCCTGGCAACTTTACCCACACTGAATTTGGTTCAAGCTCTGGATATTGGTCTTCTCTTTTTACATATAGCCTTAGGGAAACAAGAAGGTGGCTAAGTTTTGGTGCTGAAAAAGCCATGATATTTTTAAGTTCTGTTTGAAACCTTTGAACTTTAGTGTAAAACTACCACCTAGATATGGGACTGAGGATTTGAGGTTTGCACAAAGGAGCGGTATCTATTGTTCTCTGTGGATTTTAAGGAAAGTAAAATGGTTTATAGTGTCCCTTTATTCTCACTGCCAGGAACAGCTGGGCAAAGAGAGAGTAAGTGGCTTTCTCCCAGTACTTGTCAAATAACTGATCTGCACATTATCCCTCCAAGGGACAAGGTAGACAATGACAGTGTGTTTATAAATCAAGAGTAAAGTTGCAGTACTGTGGCCAAAATTCAGAGAAAAGGATTAAAATAAAGGTTTATGGGATTGAAATTTGACTAAAAAAATTTAATTAATGATTTTATTAATTATCTACCTGGACTACCAGATCAGGATTAATTAAATGCAGTCTGTATTATGTAATTATCAAACCAGAACAAGTTATATATGCATGTAATATGTCTATATATGTCATACAAGTAATGCTCTGTAAATGAGCATGTGCCCAATATTTCCAGGTATCTTCTGTCCAAGGCAGTCTCATTCAGTAGCCTGCATAAGATACAAAGAAAACAGGAGGAAGTTCTTGCAACAAATACAGCTTGCAAAAGTAAAATCTCTGTTTTCTTCAGTGTCATGCAGAAGCTACTCAGCATATTACACTGACGTACTCTTTGATGGGAAATAACTAATTTTTTGAACTTGCAGCTGCTTGGTTGAATGAATTTAACAAAACATGTTACAGTACAGAAAATCTAGTTATTCAATTATGTTTTCTGTTGAGCAGTAAAGAAACAGAGCACAGCCTAACAAAATACTTAAGTGTTTATAAGCTGAAACATATTTCAGTAACATCTGATTAGAAGTTAATATCTTAGGCAATCTATCATTATCAGCATTAAATGTATTATCCCAACTGAAATAATAAATTTCATTTTACTTGTGTTTAATAGCAAACATGAATCAGAAAATGTTTCCTGAATTTTATTAAAATTCTGTTATAGCTCATTTATAACCGAGGACAATGAAGTACGTACTTACAGAATACAGAATGGTATAATCGCTGAAAAGATAAAGAGCTCCAAGCTACCTGTTCTATATTGTTAGCATAAATGGAAAATAAGATTGGATCAAGATAAGAGTTTTACAAGACTGCCTTGGTTTTATTCTCAACAAAATTTTGCTCCTATCTGATTTGACATGCAGCTTATTCTGAATAAGGGCCTAATCTTGAAGTCTTCACCCAGGCAATGAATGCATGAGCTGCACATGGCCTCAGGCCTACATGTTTGTGACTGGTAGGACTCGGTGCAATTAAGGCACCTCAATAAAATGAAGTCGCGAGGACTTCAGCGTGAGCCCACAGCACTTCAGAAGCAGCTGACAGGATCCCCTGTTGCTTCTTCTCTGATCTGTATGTAGTAGAAGCTGTGTGGTCTACAGAAACTGAGTGATCAAACGGTATCACTGGGGTTCTGCAGTAAAAATTACATAATGTACTTTTCAATTCAGCTGTACTCAGGAAAACTGCAACACTAGTTTTTGGAGGCAGCTGAGAGAGCACGTTTTGTAAAATGCATATTCTGTTGAAATTTCTTTCAGAGTAAAACCAAATATCTCGAGCACGCTTGCAATGGTCTTGCAATTTCTTTTTCTTGGGTGTTGCAATAGACCTGTCTTTAGGGGTGACTATTATGCTTTGGAATTTATTTTGTCTCACTTTTTTGAAAAGTGTGTGTGTGCCTGTTTGTGTGTGTATATATATGTGTGTGAGTGTGTGTATACCTATATAAAAATCATATAGATATGCATATATTCTAATTCTGAAGTGCTCAGGATAGTGTACAGTGATGATATGCAAAGATTTATCAAATGCCTCTGTGTGTGGGGTTTTTTTCCCAATAAGATATCAGAACATTTTGATCTACCTGTAAAGTAGTACAGAGCTTTATTTTTCAGAGCCACAGCAGTGTTGACTTTGGCAGAGGAGAGGAGACCAGGTGTTTGTCACCTGCAGCAGTATTTTTAGTTTGGCACAAACAGCATTTAGTACTGGCCAAGATGGTGCTATTAGATCTGTAGGTGAAGAACTTAAAACTACATCTGGAATTTCTTATTACCGGAACTCTTTTTTTAGAAGATGTTCTTGTCCTTTTCTTGTGATTTTCTACTTTTGAGTATTACTTTTTCACTGAAAGTGAGTGTCATTACAAACACTAAGCATGGAAAAGTGAAACAGTACGAGCTGTAATATATACTATTTAAAATGTTAAGCCATTTTGTAAAGCCTTAAAGGTTGGAAATATAAGGAATTAAAAAGACGTTTGTGAGGTCTAGAAAGTACTGTTGGAGAGAGTATTGCTTGGTGGTTTGTTAATTCACTTTTTCCTCAATATAATGTTACCTCTCTTCCTTTTATTTCTGTATTTGTCTATTTAAGCATAAATGTGCATTTATGGTGTATCAGGTCCCCGGTTAGAGATCTGTGTAATGTAAACTGCATACATAGGTTGTTACCAGAATCCTACCGCTTACTGTTGCTGGATGATAAGTAGGTGATAACAGTTGGACATTCTTCACCACTGAATAGCTGATGCCCAAAGTAAGATCAATGCAAAACCAAATAAATCCTATAAAGGCAAAAAAAGTGTTAGGTTTTTTGTTTTTAAATTTATTTCCATGTCCTGAAAGTGGGTGAGTAATGCTTCTCTTTTCCTCTGATGTCTTGTAATTTACATAATTTCTCAGTATTCAATAAATAAATTGCTTGGTCATGGAGCTAAATGATTCCTTCCTCCCAGCTTTTAGGCATTATCTATGAAGTTATTTTGTCTGCAGAAATCCTTATTTAGAATTTTCAGTGACCATTGCAGATGTATAACTCTGCAAGAACTCAATAGTGGAAGTTCCGAAGAAAGAAAGAGGGTATGTCACCGAGAGGCCTCTCTTGGAAACTCTCCAAGAACGAACTTCTACCATGTGCTTTCCCTGAATGATTTTGATAGGCCACACCAACAAATGGAGAGCAGCAGTGCTGCTATCCCCATCTGGGAGAATTTTTTCTTTTTTCTTTCATACGATCCTAGAGACTTTCCACACAGAAGAACCTTGTGTCGTTCCTTTTGCTTTGTTTCACAGTCAGTTCAGGTGCTGGTCAGCTGGGAGATCCGAGCAGTGCATTGGGCCAGGTGACCTCCAGGGGTTCCTCCCAACCTCAGTTATTATCTGTGTGTGTGTGTGTGTACATACATTCAACTTGTTTAGGTGCACAGACAGCTATTTAGTCCAGATATTTTTGTAGTGTCTTACATCTCTGGTAGTTCAGCAGATACCTCTTATACTTATCTGATAGTGACTGAAAATGTAGCGGTGTACATTCACTCTACATTAACTAAAATAAGCCTGCATGTGATTTTCTTCTCTAACAAAGTATACTTATTCTTTCTCAACTCTCATCCAAGAGTAAACTGGAAAATATTTTGTCACGGCCATATAGCAAGCCATGTAAATGCAAACTAAGGGGTGATCTGAATAAAATTTCCTCTTTCTAGCAGTAGAGCAAGGGGACAAACACATTCTCTCCATGAGGTCCTGTGTATAAATGGAAGGGTTGCACATAGATGTTGCTTGTAATTACGGTCCAAATGTATTTTTATTTTTCTAGGAAAATAAAAAAACCCACCCAGGACCAGAACAATCTCAAATCTGTTCTCATCCGAAGAAAAAATGCACACACACGTATATACATAAGTATATATACATATATATACTGCCCCCCCCCCCCCTTTCTTTTCTTCCTTATTGCAGACATTGAATTATTTGTAAGGCTGACCTAAGATTGGTTCCAAGTTTAGCATCCAAGTTAGTGTCTTGCATTTTTCTAGGTGTCTGTTGTTACAGCCCAGTGCAATAACACAGCAAAAATATTGACTGTCAGTGGGAACTTGACATTTAAAATCCTTCTGCATCGATCCTTACTGTAAATATCTTTACAATAATCTTTTTATTAAAAATTTCTAAGAAGGATGGACTAAGGACTAGTAAAGAGCTGTTAATGAGTAACTAAATGTGACTAAACCCAAACACACTTCAGATGTGTCCACCATTTATTTCTGTCCTTGGTAATTTACTTATGATTACTGGATGACAGGATGATTACTGTGGATGATTACTGACTTTCTGCACAGCTATGGTCTATTTGTTAATGTCTCAGATCCTAATATACTTCCTGAATTCACACTATTATAACTTTTATTCTTTAAATAGAATTGAGTGCAAGGTCACTTTATTATGAATAACCTTTATTATGAATAACTGATTATTCTTTTTCTAGGTCTTAAAGAAAAATAATATTCAGTCAATTTAATTGGCATAAATGCAGAATTCTTTGTTATTACAGAAGCAATCCTACCTGTTAAAAAGATACTAAAAAGAATCAGAAAATGAATTAAGCAGTTTGTCCAAGAAGGATACACAGGAATCTTCTTGCAGGAATCCATAGAGATCTCTGCACGGTTGCAGTATGTAAAAAAAATAAGTGCAGCTGGCACTCCTAGTTTAATGTTTCTTTGCAACTCTGGTCATCTCAGCAGAGAAGTCAATAATGGACTCCTCCAAGATGCAGATCCCTTAGGTTCTGGATTCACGCACATTGAGGAAGAGCTGGGAGAAGGACAAAACACTTTCCATGGCCAAGAGAATTATTGTTAAAGCACGTGTTGTATCTGTGTATAGACACGACTGTTACGAACAATAATTAATAGCTATTAATTGCCATTAGCAGGTTCAAAGCATCTAATTCAGTGACAAACCTAACACAGAAACGTGATTCGCATGTCCTGACCCTCACCTTGCTTTTTGAACTGCAGCTTTTATCACAACATGTGTCTGTTCAGATGGTTAATAGTAATTGCTGTCATAACCACCACCCAGGGCAGTTTGTTTCTAAGCCTATTTCATAAATACTGTTCCCAGTTACTTTCAGAGAACATTTTATTTGGTCCATTTTGGCTTCAAATGAGAATTGAGTAGTTTTGTCTCAAATCCATTCTGCCTATGCACTTTGTGTATCCCTTCTCTTTGACTTCCAAAAATTCAGTTGTGTTTTGTGAAATAAAAGCCCACATAACATAGGGACTCCTCAAATTGACCAAGACAAGTGTAAAAGAAGATTGAGATCTTTACCTGGCATAAGGATTTTGATCCAGAACCTTTCCATGTGAAAGATGAGGACAGGCATAATTCTGATTAATGTTAGCTCTGATATAAATCAGGAATAGCTGCTCTGAAGTTAGCAGAGTTATACTAGTCTAAAAAGGATGTGGGAAGATCAGGCTACAGATACATGACTAATATAAATATGAAATTATATGTGTGTGCGTGTGTATGCATAGATATCAAGACATCTTTAATTTCAAATTCTATTTGCTACTAGTAGAATTTCTTGCTCAAAAAAGAAAAGAGATGTAGAACATAAAATGCTTGTTCCTGAATTTTTTGAAGGTATACAAGGTGAAATGCCACAAGTCTTCTTTTTTTTCTTCCACTGTCATTTGGACTTCAGCACTTAGATTTTGAATCTAGTTATACTTGCCTATCCTGAGACCACATGAATGAAAAATTTGCCAGAGCTATTACCAGAGTTAATTCAGTCTAGAATTACATTTTCAAACACCGTTAATTGGTGTATATCTAAGATCAACTGTGCACTATGCAATGGATCCTAGAGATTGTTTTCAAATATGCATTAATCAAAAAAGGTGTGACCGTTGTTACTAGATAATAATTGAGAAGATTCTCTAGAAATAACTGTGCCGTAGCAAGTTAATAGTGCTGGCTTGGGCTAACTCTGGAAGAAAATGTCACCGTGTCGATGTACTTCACCAAGATTTTGAGTGGTTCTGATAAGGCTAAAAAAAAATAGTTGTATGTGGGACTTGGTAATTTTGCACAAAACCAAAGTGAATTTTATTGGCTTAACACAGTTATATGCTGTGTGTAGCCATCTCTCCACATTCTCCTATTTCTTTTTCTTTCTTTTTCTTTTTAACCCACAAAAACTCATATAGACATAATCTAGACATGAATTGATATAAATCATAACAATGGGATTTGGTTGTGTGGAGTTGGGATAAAAGGGGACATCATTTGGAGCCAACTGCGCCACTACCTGTTGTGATGGAAATGGAATTATGATTGCTACATGTTCATTTGGTTGCTGAGATGTTTAGTAAATGAATGTTGATTTGGATTAATATAAGCCTGTACAGAAAAAATCAGCAGGATGGAAACAGAGTAGATCAAGGTAAGCCAGTGTTTCACAGATATACAGAGATTCTTAAAAGGCATTGGCAATGTAGAATACCTCTGCAATCTACATTGAAAAACACTTTAGTTATCAAAAGAAAAATAAAAAGCAGGGAGTTGTTTTGGGAGAACATAAAAGTTACAGGATCCCACTGATCTCTGCAATAGCTCTGCCTTCCCTCTCAGGAGGGCAGTGTAGAGAAGAGAGTTTTGTTAATTGCATAGTACCTAAAGTGGGGTTTTGCTATTAGTATTACTGTGTTTTTTTCCCATTGACAAAATGAATAACAGTTTGTAAGAAAGCCATCAGGAGTACCTCAGTAAAGCGGAGAGGTAACGTGGTAAAGGGAACTTGGGTGAGGTTTGCCCCAAGGAGAGGAGGAGGAAGGTGCTGGCGGCCGAGGCTGGAGGGGCACCTGCACCCCCCAGCCTCTCCCACACTGGAGGGGAGGCACTAGCGCATCCCTCGGTTTTCTTCCCTTCTTTAGGGAAAGAAGCAGGAGGAAAAGTGTTGTTTACTATATCTGGCCCTTGAAAGCTTGAGAAACGCGTTTCGCACAGTGTTATGCCTGAAGAAAACTTCACTCCCTTCTGATGCATGAGGCCAAGCTATTTAAGTACCACTGTTATGTAAATATTTACATTTGTAAAAAAATATACTTTCTCGTAATAATTATATCTATTCAATGCATACCATCCTCGCTTAATAGCAGACATTAAAACAAGATACTTACAAAGAGAAACTCTTGTCATTTGGCAAAGAAAACTGCAATAATCCTCTGCTACTTGCTCCCCCCTCCATTTTAATTGTTAATATCTTTTCAGCATGCGGGAGAGGTAATCTCCTACCACGCTAAAGCAGTCAGCCTAATTGAAAAGAAATACAAGTCATCTAGTGCACAGCTGAAAAATTCAGCTAAAATGCAATCTGTCATTATCTTTCCAATGCCAATTTTAAATAGGTATTAAAGTAAATGGGGGAAACATCTTCTCATTTCTCTTGCGGTATCATTTCGTTTTTCCAGAAATCCCTAATCCTCAAATGAAGATTCTGCCCGATACCCAACAAAACACTCAAGACTCAGCCTCAAGTGTCTTGGAAACCAGATCCAAAAATAGAGGAATAATTTCCCTATCATGAATTAATCTCATTTGAAAATGATTTTAAAAATACAGTTTATGCAATGCAAATCCTCTCTCCCAGAATAACCTGTATTTGTGGTTGTTATGCCACAGTCAAGAGATAAATTACTGCTCAGTGAGCTGTTTCAGCATGGCAACGTGAACTGCAGCTAGGATTAAGGAAACTGATGAAGCATAACATACCATGAAAGAAATGAAAACATTTTATAGGACACATGGGTATTATTGACAGATTTCTACTTTTTAGATACAATGAACTCTTTCAGCAGGAGATCGTATTTGAAAAGTATCCTGCATTAGAAAATTATGTGCCACATTTAAAAGTATTCACACTTTTAGTCCCCAAATTATTATGCACTATATAACACATTTCAATTTAATTGGAGAAACGTTGTATTGTGATGCTGAACACTTGTTTAATGGAGATAATATTTCAGCTTGGTAGGGAAAGTTGGATTCATTTGAATCTGAGACATCTTCAGATTTGTAATTACCAATGCATGCTTCTGAGTAGGTAAAAGTATATTGAAAATATGTCAGATGGGGCCTTATAGAAAATCCATCAAGTCCTTAACAGGTCAAGCCCAAACAAAATCTTAGTAAAGCTATTACCTTCAAAGTTTATTTGGCTCTGGTCTTGGAAAGACAACTTTCTTCAGACTTCTCTACTGCCTGAAATCCCCACAACTGTGGGAACCTCAGGATCTGCGCCATATTGCATGTGCTTAGCAAGTGTAAGGAAATGGCTGGTTAAAGAATAAACCTACGTGAAGCCTGTCAAATTGAAAGAGAGTTTTTAACACAAAACTGTAAAACACGATGGCTAATTATTTTTCCTTCAGCAGCCTTGCTTTCTCATTCCTTCCCAGAAATAGTAAAAGATTCAGCTAGGTTGAACAAAGACTACGCTCTCAGGAGTAATCATCTGTTGGTAGAAAATGATGTGATATTTCTGCTGTTATCCTTCCTGGTGTTCTCAAATTGGAAAATTTTGTAGTTACAGTGTGACCAAGATACTGCCTCTGTTGTAACTATAGATATAGTAGTAGAGAAGAAACAAGAAATAGGGTTAGGAGGAAGCCCTTCCTAATGTGTACTTTCTACCCAGTCCTTTCATTTGAATCAATAGCAATTAGTATTTTAGAGACATCCAGTTCAGTAGTTTTCAAGGCTCTTTTGGTGAGGTAGTAGAAGTATCTCTCAAGTCTCTTTTCTCTCAGTGTCCGTATAGTCCTAAATTCATGGAGCACAGAGGCTTAGAGCAAGATGTCTTTATATAGTGCTCCTGTAAACTGTGTTTTTGGTCAGTCTGCATTCTGCAACGGCTGGCACATAAGCATAGTTAGTAACAGAGCTTATTGTCTCACTGGTAAGACCCAGTATTAGCTTAAATGGCCTGACTAGACTGGAGTCTAATGGGTGGAGAAGTGTCTGCAGCTGTATTTCATGTAGCAGCTCTGCAATTTTACTGTTGGAAAAGTCTGAGCAGTGAAGACATAGGACCGAATCGGTCCTCCTGTAGTCGGTGATGCAGTGTTGTAATGCCACTTATGCAGATTTTTGGAGAGCTACAACTGCAGGACAGTGGCCTGCAACTCTTGCTGTTGCACTGGCAGCAGCACGGGGCAAGTACCACGTAGGTTTGTACCTCTTCTCCCTGCTGTGCTTTATCGCAGCAGGGAGCGCTTCCGAAATCCCACGATTCAGCCTGAGGGTGGCTGGGAGTCAGAGCCTGTCAACAGGTGCCATCATCCTCGTCCACCTCGCTGAGCAATTAGTACTTTGGTGTGACAGTGAGCTCTTCTCTTTTCCCACTGCAAGTAACTGCATCGATATTGTCATCTGAAATCCTACCACCTAACTGCAAATTGAAAACCAGTTTGTTCTTGGTCCACATTTGAAGAACAGTAGGCTTTCTATATAAGTAACCAAATTTTATAAATGTAAGAGGTAAAGCTTAATAGGTATTTCAAGGGGAATAAAGGCACTTCTTGTTTGACTGTTATACTTGGTTTAGTGCTATTGTTTAAGTTGAAGCTGGAAAGCTGATAAATTTATGGTGGGATACACACAGGGAAGTATGAAGGTGGAGGAAGACGAAACAATAGTGAAGAGAATCTGGCTGAAAACTGGTTGGAATATGCACTATGTGATGTTAGATAAGCTGCATTATTCCTTACTGCAGACCAAAATCTAGAAAATATGATTTTTCTGCTCTCTATATTTCATTTGGAACCTGGGGAGAAGGGACAAAACAATGGCAATAATAATAAAAATAATAATAATCTCTTGTGGGGCCAGAGAAAAAAATAGGGAATTTAGGTGATATATGTAGTGAGACTGCATGTGGAATGCAGATTAGTATGAATTAGGTGAAAGAAAATGTTTGTGCAAAACACTGCCTGTCTGAATACAGATTTCATAATCAACACAAGAAGACGTTGAAAATGGAGAATGATATTTTTATGTTTTACAAAATGTCATTGTTTTCAAAAGTTATACTGTATTTTATGCATCATATTATGCAGCACAGGATCTAGATGAGAAAATCAAGCCAGTAAGCCCAAAACACCTAACATGTCTGCTTTTCAAAAGCTGGTACACTGCTAAACCTAGAAAGAGAACAAAGGCAGAGGAGTGATATTTTATCGGCATTTGGTAGTGATGAGATGCCCATGGTTATAACTGTGGCATGTTGAAAATTTTGATTAACTTCCCCACCCCCCCAATCTGTCTGGGCTACTGGTTCAAACTACGTGTTCCTATTCTGTCTGTTCTATACCATATACGTATATAAAAAAAAATTATTAGAAGGCCTGAAATTATTCTTCTGTGGGTATAATACAGGAGAGGGGCTAATGTCCAATTTTCAAAACAGAATGTGGGTTCTAAATATTAATTCTGTCGTACTCTGCTAGTGGTTAAAGGTGGTCAGGTTCCGGTGAGGAGACAGAATACAAGCAGAACTGGATATGCTAGAACTCTGATTAAATATTTACAGGTTATACTTATCATAGAATTTTCGTATTAATATCAAAAAGTCAGTTATCATCCTTCAGGTGGTTAAGTGTTAAAAGACTATTTAAAATTCCAGTAGGATGCTTGGTTATTTTTTTCCTAGTGTCTAGGGAACTAGTCTCAATGTTGTGTGTAGACTGAAAGAGTGACGAATATGTTCTGTCTTCTCCATCCATCTCTCCCAAATACATTATACAAATTCTTTCAGTTGAACCTTGTATCATAGTTTATTTTGCATTTAATGATTGAAACTCTCAATCAGATCCAAGCTGGGGCTAAGCATAGTAATAAATACAAGCTGGTCCTACTTAATGCACGTTTGGGGGTTAGGGATGAGATAAAATAAAAATGATGCAAAAAAGAAAAAAATCTGGATTTAAAAAAATATTTGATAAAAAGTATTTTCTCTTTCTTGTAAATGCCAAATATCCTTAGCTAGAGTTATCTGCCACAGAAACTGCCCCCAATGTCCTCATCACCAACCACAGGACAAGTCCCAGCTGGAACCATTTATTGGCTTAGTCAAGTGCTCCACTACTTTGTTCTAAATATGTCAACTTTGATTCATCCTTGGGCTCAGTTGCTGTCAAACACTGTTAAATGGAACTGGAATCAGCATTGCACCTAGGCTTCCACTAAGCCAAAACCGTAATCACTTCTGTAGAATTGTTAGTGTTCTGTGGCACTAAAGAGTCACTTTGATAAGGAGTGTGGCATTTCTGTGAGGGTATCTTGTATGAAAAGGGAAGTCTGGTCTCATCTTTGGCACCAGCTAGAGGTAAGAAGTTCGTAACATCAGTATGAAAGCTTTGGCAACAAGCTCTGTCCCTCAGAAGTTCCAAACTTCGTCTTTATTTGCATGATTTATACTGTCAGGGTACATGCAGGAGTACATTATGCAGACCAGAGTTAGGACTATCCCCACCAACTAAAGCACTGGCAATGTTTAGCTTAATATTTGATTGGAGTTTGGTATTGTAAGTGAGACTAAATGGAAAAATTCAATCATTCTGAGAGGGGAATCTTAAAGCACAAAATATTTTAAAGTGGATAAGGGAAAAATAGCTTTCATCTACAGGCTGCCAAGGCAGTTAAAGAAATGTACTTAGAATAGCATGTTATCTACTTCTGCTCATATTGTGCAATGGTTTTAGGTAGCATTTACATAGATTTCAGAGGATGTTGCAAAGAAAAACAGTATTTGAAAGTATACACTTGGATGCCATATGAGGTACAAGGAAGGAATCATGAATGCTACCAATAATTGCTGATGTAGTAATTTATAGTGAAAACAAAAAATTGAAGGCAAGTTGGGTAAATGGATATTCACATGATTGCTGAGCACACTGCGACTGATTTTGAGCAGTATTGTCTCTGCTATTTAGTAGGGGTCTTCAAAATGTGAAAATGGACCACATGGCCTCCAAAGGATGCATATCTTCATGAATTTATACAGCTGAGTCTTTGACCCTACAGTTTTCTTTACCGTGAAATAGAGGGTGAATGAGATGATCCCAACAATCCTTTTAGCAGAACATAAAGGTACATTCTCAGTAATTTGTCTTAAATAGCATCATATTTATTACTAAGCATTCAGTAAACCTTCGACATAAAATATATTCTTTCCTTCTTGTAATCTGCTGTCCTTTGGATGGTAAGGTCACCTTCACCTCACCAATGACCATAGCTTCTTGCAATTGGCTCCCAACTGTTGCCCATTTCTCCAGTACTTTGCCTTTTTGAAAAAGTCAGGATTCTTGGAGGAGGGAAGAGAGATTACTGAGGAATTACTGAGAGTAACTGAAGATTTCCATCCTCTCCCTCCATGATTTCTTGGAATAAACCACTCTGGACATGGGAAAGCTTTTAAATGTGTGTGTGAGCTCATGGCTAGGTGGGGTTTGAAAAAGAGGGATTACCAGATTCCAGCACGTCAGCAATGCATGCTGTCCTCACAGCATTGTTGGTTTGCTTTTTTAGAGTCCAGAATTTTGTGCGTGTGTGTGTATATATATATCTGTGCACAGGAATAAAACACCAGTGAATAAGAATTCTTCACTCAGTTACTCTAGCAACAATGTTTTGAATCTTTTGTGCTCTGGTGTAAATTGCTTCCCCAGGGCAAAGCACAGGAAGAGTTAAGACTTGTTTATTTTTCAACCTGCCACAATATTTACTTTTTTGTTTACAGCATTCAATGCATCTGGTTCAAGCAAAGCTAAGAAAGATTTCACCTTAAATCATTGACATAACAGAAACCAAAAACTTATAATACATTTTTTTCCACAGTATTTTAAGGAGCAATAACATGAAGGGCATATCACATCAATGGTTAAATCTGCTAAAAATCATTGTGAATGCAATTCTTTTTTGAATTTAATTTCACAATTTCTAGATAGTAATAATTAAGTCCTTTTATCTTATGTACATTCAATTTTACAGCAAACTGAATAGAATCCTGACAGTTGCTTAACCACACATTAGACCAGAAACATCAACACTATTATATTTCATTAATGAAGAAAGCACTGTGCATAACTAATGGATTTTATTAAGGCTAATATATATAACAGCAGGAGCAGTTGGTAGACCAAGGAAAGCACTCCGCTGGAACTAAAAGTCACTGATAGGTAAAATAATAAACTTGTTTGACACACTGAGAAGCTGGCGTAACTTTGGTAGTCATAGGGTGAAGACACCGTGCTTGGTAACTGGAGCTAGGAGGGCCCTGAAGTAACAGTATGTGACATGGCTGGGACATCTCGTCAAAGGGAAAGAAAGAACCCTGACAAGAGAAATACTAAAGAGGACTCCTGGTGGGAAAGCTGCTGCCATGCAGAAAACTGTATTAGATAAAGATATCGGGGAAATTCGTGCTCCCCTGGGATGCAGCAGTAGCTCTAATAATTGATGGAATATTATTAAGGAATGTTGCTAAAGATGCTTTTGGTGCAGTGTGAACAGCACAAAGTGTTCATTAACAAAGGAATATTTCATTAGTTTACCTTTGTTGTTTCTTAAGAAATCAGTCTCAAGCCTTTTGTGGTCTATAGGTAGTCACTGGTGTACTGGTAATTAGCATACATCACAGATAGGGACACACTACTGAAGTTCTAGCCCTCTTTAACAGTGTTAGAATAAATTTCTTTCACTGGATTTTTGCTTCAGCAGTGAACTGGTGAGGCTCGGAGCCTAGGAAAGCAGAATGTTGTCCACATTAATTGAAAACTCTAGCTACTTTGTAGTAGCCATTTCCGTAGGTGGTTCTTAAGGTGTTTGCTACTTACCTTTTGACAATCGTGAAGAAATGATATATTTATCAGAAGAATACACCCTTTTAAGAAGCTCAAACACAAAACCAGATGATTACACATTAACTCAGCTCTTGTAAATATAATAGCATTGTAACGCACTTATTTGCATATAATGTTCCAAACCATCCAAATATTGCACTGCCTCCTCCCTGAAGTTCAGTGCTAAAAGGGAACACCTTTGCTTACCTAATGCATAAAGCTAACTTTAAACACAGCCTTGACTCTACTGTTAGTAAGGGAAACCAAACTTTTCTGGCTGGTGAAAAGGCCGAGTGTAGCGCACAGCATGCCTATGTTTAGAAGAGGTTGGCAGGTCATCCAGCAGCAAATACGAGATGAACACACCAGGAAGGGGACTCTGTCCCTGGTGTGGAATTACTTCTGCAAGGCCACCTGGTCCAGAACTGCTTTATAAAACCCCAGAAGATATCACCTATCAGCTAAAAGGGCAAGCTGCAAAGTAGTAGCTGATATGTAGGGGAACAGGTGTAGAATAAGTAGAGAAATAAAATGTAGTAAAAAGAACCCATACATGCAAGAACAGTTGTCCTTCTGCTGAAAGTTAGTGACCCAAAACCTGCTTTTTCCATCTGGCTGGTCTTAGTTTGAACTTCAGGTGTGATCAGATGATCTGAATATCACATCATCTTTTGTTCCAGGTCTTTAAAGATCACTGACCACAGGAAAACACAAAAAGTTACTTTTCTGCTTACAAAGACAGCTATGTTATGATGTTTAAAACCTTTGTTCTTTTTTCCTATACAAAGCTAGAACTTCGCATGCAAAGTTCATCTGAGAGAGAATTACACTGCTGCCAACTTGGGGTGTCTCAAGCAGTGCCTACAATCCAAAGGCAAAACATTGAAAAAGAAACAATTAAGTCTATTTTGTTCTACCAGCTCTGTGTTTTACATGCAAACATGAATCTTGAGGAGGAATTAGTCAGCCCTTCAAGACACAGAACATTCTAATCTTTCAGCTGGAGATTGTGAATCCAGAAAGGGACCATAACAGTCATCTGCACTTACTACTTATATAACAATGGCTTTTATCTTCCTGAATTAATTCTCATTTAAACAAGTCTGTATATAATTTGATCTCTAAAATTGAGTTTTGAAGGATTACTTTATTGTCGATCAGTTGATTTGTAGGTCTGTGGTGCAGTAAATTTGGTATTGCCATTGCTAGTAAGAAGCTACGGACATTTTATTAACCCTGCAAAGCCCCAGAGCTGAGCCCTGCCAGGCTGGCTTTGGCTGCCTTTCTTTGAGCTTTCCTGGAGATGTGTTTTAGCTTGTTTGTTTGTTTAATGAGTAGTTGAATGTTACTGAACTTGTTTAGTTTTAGCTTAGCTCTGTGAAATCGTGTGGTGCAGTGTTATAATAGTTTTGTTGCATCTCTGTAAGTAATAGATAGTAATAATAATCTGTTATTCTGTGTAGAGTGAACTATCTCTGACCCCCAAATAATAATATGGAGTGGAGGAGAACAGGCAAAGGATGGTAGCAAAGGCCTTGAACGCACAGCCTAGGGATGACAGCAGAGGCTATAAACAGTCCTATAAACAAATTGCCAATGCTGCCAAGGAACGTAGCCTTGGAAATCAGATAAAACCAGTTTCAGGGCAAAACAAATGGAACAGCAAATATCTAGAATATGCAATACATACTGTGTATACTACAGTATACGAGGATATAATGTGGAGTTGTAGACTAATGAAGATTAAGGTATAGCATGTGTTAAAAACGATCAGAACCCATGTCATGCAGACCTTAGAATAGGGAGGAGAAGGAACCCACCACCAGCATCATACTACTCATGGTGAAGAAGGCAGGACACTGACCTCTGATCCCAGCTGCCCCACCTTTTCCTCTTGTGAGCAGTTGTCTCTGCTGACTTTAGGATCTGGAGGAGCTGGGGAAGGGGGAGCACAACACCAGTGAAACAGGATAGGTACTCAAGGTGTGTGGGTAACAGTTTTAAATGTGCTATTAATGAGGCTTTTTCTGTAATAATGTAATTTGGACAATAAGCATTAGTATTGTAACTGGGGTAGTAAGTCTTTGAATAGACATGTAAGAGTTCAAACTAGCAATGAATTCTTGGCTGCAAATATAAGAAGTTTTTTTCTAGCCCACGTAAACTGCACAAGGTGTAGATTCTATTGTTAATTAGCCTCACTTAGAAATCTGCATTTTATGAACTGACTATATTTGTCTAGATTAAATTTTGCCTAACAAATTGCCACCACCTCTGAATTTGTCATGACTGATTTCCGGCATGTGAATCTTTGTCTGAGACTGTACAACCCTCTGTTATCAAATTAATATTCCACAGGCAAGTTATTTAGAGATCAAGTCAGTTTTTAACTTCCTCTTTGAACAGATGGAATAAATAGACTCTGATTTGCCAGAGGTTTTTGACAACAAAATGTGACTTCTAATCTTATCCTCATGTTTCTTTACTTTTTCAATTTTACAGAATCTTTTGAAATCAAATATAGCAGACCTAGACAGATTATGTCAGTATTTGTTATTCCAATGGCAAGCAAAACATTTTTGTTATTCCTACCTGGTGTCCCCTGTATATGCAGCGCTTTATTTGCTCTTTGTGCCACAATCTGACACTAGAAATTCATGTCTGGCTGATGATTTCATTAGCTGTCCTAGAGGCAACCTATGTACCAGGGACCGAGTAAAACATGAAAATCTTTTCTAACCATAACATACACTATAAAATCTGTTTTGAATTGTCTTTTGCTCTGCTGACAATAAGATCTCTCCTTTTTATTTCCCTTAGTATTTTTCTAAATTCCTTGTTTGTAATATATTTTTGTTGTCTGCTTTCCCCTTTCCTTTTTAATGCATGTTTCTATTTAAGAATGCTGGGATTTCATTTTACTTGTATTAGCCTGATCTCTTTTGTTCAGCAGAATTTTAAGACAGGGACCAAAAGTTCATGCGAATATCATGGCTATGTTTTCCTACTTACCTTATTTCTCTCATGATTTATCCGATCATGATTACCACCTTGTGAGAATGGCTTCAGCCATGAGATTTTTAATTTAACAGCTTAAACCTATAGTTTTTGCATATAAATGCATTTGAGCTACACTGATGGGATTTGAGCAAGCAGGCTTTAAGGTTGTGATATCAATTTCTCTCTGTTGCCAGGATGAGATCTGACATAGAGTCCAGCATGCCGGATCACTCACTTTAGGAAGTTGTCACCTACAGTTAACAATTGTTTTAGAAACTCTCAGATTATTTTTTATTATTGGAAGAATGATGCCTCTGTCATGAGTAGGTCATACTGAAATCACTCCTGATAATAAAGCTTTCCTTTTCCATGAGACATAAAGTGTAACAAATAACTTGCTATGACGTTCTTTCATATGGACTGTGGCTTGGTACAGAGTATATTCTACTTACTTTAATATCCAGATGTCTAATATTTTCTTCCTCTCTCCGTTTCCCTTGTTGCCTCAGTAATCTTATTCTCAGCATAAATGATGTATAGTACACAAGTCAGCACTTGTTCTTCCCTTCATTCTTCCTGTTTGCATCAATTAATATCACTCAGTTGACTCAACCCTGCCAGATCCAAGGTTCATTGAAGATAACAGAAAGACTCCTGATGCCTTCACTGTGATTTGAATGAAAGAGTTATTTTGGTATCAGGAATTTTATGTGATGTCAACCAAGTTGCACGAAGAAATGGTGGAAATACGTAGCATGACTGAGAGCACAAAGTGCCTTGTCTTTCATACAGAGTTCATGAAAACATATTTTAGATGCTAACGTGAAAATGAAAAAAATAATTGACAACCTGTCTTTTTTGGCAAGCATACACTGGGACTCATACAGCAAAAACGCCTTAATAAATTTTGGAAAAAAACCCACTTTTATAATTAGAAAGCACTGAACTCTCAAAAAAATATGTATTTGTAGGCATATCATTTTTTTTAAAACTCCAAAATAGGTTGGTTTTTAAATATGCTGATTTTAAGTGTATTACAGGCCGTTTCCTATTGGAAACCCTCATGATTCATACATCAGATTGTTTTGATTAAATATTTTTGAGCAAATATTGAGCAGTCATTTTGCCCGTGAAATGACAACAGAGCATCTCTGTTGTCATATATCCCAGCAAACTGTCTGGATTTTTCACTTTATCCACAAATACTATCACCTTTCTCTTGTGCATGGTAATGGATTGACCTAATGGGTCGAACAGTTAACATGACTGACCTTCACAGTTTTTTACTTGCTGGCCTTGGCACATTTTTTTTGTCAGTGTGGATCAAATAGTTATCCAGTGGCAATATTGCTAATAGAAGCACGGTAATAGTTTTACAGCATTGAAATGCTGCTCCGTAAAATATATTCTTTCCTCTTTGGCAGACACCTCTCAACTTTCCCTTCTTTCAGTAGTTGAGACCCCCTTAGCGTGTTATTCAGTGGATGACTCTTGGGTTTGCCCAGGCAGAGGCATCAGTCACTGGGAGCGATGCGCAGGAAAGGAGAGGGGCCGTCCCGCAGGCACTTGAGAGACAAAAGGCAATTCAGAGAAAACCACGCAGTAAAGGAGACTTAAGAGGACTGTGCATAATGCATGATGCACAAAGGGCATGTGCTTGTCAGATGCCTTTATTATGAGTTTGAATGCTACACGGGAGGAGGCAGGGAAGTTGAGCCTGCTAAATAACCTGTGCTTTTGTTAATCCAAGATCAGAAGCGGATCACAACAGAGGGTTCGTGATCACCTGCTCACTTGCAAGCTGTTAGATTGTATTGAAAAATAATTTACCTCTCCTTATTCTGGTTTCCTAAAGCTACCTTTTAAAAATTTTCACTAATGGTATATCTATTATGTTAAATAAAAGTCAACTCACTAAATAGAGTTTATATGCATTATAAACAGGAATTGTGCATTATCAGCTCACGCTGTGCCGTTGCTGTGACTCACCTTTGTAGGAGTTAGTCCTTAAGCTAATCTACTCGCCTGTTTTTATATGGGGTTTTTCTTTAGCGCGTACTAGGAGAGGGGGAAAAAAAAGATGAAAAGCTACTTTGATGTCTCAACAGTAATATAAGCATGAAGCATTACACTGTTTTTCAATATCTGGAAAAAGCTCATATGAATGTTAGAGGCATATTTACTTAAGAGAAACTCAGCTAACCACCTCATTTGTCTTTGTCACAAAAAAAAGGTTTACACAGAAAACTAAATGTAGACACTTTATTTAGAGACAAAATAAAAGAATGCAGCTCTAAATCCATGCATTAAGCTATAAAATTCAGAATTCCTTCAGGAAAGTGAATCCTGTAAAATGTAAGAATTTTACAAACAGCTAAATCTCTCATGCTCAGGCAGAAGAAAGTTGAAGAAACTTAAAATATTAGTGTTTCCATTTGCATATTGTTTAAAAAAAAAAGGGGGAAATCGGATCTGTACACCTCTATGGTGATTGCTATGGGATCTCCCCCTCAGCCACCTGAGATACTTACTGTAAATCTGGAACACACAATATTCTTTAATACTTTGTACCTTTCACTTTACCATAGCTATGAAATTATATGTAAATAGTATTTATAAATAAAATAACTAATTCCACTTCAGCTTCACATATGTAACCCAGTGACCCACACCATGGCAGCAAACAGAAAAAGATAACACACTTGTTTTTTGAGAGGTTGGGCTTATCAACATCATTTCTCACAGGACATTGCTTAGGGAAGGAGCATGGGTAATATCCTTGTCTGCACACTCAAAGTCTGTTAATAAGGATTAATGTGAGGCTTAGTCATAGAGTTTTAAATATTTACAATACACCTATTTACACAGTATCACTTTGAGGTTAAATACCCAGCTAAATACTTATGCCTACTCTTAGTGCCTTTTTACTAGACTATTTTAACAATTAGCAAATAAATGAAAAGACTAATGAATGTAATTTTGCATAAGTACCTACTCATAATACAGAGATTTTTCATATCCTTTAGTATCTGTGTTATAAGGAACGTTTATATAAGAATCAGTCCTGTCTGACTGCAAAGTGTTGGCTGGTGTCCTCCAATCCTTTGAAAAGGAATTCTTCAATAATGAATTATATATGTTGATACAGACAAACCTTAGTCAGTACATGCCTATATATTGTTACAAAAACATCTAGCTGAGAGGTACCTCCAGAAGTCAATCAGTCTTTCTTCCTCAAAGTGGGATCAACTATATTTGTGCTATATTTTTCGACAGAAGTTTGACCAATCTGATTGCTCATTACCCTAACCGTTTAAAAAGTGACTGCAGATAAGCAAACGAGGAGACCCGTTAATTTTTTCCATATCTGGCACAGATTATTCCCTTTCCTTTCAGTAGACCACCTCACACACCTGCCGTGGAAGATTGCATAGTTTCCCCCGGTACTCCTTTCTTCCCACTTTTCTCTAGAGAAAGAATCCCTGGTTGTTTCAGAAGTGCCTTGCAGGTCTCCCTCTTGACACCCCTGATGCTCCCGCGTGCTCTCCTTCGGTGTTTGCTCCGGTGCCTTGTCCCGTTACCGATGCGAAGCGTGGGAGGCCAGGCACAGCATCCTGCTGAAGGTCTCGCCAGCACTTAGCGGAGCAGGAGGATCGCTTCATCTATTTTTCAGGACGGACTTCTATTTATACATCCCACGGTGACGTCTGCCTGTCTCGCAAAAGCATGACATTGCCGATTCCGCTTGAGCATGTAATACCTCGCCTGCTCCAGGCCCTTTCCTGAAGGAGTGCCGTCTGCTCGGTTGTTCCCTGCTCGCTACATCTGCAGCTGATTGTTCCTAAGTAGAGCAACTTGTACCTCTCCCGCCTGAATCGCTCCCGGACCGTTTTCTCTACTTCGTTTGATTGCTAGTTCCAACTTCCAACGTAGTCCTTCCCGTCTTCGTGTTTTCTCTAATTTTACACAGAAGCCTACTCTCTCTTCTTTCATTAATTAAACATTGAACGGAGCTGTATGAAAGACAAGGCCCTGTGGGGAGTCATTTGATATTTGCTTCCATTTTGACAGAGAACAGTTGGCAAGTCTTCTGGGAGGTACTATCCAACCACTATTGCACCCAGTTTATAGCAATTTAATCTAGACCATGTTTCCCTAGCTTAGAAGATTGTAATGTGAAATAATGTCATGTTTTAGAGACAAGATACATGATGCCTATTGCTTCTCCCTAACCGCATAGCTGGCTACCCTGTTGCTGAAGGAAACGAACCAATTTTAACATGGTTTGTTCTTTACAAATCTCTGTTGGCTCATCCTGCTTTTGCCTCCCAACTTTCAAATAATTTATCACCTCTTCATTTCACTAAACAGGTCTCCTCGTCCCTTATAAGACTCCAATTAATTATATATTTGTAAGAGACTTGGTAGTCCAGCTTATTTTTATTATATCTGACAATGATTTTCCTTAATACAAATATAGCACATAGTTTAAGCCTCATGGCTCCTACAGGAGGTAGATACACCTTTCACATTTAAGTTCAGGTGGTTGTTTAAGTTCAGTTTATTGTTTAAGTATCTTTCATGAATATCCAGGCCTAAAATGAATTTTTTGTAGAGTAACTAGTCTGAAACATGTCAAGCCTGAACACTGAGAGTTAGTTATTTGCCATAGGAGAAGAAAACAGTGCAGGAAAAATGTCACTGTTTTGTCTGTGCAGTCCTATGTTGTGAACAGGCATTGTATGAATAGGCAAGCTAGGAATAATTCTGGATCAAGAATAATTACAAGTTGAGATAAGCTTTTGTTGCGTTAACTAAGGGGCTCATAATTTTCTTGTCTCTTGTGGACTGAGGCTTCAGATGCGAGTCCAGTTTCTCATTTGCGTATGATATTAAGTTTCTCTCTTTTGGCCTAGTAGTGGGATACATTTAATTTGTATATCATCTCCAAAACCACTAAACGTTTTAGGTAAACAGGGGAGAAAATGAAATCCTATATGTCAGTGGAGAGCTACTGAAGTAGGAGAGAAGAAAGGTTTCATTTCTCCTATGCAATGCTGTTTTCCTTTGCTGCTGCAGCAGAGACCTAAAAATACTTAGTTAAGACCTCACATTTTTATAGAATAAATTCCTAGTTTCTTATACTTTCCCTCAGCATTTCTTTGCCATGTGAAACTGGAAATGGAGGTCAGCTGGTGCTGTAAAGGTTAGAACTGGCTTAACGTGACACATCAGCTGTGCCGATTGGGAGAGCACAGGGAGCTGAATAATCTCACCTGTGATTTCGCTGTGAAATACCCAGCAGCAGTAAGCACGGTCCACGCAGCGCATGGAAGGGAGCTCCGTTCACAAATATTGTTTGTTGCTGTAGCTGGAAAACAGGCACTCGATGGGAGGACTGACTAGTCAGCTAAGCGCAGGTTACACATCAGACCAGCAGCATCTTGTGAACTTAATTTGTGGAAACACTGTTGTACTTAGTGCTGTGATGTGTTAGTAACTGAAATGTCCGAGCCTTGAAATTCAAAGAGAAAATCCTGAAAATTGTGGAAGAGACCCGCAATATCAATGTTCAGATAGAGGTATGGAGGAAGGGCAGGTAGTTGTAGGAAGGGTTTCCATGGCAAAAATGTTGAAAGAGAAGTAGCACTTCTCTGTGTTGTGACACAACATCACCCTGTAAAGTGAACATCTACTCAAAGAAAGATACTTTAAGCCCTACAGATCATCTTGTGGGTATAAACACCTGAGGTGACAAGCTTAGTAACCATACAGACAGAAGTATCCATTAAGGACAAAGGAGCACACTGTAATATTCACTATCTATCAGGAACTAAAAGTTGACCGCTCCAGTTTTATTTTATAAGCTTTTTCATTCCAGCTTAAATATATACATGTATATAGTGCTTAAATGATGTCATTTCAATCTGCAGTGATGATTCACATCTGGGATGATTTTAAGATATTCAGAAGAAATGAATCAAACTTCAATTGCACTAAGCTAATTCCAGCTAAATCCTTCCTCTAAGTATTTCTTATTGATTTTAAGCATTCAGATAACTGACCGTTAAGAAACACTAGCTTCAGAGACTGGTGTTAGAGGATATTTTAATTTCCTGAAGTGGTAAATGGAATCGAACTAGGTGAATTGAGTAAGGAGAACTAGAACAATCAAGCTTCTTAGCTTGACAAAAAATGCTGCCAGTTTATGTCCCATTGGTGAATACCACATTTTCGAGCGAGCCGTCTGTTTGCTGAGGAGTAATAGGTAGTTTCCCAGACGTGATTAGTTGACACTTTGGGGGAGCCAATGAAACACTGATATTTAAGGATGGGCATCCTATCTAAAGATTTCCTTGCCCTTAAACTCTGCCCTTAAGATAAGCTAGTGTGCAAAATACGCAGTTGCGTCATTTGTTTGAATGACACAGATAGTCTTAGAGATGAAGTCTTTTGTTGTGATCTTTATAACTGGTATTGTGTAAGCAGCTTAAGGCTTCTTTTGCCTATGTAAGTCACCATATTGTAGAGAGGATTATAACTCTTACTTCATGTCACTATTGCTGTATAGCAGGCTTTTGTACAGAATCAGTGGAAGATAAAACCTGTTATAAAACTATATTAAGTTGTTAACTCAGTAAACAGATATGTATTGGAAGCTACATAAGCCATTTGTTATGACAAAAGTAGTTACAGCAATTACAGCAGAACCCAGCTCATTTAATTAGCAGTAAGTTTCAGGTTATGCAATTTGTCCTGCGATCTTATATTTAAAACATGCACTACTTATGCTGCAAGCCCCATATTTCAAGCTGTCTGGAACAACTTCTTGCACTTTAAAATGTAGTTGCGTTGTGTTCTCCTACCAAAATAATTGCAAAGCAGCAAGGGCTGGGTTCTCCTGTGTGGGCACAGGTGAGTGCCCATCCCTGGGCATTGCTAAGATCTCCTAGATGGGAGATCTTCTTCGTGGCAAGGTAGATGAGCACTAGAAGATTTCCTCAGAAGCGGAGGGTACTAGAAGGGAGCCTGGTTTTGACTGAAGGAGAGGACTTAGGCAGAATAGGTGTCGCGATCACTGCTTCCTCAGGGGAAGTCTCTCTTGCTTGAAAGCCATCACTTGCACCATGGGTTGCCATCGCCCACCGCTCCTTAGTTTCTGTCATGGAGAACTGAACCTGGTATGCCTTCCTTCCTGCGAGAAGGGTCCCTATTTCCTTCAGAAACCTTGCCCTCCAAGGAGAGGGGAGATGGGATGTTCCCCATGGAGGTCTGTCTGCACGGAGGGCTGGTGTGCCACTGAAATGCCTCAGTTACCTTGTTGTAACAGCTTCCCCCGTCTGCTCCGAGCCTTTCATTCGGTTCCTTTGCCAGGCTCTTCACAACTTCAATCTGCCTTCCTCTTCAACCTTCATGTTCCCTTGAACCCCTTCGATAAAGCCACCGTTAGCCCTCCACGCAGAGTCCCTGTGGCCAGGCCCACCTCTGTGCTCTCCTTCACGCCTGCTACTCCTTCCCGAGCTCCCTTCGTTCTTGTTATTTATGGCCTGACTTCCAAGACATTATAAATCTTACTTGTGGAAACTTATAAATCATACAGTCCTATTGTAAGGAAAAATGAAATAGTGTTTTTTGCAGCTTTCTAGACTTATGATTTCCTCACTCAGCCGCAGGATCTCTACTGGCTAGTTATTCCTCATATCTGTAATCTGCTTTGAAAAATAGGTTTTGCCCCAAATTGTTTATCAGTCAACTGAACTGGCAACATGCAAAGACCCGTTGCTCCACTGTAAGCTATTTCTAGAGCTCCAAACAGGAAAAAAAGCTGTACTTCTCGTCATTTCCATTCAAAAAATGTTTTTCTTTCTTTGCAATTTGCTTGCTATTAATGTGCTTGATGTCAGCAATGATGCAAAGAAAAAAAGCCATTAATATTCTCTGCAACTCAAAGCCTTCATCTTTTGTTTTATGAATTATAGTACAGGAAGTAAGATGATAGAGCAGTGTAAAACACTACTCTGGAAAAGCTGCTTGTATGGCTTATGGAAAACATGGAAGAATCCTCCTTTCTAACGTGGAATCTGAATAGATTAGTTTGGTTGTCAAGTTTACAATAAGATGCACAGCAAGTTTTTGGTGGTTTGTGTGTGTATTTTTAATGAAATAATGATCATAGATTTTGTTTGGTGGTTTGTTTTTGTTTTGTGGGTTTTTTGTTTTGTTTTGTTTTTTTTTAATATATAGACTTGAAGTGAAACACACAGTGAAACAGTTCCAGTAGGTCTTTGATTGCTTCTAGAAATAAATATGGTTTGTGAACTCATACATAAGTGCATGTTTACAGTGATTTTGGTGTGAAGATTTAGTAAACACTCAAAATATCTTTCTTGTTACAAAAACAATACATTGAGCTAATTAGTTTTGCATACAAAAGGAACTCAGAATAATTTCTTGTGAACCAGCAGGTGCAAATACTGCAGCTGAAGTTGAACTTTAGAGGGGAAAACAGTCGTCTTGGGTTGGATGAGTGATGTTGCTTATATTATCACTAAAATGAATTGTCTTAAAATCAGACTTGGGCATGTGTAGATGTGATGATAAAAGAAAGTATGTGTGAGAGAGAGAGAGAGAAAGGGAGAGAGAGGAACTGAGACTGAGAAATCTTACTTTCCTTGGGTTTACTTGTTAACAAGGTTTGTACCATGTTTCATGAAACAGAAGCTCTGCTTTTTTGGGAAACACTTTATGTTTTCTTGTGTTTCCAGTAAGAACGTATTAATTAGTTTTCCTGGCATTTCCAGTATTTAGCAACTCAAGGAGTTACGAAAAAGTAGCTTTTCTGCCACAGCAGAGAACATTGTGAGCAAGTAATGCTTCAAGTCATGCTCAATGGCAAGTAACGTTGGGGTGCTGTTTGAGTTACCTGCTCAGTGCAAAAGGTGTAAACAAAACTTCTATTCTCTTTGGCTGGCGCGCCAAACGCAAGTTCAGAGCTGTCTTAGGTTGAAGTCCAGCATGCTTCTGTACTTGAAAATTAGTATCTGTGAGGACTGCTGCATAATATAGGAAAAAACCTGAGCACATGTGAAAATTTGCAGCTAACATAAATAATGCTGATTCTTCTGGGCCCAAGCCCCGGAATGTCCTCGGTGGTCAGAGAAGGGTTATTTGGCAAAGGCGTAAAGGAGCAGCTGAGTGATGCTCGGTGGATATGGCGTTAGTCTTTTGCTCTAGCCCAGTGGGCTCTTACAATATATATGACATCAAGAAATACTGACAGGCTTTTTTTTTTTTGTTTTGTTTGTTGCTGTTAAGAGTACCAACAGCTACATTTTCCTTTATGTTTTTGTTACTTTATTATTACTATTTTTCTGCCTTTAAAAAGTGAAGGGGAACCCTAATTCATATGAAACATATTTCTGAAGGGAGGAGAGACAGTAATCTTATTCCCTACCAAACTGATGGTGAAATATAACAACAAATCATGCTGTTCTGGGAGGCAATACTGTCAAGAGAGTCATTTTACTTTCTGATACTTTAAAAGCACTTTTTAAAGCTGTTCTTACTGAGACACTTATAAAGGCAAAACAAATACAAGAAAAACACTTTCAAACAGCTAGCAGAGACAGACCTGCAAATAAACTAGGTCCAAAACCAGTCTTCAGTACTTCAGTTTACAGTTACGTTGATGTCCCTCTGATTCATAGCTTTGTGTGTGTATGTTTTTATGTAAGTATGTATGTGTGTGTAGGCAGGACTTTTAAATAATGTAGTGACACAGATGTATTACAGGATCTGTGGTCAAAATATTTAGAATATTTCTGTTAATATCCAGAATGTCCAGGAATTCTCTCTGATGTTGCCTTTCACCTTGTTATTGTTTGCATGTCTGCAAAACTGGGAGTAAACAAAGTGCTTGTATAGTAACAAAATTATTTGTCAGACAGTTATGCTTGTGTAAAATACCACCGTCACTTTTCCAACTTGTGCTAATTCTAGTAATTTTCAATGTATTAATTTTAAAATTATTTTTACTATTATAAAAAATTCCCCAATACATGTGGGCATAAATTTTTGTGAGGATACATTTTTAGTTTCATTTGAGAGTTTGCATATGTGAGCAACTGTAAAGGTCTGATATTCTTAAAACTGATACTATATGTTTTTCTTATTATAATAGTAGTTCCATGTCATAGACAGTAGTTCCCTTTGTTCCATCTTCTAAATTTCTTCAGATTGTCACTGCTTTAGCAATCCTTCCTAAGTCTGTTGAAATTAAAGACGTACAACCATTTAAAAACACTGTCAGAAAAAGTTAGTACAAGAAAATCGAAAGCTGAATGAGACAGATCTTCCAAGTCACTGTTCTGATTTCCCATTTCCACATGCAGCAGTCTTGAGTAGTTGTTTCATTCTCTAAACTAAAATGTTACTACTCCTTCTCTTTTCTGTTGTATTTTAAACTCCTCAGTAAACATCTTGACAAATATCTGCAATGCTGTTTTAATTTGGCTCCCTGTACCCAAATAAGTGTCTTTAGACCACTTGAATTCTTCAAGCTACCGTTTTTAAACATTTTACCATGAATAGTCTCATCTCTCCATCCAACAACAACAGAGTAAATCATATGATGTGTTGATTACAAAATATGATGTGCTGCATTACAAAAGCGGGCATTTTCTTTTCTGAAACAGTTGTTTGTTTTTTTTACACTTTCTAAAAATGTAGCCTATGGTATTTAAGTGAGCAGATGGACTAAAAGCATTGCCCAGGAATGCTATAATCAATTTGGGAGAATGGCTTACATAGTAATAACAACTGTTACATTGCTGCTTGCTTTCTCGAAAAAAATTAAAACGAAACCACCACCCAAACAATCACCACCACCCCGCAAACCCCACATATAGCAAGGTTGTTAGAACCAATAGAGCCTAACTATACATTGCTGTTTATAACGATAGTGGTGAGTGCTCTCATGTTCTGCTTAGCCATCTAACATTGCTGGTTAATGACGGTGCTAGCATGCTTAAGTGTTTTGAGCTCTGTTAGATGGCCAAGGTAGCGGCCCCAAATTATGGACCAAAAGTTATATTATCTAATTAATAACCCACATCTTTCCAAAGAGGACAGGTAGCTCCGGTTTTCAAAGCTTGAGCTTTAACATTACTTTGTGATTATTATTTGTTTCTTGTTTTATTTATTGTTTTTTTCCATGGGAACATATCATTCCATGTAAGGCTACTCATTTTGGGCTGTTGTTATGAATCCTACCTTTGCCAAGCTGTGGTGGAGAAACCGCAGCATGCTGTGCCTAGCAATTAGCTCCTGGAGTACAGTACCTGCATTTGCCAGTACAATCTCCTCCAACAGACACATAAAATTCTATCAGGGGTCTGTCTTTTGGGGTGGGTGTGTTTCTTTTCAAGAGTTTTTACTCTTTGCTAGCTGATTAGCATTTTCTCTTTTTTTCCTTGGTCATTTTGTGGAAAGCTGAACTTCACAAAGACAGGTACCTTTGATATTTTCAGTGAATGTTTTGTTTCACTTGTCTTAAATGATCAGAAACTGGTTTTGGTGAGATGGATTGTCCTGTGGTGGTACAGATAGAAGATGACTAGCAGTACTAACTAATTCTTAGGTGCCTTAAAGCAAAGATGTGGATCCCAGTTCATGGCCATTTTTGGTCATTTTACTACATTGAAGAAAAGTGTGTGTGTGGTAGTCCGTGAGTGTCCCCCCCTCCTTTTTTTTAACCCTCTCTCTCTCTCTTTTGTTTTTTTTTCAAGTTGACATTCTGTAGGGTTGTTTTCCTAGGATGAGTTGTTGGTTTACTTTCAGATTTATATGATTTATCAAGGAGTAATTCAGAACTTTGTATTGAGCATCACTTGAAGTGCAGCATGTCAATCCAAAAAGAAATGCTCAGCAGCACTGAAACTTTGAAGAAATCCTGTTTCCTAATAAGTACTAGTCATCATTTTTAAACTCACCTAGAAGATGAAAGTCTTGTTTAGAGTGCAAATGGAAACAAAGGTGAAATAGCACTTGTTCACATTATTCAACTCAGTAGCAGGTAGCTACTTGCAGTGCAATAGAACTTTAGCTTTTGAAATGTAGAAAATGTAAATTAAAATTATGGTGACTTAAAGGGTGTATTAAAATTATGTGTTTTATATTGCATAGCATTCTTGGATAAAATATCTGAAATATAACATTATTATGAATGAAATATAGCAGTCAGTTTTAGCAAATGTGTATTAGAAAGCATGGAAGAAGTACATTATAGCAGAAGTATGGTTATTAGGCTTAATTATTTTTAAAAATAAAACGACTTTAAACAATTCTGACAGCAGTCTAGATACAGTGTTATTAGGAATTTGCTAAATCTGCTGGAACTATAAAGGCTTAATGTCTACCTGAGAGTTCACTAAGATTTTGAGGTATGAATCATGGTATAGTCATCATGTGTCAGCCACTTATCATTGCCAGAGTCTGATTATTTTAAAAATATCTATTAAAGAATTAATGATTTTTCGTCTTGACTAACATAATTCCCGTTTTCATGATCTAACTAAATGTTTTCCCTCTGAGCTTTGGTGGTTTGCAGTGCTTCCACCAGACGTATCAGCTAGCCAGTCATCTACCTCATGTCTGGTCATCTTAATAATCCAAAGCTTGTTACTCATTTTTTTAATCCAATTTAATGCTGCCCTCCTTGTTTTCAAAGATGTCTGTGGCATTACTTCATAACTATGTTTCTGATGAAAGTTTGATCTTGTGCTTCTTTCTCCTTGACTTTTTATGAATCCTTTCCCTTTGGATTTTTTGTACACCTGTGGAAACCTTCACCCGGAAGCATTCTCACTTTCATGATCATGCATCTTCTAAATATTTTTCCTTCTTTTGCTTGTTATGGTTTCTCTTTAAAAGGAGTATCCTGTGACTCTGTATTGAATGAATGGTATAAAAATATGCACAAATTTGCATAATTGCTGCTAGGTGTTCTTCAGGAAGTCTTCACTCTCTTTAAAGTAGTCTGAGAAATATTTTAGGTTGTTGTCACCTTTCCACTATTATAAAGAAATAAAATGCACAGAAAGAGTAATAAGATTTAACTTTTCTGCTGGTGTATGTAACTACCTTCAAATGCGTTGGGTTCAGAAGGAAGAGGAAATAGGTAAAAGAGAGAAATACAAGGAAACTCTATTTAACTATTGTCCAAAGGTCATGTTTTGCAGTGGCTATAATATGAATGGAAAAAGGAGAATACGATGCAACCATATTCTTTATGAGATTTGCCCACAGGTAGCTCTGATGTGAAAGGGCTGATGGTGTTACTAGCCAGAAGAGACCTGCTATATTATGACTCAATCTTCTAATTTTTTCTGAGCTCTTAATTGGGCATTAAGTTCCTTTAGCCATATCAGAATTTGCCTAGATCATTGGCTTGATAGGACATAAGAAGCCATGTCTGTCCCTTATGTAGCTCCATTGACTTCCATGAGATTGCAGTGGGGAACAATTACTTTTATTAAAATTATATTAGTGCTGCATATCGAGGGATGTATGTGTGTTGACATAGCATTAAAGTTTAAGAAGATTGGTTTTATATATAGAAAATGAGGATGTATTTTGAGATTATTCCCTCATGAAAAGAAATTTTTTTTACTCAAGGTTTAAGTTTTGTTGAGACCAGAGGCTTTTTTTAGCAGGGTGGGTTTGTACTGCAAACAGAAGCGATTAGCCTTGAACAGACTCTGTCAACAGCCCTGCCAATGGAAGAGCACTCCTTAATCTAATCAAGCCAAAATCATTGATAGTGTAAACAGTTTAAATAGTTAATGAGATTTATTTTACAAAATGCAAGCTAGTGGATTTTCATGTGGACTTCTTGTGGACAGAGGACTGTCTGTCCACCACCTGGCTTTTAAACCAGCCAGTTAAGGTGCTGAACTGTGCCATGCATCACAAACAAACCTGTCTTATCTCCTGGTATCTAAATATTGGGGTAGACTGCAACACCCTGACTTTCCTGGTATTGGTATCTATGTTAAAGCAAGACTTAACTCTACCTACGCCACCACAAGTGTGCTCTGGCTTCCAGTGTAGGCTTACCTTAAACCTATCCATCTTAACAGCAATAAGAACCAATCAAATAGACTTGGCTGAAATAATGGGTTGCAGAACAAGGGGAAAGGAGGTAATTACATTACTTTGCAACAGAGACATTAATAGAGTCTGAATAGCTTGGTCAGGCTTGTAGGTAATCGTTCTTAAGCTACTCAGTTATTTTTATTCCTTGACAACAAGAATAATTTAAGTAAGATTTTCTTTGCATCTTCTATTACAGAGGCAAATAGAGAAAAAACCAATTCAAATAATGGAGAAAATAATTTAAAAGGTCAAAGTGTGTTTAAATTTGTCTTCCACAAAGTTCTTAATATAAAGTTTTCTTTGTTTGACTGAAGAGTTGATCTTTCCTATGGCCACTTCCTGTGGCCTGAAAGTCTCCTCAATCTTGGTTCAAAGATGAAGGTCCCATGGATTTTGGAATAGTTCCAATAATAGTATCAAATGTTCTTGGTGATTCCTAACTGCCCTTAAGCTCCCCTTTCATCAGTGAAGTCCTGCTGTGTTAGTTCTTTAGAAAAAAAATCCTCAAACCCCCTGCAAACAGGAAGATTAAAACCAGCTGATGTTGGGTTGGTTGGATACAGCTACCCTTCAACTGCTGAAAGTCCACGCAGATAACATGTCAACCAAAGAGCTTCATAGCCTCATTTGCAACAATGATGAGACTTAGTGGAAAGCAAAGATCAGAATGTAAATACTTATGTCCGAAACAGTGACCATGAAAATCTTGATTCAGCCCCTAGCGACTTTGTAGGTGTCATAACCCTGTAAACATCTTAAGGGATTCCCCCCCAAGTTCTCTTCATTTCTGTTGGTGTATATGACAAAGTGCCTCCTTCTTAACATGGATAAGTATCTTGGCACTCAGCTCATGGTTAAGCCTGATAAGATTTGTTAAAGTAAACCAGCCTTGCCAAAAGGCTTGATTCAGTCATTAGCCGTTTTCAGAGTTGGTTATCACACAAAATTTGAAAAGAAACTAAATACAGCTTCTGTACTGGGAAAGGGAGGAGAAGATCCCCTCTTCTCTACTTGTTCAGTGGTTAAAATACAGCCTCAGGATTATCTGGCTCACAGAAAGATAGAATCTCTGTATTATACAGTCATGATGCTCACTTAGGAAAGGGCCACCTAGATTCTAGACTGCTTCTGGTGAAGAATGACGAAGGAAAAATTTTAGAACTGTGGGCACAAGGCTTGCACTTCATTACTCATGCTCAGACATGAATTATTTTTCTTGAGGGTGCCTAACACCCAGTGTGGTGTGCAAGATACCCTCCTGGAAAATGGGACACAGGCTGGAGCCCACTGGGCCATGCAGGGAGGTGGGCCTTGTTCTGGTGTGGGAGCTTCCTCCGGTTTTGGAAGGCTGCAGAAGCCATCCCTGCCCAGGTATGTCCTGGGGTTGCCCCTGGGGTGGCATGTTTTTGGGAAGGACAGGAAGCATGTTGCAGCCGTGATAGGAGAAGCACTGAGCTGCGAGGCTTAGACCTGCCAAGGATGATGTGTCTCTGCTTATGTCCAATGGCAGGAGTCGGTCAGGGGTCCAGGAGACCCCAGCCATGGCTAGAGGGTGAAGAAGGTGTCAGTAGAAGGTTTCTGCCTGCAACTTGGCGAACTTAGACACCCACCTCTGGAGCTAGTCCTGGTTCTTTTTCCAGTATGCCTGATTTTAGGGAGAAGTTTCAGCAAAATACCATGTTCTGTTTCAGGTCCAAGGGTCACTCTAAAAGCTGCTGTGCTCTTAGATCTGACAGAAAAATGCATTATTAAAAGTGATAGGAATGAGTCTCTCTAAAAACAGAAAATAGGGAAAAGTAGATTTAAATGCCTGCTTTGATATCATTGACATTTTCCCTACTTCAGCAAACCCTCTTCTCCTTGTCCCTATGTCTGTTCCTTTTAGCAAGAAGGGATAGAGAATTTTTCCGAAAGAGAGGTGAAAGTGAGAACAAATTTCAGAGCAAAAGTTTTGATAAGCAGTTACTTAGAAAAACATACAAAATATAATGTCTTTGCCAAATTTGCCAAAATAGCTGGAACAAAGTTGATTGGAATTTTCAAGATGATTCACATTTTTACAAAATATTTTTTTAACCAATAAAGTAGATTAGTAGTTTGTATAAAGCTAAATAAAATGATTTCTAGTTAAAGAATTTAATCAATAAAGGGCTTAGATAACACTTGTTTGTATACAAAGTCTTGGTAAATTGGTTATGTGTGTAATTTGTTTTCCCCACAGCTGCCTGCTAGTGCAGTTTTAGTGACAACCTGTTTACGTTCTTTCTAATTGTATGAGTAAGATCTCAGATAAACATCACTTATATAGCAACTGAATAATTATTTGACCATATTTTGCATCTTTGATGAAACCTGAAGAAAAAAATCAGCTAATGATGCCACTGCTGCCAGAACCAATTATCTCTCTGCAAAACCAAAACTTCAATGCTCTGAAGCTTTGCCTATAAGAACTATCTCTTTCCATGTAGGTACCTATTCTTACTGTTACATTGATAATTAAGTTCATAGATCATACAGAAAACAGTACATGATTTTAACAAGCGGTCTTAAATGGGCAAATTAACAAGTAGAAAGAAAGGTATTAGGCTTTTATCTAACATCAACATTGCATGAGAGAGTATCCACTCTTCTGGGAATAATTAGTTTGTTTAAACCTGTTTAGATTTAAAAGTGTCATTTGTATTAATTGAGTGTTCAGAATTCTGTTCTTACCTTTTCGGTCCTTCTTTTCATTGCTTTACAAAGCAATAGATATTAAAGATTGATTAAAGACCTGTTCCTCTCTATTTTTTTTTTTTACAAAGTTTTCTTACTTCTGATGTAGTAAAGAAAGCATTTGTCTCAAGGAATCAAGTCAGTCAGTTCTATAATAAATATATTTGTACATACTCAGCTCAAATGGCTATTTGTGCTTCATCCAGCAAGCATTTTCAATCTAAAATGGTATTTGTCCCTTTTAACCAGCTTTAGGTCCTAATTGATGGCAATATCTGCACGTGACTCCATGACTACCATGGGGAATTTCAATTCCTCTATTAGTTAAATAGCTGCATTTGGGTAGTGCATACTCATCACCAGCACAGAGTCAATGAGGAAGCTACACTGGCCAAATCAGTCTTTGTTGCACTTAGACGGCATGTTGTAAAAAATCAAAGCTAATCCAAAATGCTTAGCAATACCAACAGCTAACAAATTTCTTTATTAACTGTGTTCTGCGTAATGCAATCAATAGTAGCATGTGCAATAGTTATGACAATAATCATACTCTCACATAACTAATCCTAGTCTTTTTTCTGTTAGTTTTCAGTAACCTATACATATAGGTGTGTATAGATACATGTATTTACATACATACATATATGTCTATTATAAATTTCTTGCTCCTATATGTGTTTCAGTTAGTCTTTCCCTACTGAGTCTTGCTAATGCCTTTTCGATGTGTTTTTTTGCCTTCAAAAAGTGGCTTTTTTGGTAAATCCTCCTCTCCATAGATTTGATCGCTAGCCACATGTTCTTCGACTTATCAAAGGGGTAAAGATACCCCTTCAGAGGGGTATTAGAATCAATGGTAATTAGTCAGCGCTGTATTTAACATCACATAGTCATAGCAATTCCTTCTATTTTCTTTATTTTTTTGTTGTTGTTGTTGTTGTTGTTTGGGGTTTTTTTGGGTTGTTTTTTTTTTTTTTTGTTCTGTATCCTCTAGGTTAAGATTAGCCTGTAAGTGAGTACCTTCAAAGGGTAGCCAGGTAGTAAAAAAAAAAAAAATAAATCTTATTTTATTCAGTTCCTTCCCATGTTTTCAGACTGGTTACTGAAACCAGAGTAGCTGCTCATCTGTGTTCCCCTTCAGTTCGAGCGCTGCTTTTGGAATGAATGCACAAAAGAAAAAAAATGACCTCTTTCCACCTGCACTTTCAGAGAACAGCTAAACCATCAAAAATATGCAGATTACTCTGAGAAAGCTCATTGGTTTAGGAATATCCTTAAGATGCCTGTTTAGTGAATGAAGCCTTCAGTGTTCCATTAGTCATCTGTCTGAGGATATGAAGTTTATTTGTGAATTATTAGAGGTTTGATCTATCTTAAAAAAGAAAAACAAAAACTTTCAAGCCTGAAATCAAAATCAGATTTGCATTGTTTAAAAATGTGGAGCTAATGGTTTCCTATAGAGGAAACACCTGTTACTAGTAGAGAATTAAAGCAATGTTCCAGATCCCATGAAAGTGAATAAAGAGCTCAAGGCACCACTCAGACAAAAAGCCTTCAACAAAATTCAGCAAAGACTATCAATCACACCAGAAAGCCTTGATGAAATGTTTTCATTACTTCTAAACAACAAAAGGTGTCTTTCGGGGGGGGGGGGGATTAAAAAAAAAAATCCTTGGGGATATTTCAACTGATTAATTATACAAATAAATTGTCTCTTTAGTAACAAAGTGGTTACAAACAACATTGCAAATATAAACTTTAATGTTCCTCTCAAACTTCAGGATGCAGGCATTTTGATACTGGTGGAAAAATTTAAATTTCAAAGCATGTTCTTCTTCACTTTTAGTAAATGCCTGCATATTTAGGAGGAATAAAGTCATTGAAGGGAAAGCTGAGAAAAGCTATCATAGGGGGTTTTATTCTTCAACTCCAGCTCCTGTTGATTGGTATCTTACCTTGAAATTCATCCCATTGATCAGCTGTAATGATTTACGTAGTTAGACAGCACTCAGGATGAACAATGTAGCAGATTTCAGCCCGTAATTCCCTGAAATCAACAGAAATCTGTATGTGCACTCAATGACTATTGTAAAGGATGACTCCTCCTAAAGCAAACATGAGGAAATGTAAAACTTTTACACTGAAAGCTGCCATAATAGAAGTGGCCAGGGACTAATGGAAATGAATTCCCTATTTTTTGTAAAAGTTTCAGCAGTATCATATCCATGATTTTTTCCTTAAACTTTTAAGACCAAAAGAAACGAATACAATATTTTTCATGGCTCACGGCACAACTGATAAACATATAACTTTATTAGCTGATTTCAAATTAAGTCCACAACTTCTGGTTGAGCTAGAGGATATTGTTTAATAAGATATCTAATCTTTTTTTAAAGACTTCATGTAACAGAGAATTGACTGCTTCAATAGATAAGTTGCTCCAATGTCATTATTATTAAATATTTGCACCTGATTTCTTGTCTGAATATATCTACTGTCAGTAGCTAGACACTGCAGCGTCACATTGCACCAGTGTCTGCATCGAAGTTCCTTTATTAAAAACATATTTTCTCATATATATTTAGAATAACTTTTTTAATAAATGAAGTAGATTAGTTTTTCTTGAGTTTCTCACTGTAAAACAAATTTCCTAGGCAAACCATAACTGTTAGTTTTTCAGTCTTTTAAAATGTAGACATTACTTTGAAACATGAATACTGGATATTATAATGATGACATCATTAAGATAAAAAAGAGTTTTGTCAATGTATGTTCTTATCCAATATTCTCCAACTGTTTATCAAAGCTTTGGGGTTTTAAGGTGTATAGTTAATATATTTTGATAGTCTAGAGCAATTATTTAAGATAAAAGATTACTTCATATGACTTATCTTTAATATGATGTCTTGTAAATAATACAGAAAAACAGAGAAGGAAAATTACATAGCCCAGTACAATAAATTTTAGTTACGTATTTACTCCGATGCTTTTTGATATTATTTATCAAAAGCTGAAGTTCAGAAGTCTTAGTTGTGTACTTCTTACTGTAATTTTTTATGTACCACTATCTCTGAATTTTGTGGGCTTGGGGACACTTGAATTGCGGATGTTCACAAGGTTCCTGTACACTAATATGTGTGCACCATTACACTCCAGACGGAAGCTTTCAACCTTGATTCCTCTTAAAATAGCTTCTGTGTGTGCTCATGTCTAATTACAAAGTAATTTCTCTATCTCCACGAAGAACAGTCTTACCTACTTTGCCAGCAGTTATTTCTCTGTTAAAGCAGAGGATCCCTAGTTCAATCAACTCCTCGAACTGCATAGTTTTTATTTCACCCCCATTGTGGGGTGAGATGCGATCTCCCCAAAGGACCTGCCCCGGCTCACATGCATTTGAGGAATCAGCCACTTCTGTGCACCACACATGTTGTTATAATGGCCACAGGAATGCAGTAGTTGCAAGGAATTCTTACATATTCTGGCTTGTGCTTATGAAATGAAGAAACAAAAAACATTAGATGCTCTGAACTGTATTTCACTACAAATTGCATATATACAATATATTAGTAAGCGTGAAGATAGCCTTTTCTGTTAATCTTTCAGCTATCGTAAATACCTGAAAAAGGTATTGAAAAATATCAAATTCTGTGAGGTTCCAAAGCTGCAGCAGACCAGTGCTTAGCTGGCCTTTAAAAATTATGATATTACAAACTGGAGAACAGCATATATGTTTTTCTTTTTTCCAATTAAGAACCTATTGTACCTTCCCATCTTATTTGATTCTGGTTTTGTTCTTTTCTGAATGACAGAGTCATTCAGATAGAATGGATAGGTAGGCATTCAGCTAGATAGATCGTAATAAAGATAACAAAAAAGGTTTAAATCTACATTTCACAGGAGATATCCTCTAGAAAAATTATGGAAAGTTATGCTGACATCCATAATACTGGGCTGAACAGTACAGTTTAAGAATATTGAAAATTAATGTAGGTAGTTAACAGATCTCTACTGAATACCTGTGAATGGTACAAATAATATACATTAATAATAGTGAGGATAAATGTATGTCTAACTCTCCCCTGGGAAATAGATTTTTTACATGTCACTGAGTTATCACAGATGCTGTCAGGGCCGCAGTTTACTGTGTAAGTAATTTTGTAAGTGAGCATTGCACGGCTTAACCTTGAACAGCAAATTGACTAAAATTATTTCAGAAATGTGTAGGAAGACCTACATATGATGCAAAAGTCTCCAGGGTTCTAAATAAATTAATTACTCTTTTAAAAACACACCCTTCTACTACATTCATGAAGGTTATTCATCTATCATTTCCTTGATCAAAACTGCCTTTCTCCAAACAAAAGGACAACTGTTTTCCTAGGCAGCAAATACAGTACAGACTCATGAAAAATATATTTTCACTTGTGTGAAATATTTGAGCCTTTAACACTATGGGAGTGCTTATAAATCAAATTATAAAATAACAGTATGCTTAAAGTTGAATCAGGCGAACATATACATATATATAATAAAAATGAAAATCCTGTCTATTTTATTATTCCAGGCTACTTCTGTATATTGTTTTTATTATTTTCTTGAAAAATCTATGCAGAAATATTGATAGATATGATATTGATAGCTATGATAAATGGTGTGGACCACTTCTGGTAGTACGAGTTCCATCTTGTCTTGCGAAGTGGACGCTGGATGTCCTATACTGTGCATTGCAGGGCAGGGAACTGGTAAACTCTTGGCGCACTCGCAGCTTGGAAGAGATTACGCTTGCTCTCTAAATGGATGTGGTCTCTGCCCCGGACCCCTCTGCACTGCCACGTCCTACATGGTGTGATGGGTTTGGTCAGCACGTGGCACTCAGCTCCAGTGTCACCCTGACTGGCATGTAACACGTGTCTACCATATGTAACTGTATGTCATAAATTTTGGCAGTCTTTAGCAACAAAGGTTTGATTCTAGGTTAGGCATTAGCTGAAATAGCCTCCTGAAATAGCAGCATAACACTTCATAAACTGTCCCATTGCTGAGGTGGAGGAGCTTGGTCACAAACTCAAATATCACACACAAGTGTTTTGCTGGGTGAGACCTAATAGCTATATGAACTCATAATTTTCATGATCTGTGAAAACTTCCCATTTCTCAATATCAAAATTATTTTCCTCACCACAGATTTTCTAGTCACAGACCCCACATTCTAGAAAAAATGAAAGTAGGATAAATTTGCTTTCCTTAAACAAAGACACAATGATGAAACAACTGAAAATGTTAAAATATCATTTAACTTTTGATTGTAGGTGATCTGTAGTTTGGAAACCAAAAGAAAATCCTCACTGGATCATTATTCCCTTGACAAATTAATTCAAAGCAGATGTTTTCCGGAGGGCAGCCCAAGAGATAGAGGTGTGTTATATAGTAGGGGTGTTATACAGTACGCTCTACCTTCTGTTCCCTATTCCTCTGATTTTTATTTTTTTTTTAAACTGAGAAAAAACCCCCATCCTGATGGTTAAATCAAACAAACCCTTTGTTTCAGTTTCTCACTTTTTTCCCTCAAAAAAAAGGTTATTTAAAGGCAAAAAGAAACCCAGGACAAAAAATATTTCATAGGACAGATAGAAATGGTATGAAATCTAAACACTGAGTACTTAAAAATCATCCACTGATCACATTGGCTTTCAATAAGAAGAGTTAGACTTTCACATCTCTTTATACCAGTATGTAAACTTTAATTTTTTTTTTATTATTTATTTGAAAAGTTTATAAGTTCCTTTATATTTTATAGTCATTTATACCATGAAATTATAATTACAACTGGTGAATTATAGATGTAATTATGTTGCAATTACTGTAATGAAGACAGCAATGGCAGTGAAGAATTGGTTTAGGACAACTCGGTAAATGCAACTGAAAACAAACAAAACAGGAAAAGAGGATCATTTTATGCCACTAGTGAAACTGTAGTAATACACTGCATTTTCAAGCTAACAAAGGAATTTTTCGGTGTTGAACAGTCTATAGAAATAAACAAAATCTCCAAAAAAGTGACTGGGGATGGTCCTGAAAGCTAATAGATCCTTAAACAGATGCTCTTTAAAATAACAGACTTCTGTGTGAGGCGCGAGGCTGGGATTCTGGCAATTAATGAATGTTTGTTTCTTCCACCTATTCTTATGTGGGTTTCTACTATCTTTTTTTTGGTCACCTATTCTCCCTAAGAGATTATTACACATTCTGATATGTTGATAGCAATGTTTGCTGTTGCCATGTCCAAATTAACTGTGAACTCTTCAGCCTTATTTTACAATTGATGACAAAAGGCTAATTCTTAATCTTGGAGAGCTGTATTCTTGACAGCTATGTCCTGGTTGCTAAGGCAGGGTTTATCAAGACCTATTTATCAAAATCCCATGCAGGAAGGCTGCAGAGTCATGCATAGGGAAAAAATAATGTGCAGGCAACTGCAAAGCTTACCTGTGAAGTTCTTACTTAGGGAGGACTGAGGGAGTGCTGTGGATGGAGTAACTTGCTCAGCTTTTGGACAGACTTTTCCACTAAATAATTTGTTTAATTTGTGCGTTGTGCATTTGTACCCTTCTTGCGTGAATTCTTATTTTGTGCGTGCAGACCATCGGTCACATTGGTGGTTAGCATGCTGGAGATACCTTCGCTTTTCAAGTGGCTTATGGATAGCAGTTTAGAAGTCACTGTCCTAATTTGCGGTACAGTAATTCTTTCACAGTAAACAAAGGCGTAACTGCCAGTCCTGAATTCTTGAGTATACTTGTTTCAGTTGAGGAAACTGGTTTAATCCCTCCAGCTCTGAGGAAGATTTCTCATACCATATGCCTTTATTTGTCCACTAGGGATTTAAATCCCTCAGCTAATCTGAGGCTGTCGTATGGTTGAAAACAGGCTGGGAGGGGCTCTCTTCTGGAATAAAATGCGATTACACTAGATATATCAACTTTCATGGTTCCCTGATCCCCTTTGTAGCTGTGTCGTGTCGAGCTGTGAAGTTCAGTTCAGCTGTGGGATGATGTGCCTGGGAATCATCATTCCCATACCTTGTCATACTGTAACACCTGGACTTCCCTGGGAGCGGAGAATCTGTCCCCAGGTTTTTCCCCCCAGAATTCAGTTCAAGATCACTAATTGCACTTGATAAGAAATACTAGAGAATCTTCAATTAGCAAGGGCTTCTCTGTTTACTTATTTCAGAGTCTCAAACACAGTTTTGTCATGACATTGTCCACACGGTGAGATTGTTTTCTACTTTCATTTGTCAGAAATAACCCACAGATTTTGATGTATTAATCTTCATGTGTTCGGCAGTAACCAGTCTGTTGATTTATAATATCAAGGCAGACTATTGGCCTGTTTTGTTTTTTTTTCTTTCCCCTGCTATGTTAGACAGCCTGGAATGCCATCTGCTACTGGGATTCTTATCCCTTAAACTAAATGTGTAATTCAAGTATACAATACAGTATTGTACTTCTGTCTTTTTAAACTGAACAGCTGTTGGGTACAAAAGATATACTCCAACAGTGTTGTTTTAAGTATGTTATCTATTAAATATCAATGAAGCCACACATTGTTTAGCACCATTATCAAAGATGAGATTTTTCTCCAAGTAATCACACTTTGGGAAATAAACAATCTGCAGCACATTTGATAGCATCCAAACCAAGGTGTGGAATTTCATTAGGCTGTTGGGTGTATCTAATGTTCTCATTTATCAAAGCTTACAGAACAACGAGGTTCATTCACTTGAAATGGGACATTTCTGTACTTAAAATAGAAATACTAAGGAAAAATGTGAAATGATTCAGGCTAAAGAGGGAAATGGGAACTACTGCAATATAAATTCTTGAATAAATTAAATAAGTAATGAGTAAAGAACATCTTCCATCTCTATTGGTTGTAATTAATTCTTGAGAGAAATTCTTAGTTGGCTGAAGGATTTAAGTGAATCACATACCCATTTTTTGTACTTAAAGGAAATGTTCTAAATAAGAATAACTTTTGATAACACAGATGTTTGGTATAAGTTAAAAAAAAAATTAGAAGTTCAAATCAAACAAAAAAATACTCTTCAGTTTGCTTGATGTGCTAGTTACTTTTAACCTGGGCAGGATTTTAGGAGTGTCAGTACAATAAGAACCTGATAGAAACATATCACTATACACTGTGTCATATGTAACGTGTGGGCATATGTCATGTCTTGTTAGCATATCAGGAGTTAGGTTCCAGAAAGAATATCTGGAGAATTTTATAAGAGTGTTAATCAGAGAGAGCTGCATATTAATCTTCTGGATAAACAAACCTGACTCATTAGAAGCCGTACCCCCAGCAGGGAGAAGAATGGCAGGTATCTGGGAGAGGAAGAGCCATTAATCAGCATCTAGGATTAGTTTAGAAATTTGTTTGTCAGAAAAAAAACCCTGGGAGTTGCTCCTTTGCAAGAAACAAACCCTTGAAGGACTACTTAAACATTTTATTAAATAAATATTGGATGCAAATATATATAAATTGTCTTTGGAGCCAAGATTAGATGCAAAAGTGTTTCTTATGCCACATGCCCTAGTCAATGCAATACAGAATCTTGCTCTCTCTCTGTGGCAAAATATGTGATTTTTTAAAAAAATTAAAATTTAGAAACTAAAGAAATACCCTTCACCCTGTCTTTCACCTACTGCAGGGGAGCTGTAGTATTCTCCTGAGATGTAGATTTGAACTCTTTCAGGCTGAAGAAGCCATTGAATATATCTTCAACATGCTGGCATAGGGATTTGGCACCTGAGTTAGCATTTAAAAACTAGGGCATTTCTACAGCTTCCTCCTTCACATATATTATTGAATGTACGTAGCCCATGACTGCTGTTTCTGATGTAATTCACTCCTGTCTGTTAAGGAACTTTAAGATGGCAGAAATGTTTCTCATTTTCAAAAATAAGCACAAGTGTTTTCCTTCATTAAGTACAGGAAGACAATTCTCAACACAGATGGAAGCAAACATTTGCTGCTCAAGAAAAAATTCTTAAGTGAAAGAGTATAGGCATCCATAGATACCATCTTAAACGGTTTTTGCAAATTGGGCTCCTGGAGTTATTTTCCCCAATTCTACCCAAACTCCTTGTTAGGGACCTTAATTTGTATGGGAATCTGAGAGAGTATAGTCCAATTTCTCAAAGGTATTTAGGCATCGGAATCCTACTGTTATCAGTAAGAGTTGGGTACTGAAGTACCTTTGAAGATCTGAGCCTAAATGACTCTCTTCAACACGATACAGAAAGTCATCTGTACAGCAGGAAATTAAACTGATTTCTCTTGGGGCTGCTGCTGTAACCCCAGGATCTTCCCTCTTGTTGTCCCTGTGCAGCTCTGAGAGGAACTCCCTTTGATACCTGTGAGATTAGTCAGCTCTAGACATGTAAGAAGTTATTACTGTTTGTATTACAAAAAAAAAAAAAAAAAAGTGAAACCCAACAAAACATGGCACTTTTGGATGCCAAACGTTGTTCCACAAATTGAAAAAGCACAGGGTGAGAACTAGTCTGGGGGTGAAATGAATCAGGCTGCGCTGCTGAACTGAAGCTGCTCCAGGCAGGGAGGTGGACGGAGATAATCCAGGGGTTTCTGACTTTAACATCAGGTCAGGAATTAGGTGACTTGCTGGAGAATGTCATTAGAGAAAACCCAGGCAGTCTGGGTATAATAAACAACAAAGCCCTAAATCCAGAGGACCCCATTAACACTCAATGTGTCTTTAAAAGTATTAAGGCCTAACAACACCACAGACTACTTTGTATTTTAGCTGTAAGATGCTCAGGAGTATTAGGCGTAAAGCCAGCATGAGAATCTGCCATGTGTTAAAGATTATCTGACTGTTTGTAACATTCAACCACTCCTTCCTAGCCTGTTTCCCCTTAAATATCTCCCATATTACGGTGGCTAATTTTAAAGCAAATACAATAATTCCGACTGTGAAAGCATGACAGACTCTGGGAGTTTGGTTTCTTTCTGGAAGGAAGCAAAAAACTAACAGTATGTAGTCTGCCTAAGACAAAATAAGAGATTATTATTGACTGAAACATCTTAATTCTTAAAGTTTAACATCTTTTACTGGAAAACATACATAATACTTTAAAACTTGAAAATATAAATTTAAAAAGAAAATTAAAATGGAAAACATTTGGTTCCCAGAATGATGAAATGAGTTATTTTGACATTTATAGAAATTGCTTACACTTATAAAATGATATTCCTGTAAAACTTACTTGATTTGTGTAGTGTTTAATTTTCCAGAGACATGACTAGTCTGTCAGCATGTTCTACTGAAATGTCAGGGATTCATATTAAAAGTAGTAAATAACATATTTACAAACACAAGCATCTGAAACAAAGCACAAATAAATGACACCTAATGGTAGCTTTTCTGACATTATGTAAAGTAACAGTCGAGAGTTGTTTACTGCTCTGTGATTTTACTATTAGGTGAAAAACCAATTTTACAATCATCACAATAAACTTTAGGAAGGAAGCTAAACTTTTTAATAACTGGTTGCAAATGACACAAGGAGCTTATTCGCCATGAGCTAAAATATAGTATTCATCTTCACGGTCGTTAAAGTTTGGCAAGTTAGAGGGTAGTCATTTAAATATAATGAGTCCTATCTAGGAAAAAAGCGAGAAGAAAATTATTTTATATTATGGACTGGAAGAGTATAATAAAAACAGTAATAATCACCTTTTCTTGATAAATGAGGTTTCCAGATTTGGAATACGATTACTCCGGGTTTTACAACCTCACAATATAGACCCGAGGGGTAGTCTCAAACAGGGCCAGGCACAAACAGGGCCGCCGAACTTCCCTTGCCTCGCGTCACTCCAAAACTGCTCACCTCAGAGTTTCTCAGCGCCGCTTCTGACGCGTGCGGTGCTGGCGGGTGACGTTGGCGGGTGACATCAGTGGGTGTCTGGGGCAGTTACCGCTGCCGCGGGAGCCGTGAGCAGCCCTGTGCGCGTGTGCCTGTGGGCTCCGCAGCTCCGGGCAGAAGGGGTGGGCGAGCACCAAGCGCTCTTCTGAACCCCCAGGGCCAGGCGGTGGGCGTCCTCCGGCCCCTCCGCTTGGTGCTTTCTCACAAGTACCCGAGAAAACAGAGCACTCTCTTCCATGCTGTGGAAAGTGGAAATCAAAATTAAGAACTTGACCGCATTTGCAAAACTCTTGATTTTTCACTGGAGGTAGCTCATGCCTTCTGTGTAACGCTGGTGACAGCAACGTCTGTGCAGTTCCTTCATGATCCTTCACTTGATAATAATTTGAAGGAATAGCCAAAATAATTTGACATGATGGCGCAAGGCAGCTTCCCAGAGCAGAGATGGTTAGAAGCTATCTAAAATGCATTTAGTGTGAAGATACCACATCACCGTGCTTGACGTATTTCATTCAAAACACCTCGATGTACTTCCCTTCATCCATGGCACAGTTCCTGTGGAGCATTCCCAGAGCTCCTGAAGGAGTGCTCTGACAACTGCTGCGCCCACGATTTACAGAGGCTTTCTGAAGAAAACTACAAGAATAAATTCTTTGTGAGATAGAAAAGCGACTATTTTGTTCACGTTGCTGTGGAATGGCTATGGTCAATAAACAGCATTAGTAAACCAGCAATAGGGAAGAGAAGGTAGGAGTATTTGTACATGGCTCTCGTTTTAAATTCCCGATATATATAGCCGTAAGAGGTGAAGGGCTGTAGTGTGTTGGCCTTTTTGCATCCGCCAGCACGCAGTCGTATCACAGCTGGGGGGAGAGCGCGTCGGGGAGGGATGGAGGTGGTTTGGCTGAGTGCATTTCATCTCAGCTGTTGTGTGCTGTGTGCCTTCCGCACTTAGAATAGCATCAGGGCCAATCTGTGGATGACTAAATTTCTGGGGAGTACTGGAAACGCCAAGGTAACTAACGTCACCTTTGTTCACCCCCTCCTTCCTATTCTTTGTGCCAGGAAGAGGCAGGAGACACTTAGAAACAGGACTGCGTAGTACGCGTCGTTTCGTAGCTGCTTTTCCTGACGAAAGCCCTGCTAGTGACAAAAATTGTCAGAATTTCTATTTTATTATTTATTTTTTTTTCTGATAGTAGCTGCTAATGTATTGGTAACCATCTGGAAGGGATTAAGGAAGCTGCATTGTAGGTACCACCCCCTAAAATGTACCACTTCAGATATTTAAAAAAAAAAAAAAAAAGCTTTTCCAATCTATTGCTGGTTACAACAATACCAATTGAAAGAATGCTGGGATTATGCATCTTTCAATTTAAATAACTGTGTCAGAATTCAAGGACTACATTTGGCATAACCATGATGTTATATTTAATTAAAGGCATTGCTATCATGATCCTTAGCACTATGGATTAGTACTAGTCTCTCGGATAAAATGAAGCACAGTAATTGTAAGCTGATTTACTGGTTGTCTTCATGCAACTAGATGGCACCACTATTTACACCAAATGCGGTCAAGTATCCTTTTAATACAGACATGGATTACACACACTAAGCACAAGACAACATAATCCAAAAGCACACTAAAATGCAACAGAAATCCTGACAAAATCTAAACCAGCTGTTATGCAGCTACAAATTACTTCTGCAACCTCTCCTAAGAGTTTTAGTAAAATACATGGAATGATAAAGAACAAAGCAAAAAAACCCCAACCACAAAACTTTAGAATAATGACAGAACGAGTGACAAATTATCATATTTTGAGCTACGACAGAGAGGTATTTCTGTATGAGTATTTCTTGCTAAAAACATAGTTTAAAAAGCCTAATGTTAGTGTAAATGCACACATGGTTTGCCGTAACCCAAAACCTAAAAAGTTTTGTCTGCTTGGCTCCAAAAGTGTCCCTGATGAAGTCAAATCATGCAAATACATATACAGGGTGCAAGTGCTGACATTCAAAGAGATTTTATTTTTTTTCTTCATTTTCTCTATCGCCTTTGCAACACTGATGAGTATTCCTGTAATCACTCATACCCGTTCTGATTTTCCATTTCAGCTGCTGCTTGTAAGAAAACCTGACATCAATGGTTAGCCAAATTTAAGACTGCCAGGTAAAGGCATTTTAGCATTCAGGAAAGCTGGCATCAATTATAGCATGTTTCTGCTTGGACTTTATTCATATTCTGAAAAAAAATGGCAGGCATCTTATACTGGAGAGTTTGGGGATTTAAAAAGTATTGAAAATTTTAAAAAGAAAAAAGTTTACAAAAGATGGTGCAATAGCTGTGCTCGAAATGATCAATATTTATGATCTGATTTTAGTCTTATTCTAGTTGAAACCTTGCTCATGGAAGAAAGGTTCATTTTATTTTCATAAAACATGATATTTTTGTTGTATTTGCAGAAGTAACTCAAAAGTTAATCTGAATCCTGCCTTACAGTTCTTTATTATTGCTTTTTTTCACCCACTATTTAGATATATCTCAAGTCATTCAAACCTCTTAGAGTAGTAGCTAGCAATCTCTGTTCACTGTGCAAGTTAGAGGGATCTTGTGTGACATCTGAGGATTATTTTTTTTTTCTAGACTGTATGTTCAGGTTTTCTAGTAGTTTTTGTTTACACTTTTTGCAGTTTTTTTTTTCTTTTTTTGTTTCTTTTTCCTTTTCTTCTTGTTTCTGCTATATATCTGATGGTATCAACTAGTGAAAAATGTCTCTAAGTGATGATCTGTGGGAGGGTTGTTCAATAAAAAATCTTTAGTGACCGGTTCCTCAGCCAAGAAGGGTAGGAACAGGAAAGGTTGTGTTCTACACTTGGCAGTGTTTTAATAAACTTAAAATAACTCTGTCTAGGTAAAAAGATTTACACTTTTGAACATCAAGCTGTTGGGTTCAATATGCATAATGAAATTGTTATCAGCAAAGAGGAGTCAGGAAGCTGGATCACCAGGGTCACCATTTCTCAGCCCATGTAAGACATGAGGCTTAAAATTTAAAAAACTTAAAATTAAACATCCTATAAGGTAAAAGCATACACTCACATTTCCACTAGCAAGAAAGGAAAGAAAAACAAGCTAACGGATTAGCTTCTTTTCTTTGAATTGAAAGCCTTGTAGACACACTACAGATGATGAATGTTAGTTTTTGGTTGGGTGTTGGCTAGGTGACCACTGGGTTTACAGGCGTGTAAAACATGATCTGAATTATTATTTTTAAATCTTGAGTAATGATGACACTGAGAGACCACTGAAGTACTATGTGTACCTCAAATGTCTCTTTTTTTTTTAACAAATATATTAGTATACCTCATAGGAAGTTGTGAGTTTCAATTAACAAACTCATTAATATCTCTAAGATGTTTTGACATCTTCAGATTGAGTGATCATAAGTAATATAATTATTTATTGTGAATATAATGTATTTCCTCTGTTGGAAGGGTACAACCTTATCTTCAGAACTAATTTTTATAATACGGTTTTTACTGGAATAAAACAAAAAAGATGGGAAGTGAAAGTAACCTTCTAGTACTAATTTCCAGTATTGCTGCCAGTGTAACTGATTACTTTTAGCAATATCTTCCTTGTTTCTTTCTAGTTTTATATATTTTTTTCTTACAAAACCAGTATATATGTGTTTTCCCCTTGCAGAAAAAAAAAAGAGTATTCCAATAACAGGACCTTATTTACTGAGAACATATCTATTTGGGGGGATAGGTATACTTCTTCAGACAAAGGAGAAACATGAAAATAGATTTTCTTGTTATGTAAGAGACTGAAAATTAGAAAGTTGCAAAGACATTGTGGCTAGGCTACTGACCCATATCCCTCAGTGAGCATTTCAAGTCAGCCTTGGGTTGACAGAGATCTAGAGCAACTGTGACTTTTTTACTGATTTGACCTGAGAAGACCAGGTATTATATATATCATATTATATATGATAGATATAATCATATATATGTTAGACAATTTGATTTGTCTCCTCTAGAAGTTATTGTAGTTAGAACTTACTGTATCCCCATTTTTAATTCTTTTTTTTTTCTTTTAATTCTATACTGAAAAGTGCTGGGTAGAGGAGATGTGCATTACACTTGGTTTAGTGAGAGCTATCACATTCCTGCAATTCATTTAGTTCTAGTAAAAGAATGGATTCTGGCCAGCAGAAAAAAGAAATGTGGTGGTTCTTTTCTGGAAATGCTGTTCGTTCTTTCACTCTACCAAGCTCTGAAATCCTACATAATTTCTCAGAAGAGTTGTCCAGGTGCTGACTACCACCTTTATTGAAAAAGTAACTTATTAGGGCCTTGGGATACACCTCGTATGCAATACATGTTTAAAAAAAAAAAAAATCAGTCACTTATAAAAGAGGACTTGTAAATGGGTTGAGTTTAAGAATGTCACCTGGATTTCAGAGTTCTTTGGCACTGTACTCTCAGCAGCATCAATGTTTTTGTCCTTTGTTCTTTTTTCTTAAAACAAAGCTTTCTCCTCTTCTCCCTCTGGCTTCAGATGAGCAGCTGCAAACCTATTCCATTTTTATGCCATTGATCTATTTGTCCCTGCTTTAGATGCTTTAAGCCGCTAAAAAAATTAACAAATCAATCCAAAGAAACCAAAGGTCATAGGATGCATTGTAGGAATTAAAGAATACCACAGTTCTAACCTTCTCAAGGAAAATATTTTTTTTTCCTTTGTATTGGGTTTGCATGGCAAGGTTTTGGTAGCAGGGAGGTTACAGGGGTGGCTTCTGTGAGAAGCTGCGAGAAGCTTCCCCCATGTCTGATGGAGCCAGTGCCACCAGCTCCAAGACAGACCCACCGCTGGCCAAGGCCGAGCCCATCAACGATGGTGGTAGTGCCTCTGGGATAACAGATTTAAGAAGGGGGAAAAAAGTTGCTGGGGCATAGAAACTGCAGCTGGAGAGAGGAGTGAGAATATACGAAAGCAACAGCTCTGCAGACCCCCAGGTCAGTGAAGAAGGAGGGGGAGAAGGTACTCCAGGCACCAGATCAGAGACTCCCCTGCAGCCCCTGATGAAGCCCATGGTGAGGCAGGCTGTCCCCCTGCAGCCCAGGGAGGTCCATGGTGGAGCAGATATCAACCTGCAGCCTGGGGAGGACCCACGCCGGAGCAGGTGGGTGCCCGAAGGAGGCTGTGATCCCATGGGAAGCCCGCGCTGAAGCAGGCTCCTGGCAGGACCTGCGGACCCGTGGAGAGAGCAGCCCAGGCTGGAGCAGGTTTGCTGGCAGGACTTGTGACCCTGTGGGGAACCCACACTGGAACAGTCTGTGCCTGAAGGACTGCAGCCTGTGGGAAGGACCTACATTGGAGAAGTTCATGAAGGACTGTCTCCTGTGGGAGGGACCCCACGCTGGAGCAGGGGAAGAGTGAGGAGTGCTCCCCCTGAGGAGGAAGGAGCGGCAGAGACAGCATGTGGTGAACAGACCCCAACCCCCATTCCCCATCCACCTATGCCACTCGTGGGGGGGGGGCGGGGTAGGTAGAGAATTCAGGAGTGAAGCTGTGCCCAGGAAAAAGGGAGGGGTGGGGGGGAAGATGTTTTAAGATTTTGTTTTATTTCTCATTACCCTAGTCTGGTTTGATTGGCAATAAATTAAGTTAATTTTCACCAAGTTGAATCTGTTTTGCCTGTGATGGTAATTGGCGAGTGATCCCTCCCTGTCCTCATCTCGACCCATAAGTCTTCGTTATATTTTCTCTCCCCTGTCCAGCTGAAGAGGGGAGTGACAGAGCACTTTGGTGGGCACCTGGCGTCCAGCCAGGGTCAACCCACCACGTCTTTCATACTTTTGTCTAGAAATTCTGGCAAATGTTTTATTTAGCTACTATTAAAAATAAAAAAAAAAGTCTCTTCTTTCAGTATAGATTGACTATGGATAGTGCTTCTCCATGGCTCACAATGGCCTGTGAAGCATGTGTAATTTGCTTTTCAATGAGTCAGCTATTAGGTCTCCTACTGATTAAATACTTTAACCTCTCTACAGAAAACTGAACTTTATTAAGGAAGACTGCACGTTATGTTATGATGAAGCACAGAATTTATGCAAAATTTATCTGACATCTGATGTTCTAGATTAAAAAAAGTCCATTTCCTTTCTAATATATTGTTTTCAAAAGTATTTTCAGATAAAACATCAGGATATTGTGAAATCCCTCGAATAAAATGAAGGTGATGGAATGCTTACCGTTTTTGATGTATTAATATGCTCCTACCTATACATAGCTCTGATCTAGCTTCAAGTCGGGGAGATAATCACATGTCAGCAGCATAAAGAGGAATTAGTGGTGCCTCTATGCATGGTAATGGGTTCTCAACAATGGGTGCACAATGCAGCAGCTAGTCAAGGATAAATTAGTATGGTTTTAATTTTCAGTAAAAGAGAAAAAAATTCTACCTCAAGTGTTCTACACAATAAATGATAACTGTCTAGAAATATGTAATATAGTTGAGCTTCAGCAGAGATTTTTGAGTATATGCTTGTCTTTTCTGTATGGGCCACCTGTAGTATTAGATACCTCAAAAGGTTGTGCAGTGCACAGAATTATTGGTGTTCCTCATCAAACGCTTTGGAGGTGTAGGTATTTTTCTGTCCCCTACTTTCTGCGATGCAGAAGCTGAAGTCTTATTATCCTGCACTAAAAGCCTCAGGGAGAGATTCCATTTTGAAAGAACCACCTCCTTCTAGTAACTCAATCTCCAACAAGATCCGTACAAAAGATAAATTGTCAGATAATCAGAGATGCTTCTTTTGTGAAATTCCACGAGAACAGTGGGCAAATAATCCACTGGAAGATAAAACACCTATTACTAGCACAAAGTGTAAGTCCCTCTAAGCAAGGTTTTGCCTGTGTGAATGACCGATACCATCTGGAAGCAGAAGATTGACAAGGTAGAAGGCAGTTAAAGATAACAACAGGGCACCTGAGAATCACTGAGGGAATTTATCACTGTCACAGTGTGTGATATGTAGCACACTGCAAGTGTTTGGGGTTTTTTATTCTCATACATTTTAAGTCTCCGAACTGGTTTCATGTGCAGTTGAAGCAATGGAGAGCAATGGATAATTTTCTCATAGTGCAGCCCTACTGCTTTCAAATATACCTAATTAGCGTGGTTTCATTTTACATAGCTAAACAAATATCGTTCACACAAATTGCTATCATTACTATTGTCTAAGCCATAGAAAAGAGAGATTATCATTTAAAACATGCACGATCTTTGCAGTCAAACTTAATTTTGACACATTCTTGCTAACTTCCAATACAGGCAACATATTTTATTTCTAGTTGATCTTAATTTTCTCTAAAGTAGCTGTGTTATTTGTATTTCTTTTATGTTAAGATTTACGTTAAACTTTCAACATAGAGAAAAGAGGCAAAAGAATTAAGAAGCATGGTCACTGTCTATTTATGTGAAAATATACAACAAAATATGAGGCACTGCAGGTGAAATCCACCCATATGCAAAGAACTGATTCATGATCTGTGTGTTCATTTAATCCCACCTCAGTTCTCAAAATAGAGCGTGGTGGGAGTTGTGATACATGAAGTGGCAGATTGAAGATATGGCTGTGAACAAATTGTGAACTCCATGCTGCCTGGTGAATCCTGTTTTGTTTCGGGTTGTCTATTCTGTATCCCCACCTCGAGTTTAAGTGTTGCCTTGATATCATAATATCTTTTGTAGACTAAATTACATTCTATTTAGTAACAGGGACTTGATGCTTAGTGAAAAATATGTCTGAGAATGCAAGATAAAGTACTGAAAAGCCATAAATGTTAAGGCATTCTCCCCTGCGGGGCTACTTCTTTTGTATTAGCAGGTTCATTGATGTGAATGGTTTCTTGGGTTGGTGCTGAAGGAACACAGCCAGAAAAAAAATTCCCTAAATGTGCACTTCAGCTGAAACATGAAAGCAACTAGCTGTCTTAACGGAAACAATTTTTAAAGAAGAGAATGCTTCAGATTTTAGTTTTTTTTTCCAAAGGCAGTGACTGTGGACCCTGATCACCATAAGCCTTAGAGCTGGGGAAAGAAAAGAGTCTTGAGAAAAAACTGTCCCATTCAAAACCTTGCCTGGTTTCTCTCCTGAAGATCTGTAGCCTCTAGTGCATTTTAACTGGGAAAGTTTTTCTGGGTTAATGACTCTTTGCTTGGGAAGTTTGGGTCACTAATTTCAGGGCTGTAATGAACAATCCTGGTATCCTGAGGCTCGCGTCAGTGCTTGAGCCCTGCAAGGGAGCATGCACCTCCTGCCCTTCTCTACCATCTTGAACATATTTCCTTTCTTCTCTCTGCCCTAATCTACCACCCCACATCTCTTCTCCCTACTTGTTCATAGCCCTTTTTCCTGGAGGCCTTTTCCTTCCCCTCCTCAGACTTGGGGAGAATTCAGAGAACTGGAAGTTTCTTTGCTAGTGGACAGCAGTGCGTGGTGTCCCAGTGGTGGCAGAAGTCCCTCTCTGTTTGTGTGGAGGAGCTTGTGTACGTGTTCATTGTAGACAGATACTTCAGAGAATTTAACTGTTGTACTTCAGCTTGTTGTAGCTGAACAGAGATTTTTAAGAAGCAAATTTTACAATTTGCCCATATTTGAAACAGCAGAAGGCATTCCTTGCTGTGAAATCCCCTCACTCTGAATGTATAATCCAAACTTTCCTTAAAACCTTAAATTTGTGACATATCTAAATGAAATCAACCTGCTTAGTATTATCCATACTGTGCTGATTTCAGCATGATCACCCCAGTCTCATTTTCAGAATGAGCTTCCTGCATTCCTTTAATTTAACTTGTTTCTCCCCACCCTCACCTCGAAAAACCCTCAATTACTAGAAAGTTTCAGCATGAAAGTTTGTCCGACTAGTTAAAATAAATGCAATGGGAGCTAAAAGACAGCTAAGAGAAGTAGGGCCTATGTGCTAGATTTTTCACAGTATGGAAGCTTATATAAGAAAGCATTGGATATATTTTGTGATTCTTTCCCTTGCCCTAAATAAATTAATGCCAACCATAGTCTCTTGAAGTCATATACCATACAAGATCCCATACTGTTAAAGTCTTTTGGTCAGTTCTATATTATATATACAGAGCCTGATAGTACTTGGTATTTGAAGAATTATGGGACAATTATATCAGTTTTCTTCTTGACCTTACCTGCCTTGTGGAGCTGCTTTTCAAGTTCGGAAGCAAAGACCTTAACTAGACAAGAGAAAACTGGATATTATTACTTTCCTGTGAGCTCTGTATGATTGTCAATTAAGGGGAATATAAGTGTAATGGCTGCCAGTTGTATCAATTTGTGCAGAATTCCTGAGAAATGAGAGTAGAACACAGGGCATCCCCTACAATGAAATGTAAGAGACAGAACGGGGGAGACGAAAATGAAGGGAGAGAGAAAGTCCGGAAAAAACCTAAAGCACCACTCTGGCCACAAAGGAACAGAGCTCAAAAATCCAAACCGCTTTCAGCAGAGAGCACAGGCACTGGGACAGAATTGTATTAGAAACAATGGCATTCCTGAAATCTTCCTTTGACTAAAAATCAAGTTATTTTGATACAAGGCTTTGATTATTTTAATTTTAATTGAACACAGTTTGCTCCAAGGAAGAAAAAGAAGCCTTCCTAACCTGTATTTTGCATCATCTTTCACCTCTGCATCCTGGTCTCTCAGCCATCCAATCTATTTTCTTACAGGAATTTATTTCTAAAATCTTTATTTTTCATGTTTAATAATCTGAAACGAAAAAAAATCTAACTTGATATTCCATGGCCTAGTGAGCAGAATCATTACAGCCGATCAGAGGGAATTTAGCAGTCTTCTATTAAAACGTTGGGATGATATTCATTTTCTTCATCGCACGCATCAATACGATGCAGAGGAAACTGGCACAGCATTTATAATAAGTAAGTGTTTGCAATTCGTAAGCATTTTCCAAAGCATCCATGACACATTGGGCAGCAGATTCATCTCCGTAGGAGGTCTGGATCTCCGGCTGTCTCATTTTAGAGTTAACCCGGGTCCCTGCAATTCTGTGAAGATTGTTTGTCATTTGTGAAAAAGGCTGGTGTGACCATCAGGGTGAGCTGTCAGCGTTCATGACGGCAGAACAAAGCCGATGGCCTGTCTCTCTTAGACATTCAGCTGTTGACGTTGATTGGGGAATTAGAGATCTTTAGAGAACACAGGGCTTAAATTGCGGGATCCCTTGCTTCTGGGTGCTGTGGAGGCCAGAAAGGTTTCCTTGAGATAAGTTTATGGAGGAGAAGCCCAGGAATGGCTGTTTGAAACAGTAGCTTGGACATAATCATCACCTCAGTAGCTCCTAGAGAGGGACCTGGAGGTAGAAAGGCCACACAAGCTGACCGTGCCTTAGGCTAGCAGCCGAGGCAGGACCAGGGCACAGAGGAGCAGTGGTGCGCTCTTCAGTTTAATGAATTAGTTTAAGAATTAAAAAATTCTTATTACTTCATTGCTTAAATTACACTTTTTGCCCATTTCTGTGCTCTGGTTCCATGACCTGCTTGGTTTGAGGAATGCAAATGAGCAAAAAGGGGCTATCAAGGTTATCAGTGTCTTCCTCAGACAGAGCAAGCTTCCTAGTGTTTTAAAATGCTGTCTTTGCTCCAAACGTTGTTTGTCCTAAGGAGAAATGTGCTAGATTTATCTGTTGCAAGTTATCTTCTGGTTTATTTCTTTCTCAATCACATATATTAGTCATCATTTTGTTCTTTGTGTGCACACTAAATGCTTTGTTAAGGGTAGTTCATGTTTACTTGAAAAGAGTTTTTGAAGTAGGTACTACTACTGCTTAATGGGAAAACAGGTATGTGAATAATAATACTATGCAGAATGAAGAGAATTACATAGCCTTAAAGCTGATAAAATAATGAAAAAATGTGAGTAAAAGTCACTGCAACCATTATTGGAAAAAAATTATCCAGCCAGTTCTTTAAGCTGCCAAGTGAAACAATGAAATGATAAAGGTAGGATGATTACAGTAATTCATCTCTCTAGCTATCATTTAAATATCAAACCCGTATGGCTCCTAAGATTCACAGGTCGAGGGCTTCCTCCTTCATATTTCAGGAAGGGCTGCTTCAAATTTTTTTAGTGAAAGATTTCCATTGCTTTCAATAATCAATAATTAATAATGTGTGTGTAGAGGATGCAATCTATTGGTACCCAGATGCTTTCACAATTTGGAGTATTTCATCCACTACAATATGTATTCTAATAAGTCATATACTACTTGAGTTCCATAAATGTACGTAATCTACTATATCAGTGCATGGTTTGAAGTGCATACCAAGGGCATACCCTACAAATAGTTTCCCCAATTCCCATAGCAATGCAATGTGATGACTTTTATGTTAGGTTTAGTTATTTTGAATGACTTGGTAATGATTTAAAAACCATGTGGCTACCTGAAACTCACACAGGAATAATCTATATGAGACACCATGTAATGATAAATTTTCTCTCTACTGATAAATCATTTGTCTCCTGCTATAATTCTTTTGGATCCACAACCTGCTTTTGTTTATTAGTCAGAAGTTAAATAAACTTGTAGTACCAAAAATATATACCTCCCTAGAAGTGATATAAATCTTAGTTTTTCTTCTTAGTTACAAAGGGGCAAGTTAAGAGTAATTCCAGCGATGATAGTTGTGACACATTTAAAACTGACGTAATTGTGGGAGGAATTAAGCCTGTGATGTATTTTAGAGACACCAAGTGCTCAGGAGCTATGGATGCAGGCATAATAATCACACATACATGAAATATTGTGGTTAGTGATTACAACAAATGATGAGGAGTCAAGAGTGCTTGACTCTGGTCTTGGCTCTAGCACCAAGTCATTTCTCTGAACTCGAGCAAGACCCTTTTCTTTTTCTATCCTGTTTATCCAGCCACGATGTCTTCCATCCACTGCAGGGTAGCTGCTGGGAGGTTTGGATGTGCTGGTGAGAGGAGTCCTGCAGGTGAGGCCATCCTCCTCTGTCCCACGACGTGGTGGCAGCCACCTAACTGCAGCCCTCTGCCACAGGACGGTGGGGTTATGTCTGCCCCTCAGAAATCTCTAAATCCTTAACAGATTTCCAACATACTGTTTTCATGTTGCATGGAGCTATCTGTGGTGAAATACCATCAAACACGTATATAACATGACAGAACAACACAGTACTTTGACTCGATCCAGGATGATATATAGCATGTGACATGTCTTCAGGGGCCCCTAGAAAATGATGCAGCGTTGTCAGTCTGTTTGGCTGGTTTTCATTTTATCTAAGGAAGGTAGCACAGTTGCAGCTCTGGCTAGGAAAGAGGTGTCAGCCTCACCAAGATTCATTAGCTTTAGTAGGACAGCTTTGCTAGGCAAGTATTTACAAGCCTGCAGCTGCAGTTGTGGCTGGCTCTGTTTGCATTACTGAAAGAGTGTAATGAAGCCAAGGAAGTTTACGTAAATTACTTTGGCCAATGCGTTCTTGTAGATTAAAAAATAAATTGAATTGTTCCTTCCACTGAATAAAACCAGTCTTTCATATAGAAAGTACTATGAAGAAAAGTGGGCTGCTAAAAAAACTTAAACCTTAGACATAAGAAGGTGGTAAATGCAACCTTAATCACTGTGCTTAGTCCGGTTCAGATTAGACAAGAGACTTCACAGAGGAGACCAACAAGGTATTGCTCTTGCTGGCATTGTTTCTAGTAAAATCATCACAGGCAAAGACTGGAGGTACTAGTGTTGATGGCAGACGCAACCACTTTGCATCAAAATGAGGCCATGTGTCATGGTTTAACCCCAGCCAGCAAATAAACACACAGCCGGTCACTCACTCCTCCCTGGTGGGATGGGGAGAAGTGGGGGAAAAAAAGTAGAACTTGTAGATTGAGATAAGAAGAGTTTAGTTGAAATAAAAAAAAAAAACCACCAACAAACAAAAAACCAACAAAACAAAATTATTGTAAAGAAAAGGAAAATAACAAAAAGAGAGAGAATTAAAACCCAAGAAAAGACAAGTGATGCACAACGCAATTGCTCACCACCCGCTGACTGATGCCCAGCGAGCCCCCAATCAGTGATTGGCACCCCCCCCCCCAGCCAACTCCCCCCAGTTTATATCCTGAGCGCGCCATCCTATGGTATGGAATATCCCTTTAGCTAGTTTGGGTCAGCTGTCCTGGCCATGCTCCCTTCCAGCTTCTTGTGCCCTTCCTTGCTGGCAGAGCATGGGAAACTGAAAAATCCTTGACTTAGGATAAGCACTGCTTAGCAACAACTAAACCATCAGTGTGTTATCAACATTGTTCTCATACTAAATCCAAAACACAGCACTGTACCGGCTACTAGGAAGAAAATGAACTGTCCCAGCTGAAACCAGGACACCATGAAAGCATGAATCCTGGGATGCAGGAGCTTGCAAACATGGAGAATAAGTATCCCCTTTCCAGCCAGAGGCCATCACCCTAGAGCTCTGATGGGTGGTACAGGGTTTGGTGTGATTTTTTGTACAAAACACATCCTGTTGGTGATGGATTGCAGATACAACGACGGTTAGCACACTTCAAAATCACCAGGTTCCTTTGAAAGAAAATGAAAATTAATATCCTCCTGAGCACATGGAAGCTTTCCTCTTAGGGAAAACCCAGCAGTTTTTAAAAAATTTTGAGCACTGTAGGAGAAAACAGTGAAACCACCAGGAATGCAGAACTGAAGGTGAATAGACAGACTCAGCATGCAGAGAGAGTTTTTTCCTGTGGGAATCTGACCCACCATGATTAGCATATCTTTCTTTCTAGAAGAAGTGATGGAGCAATGAACAGGAGCAGCAGAGAAAGAGAAAGCTGAAGAAAATAGCAGTGTAGATGGCAATGCATGGATGAAACCAATTTTCTTGATAAATATAATTGATGTTTAAAAAGCAAAATAATATCACTTTGCAAAAAGAAATATAATACAGATTCCATAAGAATCAATCCTACAGAAGAAATAAAAAAATAAATATTCAGAAATAAGTTGTCTTAAAAAGTTTAAATTAAGTTAGGACTGTTCTCAGCAACCCAACCTGAGTAACCAAAACAAAAAAGAGACACGGTGAAAGAATTTGTCTATTAACTTTAACAGTTTGTTTAAATGCCATCTGGATAAAAATGGAAGTTGCACACCCAACTTCTAGCATCTCATGTTCAGCTAAACTAAAGATTTTTTTTTATTTCCATCTCTTGCCTGCAGCAATTTGTCTTTGTTTCTATTAAGCAGCATCTTGGTAACTAAGCCAAGGGCAGTTCATAGGTCACATTATATATATATAGATAGCTGTTGATATGGACAAATATTTGAAAATCTTGTCTTTTCACCCAAATGCTAGACTATTTCCCCTACACACTAATTTTTGCTCCCATTTATAGTCCACTTAAATCAAAGGGACTTGTCAAGATTCTGTCGGGGGAATTTGAGACCTTAAAATTCCTGGATGAGGGCATTAGTCAATATACAAAATCCACAATGTTAGAAAGGTTTCAGACCTTTTAGGTATATTCAAAACAAATTTGACCCTGGCATTAAGAATTTCTGGATTACGTTTGGGTAGCTTTCCCAGTTTAAAACCAGGTCCCTTTCCATTCTGTTTTAGATGTACTCTAAAAGAAATAAAAAAGGCCATATTAACAAACATGTTCATTTTGAATAACTAAATCAAACTGCAAATAATAACTTGCAACCTTAACATTTAGTAGCAGCATGAGTGCTACTATGAAATTTGATGGATCAGTTTATGCATTTTGCCAATAGGTGGTGCTACTATTTTTACATTCAATACTAACCTACTGCAACACATACCGTCTGCTCCGATAATCATGAACATGGAACAGTTTACTTTTTTCAGTAGTGTTTCCCAGAGTAAAATGACACATGGATATGTAATAACTTTAATGGTAGCAAATAAAAGCAGATACAACAGATTGAGAAAAAATGATCTTTTTCATAGTTAGACAGAAAGTTTCAAGAAGTAGTTATGCAGAAAGATAAAAAAGGAAAAATATACCTGTGCGTAATTTTGTTTGTATATATCCACCTGTGCTTTTGATGATGATTTTTCAGAGTCGTATAAAAGACCTGATGGAACACAGGTAAAAGACAATGAGAGAAAAGACAGTAAAATAAATATGCATCCAAAGTGAGAATCCACTCATTTCATTTTAACTTTGTTATCCAGCTGTGTATGATACAAAACTGCTGATTTTACATCGTGGAATCTGACATTTCTCTCTGTAATATTTGAAAAGGAGATGAGCACTTTGTAACACAAGAACAAACAGACGTTCATTTCAGTGGTTTCATAAATACAGTTTTCCTACTGAGCTTCCTATTACTCAGTAGATTCACAGGGTATTTCTGCAATATGCAAAATACAACATGTATCAGAGGGGGCACATATGATTTGGGGCTGTATTGCAATGTACCTACCAGACTGGAAGGCCACTTCAGGTCAAAATGAGGTTTCAGATTGCAGTCTTTACACTTGAACATGTTGCTCCTCTCTGGTGGTTTTCTGTCACACGTTCCCCCTAACTTTTGGAGAAGCCTTGCAAGGGCTGAGCACCTCTCCTGGTGAGGGCTGCTCTGTGGGTCTGGGCCCTGTAATCGTGTATTAAATATCTTCAGCAAACTCAGTTGTGCTCTGTGTGGATAGACACTATCATCTGCAGCAAAACCATACCATTGAGTAGACAGAGTGTGATTCATGTCTGGTGAAACGTGGCCTCTAACGAAGTTTGGTGAAAACAGACGTGTCAGACATACACATGTATTCTGTGAAGTCTGCTTTTCAAGCATCTGGCTCAGCGTAGCGTGGCTCTGAGATTGCAGTCGTAACGTTACGGGAGATGGATTGACAGCTCTTGACACCAAAGACCTTTATTTATCTTCCAAATAGGTACAGTGCAAGGAACAGGCAGTATTATTTATTATCACTTTTCAGAAATCTATTGTGTATTTAATTACTACCCATTCACAAACCGTACCTCAACAGTCATCTGGAGGACTGCTGCTGGGGTAGGAAGGGATTTTATTTTGACTTTTCAGTGAAGCTATCAGGAAAACTTTAGCTGTGGTGCAGACACCTCTTGGTCTGAACTGTGCTTTTGGACTGAGATCTCCAACTCATTTACTGTTACTGTGAGGGGAATCAAACAGCTCTCAAATGATAACAGTTGTCTACCCAGACTACATTTAAACAGTCACATGCCAGTGAAGGTGCCCTATTAATTCTGAGATTAAAAAAAAAAAAGAACAGAAAAACAAAGAAGAAAAAGAAACATTACTTGGTTGTTAGCATATTTTCTCTTGCATCTTTTGTTTATGATAGAAAAGCTATTAAATCAATAGCTTATCTGTTTAATGTCTAACATGTCAGAAGTATCAGACATGTATTAGACTGAGGGAAAATGCAGAAACACCAAAAAGAAAGCAAACAGAGGGTAAAATTGGTACCAGTGGGCCAACACGTGCTTTTTCTCTCTGTGTGTACGCACGTGTGTGTGTAAATAAACATAGTAAAAATAAACAATGTCGAATGAACAGTTCTAGCAAATACTACTCAGAATTGTCTCCCCAAGAGGTAATGGATTATTGATATTTTTTTTTTTATATAAGTAGTCCCTTACATGTGTTTCATTATCATATTGATTTAAGAGAAAAGTATGCAGTGGATCAAGTCATGTAACTAATAAAGAGCCTTCTTATGCTCATCTGAATTTAGGATAATGATTGTATCCAGCCACTGAGGAGGAGAGGCAGAAAGGGAAAGGAGGGCTGCTTCCATTCCCTCTTTCTTAGAACAGGATATGAATGAGATTTAATAAAGGCAGGTATTTGGTGAGGTAAAGAAGTGATAGCAAAGTGTGTCCAGCTGACAATAGGAAGCCAGGAATGTAAAATTAATATTCAGTCAGCCTATTTTTCCTCTCTGGCACTACATTTAAATTATTTTAAATGGCTTTTATCTTTAAATAATAGCTCCATGCAGAATTGCAAAAGCCTTGTCCTACACACTGATACTCATGATATAAGCACTATTAAACAAATTAATTTGAAATTTTATGTCTGTGTCATTATCATTCTTGAATGAGAAGTGGATCAATGAGAAAATATTTCTCTAAGTCCAAATGATATTTCCTGAAGACTAAATAGCATGCACTGAGCTGATTTCAAATGCTGTAAGCATGAGGCATGAACATATTTACTACAAAAACTTGAACACTGTTCAAAAATTATGCAAAATTTTCAATCCAACTGATTAATTAAAGAATGCAGGGAATATAGGCTTCCAAGAAAGAGTCAATTTGTAAATATTATTTCAGGAAAGACAAAACCAGTAGTCTTACAAACTCTTTGTGTCTATAGCTGGTCAAATAAAGTTCATGGAAGTACATGAGTCATGGAGCACTGGATGCAAAGTCTTGTAAAAGTTATACACGGAAAACAGAGGGCAGAGTTTCCAGCTAGAATTAAATAATTCTTCTTATTATTTCATGTGCTACTTTTACATAGGGATTTTATTATGGTATATGCTTTTAGAAAATACTCTTAATTTGGAACATAATGGCATGACTTGCTGCTTTCTGTGGGTTGCAATATTTTATGTTCCATGGTACAAGAAGCTGAGTGCAGAAATGACATTGGTTTTGCTGGATATAACTGGTAATTTAAAGTGCCAGTTAATTACAGGTGAAACTGGTATGAATAACATCACAGCAATGTGGAGGTAATGTTTTGTTAATCCATTTGACATGATCCAGTTTGAACAGATGTATTTTTGCCTTCAATAAACACTTGGATCAGACATCTGCTCACAAAGCTTGGAGTCCAGTTGATTCCCAAATTCCTAAGTGCACAGAACCAGTAAATAAACTTCATTTCCTCCTGGAAAAAACATTTCCCATCTGACACACTGGTGGGGAACGAGCCTGGAACTGTGTGTTTGCTGGCGTGTGCTCCTACAGAAAGTGTGAGTGGGACGAAGGGACCTTGTTCCCCAGCCCAGGCAGTGCTCCAAAATGGAAGGAGAGGCTCCCGCTTTCTCTTCCTTGGGCTCCTGTAGTAACACGGCTCCAATATTCGACATTATGAAACGCAGGGAACGTAACTGTGGTGAAGAGGGGAAAGTTCAGAGAACAGGCTTGTTGTAATTTTGCTTACATCTGTGATGACGGTTGGACGAAAAGAAGAATTTGTGGTGTCTCTCCTGTCATCTGGAGAGCTGAGCAAAAGGCTGAAAGTTATTACTAACTGTCATTCCCCACAGCACCCCTTGAAGGACATAATGTAAATGTCACTGACTCCTTTTAAATCAACACAGCTTCTTGACTTCAGTGAAGTCAAGTTGATTTACACCGGCTGATAATTTGGCTGTTTCTTAAAAGCAGGAGTTGTGAAATCTAGTGCTTGGTGGACTCAGCCTAGCACTATCGGAAATCAGCACGACTCTTGCCATTGACTTTATTGGGCAATGGCCCTGGTGAGTTATTACCAAGTGTTTTGTCTTGCAATGTACTGGACAGCAATCAATAATGCTCCATGACATAGACAGAAAGCTTGCTGTTACTAGAAAGATTTACTATTTTCTACCATCTTACAAAACTTGCAAATTTCCAGCTGTGTGGTGACTTTTTACATCTTTTAAGTCACCTGACCACTTGAAAGCAAGACAAGATCACTCATCTTTATGTTGGTGATCGCTTCAGAAATGCTGTAGTCCCACACTTCAAATATTAAATTTATTTGAATGTAAAGGATACTATTATATTTGCATAAATACATATATGCTAGGTAAACATTCCTTTTATCTACTTGAGAGAATTCCATAATTGCCAGATGAGAATGTAACTGTATGTTTTTTCATGATTATAATTCAGATAGTATAGCACTGCCTTAACGTCCTAAGATGTCTTTGGTTGTGTTCTTTACATTTTACTAGGCTGACAATATAAAGTGAAATCACTTCTTAAAGTCTTAGAGCCTTCTAAATCTTAACTTTAGCTGTCTTCTATAGTTCTGAGAGGGAACAGGGATTTCAGTTTACAGAGGAGTTGTTGGCTCTTTAAAACAGAAGATAGACCCTTGCTACAGCTTTACCCAGAGATACTTAGCTTTGGCTTGTGACTTAAAAACCAGGAAGCTGCGTAGTAAAATATAAATAAGATAAAGCTCATGTTTTATTTTGTTTTATTTATTTATCTTTTATTTCATGGTTTTATTATTCTGTTCATTGTAAGTTTGGAGCCATGAATTCCTGATCTCTAGGCATGCAAGGATAATGCTGGGAGAGATTCCTTAGAAATATCTGATGGGTAGGATAGTCTTTTGGTTTGTTTTGTTTCTGATTTTTTTGAGACAACACAAAAGACATCGACTGTAGTGAAGTTATTAGTTCCTCTAAAGACTACTGTTCTGAAAAAGCTGGAGAGCCAGAATCATTATTTTATTCATGAGGAATAATCAATGTGTCATAGAGATAAGTTGGATTTTTATAAAAATCTCCGTGACCATAATGAAACTTCTTAAACTGCAGAGGAAAAAAGTATAATTCTAGTAGTTTCTTCAGCTGTGTTTGCAGTTCACATGCTTAGTAACTCAAAGAAATAGTTATGAAGGAAGGTAAAATATATGCATACATAGAGCTATGCATAAGCAATTTCCAAGGACTCTACAGTATTTGGTTTTCTTCTTGGTTCCTCCCTTCAACTCATCTTTCTGCTCTCTGCAAGTCTTCCTTTTCTCTCACCTGCCTTGGTGATACACTTCACTACAGACTCAACGTTTGGATACCCTTTATGCCTGGTACCCGCAAAAAAGATGCTTCCCTCCCGCCTCCCCCCAAAGAGTTTCTTCAAATGTCGTCTAGTTTCCTTTAGCAGTGTAGCACTTGTCCTCTCAAAAAGGATAACTTTTTTGCAGCTGAACTATAGGCAAAATACTTCTGGAGACAAAACTCTGTACGCAAACAGGAATACTAATTAACTAGTTCATTTTTACCAGTTTAGCTTAAAAATGTAGCCATAGGGAAAAGGCAATAGAGAATGACACCGTTTCTTTATTCTTTCTTTGGTAAAGCGAGCGAGAGAGAAACATATCATTTATCTAGTAATTTTCTTTTTATCACTTACAGTACTCATGCAAGCACCCTTATTCTTAGATATACAGATACCATCAACAAAGTGCCATACCAGGGGGGAAAAAATGCTAGTTTAACTAACTTTAAACCCACCTAATTAATTAATTAATGATTCTATAATGGATCTAGTTTGGATCTCCCTGTGGCCTCAGCTCAGTGGAGACCCAGTCACACACATTGCCAAAAGGCGGTTTCTGGGATTTCAGCAAGGTTCCACTTGGGTGATTTGCATTCACAGAGCCTGGCGCAAGATCAACAGCTCCCTGTTGTTAGAAATTGGGAATTGGAGGGAAAATACAGGGCTGTAGGAAAGTGCATATCGTATTACTTGTTGTCATGTTAATTCACTGCTTTCTGACTCCCCTTAAATATATGTTAAATCACCAATCCTAATTACACGTCAATATACTGGGTTTTCATAGGACTCTGTTCTACTCAGGGCACGGGATATGACATGCAGATTTACTACTGGTAGTGGCTGACCATTGAACTTTATGTAAATCGAAGAACAGGTTTTTTTCCTAAGTGCGCGTGCATATGCATACACACACACATATATGTATTATATATGTATACATATATAATTTATAAATAATGTTATTGATTGGTTCTAAGAAAGCTCAGGGCAGATGTGCTTGGTCTCACTACTGCCGACTGTTAGAGATCCCTGAGGCCACTTCTTATAGAAGAAAAGCCTGATATTTTAATTATCCGAGACATTCTTTTGATCCTCGGTGTGCTGATGTTTCAGATGTTTCTTCTGAATTTCATGTCTATAGGAGATGCTGAAATTGGAACGGTTGATGGGAGTCTTCACGCGAGGAGTTGAAGGCAGGCACTGAAAGCGTGCGAAAATATCAGCTCTCCCTTTTCTCTGGGTACTGCAGGAAGATTTCAGTAGCCCCCAGGGGAATTCTTGAGGCTTGATTGACAGTGTTTTGATTTTTGATCCTTACCGATCTAGTTCTTGCTGTCTTTGTTGATGTTGCCAAATTATTCCAGTGTTGCTAACATCTGTCAAATTACTGCACTGAGACCACAAACTTCAGGGGGGATTTCTGGTCAGTCAGCAAAGACTGATAACGTGTGATCGGATTGACCCTGGTCAGACCCAAACTGCTGATTCCAAAGTGAGATTATCTGAATCCTGTTGCTGAAACGCCGAATCCTCCAGCTCCTCTCTCTCGTATTTAACGCATTTAAAAGTAAATAAATACAATCCCTGGTAAGTGTTTTCAAGCTTGGGAAATGTCTGAGCTATTTACCAACTGCCTTTCTTGACTGGCTTTGAAATCCTGATCTTCAGTCTGGACAGAGATTAGCTTTGTGTGCGCTGGTGGGGGGTTTTTTTTTGGTTTGGTTTGTTTGGTGTTTGTTTTTTTTTTTTGTAGATTCCACTTAGGGACTGTTGCTTCAATCTGCAGTACCCCCTCCTGGCAGATGCAGTGGGTGTTGTAGCCAAGGGGTGTAGGGCTGCGGCCAGAGACCCCTGTGCCTGCTGTGGGCAAGAGGGGAAGGTCTGGGGTCTGGGGTCTGATGGTTGAGCAGGCTGGGCAGCGAGGACCCGCTCAGCTCACCCCAGCCAAAGAGAGGTTGAATAAAACCATCTGGAAACAGAATGGGATTTCTGAGTCCCAAGTACGAATAAAGGGTGATTAAGGCGATGGCTTCTGTACCAAAAATCCTTCGAAGACACATTAGGAATTTTTTGTTGGGATAGTCTTTTTATTCTATCGCAGGATACTTTAATTATTGATGTGATTATTTAATGACCTCCATAAGTGACATTTCAAAGTGACAACTTTTCAGTCACAGCAGATGCATAGCAGTGCATCTTAGTTACCAGGCCTCTGGACCTTTTCAGGAAAAAAAGTAAAGCATTATATTCCGCAATGTATGGTATACAAGTACTAAGTTGCTAAGAATAGTCTTAGAGATTATTCCTCTTAAAGAGGAATTCTCTGTTCTCAGTAATTAAGTAATAGTGTCTGTAAGCTACAACTGCTTGTCAGTCATCCCACCCTCCCACTCTCAACTCCGCCTGACTTCTTGTTTCTACTCTGTTTTGTATTTTTAAAGTTTAGGAATTGGTTTTATTTTCCTGTATCTGTATCACATTAATCTGTACTGTAGGAGGAAAATCCCTCAAGGACATTTTTTTCAGGAAGTTTTCTAATGCACAGCACAATGATATTTCAAATACTCTAATGTATATGTGTCTCTATTTTTTTTTCCAGGTTGTTGTGCAGGAATATTTATTGTTGCTTGAAATAGTAAGCATTTCCCTCCCCCAAATATTTAATCAAAAAGTTGAATTTTTACAGAGAAACACAAATACTACGACAATAAATACTGATTGTTTTCCTCATTTCTTTTCAGCTACAGCATGGCTTCAGAACAGTTCAGAATCTTTCTAATTTATAAATTTTTTTAAATTTTATTTTTCTAATTTTTATTTCCATAGGTGGAAAAACTGATCCGACAATACTAAACATTTTATAATAACAGTATGTCAATAAGGGTTTCACTGGGAAAAACTTCTTTGCTGCCGAATAGGATGTTGAGAAAGGCCTCTGGATGGTTTTATACAGCCTGTTTGGAGGCTCTGTGCTTTAGAGACCCTGCTTCGGGTGTGCAGACTGAATGAAAGGGAACAGGCACTGAAGCCGGAGTTGTCAGCCCATCACCAATGACTTTGGAGGGAGAAAGGTACGTCTTTCCCTTAGCTTTTTTCCCATGTGTCGTGGTTTAACCCCAGCCAGCAACTAAGCACCACGCAGCCCCTCGCCCAATTCCCCCCCACCCAGTGCGATGGGGGAGAGAATCTGAGTAAAAAAAGTAAAACTCGTGGGTAGAGATAAGAACAGTTTAATAGAACAGAAAGGAAGAAACTAATAATGATAATAATAACAATAATAAAATTACAACAATAATAATAGGATTAGAATATACAAAACAAGTGATGCACAATGCAGTTGCTCACCACTTTCTGACCCATGCCCAGTTAATTCCCGAGCAGTGATCCCCCCAGGCCAACCTACTCCAGTTCATATACTGGGCATGATGTCCCATGGTACGGAACACCCCTTTGGCCAGTTTGGGTCTGCTGCCCTGGCTGTGTTCCCTCCCAGCTTCTTGTGCCCCTCCAGCCTTCTTGCTGGCTGGGCATGAGCAGCTGAAAAATCCTTGCCTTAGTCTAAACACTACTTAGCAACAACTGAAAATGTCAGTGTGTTATCAACATTCTTCTCATACTGAATCCAAACCATAACATTATACCAGCTACTAGAAAGAAAATTAACTCTATCCCAGCTAAAACTAGGACACCATGGAAAAATTCAAAGGGAAAAGCTTCGTTCACACACAGGAAAGGATTTCTTTTTTTTTTTATTGTTATATTGTTTGGCAACCTCAGTGTCTTTTTTCCAGCTATAATTGGCACTACATTTATGCTGTGGAGTGGAGGATTTTATATCTTTGGGCAGTCAGTAGCCTATCAAAAGCATGAAATTGCTGTTTTAAAATGGCATTAAAGAACCCCTTTTCATCTTGATAGTTCCTTTAAAACGTTAGGCTTTTAAAGTTCGGTTTTTAGGCATGGATAATCTGTCTGCATTTTAGCACCAAGACTTCCCCATCCTGGTCTTTTGGAGGCAAAATGAAACATGTTTGAATAAAAGAAGAAGCAGTCCTCTGGCACTTGAAGTTTTAACACTGGCAGCTGCTGGCTGATATTAGGGTGTTAGGTGTCCTAGAATAAATCTGAAGAAGATGTTAGCAGGCAGAGAGAGAGGTCACAGGTAGATGATAAAGCAGTGGTGGCACACTGAGCAATTGGAAACATGCCTCACCAGCTGCTGAGGCATTGCCTCCTCCTACGTACCATATCCAAGTACGCGTGGATGTGTGTATGTGTCTAGAAAATAAACTACTTTATGAAAAGAATGATTGATCTAATGATACAGTAACAAATTCAAAGCTATTCTAATTATTGTTGGATAACATTTGTATTTTTCTGTGATATTAGCAGATGAATCCATCATCTAGTATATCTTTAGAAATAATGAAACATGTTTCTTCAGATTCCTTCCTTGTCATTTATACTAAAGGTTATTTTCACAAAATTTGTCAGGTCACATAACTCTGTGAGCAATTCTGCTGTGTTTAATCCCTGCACAGATCTCCATTTCTGCGGTATCATCCCTATAGCAATTGAATTTACTCTTAATAGGAATTTCTTTGTTATTCATTTAAATTCAGAAGACTGTTCAGGTCAGCTCACACAAATGTGCCTGGATCACTAAAAATCTCATTGTCCTTAATCATATTGACTCTCTTTTTTCCCCCCTTTTTTCTTTCTTCTGTGAAGAAATACTATTAGACACTAATGATTTAGTGTATGTACCATGCTTCCACTTTTCTTCCCATAGTTCTAGCAGCTGTCTTTTCATTATATCACATTTCAGCATTTGACTTGTTAACCCATGTGGTTGGAAAAAAAAAAAAAAAGCATCCCTGTGGAATAACTTCTAATACAAGGCCTTTGTATGGATTTTTAAAGAAGTTAGGCATTTTTAATGTAATCTCTGGTTTTCCTGTCTATTTGATATCTACCTGTAACATTTTTAGTAGACAGAATACAGATGGTTAATAATTCATAATATTTCATTTTATAAACAGATTTAAATTTTTCTCTGTTTGGAAATCATTATTTTTCCAAGGAGTCTTGATCTCATTGTATTAAAATTAAATCCCATGAGCAAGCCGCAGACTTAAACAAATATTATTTTCATGTGACTCACACAAAGAGTTAGCCCACCTTTAATTTGTGTTTTTGAAATACGTAAGTCATCCAATCAAAGAACAGAAGCAATATAGCATGACCTACATAAATAATGCAATATGAACTGCAGGTTTAATGATAAAAATCAGTTCAGAGAAGTTATTTGTGAATAATAAGCACTGGATACTTTTGCTAATAAAATGTGCTCCTCAGTGCTTGTAATAAGTGAAGTGTTTGATCAACAAGGCTTTTTTATTTTATAATTGTGAATACCTAATTTCTTTACTCAATGAAGTCAATATTTTTTTTTCATTTTGAAATAGATAATCTCAGTTAATCACATAAAAATAGCAAGTTTGAGCATTTTTAAACAGGTCTGTATCCAACATGTTTGGCAAAGGGGGGGGAAAAGTACCTTTTACCATAAACATTACCAGCTTTCAAGCAAAAAAGATTTAGCTCTTTCCTGTCATGGCATTTATTTCTTTTTTAAAATCAAGTTCTGCCTTTTTCAGAAAAATATATACCCACTTTCTATTACCAATGAGCAGGCATCCCTGTAGACAAATGCATAAAGGTGTGTTTTGTGGCGGCAGGTGCCCTGCCCCACCTGCGTGACCGCAGCCACCGGCAGTTTGTGCACAAAACGAGAAGCCCCAGCACTCGCAGCCTCCGCAAAGTTTGTGAGCGCTCTCTGTGCCACAAAAAAAAAAAAAGGGGGGGGGAGAAATCATCTCATCTCCATTTCCAAGAGCTGCTAATTACATACAGCATATTAAATCAAGTCCACTTGGGGAAAGACTTCCTTAATTAATTAATTTAATTAGCAATAAGGCAGAAGAGGGAGATATGGTTATCAGGAGATAATCATACCTTTGGGACACCGGATTGCAAAGACAAGCTTTGCTTCATCTTTTTTTATGATTGTGGTTTACCCCTTTTATGTGGTTTTAATAAATAACCTATAGATTCTATCGAACAGTATTACATTCGGTAGTGGGCTTACTCCTAAAAATCTTCTTTAGAACAAAGCAATTAGAAATGAAATGAGTGACTTGTAGTTGTTTGAGCATAATAATTGGGGGAAATCATGTGGTATAACGTGACCTCCTATAAGCTGTACTGCTGGAGAATAGTCCCAGATGGATACCAGAAAAAAAAAAACTATTGAGAAAATACCCCTCTGTTTTGGCATTTTTCCTGCAACGCATTACTTTTACTGGCAATGTGTGAAACAAATGACTTCAAATTAATTATTTAAGTAAATAGTTTTCAACAACTATTCAATTAGGTGACCACATTTCTTCTGAGTTTGAAAAACAAAGGAAATCTTTGCTCATTAATGCTGGGCTGGGGGTATTTGGGTTTTTTTTTGGCTAGGTACAGGCTGTAACCAGATTCTCACACCTCAGTAGGCTGTAACTTTTCCAGAGTCTGGGCGGGCTGAGGCAAAGCCAGGAAGGCGATGCACCTCTGCATTACCTGCACAAATCCCAGGTCTGCAGCAGTTTGCTTTGCAGCGTGGTACATCCATCTGCTGAACTAGACACGGCCATACAGTCCCTTTAAAACTGTCTGGTATATTTTCCCCAGAGGAAGGTTAATCTTTTAGATTAGGTGCTCAAGAGTTACCAATGCTAAGGAAATCTTGATGTAGAAAAGCATGTCTTAAGAAAACCTTGAGGTAACTGAACATTTAACATGCACAAAGGAAGTAATATGTCTAGCTGTGCTCAAAATCAGTTTGACTTACTTTGGGTTTTTTTGCTTAACTGAAAAGTTACTTCTTTTATAGGCTGAATTATCTATATGAGCTAAAGTCTTCCATTCAGCATTTAAATGTTTTATATTCACTGAAACTGAGTCCAATTTCACAAAAAAAAGTATTACGCAATACAGGAGTTTTCTTGCCCACCTCATCCAGCACTCACCCTAAACTGAAATTGTTTCTATATTCTCTTTCTATACTTCCTAGTAACTGAATAACCAAAGTTTTTGCCCTAGGGTGAAACGATAGCGCTATATCTCACATCCACTGCAGCGCAGATAACAAAACTCTCCTCTCGCTACCGCTACAACCAAACCCCTATAACGTTATTTGCTTCCTCCTTGCCTGGTTTGCTTCCTTTCCTCTCCCTCTGCTTTTTGCACTGGGAAAGTGCCTTCTCACTTCCATTACAGTAGCCTTATTGTTGTAACAATAACGGAGATTATGTCTACTAGTGAAGAGGTACATGACATCCTCCACCTATGCTCCCGGCGATTTGTACGTGAGCCAGCTCCCATGCGGCAGCAGCACCATTGTGCAAGCAGGGTGGTATGGCTAAGCTAATATATTCTGCCTCTTATCGTTTCTGTTCCTCTCTCCTACTCCAGCTTTCTTTGTGTTTTTAAGTCTTTCAGGCTCTCTGATTTTTAAGACCCAATGCTAACACCTGATCTCTTTGTTATGCTTCTGGAGAAATTGAACTTCTTCAAGCCCCAGCTGCTTTCTGAGAGGTTAGAGAAAATGGATTTCATCTCAGACTCACCTCCATCCTTTTGTTCTCACCAAGTGAAGGTGTAGAGAAGTGCTGAGAGCCTTTAACGATCCATTTATTCAGGGATAGTCATGTTGATGTCAGTCCCTTGCCTCTTTAGCACAAGGAGTATGAGGCAAACCAAGTGAAAGACAGTCGTAAACCAGAGTATAGGGAAAAAAACCAAACAAACTGGAACTCATAAACTGTATAAACAGAGATCACCCAAGTCAACAAGGTGTCAGCAGAGTAATCCTCCTTGTGCGCTTTAATTAAATTGAATGATCCTCAAAAGTGACATCACCTTAAAAAAATGCGACATACTGCTGGTCATTTAATACTTCAGCTCTCATATTGTCAGTTAAAGGATTTAGGAGTCCTTCATATCATGCTTTTGGATTTGATAAGTTGGATTGACTCTGTTGGGCTAAACAGAAAGGAAGCAACGTGGGGCAAATCATCTTATAACACGGAGATCTACTTTTTTCCTAGAGCATAATATTCTCTCATTTTTGATTCTCAAATGAGACTCAATATTGCACATCCCGCAGGAAGAGATCAGGCATCTCCTGAAGATTTCTGATTTCAGCAGAAACAATACTAAAAGATTACTGTAATTTTGAAAACTGGCATGACTTCTTGCTCCAAGTGAAACATTTATGTATCTCTCCTTTTCTCTTACTTTTATTTCAAGTGCCCTAGATGATAGCTGAATGCGTGCCTACAAGACTGCAAAGAGGCAAGAGGTTCTGAAAATGACATCCAGGCACCATGAAATTACAGTCTTCAGAGCGTATCAGTAAGAAGCTAATTCCATATAATTTCTCACTCTAGTTACAATTTTGGTCATGACAAAGAGGTGTCAGAATTTTAATGCCCATTATATTTTGTGATTTATGCTATTTTGCTATAGTACTTTGACCTTTTTAATATGCTGTATTTCGGTTGGATGGTCATTCCACCCTTCTTGCTAAGAGCAAATTTTCAAGAATGCAGGTGGCAAGGAAGAAGTTGCACTGAAATGTTTCCAAATGGGTAACTTTATGTGGGAATATGGGGGGGGCAAGGGGAGGAGGAGGGAGGCGAAGATTCAGCAGAACAGGAATAGAAGTTGAAAAAAAAGCAGTTGCTTTAAAGCCGAAGGTTTCAGCTGAAAGAGAAATTCAGGTTAATTTTTCCTATTGGACATTACTTTTCAATTTTAAATAACTTGAGCAGTAGGTTCAAGAGGAAAAAAAAAAATGGAAGTGGATTTTCGGTTATGTCATATTAAGACCTGATTTGTAATCACCCTATTAGTCCTACTATACTTGGTTCAGTTATATCGGTCCCATCACACTCTTTTAAGTTTTGTTCTGTGATATGCTTAGCTACAGACTTCTGAGGTCCTGCTGCTGTATCCTTGCATGGGAACTGTTTTCTGCTCTTGGCAAGATGCCCTGTTGAGCTCTTGGGTCGGATAATGCAATGTTTGGCACAAAAGTGGTGCAGGCAAGGAAGGGAGCATGATAAAACTCTTGATTTATCTATCTTGGACTCTGAATAGAGCCAGTTCTTGGCACAGGCCTGTTCTCTAATGACCCTGGCAGAACATTTCTTTGGGATTCCTGGAAAAAAAGTGTTTCTTTGCATACTGTTTACACAAAACTGTGGCAGCTACCTTGTCTATGTTCAATAGCCATCAAGCCTGCAGCCTAACTTTAGCTGAGGCTAGATACAGAAACACTGTGATATTCTACCAGATGCATAAGAAGGGTAGCAACAGCTCCATAAGAAGGGTAGCAATAGCTCCAAAAGTAGGATGTTTCGAGACAGTACTCGTTAGGGACAAATGCATTTCATCCTACTCGCCAGGTTTTTGCTGCCTATCAAGCACGTTGGTTCAGATCCTCAGCTGATGCATTAGAGCCCAGCTCAAGTGACTTCAGTTGGACACGTGCCCACTGAGAATATGGTTCTTCAATTGCATATCACAGGCCCACCAGGAATCCAGCTCAAGTGTTGCAAATACACATCTTGCTGCGTGGATGTCTACAGGGCTCCGCAGAAACGGCGTTTTGCAGTGCTGGGACATTTTGCAGCGGCTGTCTGGAGGCATGCCCCGTAGCTGTCGTATCTGCTGATAAGGCAAGAAGGCAGGAATGTGGATAATAGTGCACATGTACTAATTGTACCACAGTTATTAGTTGGCAAATGTTGGCAAGCTCCTCCAAACTGCTGTTTCAATGTGCTGTAGCTCTGTGCCTCCCTGCAACAGCATTTTCCTACACCTAAATCAGATATGGCCCATGCTGGTCTGGTGGGTTGCAGGAGCTGTTGAAAGCACAGAGACGGGGGTTGGGAGCGACGAGGGGGACTGGGTCAGCACAATTTTAATCCATGTTACACTTATGAAAGTTTAAGTACGTGTTTAAGTGCCCTTGTCTCCGATATAAGCTGTCTTTGCCTAACTGCTGTTTAGTTAGAGCTTGCATCGCTGTGCGTGTGCCTCATGCCTATAAACTGGAAATCCCAATATTAGACTGAGACCTGTATAGTACAGTACAACCTGTTCAACAGAGTAGGTAGAGCGTGTTTACTGGGTTTTACAGTATTATGAATACATAGGGTAAGTCAATATTAATTTCTTTAAAGGGAAGGGAAATTTGTCATAGATGCTTCACAATTTTTAAACTAGTTATTGACTTTTTCTCAGACTGCTTTTTCCAGTTCTGGTTCTAGTTCTGGTTCCAGTTACCTTGTAACTACTTCCTTAGACAAGATATTCAGAAACCAAAAGTACTAATAATTTCCATGGACTCTTTCTTCATGAGAGGGGGCAAAAAAAGGGGTAGTTCAGATCTTCACTGCTGCATATTTGGTCCTGTTCATCTTTCTTAACAAGACTATCTATTTGAATATGAATTCATGTTGTAAAATTAACGCATTAAAGGTCTGCATCAATCATATTGAAAAGCTAGCAAAAATGAAATATAACATTCATTTTATCCCAGTTTATAAAGAAAAATGTCTTCCAAGAAGCAGCAGATTACATTTTTATATAAACAAAAGTCCAGACTTAAGTGAATTACCAAGGTATTTGAGAGACTGACTATCAGAAAATTTCAGATACTTAATGAATTCCTTGTAGCATAATCCCCCAAATGCCTTCCGTTACAGTTATCTGAAAATATTTCATAACTTTTCAACTTACTTGTAGGAAATTTATTATCCACCTGTGATTTAATACTAGTTTGAAAAGGAAGCAATGCAGCAGGAAAAATTTTTTAGACAGTAATTTCCCTTATCAAAATTAATTTTCTCTGAAAATTATTTTAAGTATTTTTATCCAAAGTGAAATCTTAAGCCAAGCTTTTTGAACCTGCTACAAAATGTAATTTAGGTCAGTTCCCTGATTTGGTTTATTAAATGACATTCCTATCATTTTGTCAACCAGCCTATTTAATTCTGTATTTTGTGGGCAGAGAATAAGTTACTGGATGAAGATTGCAAAGCTGTGTAGAATGAGGATTTTGAATCATTATAGCAGTATGTAATGTTTGCATATGGACCTAGAACATGAGAAGTTGTGGATTTTTTGGTTGTGTGTTTTGAATAGACCTTTGAGTTTATTTTTGCCCATGCACTTAGTGCATCTATAACTTGGAGTTCCTGGGAGTCACATAGATCCGCTTGACTCTATTACGCAGTATGTCTTTAGGATAGTGTGATTATCTGAAGTTTACCTAAAGTCGGAATGGAAATAAGAAGACTAATGTTTTAGATTTACTGGTTATAAAGCCTTGTATAAAGAAGAATGGTGCTTTTTTCCAGGTTAGTTTCATCCTCGGTGTGCCCCACAGGTACAAACCTGGAGCTCCAGAGTATGGTGTTGCCAGTTCCTTTCAGCCTCTGACCCAGGCACCTGATGGTTTGGGTGCTTGCTTAAGCAGAAGGGGGCAGCAAATTAAGATCCAGAGTTTCCCTCTTGAATCCAGGGCTGGTTTGTAGGTAATATAGTGTTGTAGGACTCACCTTTGACATCATTTTTACTTTCTAGTGATTACTCCACTCAGCATGTTGCTTTTTCTGAATGCTACTCTGAGGTTTCTAAATCTTGCCCAGGGCTGTGGAGAGAGACCAAGTATTTCATTCAAGACTCTGGATTCTGCTTTGGGAGGACAGACTCCTCTTTTATTGGTTTCACAAAACTCAGCCTCACATTGTCCAAGAATCTTTGTCAGACTACCTCTTTGGTTACTTACACCCAAAAGTAAGTGTTCAGAGGGTATTTATTTACTAATTTGAGTTGTGACACAAAAACTTGCACAACTTAACAGGCACTGAACCCCTTTATTTTTTCAGGAACTTAATGAGCTAAATGCATTGCAAAGCTCAAATATTTAACTCCGAAATTTTCCATGCCATTCAATTATCTCTGGCTGTGACAGGAGACAGACAGTAACAAACGGGTTTAGTATGTAGTGGTCTTTTGTGGGAAGTGTGCTCGTGAAGAGCAATATCCATGTGTTACTTCAGAGCGTGAAGAGAAACTCCATGTTTTGGACTGAATGTAAATGCTTTGCTCTGCAGAAAAATTCTTCTGAAGGATGCGAATCACACAGTTGGGCTTTGATTTCTCCAAAGAAAATTCTGCAACAGCAAACAGTTGCCAGCCAGTCTGACTTGTGCTGGCTTCTTTGTCAATAATTTTCTGTGGCTTTCTAAAAGTCATGCGTAGGACTGCTCACCAACCCTTCTGCTGGAAGAGGCTGGGAAAGAATTTCAGGTTACACACAAGATATTTAATATTTTCTAGCTTTAAGAATTGCATACCAAAATTCAGCAGCTTTCATTCACCTGACAGCTGTGGAGAAACTGCAGTAATTGAACAAGGCAGCCGTGTTTACTCCACAGTAGAAATGAAACTTCCTTTATTGTGAGAAAATCTGTGATGAAGTTTGAATGGATATTTTGATTGCAACTATTTTTCTTGAGTCTCACAGCTTTCTGAAACTTTTATTGCCATCCTGGAAGCCATTACATTTAAAACTTTAGGAAAATTGCCTCAGAAAATTTTTTGAAAGTACACTGACAAATACATTTTTTGAACACCTAAATTAAAAAGCATGAGAGTTTTCTCATGGTTTCTTCAGGAGTGTTTAATAACAGTTACTTTGGCTTACTGAGTTCTTGCATAAGTCTCCATCCTTTTAGGAAAGGCTTTGTTGGTCACATTACTGAATGTTTTGAGCCAAGACAGGACACCTGCCATAGATGTCTAGATGTGTGATTTATGCACCTCTGTTTTCAGGGAGCTGTAAAGCAACTCAAAACTCCGAGTTAAAATGAAAACATGTAATTTTTATTATAAATGAAATTCCTGATTCAGTGCGCAATAAGGCATTGATTCTGCCCCCAGATGCCGGTGTCAGCAGAATTAGGACATAAACCTCACATATGTGTATGTGTCTGTGAAGAAGGCAAAACGACTTGCTTTCTACTGGAAATGAATTTAGATTTTAAACTTCAATGCTGTTTTAACGTTTTTCTCTTTCTCCTCTGGAAATAGCTATATCCCCCTATGTGAAACGTAAGGGAAGATTTGCTGCTGTATAGGTATTTTGCACCACCTGTCGTTAACGAATGGACTAGCAGTCTGTAAGCACTTAATGCCTTCAAACCGTAGAAGGCAAGAGATACTGCCTAAAACTTTTTTAAAAATATAGGTTTATCTGTAATTTGCTTTATTTTATGCTAATAAGAGTGGCTGTCATTAATTACCATTTTAATCACTATAGGTATTTCTGGTAATTGCATGTTTTCAATGCTGTCATATTCTCTTAGAGGAAAGATACTAATTCATAAATATTCAGTCTTCTGAATTCATTTCCATCATAAAAGCATCAGTGCTTAAGTTATTTACAGTGAGAGTAATATAATTACAGATGCTACTCATAAAACATAAATGCCAGAAATATTTATTATTAGCAGTGTGCTTATGTCTTCATAGTCAAACTTTGGATCTGGGAAGAAACACTGAATATGGGAAAGCTGCAAACTGAAAAAAAAAAAAAAAAAAAAGGCAGAAAATGGAGAAGGTTAAAATAGTAGACTTTGGGTTCCACTAGAAGTATACACAAATTCAGTAAAACATCCTAAATCTCTAGAAATGCCATCCCTTTGAGGATTTCATCTGACAAACTGTGGCCTCATGATCCGAAGATGATTGTAAAAGTCGTACACACTCTACATACTAAAATCTGCCTCAAGGGGCTCTCAGCAGAATCTAACCTCTCCTCTTTCATTTTAGAAGAAAGATCAAGTGCATCATAGATATACTAGATATTTCCTACCAATTTAACAAACTACCCAAGGCTGCTTGAGAACCTTAAAAAGGTCTTTCTGTCCAACAAATTACACCAGCGTCCTTCGATATACAACAGTTGTGATTTAATACTCAAGCAGTTATGCAATTTTTATTCTAAGAAAAATCACATGCCTGCAAGCCTTGGATCAGGTTAAATCTTAGCAGCATCAGAAGAAAGTACTGGAGGCCAGGAATGGCTGAACTGAAACGGGGACCCACATGAGCTCCCTGTGGCAAATTTGTGGTCTAGTACCACAAATAGGACTCCATTGCCTGGTTCAGTTCTGCACTAACACTCGGAGACAGTACTAACAGATAACATATGTGAATTCTTACCCTTAAGAAATGGTCATCTGTGTAGAAAAGTGTCTTCCCAAGAAGCAGGGGGGCATTGCCCAAGGCGCTCTTGCCTGGAGAATGGGTGTCCGTCCCTTCCCCACAACCCCTGCTACTTATGGAGGTCCTCCGATTCTGCTGAGCCATCCAAGCTGGCACCAAGAAAAGTGTGCAGTCTTGCCTTGACCATACCCAGCAGAGGGGTGACGCTTGTCATCTTCCTGTTTTCCTGAGCGTGAATCCAAGCACGTATGAAGGCTTTGATTTTCAGTGCCATCCCCTTTTACTTCTCAGTAGTGCGTACATTTGTGTGTAGGTGCACGCACACACCTGCATCCGCGGAGGCAAGCCAGGGTAAAGGGACACTAGTGCTAAAGGAAAGCAGTGTGTGCTCAAAAGTTGTAGGAACATTTTCTCTGACGTTTTAATTATAATACCAAGTGCGTTTGTAACAGTGATAAAAAGGGACTTCATCTTAAAGAACAGAGTTCACAGCTCAAGCTTTTAAAGTCACAAGGGAATGACTCTGCTCTGAGCCAAAGGAGCTAATTATTAAACATTCATACTGCTGCCTTCTCACAAACAGAATATCTGATGGCTCAGATTGCTGGTTAACGCACAGTGGCGAGGGGAATGGTTTCCACACATCTGTTTGTTTCTTCAAAACCCGAGTCTTGAAACAAAGCTCTCGCAAATTCTCCAAGGAAGCAAGTCAGGAGGCAGCGTGAGATTTGGGAGATGACATAGACAGCTCTGGCATCAGGTCCAGCTTGGACAGGATCTAGCAGGAAAGGGTGGACACTCAGGTAGAAGAGACATGGGAGGGAAGGAGTCAGATACAGAGCCAGTGTTTTACAAGCCAGTTCATTCCCTTCCGATGGTTATGTTGCCACCCATCTACATCTGATGTTTCACTTGCTTCTAACCAACTGAATTGGGTGCTGGCTTACAAATAGGAAGTTATTAATAGTGCTGAGACTTTAATGACGCTAGAATAATTGAGATGAACACAAATACTTAGAATCTTCACAGTTTTGCCTTTTTTTTTCCTATAAAACTACTGTTTATGCATATCTGAAACAAATATGGTTTTCATACTTAACCTTTGCCAGTCGTGAGGGTTTTTTTCTCTTCAAATGATTGATTTGGATTAACACATACATTCATTGAATAAATATTTTATATCTGTTTTAAACAGGGCAACATAGAAAATTTCTGAAGATAGAAAAACCATAATGGATAAATATTTGCTGACAGTTTGGATTTTGTTGTTATTTTGTGAAGGAGAAGATAGACTTCATTGAAAAATCAAAGGGGGTAAGCAAGTTGATAATTGTTAAACTTTTTTTTTTTTTTTTTTATGTTACTCTCCACTGTGCAAGCAGGGAAGTTTGGATGTGGCTGTTCAGAGCTTGCAAAATGATGCGTAAGATTGATATAGTACCTGTGCTTGACTCTACACACTGATACTATCAATGAAGGAAATTGAAAGACGTCTCTGAATGTACAAACAGTGGTGGGTTTAAATTCAGAAGGGGAGTTATGCAGAGGAGAGATGGAGATAGGAGCTGAAAATGAAAAAGGAAGTAAGATTTGCAAAGCCAGTCATAAGACATCTCCTCTTTCCTGTCTGCTTTATAAATTTCTGAAATGTATTACAAATTGATTAGACAAGTGCACATTTTGACCTAGTTGGTCATCCTCCCACGGAGCCAGAATATGTTGCTTATCACGCCTTATGTCAGACTCCTGGCTACAGCTGTATGAATATTACTTATTCCTTTAGAAAAAATGCAGGTATCTATTTTGTCAGAATCAATAAATATAAAAATAAATAGTTTGCTGCAGTTCAGTATAAAGTATAGTTTAAATTAATCTTTAAAAAGTAAAATGCTCTCTATTATTGTAGGTAACAGCTTGTCTGAACTGTCCAGAATGACTAATGAATGAGATAACAGAAATGCCTATCACTCCTTCATTGTGCTCAGCATAAAAGGTTTTTTTTCCCCCCTGAAGCCCCACAATAGCACAATATTTGATTTGAATATTAATGTTTCACTCTGAAATTATTAATTTAAATATAAATTTTCTTCATTTGATATTGTAAGAGACTTCACAGAGAAAAAGGATGGAGTATGAAACATAATGAGCAGCATCAGCCTAATAAATTATGTAGTAAGACATCAGAAAAAGTAAATACGTTTACTTTTCATTTTATTTTTATGCCACATTTACCCATGTGAGACTGAAAATAGCTATATTACATGCTGGTCTTATTTATCTGTAGGTTATGAAATTATAGATAAGCTACCTCATACTTAAGCCTCTTGTCTGGATGCAGCTAACAATTCTGCCCACATATCTGTTATAATTTATTTATATTTGTGCACCAAACATCCACAACAAGTAATACAAAGATCTAGTAGTTTAATAAGGTTGTAGGACACCACGAAACACTGATGGAGGACAGACTGGTAAAAACAATGCTGAGAAGCTGATATCCTTGAGTTTTAACAGTGTGTTTGACAATCTGGAGTTGAGTTCCTTAAGAGGTAGTGTATAGTAGTTACTTCCACATAGCTGTTTGTACTTTGGTTTTGTGGCCTCGTAGGGGATATATTAATCATGTTTCAAATGTGCTCATTTTTTATGGTATTTTCTGCTTTCGAATCTTTATCACAAAAACATTTTTTCCCCCCTTTTTTACACGTAGCACTTTGGATTTTCTTAAGAAGCCCACAAAAAAATCCAGCAAGATAAGTTTTGTGATTCAGTTTACAAAGGAACAATCTGTTGTAGTTTCAGGCTATTGTTATAATGGAACACTTTAGATCAACTCAAAAGCTAATGTTCTTAAAGAGCACCTCGAATAATTATCCAGAAGTCATCAGAAGTTTGGAAATATTAGCAGGAAATAAACAGGCAAACCTCTATTTAGCTTTTTTCCCCGCTGCCTCCCTGGAGATAACTGATATGTGATGATTTATTCAAAATTTGAAATTTTCCTAAGGATGCATGTTGGCAAGATATGTTGAGATCTGTCAGATGTTACATTTGTGAGTACAAAACATACTGTTTATAGGATGGCTGGTGACTAGAAGATTGGTGTAAGAAAACCTGAGAGTAAAGTGCTTCCTTAAAAGTGGTGATTCGCATGCTAATTCTTTTTCATTTAAAAATTGATTCTGTACCTAAGACAGATGACAGCAGTCATTTCTCAATCCTACTAGCCTTCTTAACCTTATTGCTGAATTTGAAGGGTAACAGTAAGTGCTTATCAGACCAAAATTGATTAGTCAGTACAAGTCTAGATATAACGTGGGCTGCTCATGAAAAAGCAGTCTTTGGTCATTATTATACATGGAAGTTCATATCGTATTTGTGTAAAGACATTATACCCATTTTTTTCATTCTGCTAGAGGTTTAAGTGCTTAATCCTAAATCTGGATGTATGCAGGACTAACATGCTGCTCTCAAGGATTCCTCCTGAGGATGGAGAGCTTGTGATCATTTTACATGAGATGCTGCTTCTGTAATATTTCTAGGTTCAAGAAATTCCAAATATTTTGGGTGTCATTGACTGTGTTACTTGATCACACGTAAAAATAAGGTCCAGAAATAAGGTGCCTTAATTATGTGTAGAAATATGAGGTCTAGTCATGTTTTATTATGTGTAGAAATACAAGGTCTACTCATGTTTTTGTTAAAGTTGGCAGTAAATTATATTTCATATTAGCTATAGCAGACCAAACCAAAGAGAATTCAGACTTGCTCTTGCCCTTTCATGGGCACTGGCAAAGGGGCTCCCGCTCGCTGTCGTCTCAATTTCTGCCCCCTGCCCCTTAGGGAAAAAGCAGCAAGGGGTACCCAGCAGAGTCTTGTCTTGTTTTCACTAGGAAATACCAAAACTGAACTGAATAGTTCAGGCAGTTTTAAGTACCGTTCCAGTCCAGCATCTTAAAAAAGTCTGGTAGACAAATGCTGGTAGACACAGTCACGTTTAAATGCCATGCCTAAAAATCCCCAGAGCGGAGGGGTGTGCAAACGAGGCCTCTTTCTCTCTAGCGTAATTGAATTCTTCCTTTTCTTTGACAGTGAATATAATTTTTTATTGTTGGCAATTCCTGGCTTTATGAGTTAGTGTACAATTATAATTCATGCATATGTATTTACAAAAATGAATGTCTGGCTGGTTTCCTGGGATTTTTACCAACTTTGGGGTCTGAGCATCAATGAATATAAAAAGCAAACAAAAACACAGTTAATAATAATTTCCGTAACACTGCTCAAAAATAGTAAGCCTTGTATTAACGTGCTGAAAAATGATTTAGGACAGACCATAAACGCCTCTATTTTAACTCTTTTGCAGAAAGAACTTTGCAAAATGAACAAATTTATCTAAGTTGATGGATAATATTTCATAAAATCAGCAATTCTCCTTGCCAGAGGATACAAGCCAAATCTTTTTAACTGAAATATTGTGCAATAATAAAACTGTAGAAAGAAATTAGTGCTATGTTAGTGCACGTGGGCTAAAGTTAAAATAGAGGAAATGTTTAGGGGCGTGCTAGGAATAAAAATCCAGAAGGAAGAAACAGCCAGAGACCTTTTTGCATGATGTAGTTACAGCAACAACCAGACAAACTGAAACATTCTAAGAATTAAGGGCCCTAATCCTTCTGGAGTCAATAACAACACCTTTTCTGACTCCAAGTAAGGTAACTCTGTTTATGTCGGGCTACATCTGGCCCTACCTGGGCACACTGGCGAAGGAGAGGGGAAAAGACACGCAGGCAGGGCAACGTGCAAGGGGAGGCACAACCCAGCTTTTGAAGTCACTCCTAGTAGAAACGAAGATGCAAGAGCCTTGGTGGAAAAAAATACCGCATTAACAATCCAGACCGTCAGTGTTTGGTCAAGGGGTGAATAACTGCTTAGTCATTATGAGCAAAGAGGTCAGTGTTTTTCAGCTTAAAACAAATGAAGTTGCAATTTTTTTTTGACGGCTTGTAGAACGGTTAACATTTTATTTTGCTGTTACAGAAGACCAGATTTTCAGATATTTTAATGTATGTAGAATTAATTTTATGTGATTTAAAAAATATTTTTCAGTCCTGCCACTAGCCAAACTGTTCTGCAGTTTTGTTGGTATTTTAGGTAGCTCAGGTTTGGTATAAAGTCACATTTTGGCCTTAATTTACAGTTTTCTTTCATTTTGTTGACATTCTGGAATTTTTAAGGCGTATTATATTCTATGTAACAAGGTGTTTCATTCTAAGAGATAATTGGTCAGTGTAACAAAGGTATGAATAATTTCCTTTTAATATTTTGGGGGTTTTGCTAACAAGTAAAAGGCAAATGTTGCCATGATGTGTTAAGTTGTAGAATTGAAACTTGTTCAGACCCAAGGAGGAGGATAATCTACTGAGGCATCGGTGAAGTTGGCAGTTTTGATAGAAGGGTTGTAATAGGACATTTATATAGTCATTGTGACCCTACAGGACTTCAACAAAATTTTTGGCAGGCATCCTCGTTTTGGAAGCGAGAAAAGAAATGTGAAATAATTGGTACTGGTACATAATAATGTATCTTAAGTTTCACCATGTGTATGTCCATGAAAACGTAAATCAGATAATTTCATTTATGAATTGTATGTTTTATGCCTCATCCTTTGGTACTTTCCATCTGTTGGCTGTCTTACTCTGAAGAAACTAAGAAAGAAAGAGAAAGCAAATCCTTAACGAATTTCTATTTTCTAAAATTACATTGATTTGAATGATAAAGAATATTGACTTTCCTTCTGAGTGAAAGCTTTGACTTTTCATAAAAATTGTTATGTGATTGGCCAAGGCAAAAGTGAGAAGTCTTAATTAAGACTTATCTAATTTCAATCTAATACAAAAGGCAAGGGTTTAAAATAACACTACTCACCTACCAAAAATCACCATCTGTCACAAGTCGTTTTAGAATTCAGAATTTTCTTTAAAGTATTTCTTCTTTGTCTGTAAGGTTTCCTGAGAATGAAACTGAAAAATAAAATGGCCTCATCTTTTTTTTATTATTATTTTTTTTTATTTCCTCCTTTTTCTTTTAGGGATACTCAGTCATTTCTGTTCTGTTCCAGTTTTCATCCATTTAATAATAAAAGTACTTTAATTACTCCAGCAATTTCTTGCTCCAATACATTTCACAGTTTGCCTGGATACATTGAATCCTAAACTATATCTTAGAGATCAAATGCATATCTTTAATTTTTATTGTGGTGTTTTATATTACACATTGATAGCAACTAGACTAGATTGCTTTACTCATTCTTACATTTATTTCTCCTAGTAAACTTGCCAGCCAGTCTGTTTGTCACTGCAATGAGCAAATTTTTCCCCTTTTCCTTGTTTCTTTCTGAAAATTCCTATTTTCTTTCTCTTTCTTGGTCATAATTACATTGCTATGATTTTTATCAGGCAGTTTCATTCCAAGATGGAACTTGTTCCCATCAGGGTTTGCATTCTTCTGGAAAAAGTGTCTTTTGATGTGTCTCACGTTTCATGCTTGAGAAAGTTAATGCTGGAGATACAAGGATATGCACAGTGACTGTTGTCTTGTTTACGGAGAATGTCCTTGAAACAGTTTTTTTGGAAAACCTATCTAAATGAAATCTTGGTCCAGATTTAATAATTTCTAGCTGACTTCCTACATGACAGCATTTTAGAAGCAATCTCCAGTAGTTCTATGCCTTGTTTACATTAGAGTGGAGATACTTTTCCCCCTCAACATTTAACCATGAAACTAAGAGTTTTAAAAGACTCTTGTTAGTAGGATGGAGGGTTACACAATGAAAATAATGGCTCTATGAAAACAATTTACCCTTACATAAAGAAAATGTAAATAGATGAACAAAAATTAAACTCCCAACTGGAACGATCTAGAAGAACTTACTTTAGTATAAGTTTTGTAATATTATTCCTTTCACCTTCCAAGCCATTTGGATTTTTGAAAGTACTTATTGTTGGTATAATACTAACTTTTAAAAATCAAAATTATTTGTGTGCCAGAGCCACAAGCTTGCCAATGATTTCTGAACCAAGTCCAAGAGCTAATCCTAACTTTAATATTTCTAATTAATTAATCTTGGCTATAACAATTGTAACCGGCAAAGGATGAGATTGCTGTGGAGTTCATCTGCATGTAAATAAATCCATTTTTACATCAGAAGTATCTTAAAACCGGTCTCTAAAAGTTACTAATGCTTTAAATTGTGTTTAAATAGAAATTGTTCTAAAAGAACCATTTAATTCTCTAAATAAACTTAAACCCCAAACCATGCTTAAGCGGGAGAAGTACCACAGAAAATTAACCATTTTTACAAAAGCCCATTTTAAGCCATTTTTGGACAGTAAGCTTAAGAGAACATTGAGTCAAAACTGAGTGTGTTCTGGATACAAAATTCGAGGGAGCTCTACTAACTCTGAAAACTTCTGTTTACCTTTCTGTCCTACAGCAGTAAAGCCAAGCTGGTGATGAACTGACAAGGTTAATCCACAGAAAGACAGGTTGCTTTTCCATAGGCAGTGAATGCAAAACAACCAAACAGACAGAGAGCACTCCTCGGTGCCTCCTCTCATAGCTTCAGAAGCTTGCATACTCCCTAACTTTTATTTGGTTTCCATAGGCACGTCGCAAGGACACCCAGGAGAATGTCAGACAGTCCTGCGGAGAGTGGAAAAGACTTTTTACCAACCTTATGCAAGCTGTAGTCTTTGGACACGTAGAGTCTGGGGTACGGCAGTAAGTTTGATGGATAGAAGGAAAATTATTTTACTGAGTGACTCTCCCCATGCAATGCAGTTTGACTAAGCTCACCTAAGTTCAGTTGAACAGATCAAAATATATTTTGACTTTTTATAGTGTGAATGCTACTATGGCAATAAGCAACATCAATTTTAAATTAACGTTTGCTATAAATTTCTGAATTTTTTTTTTCAGTCAAAGTTTTAAAATGCATAAATTCCCTTTACAGAATAAGTTTATGTATTTTTATTTTGATTGGAAGCCAAAGCAAATTTTAAAATGTCAAAGGCTGTCAGTGATGGAGTTTGCAGGGTTTCACCATATGTACACAGGACTAGAAAAGAGATGCAAGCATGCTTTAGAGTACTGAGAAAATCAAAATAAAAAGGTTTGTCAAAGGCATGAGCGGTTACTCTAAAACTAAGTGTTAAAATGACTTGTTTATTTAAAAAACAAATAAAATGGAAGCAATCCTTGTGAATTACATTGGAACGCTGGAGGAATTGTTGCATTATAAAGATATTCTAAACACAATTTACAATGCAATGCAATCAATTGAATCTGTTTATTGACTTCAGTGGGTATTGGATAGAGCTTTTTCTCAATGAAGCAGCAGAAATTTGTCATGACTGGTAAGAGCCAAAATAGCAAATCATTATAATAAAACTGTTTAAAAGAAAAAAAAAGTGATTGCTGATTTATTCAGATTCTTTATGAGTAACTGAAATTTTCTTCAGTGACTATCTGATAAATGTATAAACCCATTAAGCTAATAAAAATCCTACATAATAAATGCAGAATAATAATTACAACCAGATGCATTAAATTAATTAAATCTCTTCTGAATCAATTTATGTTATAATGACTGTAGTCATGTGATTAGGGTCTCTTAGAACAATATTTTATCAAACTATCTGCAGCAGAGCCAGGCAAGTGTTTCATCTTTAATTTTATTCTGAAAAGTTATGACAAAGAGGAATTCTTCCCACGGTTGGTTTGTTTTCTGTGCTTTGAGTCAGATCTTCTTCCGTACATTTTTTACCATCACACTTTCCCAAGTACCTTCTGTCCTGGCGTGCCTGAATACGGAGGCAGTGGAGATGTGAGATATACTGGATAATGCTGTGTCATGTCACTGTGGGCTTTCTGCGTGACAGAAGATCTTTAAAATCTTTTAAAGGGCATGCTGGCCCAAAAGAAGTTAATGGCAAATCCCCCCTGGATTCCAACAGGGCCAAAAAACAACTTAGCAATTTTTTCTGCCAGGTAGGAGTCTTTCACATCACCCGTGACTGATGGCAAAGGAACTCAGCTTTGGCCGAGAGTCTGGCCCCATGTTTGTATTAATGCAGTAACACTTTAATCTATTTTTAGGAAATGAATTGTTTTATTAGTTAATATCTTCTTTTACCTTTTGCAATGAAGCAATTGTAGGACAGGTGACTAGACAGGTATACAGGAGAGGAATTCTTTACAAGTATAATATTGGTAAGTATTCTTTGTCCGGGATTTTTTGGTTCAATACTGTTTATTCGAAATTTCACTTTTTTGGGTCATGAAGAGCCTTGATTTTGCTCTTGTGATTGTTGAGGACTGTTTGTTTCTGTCATGAATACATGCCTATGTACATTGTATAGTGTACCCATTTACATGCACAAATGGATATGTCAGGGTATGGAATAAAAGGATCTTCTTTTAGCCACGTTCAAGAAGGCAAAGTACGTAATTCAGTAGATCAACTTCTTATAGAAGCATATAACCTAGCCTAATGTTTCATGATCAGCTTACATCCTCAGGCAATATGCAAGGTAGTACACGCTGCATCATTTAAAGCATTGCATACTGATCATTTGCTGCAGTAAATATCTCCTTTTTTCTAGTTTAGAGAAGCACAGGAATGCAGGATGCTCTGAGTCATCTAGTCCCATCTGCTGCAAGTCCTTCCCATATTCTTTCCTTCTTATCTCGTGTGTCACCACATAATTTTGTAAAAAGTCTTATTTTGCTTATGGGCCAACTTTTAAAATTGATTATGGACCAATCTACGCTCCTGGCACGTACAGACCAACAGAAGTGCCTCTTTGCCTCCCCTCTGAATGTGTCCTTACTGTTAGAGATGGCCTCCCTGCATACCGCTTTTGGGCTGCCAGCTCCACATAGTCTCTTTTGTGGTGGTGATCAGTTACAGTATATTTCGTGAAGATGTCACTTAATCGTGATATTTGATCAATATTTGCTCTGGAATCCACTTTATTCCTGCATCTGCTGGGAGGTGTTCAGTAACATCAAAGTTGAGTTTTCAGTCTTGTGATAGATGTATTGAGCCCTTTCTGATCAGGGAATCTCCAGTGATTCTTAGAGCTGTAAAATCAAGGCAAATTTCTAAGCAAGGGTTTTTAAAAAAATCATACATAGGTGTATCAATATGCACTTAGAATATATTGGCTGGAAGAATTGCACTCAATGGTCTTTTTGCAGATTCCCTGAAGAAAGGGAGTTTAATTTAGCAAAAGCTCTCAAAATGCTTAACTGAGCCCTGCTTGCCAAGCTGTTTTATCTACTCAAGTAGAGCAATTGAGCACAAATAGAAATTCCAAGGCTCTTACAAGAGAAAGGACAGTGGAGGCAGTAAGAGATCATATGTGGAGAGCTGACATGGTATTCTTTAATATACACAAGAGCGATGCATGAGTATTTTGAGAGACCTTTCTGTAAATCTCTGTTTGTTTGTCATGAAGGACAAAGAAATGCCAAATAATGTCCACAGCAGGTAGGAGCAAATCTGATAACAAGAAATGCCGATATAAAAATTGCATGGCTTTTGTTGAATTTCTACTGCACATGATATTAAAAGTAATTTACTCACATTTTTCATTACATAATGATAATGATTTTATCTGTAGACCATAATTAATACATGATGGGAAGATTCCTGTGGCTAAAATGCATTATAAGTTATCAGAGATGGAAACAAACACAGCATGAGTTTCACTTTTGGGGTTTTTTTTTCATTGTTTTTTTCTAAGTCCAAGCAGAGATTCTGCTTTTTAGCTACATTTTCTCAGTGTTTCAAAATTACCATAGCTGGTAATACTGCAGTGAGGAAAAGCATTTTTCATAAACACAAAGCGTACAACTTTGATGAGAGTAAACTTTGCATTTATAGAGTCAGAGATCTTCTAAACAAGCTACTGTAAACAGAGGAATATGCATAAAAAAGCAGAAGGATACTTTATTTTTATCACCTTATAAAAGCATAATTAGAATAAAATGCCATTCTTCTTGTACTAACAGATACCCTGTATTAAATAAGTGTTATCTTTCACTGTCACTTCATGAAGCAGTTGCATGCATACTTTAAAAGTCCTGGCTCCTAAGGTAATTTTTATTTGCTACTAGCGTTTGATTTATTTGACATATTTGATCATGTGGTTATTTGATAGTAACATTTTAATTTAGTATCCTTTGCTTATCATTTGGTAAAAGTACCTTGACTGGCTATCTCTTCATTACTGAGTCAGGCAGGTTACCTTTTACTCCCCTTCATTTCTTAGTGGTGCACATGGATTTCTGTCAGTATGTTTGCTTCTCACTTTACCGACTGTCAGAAATAATCAGCTCACTGTCTCACATTTATTCAGGTGCAAATAGAAGCTGCACTTTGCCATATGAATACCAAGGGATGAATCTACAGAGTCTTAGACCTTTTAAGTATGGTAGTATAAACAGAGCAAGATGTATACAGATGCATAAGCAAATGTTGTGTCCAATCAAAACCTAAATAAATTCTGGTTCACTGGTTCACAATTTTGCTAGACATTCCTGTACGTATTCAGAAGAAAATCCCATAGGCACAATTGGTTTTGTTATCAAGTGAGTGAAAAGTATACAAATACTTAAAGCAATTATTAAACTTCTAGTAACACATAGATGGTATTGTAAAATTTTTCTAAACAGATATAAAAAACTAGCCCTCACCTTCACATGTTGTTTTAAATAATGGATGTACACTGCATGAACTGTTTGCAAATGTCTTTATCATTGCTTAACACAAAAGGTAAACTGCTATTTGCTAATGTAAAAACTAAATTCAGGACACTCATTGGTCCTGAGACATTTTCATTCTGAGAATATTGCAGAGCCTAAGAGAATTAGCATCCCTGTTGTACTGACGAGGGAATGAGAAAGAGAGATTAAGGCTTCAGTCCTGTACCTCTGTGAGGTACTGTCATCAGGCCAGAAAGTTTCTTGGTTGAGTATCAAAGACTTAATTTTAGAGGACCTAAGTGGGGTCTCAAGCAAATCATCTCACTTATCTACCCTCTCAAGGTCATTCTTACGTCGTTACCTTAAAAATACAGTGGAGCCCTATTACTTTTATGAGTTTTATTAGTGTTAGTAACAAAGAAACAACGGTATTGGTAAGGCTGAATGGCCATAAATTATACTAATCTACTAAGAATTAACCAATTAAATTGTAAAACCAAATTTACAATTTAAATTGAGTCAGTATTTTAATGAATAAATGATTCGTTTGAACTCTCTCCCTGTAGGTCAGCTTCCTACCTATTAGGACTCTATGGGCATATGCCTTCTTGTGTTGGACACTTCCATTCAAGAAATTGGACAATCTCTATTTTGGTTCACAGGAGAAGAATCACTCTGCCACCCCCGTTTTGAAATTCTCACCTGAGTGATGTAAAAGGTCTCTACATGTGGATAGGTATGAGAATGGCTTGGGTATGTCTAAGTCTAACCCTAACCAAATGCAATAAAATGTGATGGTTTTGTTAGTAAACAAAAATATTTCAGCTGGTTTGATAGTAAACAATTTTTTAGAAATCTCATATATCTCTGTGGTACTTGAAGAAAAAAAACCCAGAAATGTAACTAGCCAATGACTCAACTATATAGAACTTAAAATGTGTCACGAAATTCTGCATCCAACATCTTCTCCCACTCTCCTTCTTTTCCTATAGCTTGTCACTCTTTTGCCTAATACTGCTGAGCCCCGCTGCCAAGAATGCCTTTTCTACCACCTAACAGTTTCCTTTGACCTCTCCCGCTTTTGCTGACAGAAGCTTTAAGGTGTTTTGGATATAGCCTCCCAGGCAGGAAAGGTGAAAAGAAGGTACCCAGTGCTAGAATTGCGCACATTTCTGACAAAAATTTTGTGGTTTATAATGAATGCATAAGGAAAACTTCCTTAATGTTTCATTTATTTGTAAGAGCATTCTCCTGAAGACTGCACAGATATAAAGAAATTACTCTTGCTTAACATTCTTTTACAAGTTTGATTCCATCATTTAGAAAATTAAAATTGATTTCCCGCCCCGCCCCCCCCGCCCTGCTCTCTCTATGTGAAGACTAAAAGTGCGGTTGTTTTGACATGGTTTGAGACTATTCATTATCCTCCTCATCAGAGTACAGCGAGATGTGGATTTTAAGAGGTATAAAAGTGCTTTGAGTATCGGATGCCTTTCTTAAAGGCATCACCTCTATAGCTTTCTATCAAAATGATGATAATTGAAGCATTAGCCAAAACTGACCACTCTGTAGACACATCTTCCTCCTCTCTGATTAATGAAACCTCTTGTCATGTTCTAGACTTAACACAATATACCGGTAGAAAGTACCAGTACATTAGGATCAGTATTGCCAGCATTTTCTCTGGATGCTCCAGCTTATGTCAGAGCTGTTGGACAAGCCCAGGTTCGTTCCCTCAACAGTCAGCTTTTTGTTGCTTAGCTGGTATTTAAATATCTACATGCCATATTTAAATACCATACAATGATTTCTTGGTTCATTAGCCTTTTTTTGTAATAATAGCATATTGCTTTGATATCAGACAAATTTAAATAATTCATTTTTTAATGAATCAGACTCTCACATATTTCAGAAAAGTTGTGGGTGAAATTAAAATATGCCATATGAAATAAACTCACTGCCTTAGTGAACAGTATTTTCCTTTTTTTTTCTAAAGCTCCATGTACTTACACGTACACTAAGAAGTGTTTTCTCTCTTGACTTGCCAATGATACAAAAAAATCCATATCTGAGTCTGGAACCTATGAACAGATTATCTGCCCAGGCCAGTTTGCCTGAGAATCCCTCTGACGCCTTTCAAAACATTGGTTATGGCAGCTGGAGAGACAGCACTGTAAGGCTGCGCAGCAGATAAGGAAAGATTAGGAGCTCAGATAAATTGGCCCTGGGATTTCGAGATCTCTGTTGTCCCCAGTGCCATTACCCACCCGATGCATAAAACTAATAAAATAGATTATTATCTTACATTGTTTGTAATGTTATTAATTTTGCAATTACTAACTTCTGACTAATATGTTAAATTTACCTTATTAACTCTTTTACAGTGATTTCACTTTTCCTCATAAAAGATCTAAATCAAAAATGTTACTGTGAATACTGGCTTTTGTACCAGGCTGCTTAAAATCTCAAGGTAGGTGTTTAAAAAGACTTTGCTCACCAATATCTGGTATTTTGAGCATTCCTGTATCACGTGAGATGCTTTTGGAGCTGAATGACTTACAAGAAACAGAATGTTACATTCACTATTAGCATTGGAATGATAGTGGGAAATGTGCAGCAGAAAACATTTCAATGACTGTGTTTTGAAGTTGCAGAAGTACAGCTTCAGAACAAAATCCAAGTAATTTATTAATTTTTCTTTCTTTTTTTTTTTTTTTAATCCTAAGAGTCTTTATTGTGCTTTTACCAAAGTAATTTTCAATGAGATAAATTAGCATTTCTCAGTTTGACCATGATCTTATTCAAAGTTATCCCAGACTGAGAGCTGCTTAGGTTTACAAGAATAAAGTAAGATGGGGGGGGGGGGGGGGGAAGGGGGGGGAAGCCCACGGAGTGAACTATGTAAGTTCTGAAGTTCTGAGCATCTTTAGTTTTGGTAAAAATGAGGAAAAAATGTTAGTAAAATACTGGTCTGATTTTGTAGTAAAGCAGGTAAATATAGTTTCTGTTTGGCCTTCTGTCTTTTCAGACTTCCATCTTGAAGTCCTGAAAATGTGATTGTTTATTGGATGTAATCTTCTCTAACCAAATCTAACATTGCAGGGTCCGCTAGAAAAGGGGTACTGTAAACGTGAGAAGGTTCAGCTCTTGAATAACCATGCAAAACTGTAAAGGGACAGATTCAGAATAATGAACTGGCTCCATGGATCATTACTAATTATCACTTGTTTCACATCTAAGTGCATTAAATAATAGATTTGGGGAAGATAAAGGTTTCTGTAGCTAGTTTAAGATAAAAATGAAGAGAGGATTGACCCATTCAAGAAAGAGAACACAGTGAGAATGTGGCTGTCATTGAATTGGCTATGATTTAGGTAAGTTTAGAGAATTATCTACAAGAAAACAAATCTCAAAATGTATATAGTACCTACTCATTTACATAGGTATTCAACTCTGTCTTTTATTTTTAGGTTTTATTATCCTTTGAATTATTTTTACAGCTGGCAGGATGGAAACTTTTACCTGAATCACCCAAACCTTCCTATCTGCCCCTCACAGGGTAAAAAGAAGATTTTGTGGGGTCAAACAGCCCGTTAAATTCTGCAGACCTCTTGAAGCTGGAGCCTGTGTGTGACTCCATTACTCACACTTGCCCCACAACAGGATAATTGGGACCTCATTAATGCTCCTTAGGAAAATGACTTCCAACCTGGAACCACTCCAAAACCCAGGATACCTAATTAATAACAGTCAGCAATAGCTGTCTTGTATGAATGCTGAGAGTCAGATTCTGAGATTGAAGTAAAGCGTCCGACTATTCCTTTTTCCAGCCCAAACCCATAGAGACATTTGTGGAACAGATCACATAAGCATAATAAATTTTGGCCCTACATGAAAATGTGGTACACTTAAAGTCCCTTCTAATGACTTGCATGTAAAGACAATGGATTATATAAATTTAGATTTATGCTATTATCCAATTCACATTAAAAATCCATAGTAATAACACAATTTAGTAATGCTTTAACTCTGAAGCCTTTATTTAAGCAGAATGAGAACAAATAACAGGCAGTCATTTTCCCCGACGACATCCTTGTTTTACTGAAATAAATTAGCTCAGTGAGAAAGTTTAGAAGTTCATCAATTTTAGGATGTGGTGATGCCTACATCTTCCACTCTGTGAAGGGAGGGCTTACGAGCAGTTTCGCTTTCTACCGGCAGGCAGAGGTAACCATACACACGGAGAATTTGCTGGTTGGATGTGGGCCGTCGGACAGGCCTCTGGCCTGCAGGCATCTCGCTCAGTGGCGGGCTCTGCAGCAGCGACCCATGGAAAAGCAGATGTGTGCAGCTGTCCTCCGACCCCACGTCCCCCCTGTAGGAAGCACACGGCGGGGGGGGCTGGTGGTTTATTTGTTTCTCCAACGCCACCAAGGAAACAAAACCTTAAGGCTCTCATTTGAGTTTTCCTTTACGTGGTCGTCTTCCACTTAGCAAGCAAAATGGCGGTGACGTTTTGGGGCAGTGTTACGCTGTAAAGGGTTTGCCTTTCTCAGCCTGTTCGTGAGCCTGTCTTCTCCTGCTCTCTGTCACGCGTAGCATAAAAATGTAGTTAAAACTCAAACAAAAAACGTTTTACATTTGGCCTATGAATCTGTACCAACTTTCAGGTACTATACACTAGAGCCAGCATTTGAAATGTAAATTTCAAGTGATTTGGATGACTTTTTAAAAAATTCCAGTTATTTATTCTGTGTAGTCATTTACATCATATTTTCAAACAATGTTCTTCTAATTCTTTAGCTCCTAATCTGAGTCACCCTACATGTTGATAGTTAATACAGTAATTGTTAATATAAATACATTTTACGATCACTAAAGCATATGGATTTCCATCTGATTCACATACGCACACCCAGAACTACTTGGTAGTCACCCTCTATATTCAAGTCACAGCCAGGACAATGAAATGCAGAGAACAATGTGGTTAATGTATATTAGGCCTCAAGAAAGCTGAAGCTGAATATATTAATCACGGTCTCTAATCAAAATATGAAAGTCTTGCATCATAGTCTTACAACTGCATTTTCTTGTTCCTGGCACAGAATCAGTATGACAAAAACATAGTAAGAAAAATGGTATAATAATATGTATGTGTCCATATATGTGAGTGTCTATGCATATGAGAAAGTGTTTTTTTCATAATTTCTTCAGCATTTTTACCATTAATTTTTGTGTGACCTGATGACACAAAACATAGGTCTTCACTACCAGTTTTGAGAAGGGAGGCCAGCTTGCATTCATAAAGAAACTTGATGGCACTTGTATGGGATTTTGCAAATAGGGAGAGCATGCAACAATTTAAATGGTGGTAGAGTGAAAGGGAAGGTGAATGCAATGCCTACAAAGTCAAGACTGGCTATGTTAACATGTCAGCATTTGTAAAATCCTGTTGAATTTGCATGAGAAAACAGCGTACAAAGAAAAATATGATAAGTACTATGCACTTTTCTCCTTCCAGTTCCCAAGGAGATGATATCTTTCTTCTGTTAACTGCTCCATCTGGGCCATAAGTCATCCCAGAGACCAACATTGGTTTGAAATGACAATAAGTCTGAAGTGGGTGAACAACTTCTTAGGATGCCACTGGGGGGAAAAAAAAAAAAAAAAAGTTGTTTATTCTTAATGGTTTGAATGATGTTGAAGTCCTGAACAAGACCGAAATCTTAGTCCTTCGATACTTCACTTTATACTCTTTTGCAACCACAGCCTAATCTGCTAAAGAAGACTACTGATAACTTTTCCCTACATTTAACTGTTCATAATGTAGGCTGTTTGGGACAAAGCTTTCTTCATATGTTTATGTACAGTCTTGGATATTGATTAGAGTAACAGCCTGGAGGGACAATTATTATGTAAATAATAAACAATATTCAAAGAAACATTGCCACAGCTGCTTTATATGGAAAGCACTCATTTCCTGATGATTGGCAGCATGGTGGTAGTATAAAATAAATTATGATGAATGGTTTAACAAGAAAAATAAAAGTTAATAACATACATAATAACAGAGAACATAATTTAGGAGAGCTGATGTGTTTCAGAGGGTCACACACAGCTGCATTTTATTTATTAATGCTAGACTTATTGCTACATACAATGCTAATTAATAATCACTTGAAGTAATAGGATTAAAACTTGACAAAAATCAGACCAAGTGAGTTTTAAGCCATATTAGTGGTGGCATTTCCCCCTCAGATTTCTGGCTAATGAGGCAGAAGGGTAGCATGGATTTCTAATTGTTTGTATGCATATGTAATTATATCTGCACTCTTGGAGACAATGAGAAGGAGATGTTGTACAGCAGGTCATTCCAAAAAAGGGGAAAAGATGAAAAAAGAAAGTGGGGCAGTGGATATTAACAGTGCCTGTTGACCTTGTCATTTAGCGTTATTACTGACTTCACTGAGAGTGAGAGAAACTATCATTAAACCATGATCCATGAAATCTCTTAGGTATGTGTATAATTTCAACGAGAGATACCTTAAACACTTTAGGCATATGTGTCCAATTTAAACATCTGTTTAGCTTAATCCAATTGTCTGCAATCTGTTTCACCAAAATTTGAAATTATAGTGAAAAAAAGCAAAATACAACAAAACATGCTTTTTTTTTTTTAATTAAGTAAAGGATCAAGACAATCTATATGTTTGAAAGAATTGTGTTTGATGAGATTAAAAGAAAACTGAAAGTTAGTTGTTTATCAGTGTTAAATTATTTTCAAGTTGCTGAAAGTGAAAATTAAAAATGGAGGAAAAAAATGAGAGGGGAACTTTATTAAAATGTTGCTTGAAATATATTAGGAAATATAGAAAGAAGAAAAAGAGGAAGAGAAAACAATTTTCCAACTGCATCCATCTATGTATTATTGTATAGGAAAACTTTACTTTCAAATATTCTGTTTTTAACTATTTTGTGATTGGTTTCAAGCTTTTTTTTTTTCTCTAACACGAGCTTTTAATAGAAACTATACAAACAAAACTGGAAAACAGTCAAGTTGATGGCACTAGAAGTAGTGAATGTATTTCTGGTAATTCTGTATTTGCCTGATTTTGATATGAATCTGACTAAAGCTGTCAGATTCCTTGCATCCATTGCTACAAGATGATGGCCAGTGCTGTGTCATGACAATGACGTAGAGAAGCAGCACCACAAAAATGGGTCTGGAATGAGAAACTGGCCAGTGGTGGTTTTGAGAGAAAACCAAAAAAAGGCTGCATCAACCAAATTACATCCATAAGTTTTGTTTTTGTTTGTTTGTTTGTTTGTTTTTTTAAAGTAACTGGATTGGGGAAAGTTTTTAATTTATCTGAGTATTTGGGTGGGGCAAGTGGTTATTTTGTTTGGTGAAGAAGTATTTCAGATTCCTTTCTCCATTTTTTTATAGTGAATCAGGGATGTACTAGCTATCAAAATCTAGCATTTTTACACAAAGCCTATTCTCGAGCACAGCTTCTTCTAATGCACCAGGAAGGCCTTACCAAGAATTGTTTCCTTTAACTCTTCTCTGTCTGGTCTAATGTCCCTCTTTCAACATCAAGATTCCCATTTTCAGTTAGGTTTGAACTTTCAACTCCATTATTTATTGTTTCTTTACAGTCCCTTAGAGCTTTTGCAAAATATATTTTCAACACAGAAATTAAAAAGAAAACTTTTGTTTAAGAGAGAAGGAAATTATTTAGATAAAGATTAAATGAAGGAAAATTAATTCAGGCATGTGGTGTTTAATAGGAGACCATAAAGATGAGACTAAATTTAAGAAGGACAAATTTGAATATTGTCCCCCAAATCTGAAACATTTACATTTAGGTCAAAATTGCACTGAATGTACTTTTAAATAGTTACAGTAGAATTAGAAGGGGGGAAAATGGGGCAGGGGGGAGAACATACATGATTGGATACTTTTGGAGAAAAAAAATTAAAACCTCTTCCTCACTCACCAGACAAAATTTTGGCCAAAGTCCTGCAATTACCTTTCTGATGTGTCTGATTTTGATTGCTGCCTTTTACAGAAGGAACTGAGTTAGATGCAGCTGGTATTTAGGACAGAGAGTTACTGTAAAAAAAAGCGCTCAGAGCCAATGCACGAGAGAAATCTTGGAATCTGAAAACTTAGGTCTGGTTGTTCTAGATACAGAAATGACTAAAGATGATTTCTAGCAGAAGCACTGAGCAAATTTATATGGTGTAGTGGGTGAGGAATACATTTAAAACAAGATGGAAATTACATATGCTTAGCCAACGAATATAAAAATCACTATTAAAACAGCGATTGCTATGAAAGCCATGATCATATTTGGAGAATAAAGCATTAGGACATCTTGAATGTGCCTTTCTATAACTACCCATAGTAGTCTGCTTTTCACTGGCATTTATTTTGATGTTTTATCCTGAATATTTCATTAAAAAATGTTTATCTTTTTTACAGCAAAATAAAAATGTATCACAAGTTCCTGTGGGGATTTTGTCACCATTTTCCTCCTAATTTTTGTGACATGTTGTCTTTCCAATATAAGATTATTTTTAAAGGCATGATTTAGCATGTAGCTTTTATGAAGCCAAGAGTTCGTGAATCTCCCTGTAGACTCAGAGGCACATAGGATGAACTAGCAGAGCCCTATGTAATGTTATGAAACAAAATTTGTGTAAAGTTGTTGTCATAGTTAAACACAAATGATGATGACTTTTATATATATTCTATGTGTATACACATAACATTTAGTACTTCTGGTAAAAGTGTTTGAGAACTTGAAAATCTAGAGACGTGCCAGTCTTCCTTTTGTTTAATATTTACAAGTTATTCCTCTGGTAGATAAGGCAGACACTTTTCTTTTTTTTCCTAGTTGAGAAAGCAGCAGTCATCCACCTTCACTAAAATATTAGAGAGAACTATGGCTCGTTAAGTCTTAATTTACGTGAATATTTTGCATAGTTTTAGGAGATACGACTAGGATTCATCAAAAGAAACTAGCAGAGAACATGTTCAATACAAGGACCTAATTCTTCACATAATGAGCAATTAAGCTGTAGAAGTTTTTGCTCAGAATGCTGTGAGCATTAAGAGCCAACATAGGTTTGAAACCAACCTGACAATTTCATGAAGGGAAAAACTCAGTTGAGGGTCATTAAAAACAACCAAAGTACTATCAAGTCTTTTCAGGGGATAAGAGAATATTTGGTGGCTGTATTGCCCTTCTCTTGTCCTCATATTCTTCCCTAGGTAGCCATGAGTAACAACTGTCAATGACAAGACACCAACAGATTAACTTTTTGATCACACAAAGTGCTGTTCCTCTTACTTTTTTAGGAATAGTAAATTCTTAGCTCAAAATAGAATTAAAATAGTATCTCTGCTAAAATTAACAAAAAAGAATGGCTTGTGGTTGTAGATAAGCTGAAAGTTGCATTCATGCTTTAGGGGAGAGCAATCATTTGTTAACGAACAAGGCAACATCCAAAAGTTGAACAGTATTCTCTAGAATCACTTCTAGAATACCTTTAGCCTACTAGGTTATTTCATTTTCCAGATTAAAAACCCATGTAGCACTTGAAATTCAGTATGCATTCTATGCTGCTCAGTTAGATTGATAATGTAAGTCAATGGTATCTCTTTTTTCAATTTCCCTCCTGGATTGATGCCCCCAAGAACACCAGTAGCAAATAGACATGGGAATTTAAAATTTCATTTCTCAGAAATGGAACTTTTGAAATTCACTTGCTATGAAAATTAATGTTAATGAATATTTTTGATAATGCAAAAGAGCCTATTTAAGAATGAGTCTTTTCCATTCAGCAATTAATGCAGCAATTAACGAAAGTAGAAAGTTCCTACAAGGATACTGGAAGCCATGAAACACTTATTCTACTAAATTAATCTGACCTGTTAAATTGGAGAATCTGTTAGAAATCCATTTTAATCCAGTGCTAACACTGTGGGAACACTTCTGATGACTATTTGATAATATGCCATGGGGTTATCATTACTTTGTAAGTCTTGCAAAGTGTAAGATACTTTTTCTTTCATTTTTGTAAGGAGAAAACTCACAGGAAAAGTCCTTTATTACAGGTGACATGATTTTCGTTATTCAAGGTAAAGGTGTGCTTTGATCCTCTGTTCTGGAGAGGATGTGACTTATGAGCCCAGCAAAAATACTGAAATCTTTTTCTGCTCCTCTGAATATGAAGTCTATAGATGGTTATCCCTAAATTTGAATCCAGCCATAGCTGTTCAATGTTATTAAGAGAATCAGGAGAATGAAACAGCCAGAGGGGTAAATACAAAGTCAGAGTCTGAAAGCTTGCTTTTAACTTTAATATAGACATGAGGACAAACCCATGACTCCTTGGGGTAGCTCTATCGCGGTGTCCCAAAGACCTCTAGGTTTCTTGGCAATGTATGGTTTATTTATTTATTTCATTCGAGAGAAATATCTTTAATTTTCTCTGCTCCAGTGCTCAGCTTGTCTTCCATTTCACGAGGGGAATTTTTATTTTTATTTTTAATACGCAGCCCACACATGCCTGGCAGTATTTCTGGGCAGACAAACCCAAGAAAGCCCAAGAATGAGGAGGCAGGGACCCGTCACAGCAGACGCACCCATCTGGAGATGCCCTTGGGATGGCGGCGGTTTGCTGTAAACCCCTGGCACCCACCCTGGAGGAAGGCTGATGCTGTCGACCTTGTGGCCAGGAGGGCACCTGGGGGTGAGTGTGACACCAGGCAAAAGTGGTATGCTAGGAGCAGATTTTCTCATATAATGATTTCATTTAGATTATTAATGAGGCTTTTCTTTCCAGTTAGGACTATTAGCTGCTTTAAACGCAAATTGCACATGCAGTGAATTCTTGGCTTCATAGATTTGGTGTGTCCCCTTTTGCACATGACAGGATATCGAATGCTAGAAGTCCAACGCTAGGAACCCAATATTGATCCTCTATCACAGATGGGAAAACAGTAAAATTATAAAGTCATACTGAGAGTTTGTACTATATCTAGAATTAGAGATTGCTACTTGTTACTTCACTCTACCTCATTTCTTTATAGATTGTATTTAAATATAAAGTCATAAAATGTAGGATGAAGTAAAAATAGTACTTTTAAATAATAAAAGGAAACATATTTTCCTTGATCCTTTCATTTTCTTAAGAAAAAGATTGAAAGAATCAATATTTTTACTGGAAGGGTAGAATGATAGAAATTATAAAGCAGAAAACAAATTTAAAAGTGGTTCTTCTTCATCACAGCGTTCAATGCTGTTAAGAATAAAGATATGTGAGGGGCCTGAATGGGAAAACAAGACTAATAATTATAAAGGTTCAAAATACCCCTGCACGATTGGAAAAAAACGTATGATAGGCTGCTTATATTAGGAACTTTTCATTCCACAGTGATGTGACTGATACCCAGCAAAGCACTAAATATGAGTTTAACAGTATAGAGAATTTTTATTCTCAGTGCATACTCAAAATACTGTTTTTCTTGTTTGATGCAAACAGACCAGTACATACCAAGATGTCTCCACACACAGAGCAGAAGAGGAAGTGAACAGAAATTACATCCAATTTCACAGCATAAAAACTTCTTACGCTCTGGAGAGGCACAGATGACGAATCTAGTTCTGTCACTCAAATCACAGGGCTGAAAACCAGGGCTGTCCCCCACACCGACCTTCACTGGGATATCGATGTACGTAGCAGATGGCCACTATCAGCATGTGCTGTACAGTTCTGACACTTCACAATAAGCGCAGGTGCCAAATGCCAACCCTCTGTGCTAGTTCTAGGCAGATTTGGCCTCTGGGAGTGATCCTGATTTTCTCCAGTCAGAAGAGTCAGCACCAGTAGTTTCAGCTGAGTTATCACCAGAGACTTGGTGTGAAACCAACCTTCTTCTTTGTTCATTAGGGGAATTTCAGATGAGCATTAAAATGTCATCGTTCTCAAAAAGTGAACTGAGCTCTTTGCAACTTCAGAGCTCCTAAACACAATTGTCAAAAATGTTTAGTTGCATTTTACCTGAAATCAGATATTACTATTTTCCATAAATGTTCTAGCAGAACTGGTGATAATTTGATGGATTAATGCAATATTTTAACTTTGCAGTACTTTTAGGATGATCACAAGCTGCTTCTTCAACCCATGTTGACCAATTTTTTTCACAATATGCAAGATAATCATGTCAGAATTAAGAGTGAAATTATCATCAGTGATACTCTCAACACTATAAAAAAGGGTTTCCTTTACAAGAAGGAAATACAGCTTTTCAGTTTTGTACCTTTGTATCATAGTGGTCTTTTTTTCCACTGATTTCAATTTTTGATTCTTATCTTGAAAACTTGTAAATTACAAGCATTTTGGTTACATGAATTACTCCCTCTAGAACTTCTGAAGCACAAAACCTTAGTGATAGTTCTGAATTCCTTTTGAAATATGGTAAGATCCAAAATTAACTGTAATTTCAGTAAGCTTAATCACACATGTAATTACTATCAGGAAAAGTAAAAGTCAGTAAGTACTTTGATAGATGTCTTGATAACAATTTTGGTTAAAATATTATGAAAAATCCTGTTCTTTTCTTTGAAATAGAAGCTTTCAAACCGTTATGTTTCCCAGTACTCTCTTCATCCCAAATTGTATTTAAAATACATTCAAATATTTTAGCCAACTCTAGTCCCAGTCCAACAGTGTGCACTACTTACATGCATAAATGTTTGCAGAATTAGGACCTTATTATGAATTATGCACGTAAAATATATTTGCTTTCCATTTTTTTCCTTCCTCTCCCCCCCCAAAATATATGTATGTATAGTTTGAATGTATAAAGAAAAGGAATAGTAACAGTTTGACACAGCCCCCGAAATAAATGAGTTGTTCACGCTTTTTAAACTATAGATGAACAGATTCATTCCATGGGTTCCTGCCATTTCTCCTGCTTCCCAGGAATATCTATTCACAAACCTGTTCTCTCACTAATTAAAAGGCAATGAAGTCTGAACCCCCTGATTGTGTGCTGATTACTGAGCCCTTACTCGGTGGCTCTAGTTCCTGGATGGCCTTCAAATACCTCTTCCACCCAGTGTTATGAAGTGAAGCTTTGGTGACTTTTGGCATACGCAAATGGACAGATTTAGTAATTCTAAAGCAACTTAAAAGAAAATTTCTCCAAATAGATTTCCAAAAGTGTTACTTAGTCTTTAAATCATGTTTGAGGAATCATCTGGGACACAACTTCCGTGGAAGATACAAAAAGACTATGATATGGCAACTGACCTGTTAATATTTCTTGTCCATGTGAATTAATTAAAATCAGAGCTTACCAAGAAAAAGTGTGTCCTGCCCTTCTTGTAACTGTCTCCTTTTTCTCCATTATGCATGCTGTACTGTCACTTAATCCTGCCTCTTACAACCTTCCTGTACATGTGCCATTAGGAGCGGTATTTACAGGTCTACTGATGTGCATGAAGTAATTTTCATGATTCTGGTCCTTTCTTTTATGGTCTGTAACACTGTGGGCAAAATCAGGCCACAGTTACTAAAGTCTTTGACCAGTGTTGTTATCATGGTAATAATAATAATAATGGTAGTTCTCCAAGATCTGAGAATTAAAACCAAATTTCAAGTTTTTGTGGTGGCTACATTAACAGTATTTGTTTATCTTAGAAAAGCAGAATGCAAAGGAGATGTAGCTGGCTAACAATTCAGCTGTATCTCACACTGGATTTTCTCTAAACCCCAGTACATTTACCCTGTATTTTGTCCTTTGCATTTCAGGAAATGTCAGAAGCTTGCCTGCTAATGAAAGTATAGTGCTGCTCGCTTCAGATGTATAATTCTCAAATAAATCTCTCAACCAGGGAGTACCGAGGTGTCAACTGGATTCAGTATCGCACAGCTGTGTCCTGCGGATGGGTGTCAGGGATGCAGCGCTGCCAGCGGACCCAAATCTGGCCACCACTGGGGGATGCTCCACACATCACTGTCACCTTGGGTACCTGCTCCAGGCAAAGCCTTAACTGTCCTGTTTCCTCTCCAGTCCAGCTGGTTTCTGGTGAGTAAGTTGATGGGCATAGAGCTGGCCTCTTCCATAAAACAGTCAGAGGTGTCATATCTTATGCAATATTCGTCTCTGGCCCAAAAGGACAAAACATTTCAGGTTTCAGCCTCCTGACAGACAGGAAGGGAAAAAAAAAACTTCAGCTAATTTTGTGGATGGGTTAACAAGAACTAAGGTATTTATAATTCATTTTCTATTTCACTCATACTAAATACAAGGGTCACTTTGGGTTGCTGGCCAATGCATTCAAAAGTCCCTTGGCCATCACAGTCTAAGGAAAATTGCTGTCAGACTTCACAATTTGCCAAACCTGTGCAAAAGCAAACCTACTGTATAATAATGTGCTCCCTTGATAGAGGTAAGCCAGAGTTTTCTTCTCCTTTAGTTTTGGCTAAACTTTTTTTGGTCTGCCAATGATGTTTATAGTATTTATGAAATAGAAAATAATCAACCGCTTCACAGATGATTAATAGTGATAGTCAAAAAAAAAAAAAAATCCAGCTTGCCTCTCCTTTCACTTCTAGTACTTTCCCATTAGTATTTCAGGAAACTTCAATTTATGTCTATAAAGGACTGGAGAACTCTTGCAGATGTCAGCATAATTCATTTTTATAGTTTGCTGTGCTCTTGTGGTCACTATGTTGACTCTCTCCATCATAAGTAGATACTCAATTCTTGCCTTCATTCCCGTCACATGTCCCCACTCTTTCTTTTTCCTTCTGCACTAATGCACAGCCCCAGTTTCCTTGCTTATTCCTCATTCTAGGTGGTAGCTTGCCAGGACTTTGTCAGGGCTGGAGTTATAGTGTATGATAGCTTCAAGAGTCTAGAGCTGAATATCTGGATTTTACCCTGGCTATTCTAGCAGTTATAATTCATCTTTTAACATCTGCAGTTCTTCTGTCTGTGACTTAATTAAAAATTCATTTTGCATACAATTTCACATCTTTTAAATCTTTTATCTGCCTCTAAATAACAGGTTTAAGATATTTTGAGAATTTTTTTTCTTTTTTCCACCAAATATTCTTTTGAGCTGAAAATACTCTTGTCCAGAAATCTGGTCCAAGAGGAGAAGGGCCTATTGCACCAACGGGTAAATCTATGCAATGTTGTCTTTTCAAGGAATGTTCTGTGGAGTCTGAAACGGGTGCACTATTGAATCCCTCCCACCTTCTCTAGCTGTGTACTGCCCACTGGTGTGGATCACAGAGACCACAAGTCAGGGTGTTGAGGAGAATAATAGGAAGTAGCAGATGAAAGGAATTTGATTTCTGCTCTCATGTGAAGGAGAGAAATGTCTACTTGGAGGAACTTGTCTGTAAAGGGATAAAGACAATATAATCTGGGTTGACATGGCTTCACCTCTTGTTAAATTATATGATATTTAACTGTATATTGGAACAGGTCTTAATTCTTCTCTACTAAAAGAATAGGTGTGTCTACAATCTATGAAATGTCTTAGAAGAAGGATTAATAATAATAATTTTTTTCCAACAACAAAATGGTGATGTCCAGTGGGATATGTTCTTCTCAAGCATGTTAAAAGTCTCTGCCAGATGCTTTATTCCTTTAACATTTGCAAAGTTTTTGTTTCTGTTCTCATGAGTTCTGCTGTTTAGTTTAAGGCTGGAAAGGGTAAATGTTGGTGCAAACTCATTTGCATCAAAAATACCGAGCTGATCGCAAAGTAATCTAAGAACAAATACCCAAGACTCCAGAACACATATTTAGGTATATTCTGTTTTAGTGCATATCAAATGACAACCCAAGCCATATTCTTGTATCTAAGGCCATATCCTAGTACTTAGTAACATCCGTTATCCTAGTACATCTGTAACAAGGAGTGACATAATTTTGTTAAGAAGTTTGGGAAATATGTTTTTTTTTCAATTCATTGTTGACTGAGTTGGAAGGTAGTTCACTTCTAACTCTCTACCTATAGTTTTGCTTAATTGAAAATAAAGTGAATATGAAACAAGACCTTTATTCCAAATAATCTTAAGCATGACGTGGTAAGAGAGTCTGAATCAAGCAGCTTTCCTAGATGATATGAAATGTTACAGCCGGTCCGGTAAAACTAGGAAGCTTACAAAAGAAATGATACTCGAATATAAAAGACTATAACTAGTTTAGGGACGAGCAAAGCAGAGAGATATAATACGCAGAGCAATCTGATAGAGATATCTAGAGATGGCAGACTCCTGTGAGTCTACCACATGAAGTAGGAGAGAGAGGCAGCAGATAGCTCTGTGACCAGTCTCGGTCCCATCTGCACAATGTGTCTGTTCTGACAGAGCATAACGTAACTTGCTCAAGAATAAGATGAAAATGGGTTGTTTCTGTCTCCAGAATAACTGTCTTCTCCTGAGACCGGGTATTCCTCTGTAAGGACACAAATGTATACCTTGAGAGTTCCTTTTGTTTATTTTTCTTCCCAAACACCTCAACCACAGAACCATTCTTCCTTCCTCTTGCTTGATTTTTATTGTTCACAGGCAAGGGTTGTATGGAGAGTTTCAGCGTGGATTTAGGCTGCGCAGGGCTCAGGAGGACTTTTGTGTTCTCTGTGTTTGGGGAATCCAGAAGGTTTGAGCTCCTCAAGGAAAACAGAGAAAGTTTGCTCCAGAGTAGCTTTAAGGGAAGCAGAATGGCATATAGTTAAAACAACAGAATGTTATGTTTATTCATTTAGGACCAGATTTTTGAAGGCATTTTTTGCACATGGAATTAAAAAAAAATGCCAAGGCAGAGTAAGAATCAGGTGCTGATTACCACTCGTTTCAATGAGGGTTAAGTCCTTTCTGAAACTAAATTTCATTAAGTGCTTGTTTGCATCACTTTAAAATAAAAAGAAAAGAAAAAAAAGGAAAACCAGAATAAGACTTCATGTTAAATCCAGAAAGTTGTCTCCTTGCAGTCATTCCTGTTGACATCCTCTTAACAAAGCTGGGCTGGAAGTGATTCAGTCCAACTTGCTGGAGCTGATTACCAAGAATAAGCACCAGCTGTCTCCATTCTTTTAATGCCTCCTCACTTGTGGCTGGGCTCCCCTTGCTCTGTCTGGTTTGGACCCTAGGGAATGCCCCCTCAGCTGCCCCAGGGACCCACGTACTACCTTGCCAGTGGCCCTGGTGACTCTCCCTCTCTCTGTCTTTGCGTTGCCACGATGTCTGCTGAGCCCCAGTCCCCCTCCGTGACTTGAAAACTGTGTGTAGCAAGGGTTTATTGATGTGCGTGAGGCTTGTTCCTGATGAAGGTAGAGGTAATCCTTGTTACTGAGGTTTTTGGGAGAGAAGGAGGTTACTTGAATCCGTCAAGGTAAGCTGCCCTTCATCACAATTGCAGGGTGTACGTGTAAGTGAGTGGATATGGTGTTTTCTTATTTAATATCTAAGAAGTTTTTTTTATAAAGCTAATATTTCATTCTAATTTGATACTCTAAATTATTGTAAAGAATTTCTTTCTGCACCTTATTCCTTGATTCAAATTCTTTTCTATTAAATCAGTGTAACAGATTTACAAGGACTTTACTGCTTTTCCATTTTTTAATCATTTTATCTGTAAAACCACCCTGTTTAATTCTTTATATTTTAAGTTAATAAACTTGTTTTAGGGATTTTGGCCTCTTTGTTTATTTTATGCAGAGACTAGGAATATAAAACAGTTAAAATAATCAGTGAATTCTGTGCGTAGCAATGTAATATTTCTTGTTTATTTGTCCCATATTTTATAACATTCAAAGCTGGTTTTCAGTCTCATTTTTCCAAAGGTTGCTAGTTTAGGATATTCCACATATGGATTTAGGTAAATCATTTCCCATTTTAGACAACTGTCAGCATCTTGGCCAAAAGTTATATTTCAACAAATGAGTTAAAATAATTTAATTCATTTATTAAAACAAATGTGTTGGGGCTCTGGTATTAGTGTATGCTTAAAAATGCTGTTTCATTGTAAGTCTTTATGTTGTTATCAGGCTTAATAAATGGCATGGCTAGCATTGATGATGAAATGAAATTGCAGTGAAACAAGGTCAGTCACCTTCTGAAAGGTGTGGCACTGGATCAGAGTTCATCTACTAAATCCTTTACTCTGAATGATCAACTGACGCACAGGATTTCAGCATCATGCTTTGTCCTCAGAAAGTAACGTACAGCCTTGACCTAGGAATATTTCACTGAACCTTTCATTTTCATGGCTCACTACTGAAACTTATAATGGAGATATCTTTCTTCTTTGTTACTAAGGTTTTGCTGGCAGAAACACATCTTATTATGCTTCTGGTTTTTAAAGACTAAGAAATCAGCCTTTCTAATATGCTTCTAAATTCAAAATTTAGAACCACTTTGTTCCATATATGTTGTTCCTTAAAACCTTTGGGGCAACAATATGTTCCTGTTCTGCTGCTTGAACTTCTGATGCTGAAATCTCTTCTATTGAGCATCCATTATTACAATGGACTACTGCAAGAATCTGTTGATTGACTCAATTTGCTGGATTGAAGCCTTGGAAGTATATCTTTCTGCATCCTGGACAAGTCTAGTTAACTGTAGAGGCTTATAGTCTTATGTTTGGACCTACCTCAGTAGTCATGACTGCATATGTTATTCTTTAGTTCCTTTTTCTAAAAGAATTGTATGTGTGGAGCAGCTGTTCATCTCCTGCTAGAAGGTAGAGAATTTTACTAGTGAATAGAGTATACATATGCCTAGAAAGCTGTGAAGATAATAATAATAATATTTCAGTGTTAGAAGAACATTTCTCCCTTCTGTAATTGCAAGGCTATTAGGTGTAGATTTATTATACCATTTAAGTATGAATCTCATATTGGCAAAGTGATACAGAAATGTGGAAAGTTATGTCAATTCAGGAGCATACTAGAGCACAATTGTGATTCACACCAGCAAAATGACCCTTTTGGTCCCTAATTCAGAAAGGACCTAACCAAAAGCAGATCTGTGCCAACTGCTCACCTGGCACAGACTTAACTCCCCGCTCCATATGCGCTAAGCAAAAGCCAGTATGTTAGCATGAGTTGACATATGGGTAGGTGTAGTGATGCTAACTCCCAGATGAAAAGAGTAGCCCTTTGGAAGTTGACCTCATAGTGCACCTTTAGACCCAGAGCAGAAGTAAATCACTTTTTCTCTTACTCTCTGTGTGTTCGTTGCTTTAAAATAATTAACAATGAATGACAGAATGGTTGAGGTTGGAAAGGACATCTGGAGATCATTTGGTCCCCCCCTGCTCAAGTAGGGCCACCCAGAGCAGGTTTCCCAAGGCCCTGAATATCTCCAAAGGTGCAGACTCTACAACATCCCTGGGTAACCTCTCCTAGTGCTCAGTTGCCCTCACAGCAAAAAAAAGTTTCCTTACCTTCTGAGGGAGCCTCCGGTGTTTCAGTTTCTGCCCGTTGCCTCTGGTCCTGTCACTGGGCACCACTGAAAAGAACCTGGCTCTGTCTTTGGTACACCCTCCCTTCAAGTATAGGTACACATTGATGAGATCCATCCCTGAATAGGCAGTAAATTTAAAGAAGCTTTAGGTAAAGGTGTGATGGTGTTCAGATAATCATTCCTGCACAAGAAGAATTAAAAAAAAAAACCCAAACCAAAACAAAACCCAAACCACTTTGTAATTAAAAAATCCCTTCAATTAAAGTTTAAGAATATGTTTCACTTTTTAGCTTTTCAGGAACCATTTTTTACATTTTCACCCTGCAAAAACATTGTGGTACTATTAGCTTTCCCGAGTAGGATGACTCTTAAATCCACAAATGACTTTAAAGATTGATTACTTTTATAGCTAGTTTTTTTTTTAGATGGGTATTCACATGACGTGATTTCTTTCTGTCAAGTTCATCACAAAACAAATTTTGCTAACCTGATTACTCATAGGAAATGAAAAAAAACCAGTTTAGAAATTCCACTGAAGTGGATGTATTGCTTTTATTTAAATGAGTATTTATAAATACATTTTTATAATATTTACCATCTTGCAATTCTTAGAACTCAAAAATGAACTTTTAAATCTGTGGTAGCTATTATATGGGTGTGAATGATTGGAATGCTGTGATGGTTTTTACAACCACAATATTAGCAAACATAACTAATCATTCCTCAAAGTAAAATTTGATTTTCCGGAATGTTAGTTATTTGTCTGAACCCTAGCTGGAATTTACAGACTATAATTTTCCTCCCAAATAATTTGTTTGTGCTTTGTATAAACAGCTTATTAGGAGCCTCTGTCAGCATCCGTGGTGACTTAAAACACTGACCTGAAATCAGGCAATGGTGTGCTGGACTGATAACCTGCATGTTTGTATTCCCATTGCTAGATGTGTTCGAATGCAGTGGTATCTCCTTGTGGGCAAGGCTGTGATAGATTTTCCCTGCACAGAATTTACAGAGGAGATAAATCTATGCCTTGAGCCCTCTTCTTCAGAGTTTGCACTGATTGCATGCTTGTATGTAAACGGCGTAAGTGGTTGTTCAGTGTGATCTTGGGTGGATGTCAAATACTTGACTCAAAGGGGTAGAAATAACACTGTGCATCCACATCAAATTGCCATCTTAATTTTGAGTATCTGGAGTCTTTTTAATTAAGCTAAACCCCATGACATGCATCTTGTTTAAAACTAAGAAAAAACAGCTCTTAAAGCTTAATTCTTCCTCTGAATTTTCTCGCTTTTTCCTCAAAGACATGACTACTGTCTTGGTGTCGGTGTTTTGTCTGGCAAGGGCTCACCTCTTGCAGAGGAGCATAGATCACCTAATTTGACTGTTCAGAGGGGCATCTGGCACCACTCCCAATGTGCAAGGTGAGGAAAGAGGCCCAAGAAAATACATTCATGAAAGCAAGGAAGATGGATTTGGTACTGCCTGAGCTGCTGACTCAGCCCCCTAAGGATGCTTAAAATGTGGGTGTAGCACTTGCTGGAATTCAAGATACAGTGCTTAAAAGGCTCTGGCAGGGCCTCTACCCTTCAAAGAGCAGTCACTATGTTGGATGGACATGAAAAAGATAATACTAGCTGAAAGTGCTCCTGACCAACATTTTTTAAACCTGAAGTTGCTTACTCGGCCAGCTAATAAAATACCAGTAACATCCTGAAATAATGAAATATTTTATTAGCCAAGGCTCAGCAGAATTGCCTCAGTGCTATTAAAAATATTTATAAAATGAATTTGAAGGGCATCGTAGCCCATTAATGTCACTGCTCCTGACATATTATCAGGACACAATACTAGAATCTAATGTTACTTAGCAAAAACTATCAGCTAATGCCAGGACTAGAAAACTTCTACTTACCAGGCTGTGAGCAAAGTTATTTAGGTGAGACGACTTCAGAAAATAAGAAAAGGATAGTTTACTCTAGGAAAGTCTAATTCTTTTTATTCTCTGTATGTACTAATGTGGTTTAAATAGGAAGACACCAAAAAAAATCTATTTAATGTGGCAAGGAGGAGCGTACATAAACATTAATTCTATTGGTCGGATGACCAAGGACATTTTAAGTGTTAAATGGAAATTTATGCATATATGTTGAGCTTTACTTCCCCAAAATTTCACGGTATTATGCACACCATAGTATAACATATTATTCACCTTGCAGAATTTCTACATAATTTCCTTGTGTAGTATGTGATTATACTTCAGGAAAATAATACAGAGGGAAAAATACAGTGTTCTACAGGAAAGCAGATGCTGGACAGAAAACTTTTTTTCTCTCTTTTGTTTGATTTGTGTTTTGTTTTGTTTTTCCCTCCTTGTCTTGCAGTTTTCTGGCCCATCCTCAGAATCTGCACCTCTGGCTGCACAGGCATGTCCCGTTTCAGAATACTAAATCAGCACAAAATGAGTCACTTCTCGTCATTACTGTGTTGGGGCAGCTTTCTGCCAAGCACGGGCACCAGAACAGCCTGACGCAGGGCAGGGGACGTGCCAGGCGCAGGGGCAGGAGCTCACAGCAGCCAGGAGGAGGTTTTGGTGCCGCGGCTGGGTTTGGCTCCGGCAGAGTTGCACCCTCGGTCCGTGACCTGGGGGAATCTCTGAACACCTCTCCGGACACTTCTTAATCAGGGCTGAAATGTCGCAGAGATTATGCTGGAGATAATATACCTCCTGGAATGATTTTGGGCTTCATTTTGCTGCCACTGTTAGCGTAGAATATTTTTTCCCAGGAGGGGGATATTTCACTTCAGCAGGATTATTAGTTTGAAGGAGTGTTGCTTCACACAAGTGGTCCTGTTTAAATAAACCGTGCTTGACAGCAAAGGCTACGGTGTGCTCCTGTGTTTCCCGAGACTGCACAAGGATAGATCTGTCTCGGCTATTTCCAGTTCTTCCTGTCAGATTAATTTCAAGGAGTCAGGAGCATTAACAACTCCTTCGCTGGAAGAGCACTGGCAAGGATTTCTGTCTCTCCCCCTCTTCCATGCCTTTAATCATACCCTAGGCCCTGGGAGAAGCCTGTAGACCACTAATGCTGTGCTAATATACCAAACCGATAGTATCCCCGAATTACCTGTGCAACAGAGGAGGGGGCAAGGCATACGGGATGATGGAGCCTTCAGCTGTGCTGACATCTCCTGTACTATGTGGAGGAAAGGGACATTTTCAGCAAAGGTAGGGACTTCACGGAGGTATGCAGGGGAGGGCAAAGAAAGGAGGAAGCAAAGCTCCGAGTCACAGATTGCAAGAGCTCGCTGAGTGGGGCATGAAGCTCTTAAACATAGGAATTAATCAGTTTCTAAGACTTAATGCCAACAAAAAACCCATTGACTGCATATCAGTGTGCTTGCCTCTTCTGGAGATCAGAACTCTGCCAGAAACTCATCCAAAGAATGTATAGTTTTTCCCATTATTTTGGACTCTCATATTATGTGCAGACTTGTATGTAGACGGACCAGGAAGGTCGGTCATAAGCTGTGTATTCCATGGGAACATTTGTCATGCTGTTAAATAGTAACCTGTACTGTGAATGAGGCTTTATTTGAATTAGGTCCATATATGTTAACCAAAACCAGACTGTTCTTTCTGAATATATTTAACAGTCAGAAAATCTACTTTCTGTCAGATGTTATATAAATTACCAAGTATTTTGAAAGAACTTTCTTGTTTTGTGCAAAGCTATTTTGCTGACTCCCTCCTATCCAAGGTGTTCCTATGCTGATAGCATCTTGTTCTCTTAAGTGAATTTCTTGTGAAAAGATTATGTCAGCTTTTTCTGTTTCAACAGTTTTTTGTGGTTATAACTTTAAGCCATTTATGTTCCCCATTACAAATTCAATTATTTGATTTGCCATCATTCACCTCTGTAATATTTGACCATTTGATATACTATACAATGTCATTGCCAAGATTTAACATAACTATAAAAAGACTAGCATATTCTAAAGCTATTTGTTTGGAGACGTTGGTTTTCAAAGAAGTTAATATATCAATATAACCCTGAGAAACCTACTAGAACACTTTGCGTATTTTGACACTTTATCTTTAGCCCAGTTTCTCATTAACAGGCTCTGCTGGTTTCTTATGTTTCCAATGAATTACTTATCAATAAAAAGAATAGAATTAAAATATTTGCAGTAAAGAGGAAAGAAGGAAGGTTGGAAGTAATAGTGCTAAGCGACACGGTTGTGGATAAACTGGTATCATAAGCAAGAAAGACTGGCAGGGTGGGAATTTTTCTTTCCTTTCATGGTATGCAGATATGGCTAAACTGATACAAAAAATAAAAAGTGGGTGTTGGTTGGGGTTTTTTTTTGGCCTTGAAAAATTCCGTTACTGACCAGTCATCATATCCAAATTTCCCTGGCTGATGGAATCTGACAAGATCGCAGCCTATGGGAATATGGCTGCAGGCCAGTAATTTTTTTTTTTTTTTGTTCTTGTCAGGCATACTCAAAAGGGTAAGGCCATCTGCTTTCCAGCAATTAGATACTCCCCTTTCAATTGTAATATACTGTGAGTCAGATAATTTATTCATCCCAGGGTAAACGTATACACTTGCAGTATGGTGGAAATGAAGAGAACTAAGCCTGGCAGAGAAATAAATAGCTCCACTGTCCCTTGTCCACTCCACGCAGGTCCCCAGCAGCTCACCCATGCTGTCCCTCTGAACGAGCACGCCTTCCCACCTCCCTTCTCCTGCTTTGACACATAAAAGAAAGTTATCATTGCCCAGTTACTAGAGGATCTCTGAAGGTCATGGTTATTTGGTTTAAATGTTTTCAGTAGTCCATGAAGACCCAGGTAGTTAGTGGAGTTCAGGGTGGTAATGTGACTGGTAACGGTGCAAGGAATGCAAAGCAGATACAGCACAACTGGTTTGCAAGAAAGTAGAGTATCAAGGAAACCAAATTAAATGAACAGAAAAGTGGACCAATAAAGTGAATAAAGGAGACTTTTGTAGTGAACAGTGTTGCCCAGCAAATAAGATTTGTTGCCATTGCTAGCAAAAAGCCACAGGCTTTGCATAAAGCACCGGCAGGGTCTTGACATGGTACGTGACCGTGTCCTCTCCTGCAGGCGCTGGCTCCACCAGTGCTGTGTATGGGGGGGGACCCTGATCCCTGTGGGCTGCCCCTCAGGCAGCAGCAGCAGCCTGGTGGGTGTCCAGGGGCTGGAAGGATGCTGGTACAGGTCGCAGACTTCCCCCGGGCACTGGGAGGATGAAACGTACAGAGAAACGTGCGAGTGAGGAGGCAGGGACCAACCGCAACGCTGCGTCAATCTGGAGATGCCCTCAGCGCGGCGGCAGTTTACTGCAACCCTCCCACCCACGTCCTCCTGGAGGAAGGCTGATGGTGTCAACCTTGGAGCCAGGAGGGTAAGTGGGACACCAGGCAAAAGTGGTGGCTGTTAGTAGGTTTTCTCGTTTAATGATTTACGTTGTCATTAATGAGGTTTTTCTTTACCAATTAGGATGTGAGGTGTTGATGGTATTGTAACTGGACTGATAATTACTGCTTGTTGTATTTTTGCTCTGGCCAATGAATCGGACAAACAGCAAGTTCTTGGCTCCGTGTTTATGGTATGTTCCCTTTTTCCCTTAACGAGGTTTTGAGTGCAACCGGTGGAAGAACTTCCTCCTTTGCCGGGAGTTAATTCTATATGAGAATGAAAGCTTTAACTGACTTTGAACAACTTAGTGTAGAAAGAGCCAGATTTACAGATCCCAGGCTATCAACAGACTAAGGAAGAGTCTTGTGAATATTAAGAAGCCTCCAGAAATAAGCTGTCTGCCCTCTTAACTGTATTTCTATATAAATGGTAATTATAAAATTCTTAAAAAGTGAGAGGTCAATTAAAAATTTCTCTGGAGAAAAACTCTGGTTCCAAGCTCTTTCTTCAACATTTGGACAAAGTCTGATACAAATCTGATCAGAAGTCTCTGGTTGACAATATACTTTGTAATAGTAAAATAAAAGAAATTGTCATACCCGATCTGCTTCGAATGTTGGAGCGACTCAGAAAAGTTTATCCCACTTAAAGTAAAAATGTGAGAATTTTGTCTTGTATTTGAGAGTTTGTCCCAACTATAGTGTGTAGCTTTCATGAACACACATTGATCAAATTTGACTTATTGGAACTGGTTTTAGAATATATGTATCCTACTTAAATACACAACTGTCGTGGTTTAACCCCAGCCAGCAACTAAGCACCACGCAGCCACTCACTCACTCCCCCCCATCCAGTGGGATGGGGGAGAAAATCAGGAAAAGAAGTAGAACTCCTGGGTTGAGATAAGAACGGTTTAACAGAACAGAACAGAAGACACTAATAATGATAACACTAATAAAATGACAACAGTAATAATGAAAGGATTGGAATGTACAAATGATGCGCAGGGCAATTGCTCACCACCCGCCGACCGACACCCAGCCAGTCCCTGAGCGGCGATCCCCTGCCCCCAGTCCCCCCAGTTCCTATACTAGATGTGACTTCCCATGGTATGGAATACCCTGTTGGCCAGTTTGGGTCAGGTGCCCTGGCTGTGTCCCCTCCCAACTTCTTGTGCCCCTCCAGCTTTCTCGCTGGCTGGGCATGAGAAGCTGAAAAATCCTTGACTCTAGTCTAAACACTACTGAGCAACAACTGAAAACATCAGTGTTATCAACATTCTTTGCATGCTGAACTCAAAACATAGCACTGTACCAGCTACTAGGAAGACAGTTAACTCTATCCCAGCTGAAACCAGGACAACAACTATTCCTAGAAATCAGTCTTAAGTTATCATTCACACGCATATTTTAGGAGATATTGAAGAAGTGAGTCGGGAACTAAAAATATCACAGGGCATTGATCAGAATCAAGAAGATCAGTTCTAACGGAGCAGGTCCTAGAAATTAGAGTGCTCCTGGGAGAAATTAGAAATACTTGGTCATCACAGAAGTCAATATGCTAGACCCTGTGCTTGTGCAGATTAGCATTGAAATCAATAAAGCTCTTGCAGTTTGTCACAGCTTTTGGTGGTGCTAAATTAGGGTAATATTTATGACAGTACTTTCTCGTGTTCTGTCTCTCAGAAACGTGTAGATGGTCAGAAAGGGTTTGTGTGCTGTAGAAATGCATCACGAAACATTGGGCATGAAATGGGGGAGACTAACGGTGAAGATGACATGGTTATAGCTGTACCTACTTGATCTAGAAGTACTTCAGTAGCATATTGTCCCATTAACAGACTGAACCTTGAAGAGAGGAGGCAGTGTATGGAGCCTTATTGCAGCATTTTCCATCTGCTAAGAAGTTAGATGTTGACATTAATTCCATAGGCTCATGATTTAGCACTCTCTCACACCTGATGTTTTGTACGCACCCCCTGGCAACCATCAATTGCAGTGGAGACTGGAATTTGTCTTGCTTTAGGTGAAACAAAGTGATATTTACTGAAATATTAAACAGGAGAACAGATTGCAAAACCCCAGGCTAGACATCATGAGGAGCTTCAGAGACATCTTCAGGGCAATTTTTTTCTACTTCGCTTCATAAGTAGGATAAGGTAAACACCTACCCTTTATGAGCAAACATTGTTTTATATAAACCCATAGGCAGAAGATATTTACTTACTTACAAAAGAATGCTAAAACCTGATAGAAATGTGATGTATATTACCTCTAACTTAATGGAAATGTGAGGATTCATTTTCATTTTATAGAATGAACTTGCTTCCCACAAATTCTTCGAAAACACACTCTTTGCTTTAAAAAACTTTGGTCTAGCTGAATTGAGGTTACAACCCTAAAATGTTTCCCAACACTAATCTCGCGTATTACTAGGGTGATAATAACTTTCTTCAGCTGAGAGTGGTGTAAAGTGAACAGTGAATAGGATTGCTGATCTTTCATTTTTGTTCTTTCAGTCACCTTCCTTGAACATATATGCCAAATCTTCAGCTTAGGAAGAAGAACAGAGATTTTTTAACTCAAAGCAGTATTTCGCAAAGACAAAAACTGGTGAAAAAAAAGAGTTAGTTGGGCTGTGGTTTTGGTTTTTTGTTTTGGTTGGTGTCCTGTGTGTCGTGTGTCCCGTGTCCCCCCCCCCTTGCATATGCTAATATTAAATTATTTTATCAAAAAGGGGGAAAACTCAAGACTAAGGAGTGCCTCAGAGAAGGGCACTCATCATAAGTGATTCACAACCTTGTCTGCATGCCCACGCTTTCTGGGGCTGAGTGGGAATCTGCAGAGCCTGTGAATGAGCTACGTAACTCCAGCACATTGACTGGAGGACGCCTAAGCCGAATTTCCAGAAGTGGTATTTGCTTGAATTTGTTTCTCTGAGTTACGCTTTGGGTCTGAAACAGGCATCATGGGAAGAGTTAAATTTTCATGATGAAGTTCTTCTGTGCATGCCAATTCACTGAATTGCTCTGTTGGCTGAGCGGGACAATCTCAGTGCTCCTTTCCTTTTAATATCGTATAGACAGTTTGGATAATTCCCAGCAAGAATCCTCTGAGAGTCAGGAATGTAATCTGACTTTTTTTTCATTGTTGTTATTTTAAAATTCCATTTCTGCAGCATTGTTTCTATGGCATGATGGAGATCCAAGACTCTCTGCAAAGGGGCCTCCAAGCCCGGCTCTTGGGGAAAACTTATTGCTGTGTTGTAACAGCAGCTGTAGCTGGGGCTCAGACTTGTGGCACTACTCATTCCCCACTCTCTGTTTAGATGGCTGCAGTTTCTCTGGTGTTGGTCTGGTTTAGATGCCACTTCTGGAAGCCATGCACAGGGTGCTGTACGTACAGGTGAAACCACATTTTCAGTTTGGCGCTGCAAGCCCCACCGCTGGTTCATTTTTGTACTACTCGAGTATGATTTTTGCACTACTCGAGTACGATTTTTGCGTCAGCTGTTTCGTACATCTTTATGTCGGCCTTTTTTACTCTGCTCAGCAGGAACTGTTTTTACAGTCCTGAATTCCCTGAAACAGGAGATGGTCTCAGACGGACATACCACTTCTGCACCGTTGCGCACCTTTGGGGCAGTTTCTGATCTGATCCAAACGTCACGGTTCAGCCTTTCTCTGTGGTAGCCACTGTGTGAAGCATGAAAGTCAGACGCTGTAACCTGAAGAAAGTTCAGATCCAGGCAGAAGCAGGCAGGATCTTGACTTTGCATCTCAGGTCTGCTGAGAACTGGACCACAGTACTGGATCCTTAATCCCCTGAAGTACTTCAATTCCTTCTGACCTCAACAGGAACCGAAAGAGCTCAGAACAACACAACATCGACCTTGCAATGAACAATGTGCCTCCAACACTGCAGTAAGTGTTTACATCAGTATTTCCTTCACATGGCTTCAATCATTTATGAAGTGACTTGATTATTCCAGAAGATTAAATGTCTAAGTGAGATTTAGCACTTTTAATTGGAAAGAATTACATTGTGATCTACCTACTATTTTAGATTTAGGTTCCTATTTTCAGGATAAGACTTTCTTAAGAACTCATGCCAAGTATATTTACAATTCTTCGTCTGCAGCTGTCAATCCAGAAATCAGCTAACAGTGAGATATACAGTACCATAAAAGACAAATATAAGGGACCAGAAACTTCCTTCTCATACTGTTATCTACCTTGTCTCCTACAGTAGTATTTCAATATACGCATGTAGTATTTCAGTACATATACATATATTTCAAGATATAAAAATATTTCCTTCTCCCTCTTCAAGTCCTAATATGAAGCACTCATTTTAACTTCACTATAAAAGCTATACATTCTTCTGTGTACATTTGTGTTTTGCAAATAGCATAAGCTATTAAATGAAGCCCAAATTCAAGTAGGCGGTGGCAAGGCTGTTAGATATTTACTTATTCTTTATTTTAATGTATGACTATTTCTATGCCTATTTCTGGAAAAATAAATCATAATCTTGATCAGTTCTTTATTCATCTATCTTAAATACAACGATTCAGAACATTTGCCAGGGCTTAAGTTTAAAACCACTTAATTTTTGGCATTGTTTATGCTACTTTCTGTGTATTTGGGAAAGGATACGGAAAAGCCAGAGACCGACCCCATTCACATACAAGCCACTGCTCACCCCACTGAAACCGCATACTTTGATTAACATACAGAAGGCTTCACGTTTGTGTAAATGTGAAAGTTAGGGTATTTCCCCAAAGAACAGAAGGAAATCCTAGCTACTGACTGCTTAACTTGAAATGTCAGCTAAACAGAAAGTGCCTCAGACGCTGCATAAACAGCTGTCATTTCAGTTGACTCCCTCTATCTGTTCGCATTTTACAGAGTTCGACCATCAAAATATATTTTTTTTCCCCCCAATGTCTTTCTTTTTCATGTTTGGGAAAAACCCATAAACCTATTCTGCATATTCCAATGCTGGCTTTCAAAAGATTATATGGGTACTATCATGCAGCTAAATGGATGTGTGCTTGTACCTTTATAATCTTACATAAGTTTAGTAGTTATTGTCACTCATAAGTGACAGTTTTGTTAATCTTCTACAGTGAATGTCATAAAACAAATTTTAAAATGATACCTTATTCAAAAAACAATTAAAAGTAGAAGCAGCTGATTAATGAATATAAATGGGTTCAGATGTTAATTTAAAAGGTCTAAGCTACAGGATTTGTATCACGCTTGCCAAAAATAACAACTAAGTGTATGAGATGTCAAGATGCGGCAGCACACTTTGATTTACTTAATTATTTCACATAGTTAACTTAGTTTTGTTCTCAACCTTGTATTTGTTTTATGGCTTCTACTTCAGATTAAAATTTGTTTGTGCTAAAGTTCCGTCTTTTTCACCTCAACCAATCACTTCAGTAAAAGATTTTACCTCTTCCTACAACCATGCCAATGCCATCCTGCTCTTGTGATTGCACCAACAGTATCAGTACAGCAACATATTCAGCTAAGTTATTCCAAATCACAAATTCAAATTCCTTTCACTCAATTTTGTATTTTGTCACCAATATTTGTGTCTATACTGAACTCAAAAGCAGATTTCAGCATGCTCTGGTTTTTGCCATCTCCTGTTTTCCAGGTGGCTTCATGGAATAGCTTAGAAGCAGAGTGCTACATGAGGCTGAGATTATTAGAATCCATTTAAAAATACTGTTAATTTCTCATGATGTGGTTTAGCTTTTTCAATTAATGAAGAAACCAAACCTTAAAAAATATATTATGTACCAGTCATTCGGTGACAATATTTATTCACCTACTATTGGTACAATGCTGTTGACTCAGAAATACCTTGTCTGCAGTCATATATACAAACACAAAAAAATCCTGTCTGTGGTGAGTCAATCTGGAAAAAAAAGAAACATTCCCAGACAAACAGTAAATATTCTTAAAATCGCTGTAAACAATTTATAAAAATATTTAACTTGCTCAGCTGTTGGAAGTGGAGTTTTGTTCATTGTCTCATCTGAGGCAATAGCTTCAAAGGCAGCAAAGCCTCTCTGGAAGTATAAAGGACACATTCAGCCTTGATGCAATGTAAAACAATATCATGGATTCCTTGGGTAGCAAGAGCTATTGGTGAGGACTGTGTTGTTGTCTGTCTTCTTCCCTCTTCGGTCCATTGTTTGCAGTGGAGTCCAAGAGGTCATGGTGATTTCTGTTCTCATTGTTTCTGTAATCTGTGTTTTTCGGGATGTTTCTTTGCGTTGTTCTTAAGAGTAGCATGTACTTGTTTCCAGCTATCCCTATTGTGATTTCTTTAAACCTTTTCAGGGGGTGTAGTGGTTTAAAAGGACTACTAGGCTTCAGGGCAGGTGGAGGCTGTTATTCAGGGCATGGAGGGTACAGGAGGGAATAACGAGGTACTGTTAAGATATTGGGTAACCAATGCACAGCTGCTGGAGGTTACTAAAATCCTAACCAGCCTTCTGGGAGTATAAAGGACTTTTGCAGGGTTTGGGGCAGCTGGGATTAGGAAAGGATGCCAAAGTTAGTGGTACAGTGCTTGAGCTTTTTATGTGTTAATGTGGCTCCTTACGTTTCTTATCTTACTGAGGGAAAGGATGTGGCATATCTGTATTGCAGTATTCACTTTACGCTGTTTCTGTGACCCCCTCAGATGAATAGCTCTGTGCAAAGGTGCTCTAAGGCCACTGGGGAGGAGGAAACCTTATCTACTCACCTTCTCCTCTGGCTATGTATTGGGGACTAGCTCTTCTAGAGGCTCCAGGAGCTTGAGAAACTTTACTGTCCACGTCCCTTTGTGGTGCAAAAGTAGAGCCGTTTTCTCTCTCATGGGACAGATAAATTGGGATTTTGGTTACCGTGAGAATTAATGATTAGAATCTGTGAACTGTCCCAAGTGTTTAACTAACTGGCAGTGTGCTCCAAACAAAATTCTTGTAAACTATTGGGGAAGTGAAAGATATGATGAGTATTTCATATTTTTGTATGATTAGTATTTCATATTTTTATTATGATGAGTATTTTATATTTTCATTGTGATTATTACTGAGAAACTCTGTGATTCCTGCACTATCCCCCCTCTGTACTCAGGAGTGCCTGGAGGGCACCTCTTATGTGTGACAAAGCAGAGATCCTTCTGTTCATTCATAGCACATTTGCTTGTCAGCAGGGTTGTTTTTAACAACATTGCCATGAAAGAGAGAATAACAACACTGAGAAGTTTGTAAGAACTCTCTGGAAATCTGTGGAATTTGTTTGTTTAGGACCTCCATAATTGTTCTTGCATTTTGCTCCAGATTGAGGATCATGAAGCCCCATGTCTGAGAAAATAATCAGTATCTTATCTAAATTAAAATCTAAATTAAATCTATGTGCCTTGCGATTCGACCTTTTCTTTTCTGTGTCTATTTTATTGTTGGGCTGAATTCACTCTTGTTTCAAAGAAGGTGCAGAAACGCTAAAACCTCCAAAAGAATCAGTCAGAACAAAGCTATCCCATTCAAAGGAAGAATGAGAAGAAATAAGAAGAGCAGGCTGGGGTATCACATTAGCCTACTCTCGTCATTTTCCTTCCTTTTTACTAGAGACCTGACCTGATGATAATGCTGGATGCTACTCCTGCTGTAGGTTTTAAACTGGCTAAGTGAAATAGGTAGATGCTGCCTGTGTTTGCCAAGCTATTTAATTTAAATGTTTCTATATAATTGTAGTGATGTCTTGGGAAACTAAACGTGACATTCCTCTTTATCTGGCATCTGCCATTCAAAATAGATAAGTAAAGCACAGCCTGAACATAAAGTATTTCTGAAAAAAACCCACAAACCAACCCCCAAACCCCCCAAACGGTGGTAAACACCATCCATCTTCCAAACTATAGACTTAATCTAACAAATAAAATGTAGAAGAAAAACGTTAGTAGTATTTCTTGTATCAAAAGTAAAGACGCTGTGAGTATTTGACTGGACTCTGACTCGGTCTGCAGAGCAATCAGACCGTTCCCACCCCACACAAGTCAGAAATGGCTGGCACATTCACTCCCTCGTGCTGGTCTAAGGACCCGTACCCCAAGAGCTCGCACCCCATGGGGCAGGCGCGGAGGGGCCCTTCAGGCAGCCACTGCCCTCTCAGGGTGCATATTGCTGCTTTGGGAATTCAAAGTTCAACGCTGTCTGCTTTTCTCTGTCTATCCTTGCATAAAGGACCTTGTGTATCTCCTTGGAAAAGTATTATGAAAAATCCATGCTGTTTTAGTGCCTAGCAGGGAACATATTTGTATTCAGTTTACAGTCAGGAGTAGGTTATGGTAAAGATTATTTAACGCTACCAGGAGCAGAATGCTATAGTATGTTTAATTAAAAACAAAGCGTACCAGCTTCAGCTGATTCAAAGGCAGAAAGTATTTTAATATTCTGTATGTCACACTGTGTAATGCAAAAATATACTGTTGCTGTTAACTTTGTTTTGATCTAATGTTCTTCCTATTGGAAACAAATATTCAGGAGCTCTGGAAAGTTTGAAGTTTGGTGTGTTGTTTTTTTTTTTCTCTGGACCGGATAGGAGAACTCTAGTAATTGTTCTTTGGAGTGCAGCGTAAAACCTATAGTCAGCAATTGAGCATTGGCTCATAACTTTTTAAGAGCCTTTTTCATGCTGTGTTCATGTATAAATACAATTCGTACTTTCAAGTTTAGAGTGAGCCTGTAGGGAGGAAAAAAAAAAGCCTTTCAGAATACATAGCGGTATTTAAAATAGGACATAAAGTAGGTGTAATAGTTTCAGGGAAAACAAATACAATAGGCCATGTTCTTCAGATGCATTGCTGTGCTGGGTCTAACTGGAATGAAGTTAACTTTCCTCATAGCAGCCCGTGTTTCAGATTTGTGTAAAACAGTGCTGGTAACATGCCAATGTTTTGGCTACTGCTGAATAATGTTTGCACGGCATCGAGGATTTCTTTTTGTCTCACTCTGTCCCCTCTAGCGTGGAGGGTGGGTTGGGCAAGAAATTGGGATGGGACACTACCGGGACAGCTATCCTGAACTGACCCAAGGGATATTCCATACCGGATCACACCACGCTCAGCAATACAACTGGGAGGTGTTGCTGGTGCTCAGGAACAGGCTGGGCATCAGTCTGCTTGTGTGAGGTGGTAACTGATGGCCTTCGCATCACTTTTTTCCATTTCTTTCTCTTACTAAACTGTCTTTTATCTTGACCTACGAGTTTTCTTGGGTTTTTGCTCTTCCTATTCTCTTCCCTGCCCCACTGGGGTGGTGGCCTGGGGAGAAGTCAGCAGTGGTATGGGTGCTTAGCTGCTGGCCAGCATCGACCCACCACGACTGCCAAAACTCTGTAGTGTGCTCTACAGAGGCAGGGAGAAACATGGTTGTGGGGGATGTACGTGACACTTACCTGGAATATTTTTAGAGGGAAAGTCAGGAAGTATTTGAATAAATACAAATTACCACCTTTTAAAAGAAATGTGAAGGAACACTGCTGCAAGACCTAGTTGTGTGTCCATGAAGAATTATATATGAATCATGCATGGAGACAGAAGACTTTTAAAAGTTTACAAGTCACTGAGACAAACTTACTGCTGGTGCAACTACATGCCTCTGTGCTGAATATAGGTAAAAATAAATCAGCTGTGTATTTTACTACTTCTTGCTCTTTGATAGTGAAAGAAAGATGATTTTCTATAGGATTACTATTATATTCTTCCTTTCACAGATATAATAATGATGCATAGTCCCTTAAGAAGAATTACGATGGAAGAAACTAATAGGAACCTTCCAGGATCTTGTTACCCACAATCAAATTTTAAATATATATGTCTTAAGATCAACAGCTGGAATCACTGGTAAGTTTATTTAATTTGCTGTTTGCATAAAATTGCACTGCAATTATACTTGTGCTTTTCATGTAGTTTCACTGAAAAATATTGATTTGGTGATTAGGCGTTTGGACTTCAAAAAACCCAACCCAAACCACCCCCCCCCCCCCCCCCCCCAAACCCAATAAAGCAGTTTCAAAGACAAAATACATCAAAGTCTAGAAGTTTAATAGGAAGAAATGAAAAAGAAGCAGTTTCTATGTGATTCAACCATTCAAAAAACCCAGTGAAAATTTAGCTAGAAAATGAGAAAAGGCACTTGATGTATGTACTGAACAGCCAATTAAGTATCATTAGTGGGTATTCTTTCCTTTTTATGTTGTGTTATAAAACATCTAAGGGATAGTGGGAATGCAATGACCTTAGACACACAGAGACTGATTTTGTGTTTTATCTCTTCTCCTATCAGTCACTGAGTATTGCCCATCGCTGGAGTAACCGCATTCACTAATTGCTTAACTATTGCTTTGTGCACCCAGATCAGCGTCATTTGGCTCAAAGAACAGATAGGGAAAGATTTCAAAGAGATCTTCTAAGAGTCAAACCTGGAAATCGTATGTATTAAACTGTCTTGAATTGACTTTGGAAAACAGAGTTTCCCCTTTCTCTGAAATTCAGCAATTATTGTTTCAGTGATAGGCAGGACTTATGGAAACAATGATGTCTCAGATAAAGGCTCATCTTTCAAGTGTTACAAAATCTAGATTTTGAAACAATTATTTTTCAAAGAAACATCTATACTCTCCTAAAAGCTCTCCCTAGGCTTTAAGTATTGGTAATCATCCCATCCCTGGCTTTTTTGTTGTTGCAAGAGGGAGCTGCTCAAAGAATTACATTTTGTGAATGAAGAAAATGCTCAAGTTAACATCCTGTGATTTTGTTTGACTTGACTAGCCAAGTCTGTTCAGTGTCTAAAATAAGTTTACAGTTATTCAAGTTCAAATTCCCTTCAACTTTCTAAAATGATAAAACCTTACGACCTGTAAGAATGTACTGTAGTGCATTTGGCAAACTGTACAGCTGCAAGAGTAAGCGCCGAGTTCCCCCTTAGTGGCATAATCAGAACTACACACTGTGGCTAAGAATTGCATCATATTTTCTTTCCATATGCCAAAGAAGGGTGTTATTTGGGAGGCCCTCTTACACAAACACAACACCTCACAACAACTGCAAATTCTAACCTGCTGTAATACTGACGTGAACGACAGTGAAGGCTAAGGCAGAAGTGTTTACCGAATGCAGAGTTTATTTTAACCTACTGCCTTGCTCAGCAGAGTTCCTCATATATCACCGCTCACATATGACTGAGAGATGCAGCCTCACTAACAGCCTTATAAAAAATGCTGTTCTCCCAGGCTTTCCTCAGATAACACTTTCTCCCTCAGTACTATGACTGCTATCTGAAAGAGTATCCTGCTTGTGCACTTGTCTTTATTTTCAGGGATGGGACTCTACCATGCTTTTTATAGCCATAGTATCTAGTCTTAATTCCCCTTTTCATTCACATTTTCTAAATGAACATCCTTATGAAAATTCTTTTGATGTTTGGTTTGTTTACTGTGTTGAAAGTAATTTCAGTACAACCAAAACAACCTATAATTTACTGAATATTTCCACTTCCAGTGTTACTGGCATATTAGCACTAGATCTGCTTAATAATATAGGTGAAATAATAGGAATGTGCAGTGTAGCTGCTAACTCAGGATGACACAATTCTAAAAACTTTAAGATAGGTTCCCCAAAATCTGTCTTTCTATGTCAATAAGTATGAGGTGTATGAGATATGGCAGCATGACATACACAACGAAAATTGGCTAAAAAGAGTTACTGTATGCTCTTTGGCAAATTTAGGGTATCAGCGTTTCACTTTTTACATTCTGCAGAAATACTTACCTGCTACAGGTCTCTTGTAGGTAACAAATTAATACCTTATGAGCTGCCAAGCTGGAACAACTTATGTTTTTGCTGATTATTGCTGTACAATATGTAGCCCTATTTTTAGATTGAGCTACACTTTCAAAGCCACCTTTGAGCTGTTCCTTTAAATGCATCAAATAATGGGTGCTTTTTTGCTAGGATGTGAGCAGTCTCCTCTCTTCTTCAACCCTACTATCCTTTTCTGTTTGTTCCTTCTGTACCACTTTGTCAGTCAGTAGCAACATTTTTTCATGTTTGTTTCCTAAAATATCTGGTGTCCTCTTTATTTTGTGAACAGTAGATGTAAAGATTTTTACTGTCTCCTGGCCAGATTTCTACTGGAACTATTAGGAATATTTTATAATTAAAAAAACCCCTTCAGATACTTCTGTGTCTCTGAGCAATGCCTAATGCAAAATCCCTTTATGAGATTTAGCATGCTCTTTGAGCTCCTTCAAGCACTACCAGTAGAATTGGCCAAGTGCCCTCCGGCCACAAGCACTTCTATTATGCACAATGACACCAGCTAAGAAACATGTGGAGGATCGTCTAAATAAATATTCTTACATCATCTTGAGAGAAAATGTTTCAAAGTATTCCCTCTGGAACAATGCAGATCCATACTGCTATTCTTGCAGCTTTGTAGCTAAATATAAACAAGCCATAGATATGTGTGTGTATTTGTTCATTTCTCCAAAATGTATATAGTAATATGTGTATAGCATACCAATCTTGAGTCAACTTCAGAGGCACGTTTTTATATATATCCCTTATGGGATATATATTGGACATTTTGGTGTATGCCATGCTTTGTAGTGTTGGTGAGCAAACATTTCTGAGGCATGGGCAATTTGGCACAAGGAACATGTTCAGTAACCGGTTATGCATGCAATCATGCATGACAAAACTGGGAATCCACTGATTTATAGACAGAAGTACATTGGTTTGGAGACATAAATCTTAAAATTTCAGTCGGTGTCCCACCAGAGCTTACTCAAGACTGCCAAAAGGTTGCTTTAAAAACTACAAAGTGTCATCAACAGCCCCGAAATTTGGATTTTAAAGTGCTGCCTGATTAATCCAGGAACCTCATCGCCCGCTCTCTGTCCTTGGGTGGCCTCTTTAATGACTTTGTTGATCTCCTCATGATCAAGAAGAAAACAATTGTTTGCCTCTGCTTCTCCAAAAGGTAGGTGAGACATGGTAATGGCAGAGAGGTTACCATCCATAGAGGTCACTGACTTGGAGCTGAGATCACCGAAGAGCAGAAATCACTTGCAAAGCAGAAAGTGATGCTGTACGTGCTGGGCAGCATGGCATGCTCTGCCTTCTTGAGGGCAGAGCAAGTATTCTTGAGCTCTTAAAATGAACTGCCCTGGTGGAGAGATCATTTTTCTCACATCTTCTGCTCGCGTCCATGAGAAGGTACTCTTAGGAGCCGAAATTAGTCAGACCAGGTGAAGGAATTCATTACAAGCTGGCTCTGAGCATGCATATATTTTTAATACACTGTAAATCAAATTTTCATTATTTCAAATTGTGTTGAGAGATGATGTATTCAGTAAACATAAAGGAAATATAAACTTCTCCACTAACCGGTGTGGTGTAATGTGATGTATGCTGCACAGCATCTGAACGCCACCACATATATCACAACACAATGCCCATGTAGGATGCTCAGCTGCAGTTTGCAGTGTTGCCTCTTTGAAGTGTCCTGCTCTTTCATTAACAGCTGTATCACACTTGAGAAGAGCTAATGATAAAAAGATTTCCTGGCAAGCAGCTTCTTCTGTTAAATGGGGAATGTGATGTGTTTGGCATGTATAATTTAGCTAATTTGTACAAGAAACACATTACTTAATCAGCTGTAGATTTGGTTATTGCATGATAAAGATGGCAATCCATTAATCAATTTATAGACATAAATATATTATTGTTCAAGAAAAAACCCAAGGATTTAAACACCCTTGAATCAATAAATACAATTAAAACAATGGTGTGTTGCAGTCATTTATTTGATTGTCCTACAGCTGTCTGATGCATGGTGGGATTACTGAAGCATGGAGCCGAACAGCCGACTCTACATTTAGTTTCGTTTATTGAAATAATGAAAGGGTATTAATGATAAAGTACAAAAGTGTGTAATAGAAAGTAATGTACTGTGAAATAAAATTATGTTTGGAAATCAGGAAGAATACAATAAAAGTTAAAGCCTTAAATATATTTGGAAACAACTTTGTATTGTTTTAATAGAAGAAAGACTGTGATATACAGACTATGAAAAATTATATGAATGCGTTATAGACATATGAGGAAGATAAATTCAAATTACTTTATGAAAAAGCAAATACTGTCCTTAGGTTTTTCTTGCAGTCCTAGAACTGGAAAAAAGGGATGGAAATGACCACATGCTATATACTTACTGATTCAGGTTTGCATTTTAATTTAATCAGTTTCTTTGTTCTATATTTTAGGAAGCCTATGACAGTGATTGTTTGTTAAACTCTAGTTAGGAGGCATATAGAAATATCTGTAATGGGTATGATTCCAGTATGAGAATATTCACGGACTACTATTTTAAAAAAAGGCCTGAAATGAATGCACATATCATGTGCTTCTAAATTATTCACGAACACTTATCACAAGTGAACAAACCATTTCTCTTTCAAACAAAAGAAATAAGGTGTTTCTTAAATCTTACTTGCTTAAAACTAATAGAAATGTCACAATACTAAATTACTGGCTGATCAGACAACTAGTGTTTGTTTAATGACAGTACAATAAAAAGATGCTCTCTTTTTACCCTTTCATGTTTCAGGAAAATGATAAAGTAAAACTACACTATTGAATATGCCATGTGCTCTAATAAACTATTGTCAAGTTTTTAATAATTAGCAGAGCCTATTTATGTTCCTTTTCATAGTACAGAGATTGCCTACCTGGGCTAGCGAGATCCTAAAGCAGGTGCTTAAAACTACTTCCTCTTTCTGAATCTTAAAATACTGAGCACTTGAGCACTTGTGTGTTGCTAAAAACTGAGTATTTATCTCTTTTGAAAATCAAATAAACACCTGCTAGTAAGCCTGAAGTACTGTTTGTTACTTTTCAGAAATTCACAGTGATATTATTTGCTTTTAAAGATACATGGAACTTTAAATACAGGTCTATATTTTAAAAGGCATACTTCTCTAGTATTGCTGTGGTTTAACGCCAGCCAGCAGCTAAGCACCACGCAGCTGCTCGCTCACTCTCTCACACCCAGTGGGATGGGGGAGAAAATTGGGGGAAAAAAAAGTAAAACTCATGGGTTGAGATAAAGACTGTTTAATTGGACAGAAAGGAAGAAAATAATAATGTGACAATAATAATAATAAAAGAATTGGAATATACAAAACAAGTGATGCACAATACATTTGCTCACTGACTGATGCCCAGTTAGTCCCCGAGCGGTGATATTCCCCCCAACTCTCCCCAGTTTATATACTGGACATGACATCATACAGTATGGAATACCCCTTTGGCCAGTTTGGGTCAGCTGCCCTGGCTGTGTCCCCTCCCAACTTCTTGTGCCCCTCCAGCTTTCTCGCTGGCTGGGCATCAGATGCTGAAAAATCCTTGACTAAACACTACTTAGCAACAACACATCAGTGTGTTATCAACATTCTTCTCACACTGAACCCATACCATAACACTATACCAGCTGCTAGAAAGAAAATTAACTCTATCCCAGCTGAAACCAGGACAAGTATCAATCTCTTGATTTCATGTCCAAATCCAAGCACTTCAGACTATTTTAAACTTCATTTTTCAAAATAGTTTTCTCACCTTCATCCACGTGATAGAATATGATCTTAAGGAATAAAAGACCAAATCCATGAAACTCTTCCCACCTTCAGAGAAATAACTCACGCAAAAATTGCATTTGCTCTATTTTCAGTGCAGTTGTGGTACTGATGGCAGTAATTATCATACACTCATTGGAATATGACAAAGCTGTTAGAACAGCTACAAACATATCATGTATGGCAGTTGCCTGGAGACTGTGCAGTGACATCACCGTTGTATTTTCCATAGCTTATATTGTTCTTGTATTGTTCTCCAAAATGACTGCTCAGTTTTGAATTCAGGAGAGTTTATAAGTGAGGAAGATGGCATCTGATTTGTACAAAAAATCCTAACAAAGACGCAGTGTGCATAAGCATCATTTGCAGTCTTCATGTATGCAGCACTTACAACTTGTAAATATTTCAGGTGAGAAAAACACCAAAGTCTATGTATTCAGTGATCACAGTATCTTCAAAAAGAAGAATATGTTTTTGTCATGGATCTTTGCAAAAGGTTGAAGGTAAAGTTGTATTTATTAGCTCTGAATCCAACTATTTCCATTTTCAAAAGACTTTAGTATTTTCTTCACCTTATATCTTTTCTAAGCCACCTTCTAGTGCCTAGGAATGAACGAGAGATTAAGTCGCTGGCCTGGACTTGGGATACCTCAGCACTATGAATGCTTCCTGTATAACAGTGGAAATATTACTTCTTTTTTCTGGCTTTTTTTCAGATCATTTGCTATGAAGTCAGCCTGTGTCATGACAACCATGTTCTCTAAAGTCCAAGGAGTGAGAAGAGATCTAAACCATCTATTATCTAAGAATGCCTGGCAACCTATGCGGTCAATAGACTGTCGTTATTCACGGTGAGTCATACACTAATTTGTATGACAATATCAATTTTTGTAACAGGGGGAGCAACAGTCAGGTCTTACAAAGATTATTTAAGGAGCAAATTGAGTAAGGCCATAGTGGCGTTAGAACATTATGAGTAAAACCAGAGGCAATATATTTTCTGTGCACCAATCATGGAAAGAGGTAGTATAGATGGAGCAAACAATATGAAATGAATACAGAAATACAAAATAATGGGTTATGCATACTTTGATCCTACTGGGGCATTTAACCATCAAAGGTTTCTATGCAGCAAGGAAAACTAAAATATTTACATCATCATCTCCTGAGGCTTTTTCCACTAGAAAAGCATACTGGGAATAAGGCACATGTCTCTCTGTGTAGCTTCCACGAGGGCAGTAATTATGAATCTGTGTTGGAAGCAGCCACTTTCATATGGCACAGTGGGGAGCTATAGGCTCCTTTGTGGAGTAGGGGCTGTTTGCACCTTGGAAGGAATGTGTTTCTGAGTCTGCCAATACCAGAGTTGGGTATTTAAAAAGCTAAGAATTTCTTTTGAAGAAAGAAAAAATAAGCACAAAACCCCTTTCACTTTTCACATTTACATAACTTTTTATTTTGTTCTGCTGATTTTCTTAGAGTAAAAACAAATATAGGCAGTGATGTCTGCTCTCTAAAGAAATTTTAATCCAAAATAAAACCAGAAGCAGCAAATAGCGGTAACCAGTAAACAAAGGGAAACAAAGGAAGTGTGTAGGCTTTGAGAAGAAAAACAGCTTATACTGCACACTAGATGAGCATTATTATGGTTCCTAACTACACTTCATGTAATTTCCCATAGTTTTATATCAATAAAGAAGGCACATTGACAAAATATTTTAAGTAATACTTATAAACTTGAGATGCTCAGCTGCTGCAGGATAATTAATAAATACTCAAAAAGAACAAAAGAACAACTAGAAACGCAGAGAACTGCAAACTCCAGTCTGAACGGTTCAGCGGAGCTCTTTTCTGTTTGGGTATCTGGTATCTGTTTTCTCACAGGTTTAGATCTGTAGCACACTAGTCATTGATTTCCAATCTCAAGGCTTCTCAGTATTTACAGTAGTGCAGCTTCCCAAGCAACATCAAGCTTTTCTACTGCCTAACCATGATCTTTACAGTCCTTTTTTAATAACAGTCATTAGCCAGGGCTACTGTAACTCCTTGACACTTGGTCATACCTTGCGCATTCCCATTTTCCATTCACTCACTAAACGATGAACGAGGTAAAAAGCTGATGATACGAAACAAGCGCATTGTCTAATTCTGCCCTTCTGACTTGCCTGCTCTCCTAGGGCTGACTGTAGCTGTATGGCTTTACTGATTTTTGACATGAATGGTATGGTCTCATTCAGGAATGGTGCGATAGGTTTAAGTATTACATAAGTGAATTCATGTTTTGATTGTGAAATGAATACTGGGGAAATGGAAAATACTTCATGGCTCTGAGCTATAGGCTCACTTGCTGTCAGTGCCACAATTGATGGCCCCATCAGCAGGATAGCAGCGAGATAGTCTTTAGCAGCTTCTCAGGAAGTCCAATTTAATTAAAAGCTTATCTCCTAATACAATGCCAAGCTTCTATATGACAAAGAAGTGTTTTCCACCATGTAAGCTTTCACAGCATCGCACTGAGCAAAACGTTGACTTCTCTCTACAGCACAGTAGAGGAAATTACTGTTTTGCCTTTGTTTTCTGTGCTGCTGCAAGAACGCAGGGTTTGAGAGAGGTTTTGTTTTCTTTCCTACATGCTTTCCAAGATAACCAGACCATGAAAAATTTGAGAAATAACTTGCAATGTGGTTTATTAAACTTGCATAAATCTGATTGTTATGGAGCCTGCGCCGTGACTTTCACTTATTGAAAGTAACAGTAAGAAGCTAATGTGAACTTGCAAGCAGATTAGCAGGCTCTTGCTGCAGTACGTTTTAGACTTTATGTCCAAGGAAGACTCTGGCACTCAAGTTGCTTAAGTGCTCTGATTGTAGCTTTCATTTTCAAGAAGTAGGAAAATAGCATGCAGAGCTCCTCAGAGCTTCAAAATATAAGTGTCTAATTATTCACTAGAAGAGTAACTCATTTTTTGGAGGAGGTTAGTAAAAGGAAAACCCAGACACTACAACTGTATGTTTCCAACAAGTTGTAATGTTAAGCATTGACATGATTTGAGAGCTGCCTAAAAGGCAAGGAATCCTTTCAGACTGCAGTTTGACAATAGCAAATTTTAAAAATCGCATGTAGAAGAAAACTGGAACATCTTTCAAATGTTTTTTAAAAAATGAATGTCCGTCTCTGTATTTATAGCTTCTACCTTTAGCTAGATCTATTTCCCACAAAGGTCACACATACGTCATGAAAGTACTTCATGAATGTACATCATGAAAGTACTTCATGAATGTATGTCATGGTATATTTTACCTATTCTGTTAATTGGAGCAAATTCACTTTATATTGTGAACAAAGCTTTGAGTAACTGCTGTATTAAATGAACAAAAAATCGACCTGTATAAAGGTAATGCGCTTACCAAAGACCTTGTTCCATCTAGATCCATCAGTCCTGTAGCATTATTCCTACTATGCCCAATAGCAAAAGTGTGTAGAGTAGAGCCTTAGTGACTATTGCACGATGCCAAAGTGTACCAAGTCTCAAGAGGTTTTTCATATTATTCCCAGGCTTTCTAGGATATATACTGTGTATTGCTACAAAGTTCTTTTTTTTTTTTTTGTTAGATTTGCTCATCTTCCTTTTGTTTAAAAAGGAATGCAAACTTTTCTCACTTACCTGTGTAGCTAACATTTGAATTTAGTATGAAATTACAGGAGGGAGAACTAATATAGCCCTACTGGTATTAAGACTGTAGAAAAACATTTCAAAAAATATTTTTACAAAAGCACATATGGTACTTTCTTGTAAAAAGATACATTTCCGTGTAGTAATTGTGCTCATGTTATACATATACCGCTACTGTGGTAAAAATACGGTTAAAAAATATTGTACATAATGAGCCACAATGTCGGTTACCTTATGTTGCAGAGCTAAGGAGAGTAGAGAGAAGGGATATGTAGCTCTTCCCTGATTTCCCTATAAGCCTACATGTTTATACATGTGGAAATCATGACAGAGACTGTAGCATCCAACTTGCCACACATGCTGGAGGAAGGTAAGGTATTGCATGTTTTCTGTAGCCTCTTGAGAGCTTTTACTCCTCCTGTCCTTGGATAAAACACTGTATTCTTATCATGAAACACTGCATCCTTATTATCAAAGGAGTCATAAAAAGCCTTTCCCTTGAAACTCCATTTGATGGCTTTGAAAACACCACCCCACTTATAGGAGAAAAAACCAAGGGAAACAGTTCTGGATTGACTTCCTCTAAAGGAATATTTTAAAAAATAATATTCAGTCTTTAAAAATTATTAGGAAAGCTAAGTGTTTCCCACAGCTGTCCAAGACTTGTTAAACATTACTTGTACTTATTCAAAGGAAAGGCTGACCTAACTTTTCCTGTGAATTATTAACCTGTTCTCATAAGAGTTGTCAGATGTGAACAAGAGATGGCTGAGATCCCTTTCAGGGCAAAATTCCAGTTGAGTGCATGAGTTGAAAATATACCATGGCAAATACCATACATAAAAGACCAAAGTATAATCTCAGTCTAGGCAATGAATTTATATCAAGAATTGACTTTGCAGTTCAGGGATTTCCTTTAGCAACCCTTTGGTATCACTGCTGTGAGCTGATACTGCAACTTGCTAGAAGAAGGGACCTGAAGCAGGGGAGGGACGAGCAAGCCGACCCCTGCAGAGGCACCGCTTTCCCCCCGACAGCAGTGGAGGGAGGGTGTCAGCGTGGCTGTATCGGCTTCCATGAAGGAATGCCTTTCAGAAACATCCTGCATAGGAGTGGTTTTCTGAAGTCAAGGGGACGTGGTTGTTATCGGGAGTCTGCAGGAGCAAACAGCCTCCTGCCCATCCTGGCACCTCCCTGGGGGACGTGCCTGCCAGGTCTAGGGATGGAGTGAAGAAAATATCGTCTATGTGTTGTAACATGGACTTTCAGTTTCTCAGGGAAAGGGTAGATTTTCACAGCGTTCTTTAAAGCTCAGGACATGGAAAACAATCTCATGAGAAATATTCCTAAGGGGATGGCTCTGCAGAGACGTCTGTTGTTCTCTCTCTGTGATATGTGTATATTTTTGAATTTCACCTTCTGATACTGCTATTATCATTTTTTCCCTAGAATTACTCAATGTGGGAGCACACCTACTCTACAGAGAACTTCTTCATTTTAAGAGCTGCTCAGTGTGAGTGCCCATCCGGTCTGCAGAATATTTCTTGTAGTCAGATTTTACTGTAGTGTGATCTGTTCTCGAGATTGTCAAGTCTTTCCCCAGCAAAGTAGGTTACCCTTACTAAATTTCCTTTAATGTTTGGGGTTTTTTTCATTTTAATCTGTGCTTCCATATCACTAATTCTTTGTTTCATTTGGATTATCTCCCACAAAGCCTCTGGATCAGTATAGGGGTAGATCCATGCACACACATATAGGTACACACACACACGGCATGTACGTGGAGACCTTGTACAGGGTGTTTTAATTGTCTTTCATCTCTCACTTTTTACCTTCTATATTTATATTATTCTCTCACTAGATGATGAATTGTTCAATTTCACTTCCATTTTATTCTCTGTTGATGAGTTCCCTGGAAGAGTCCAAGGCTATGAGCTGCTCTAGAGACCTGTCCTCTATAGGTATGGCACATCCTCTTGGCATCAGGAGCAAGGAAAGGATGGGCCACAGAAAGCCATTCAGCATCACACCTGCCCTGTACAACTTAGAAATTTGCTGTTCTGGCAGCCCCTGGTGCAGCAGAGCTGGGGAGCTAGGCAGGAGAGCGGCCAGTAGCTCCGGTAGTATAAGGATTCTTACAAACTCTTTGTGTAAATGTATAGCAACGCAATAGTGATTTTGTCAGCCTGTTGGTTTCATGGATCCAGAGTCACTCTGTGTCCCCTCCACAAGGGCTGTCACTGTCCCTACACCCGCTGCCTTCTGGTCTTCCCAGCTGTCCTGGTTTTGGCTGGGACAGAGTTAATTTTCCTCCTAGTAGCTGGTACAGTGCTGTATTTTGGATTTAGTGTGAGAACAATGTTGATAACACACTGATGTTTTAGTTGTTGCTAAGCAGTGCTTATCCTAAGTCAAGGATTTTTCAGTTTCCCATGCTCTGCCAGCGAGGAGGGGCACAAGAAGCTGGGAGGGAGCATGGCCAGGACAGCCGACCCGAACTAGCTAAAGGGATATTCCATACCATAGGACGGCATGCTCATTATATAAACTGGGGTGAGCTGGATGGGGGCGGGGGGCAATCGCTGCTCAGGCATCTGTCAGCGGGTGGTGAGCAATTGCATTGTGCATCGCTTGTCTTTCTTGGGTTTTATCTCTCTTTTTTTGCTATCATCCTTTTCATTACTATTATTTTATTTTATTTTTTTCCAGTTATTAAACTGTTCTTATCTCAACCCACGAGTTCTACTTTATTTTATTTTTCCCGATTCTCCTCCCCATCCCACTGTGCGGGGGGTAAGTGAGCGAGCGGCTGCGTGGTGCTTAGCTGCCTGTTGGGGTTAAACCACGACACCAGCCCTGCTGCCCGAACCATGCACCAGAAGGAGCACTCAATAGTTGTTCAGTGACTGTCTGCCAGTATCAGCACTTTTGTATTCTCAAACCCTGTCAACAGCAGCTCACTATGGCAAGATACAGTACCAGAGTTAAGACGGGAGAATGCTTTTTGTGCTGTCAGGCAGAGCAGACCTCTGGGTCACAACAATGCTGTCACCTGTGTCTGCGTGCCACCAAAGATACAGTCATCGATGAAAGAAAGCAGCTTAGATGTGTTTCTCTGGGCTTGTTTCAGAACGAGAATGGTTGTGTTACTTAATTGTCAATGAGAAATTCTTTCAGATCATGCTCACAAAAAAAGTGCGGGCATTTGAGCAGTATTCAGCTGACCATTCCTATTGCAGGAAAGGAAATTATTCCTGTTTGTAGTCTCAGGACATGGCTGGGCATGGACCTCACTCGGCGAGGTCTAGAGAAGAATCTTGGATTATTAATATTAATAATAATGGTAAGTCATAAAATTTCTCAGAGATTCCTCTACATAGGTTTTGTGCATTCCTTAAATTCTGGAGGTGGATAATGATATACAGCAAATTTGTTAGCCATCAAAATTTTACATTCAATATTATTTTGTTAAGTATTTCAATAGAAATACAGGTGAACAGTGTTTGGTTCTATTAACAAACAAAATATTGGCAAAATCCAGTTCATTAGCGTGCTTATTCCTTACACCTTACAGACAAGTGGAGCTTCTGTTCCAGCCTGAGGAGTTTGATGAAATGACTTTCTAATCCTACCACCTGTTTCATATTCATGGAGGTGATTTACAAGAAATGAGGGAAGAATCTGCATAGAGCTTTAGGAACAGCTCAGATGCAAACTGAGGTTTCTGTGTAGTAAGAAACATTTGTGATATCTTGCCATTGATGTTGAAACCTACAAATGCTGATGTGTTTGGATCCTGGGCTATTCCAGAGAAGGGCGCGAGGCATTAAAAGTTAATCTAGTCAGAGGGTTTTTCCCCCACTATTGGCCCCAAGCCTAGGTTGACCTTATTTCAGTGCCATTTCTACTAAATATCCTGAGGGCAGAGCAGGTTTTTCTTGGCAAATGAGAAGCAGTCTTATCATTATGAAAATATTTGTGAGGGCTCAAAGTACCTGGCACTTTTTGTTACTTACAGCTTAAATTTGTCATGATACAGGTAGCTGTGGAGGATGTAACTAGTGAGAAGTAATGTCCCCAAGGAGGGTCGTGTTTCAGACTCACCTGGAAAGGAGGTGTGGAAAACGTGGGAGAACAGAAGCACTCATGAGTGGTATCTAAAGGAGTAACATGACTTTTCTGTATGTAAAAGATACCTAAGTTTATGAGCCAAGCATGCAATTGTTGGCTGCAAAATCAGCACCTTCTGCTTATTATTTCCTATGACTCCCAAATTCTTTATCCCTACTTTCCAAAATAGTCACCCATCTAGTAGGTATGTATTGCTGACATTTTTTGTTTTAGTTAAACTAAATGGTTGTCCCCAAAGACTGTTTGATCCGTGTCTTTGCCTACGAATTCCATGCTTACCAATCTCCATAGTAAGTCTGCCAAGCCTTATGTCATCTGCAGATCTTCTTCAGTAACCTTATAATGTTGTCTTCCAAGTGACCACCAAATATTTAGGATAATCTCGGTGCGTGAATTGCTCTGTGGAGGACACTACTGCTATCACAGGGGTTTGGCTGCCTGTATATAGGTGTCTGGCACCACCTGTATCTGAGGTACCTGCATGTAGGGTATCTGAGATGCCTGCATGGTTACAGGCAGCTTCAACACAGGACCTGGTGGAGATCTGCTCCCTTGTAGGATGGTAGCTAGAGCCAGGTGTTTGAATCCCTCCCAAAGCAACTTGAGAGGAGATCCACTACAGGACAGAAATCCTGCTGGTGCATCGTGACACCTGCTTGTCCTCCTGCAGTTCCTCCACTACCTAATTCTGCATTTCACATCCATGCACTCAACTCCCCTGTGACTTTGAAGAGGCCAAGTGATCCAGATCCTCGGTAGCGAGTTTTCGCAGGCAGGAGTTCATCTTCCATTGTCACTAGATGCCATGGGAATAATTTTTTGTCCTTTTTGTATACCCTTGCGTCAACTTTAAATGTAATAGTACGTTACCCATTTAATATATGAAGGTAGTTAGGGTTTTTTTTAAAGTGAGTTTCGTTGTTGTTTTTTTCGATTCCTTATCTTTTACTGAACTCTCCTTGCTTACTTCTTATTTCTAAATGACATTCACAATATTAAACATGGAAACTTTTGTACACTGTGTGAAACTGCTGAATATAATGATATGATTCAGGTGCAAATTGAGGCTCAAAATGAAGCATAGTGCTCCCAGCATGTTTAGGTAGTTCTATGTCATTATTCAGCCTGGTTGCACAGTCAAAAGTGTCTAAATGTGACTATAGGTAGAAAAAAGAAAATACATCTGAAGGATTCTAAAAAAAAAAAAAGACAACCAAGAATGCGTTCATGTGTGCATCTCTGTGTCTGTATGTGCATACATGCACACAACAGTTGTATATTATTATCACAGTTTTTTGCTTACGAAACTAAAGCCAAATGAAAATGTATTTTTCACAGTACATGTTGCCTATTTACCCTCTCTGTGTTATTTGTATGCTGTAGCTGGTTTCAGTGGCTTGCTGGGTTTTGCACCCTCCTGTAGTGGTATTGTATAGCTGATTTCTTGCATTGCTAAGTATAGTTTGGATCATTACATATATCCTCAGAAAGAAAGTATGGTTACTGAGGTTAAAAGTAAAATCACAGAGATGTTGCCATTTCTACTAATTCTCATGATTTTGCATAGCTATTTGTAATTAAAAACTTAACTTTTGTGTTCACTAATTTCTTCTGCTGAAATTCTTAGTAAAATACAGGAAAAGAAGTCCTTACTCAAAAGAACATCTTCTGGCAATGTTACATATGTTTTATTCCAAATTTAGATACAGCATTACTCCATTCTGTAAGAAATAATGAAGTTTGAACAAGACTGCTTACTACTTAAATATGTGGAAAAGGAATGTGCAAAAAGAAATAATAAAAGTAGTAACTAAAGCCAATTTTTTTGTCTTGTGGAAAAATCACGAACCTTTGCTACATTTGCTTATTGAACTGCTTGGCAGAATAAGAAAGCATGCTGGTAGAAGTATAATAATTCAGTCTGCAATACAAAAAATGTGATTTATTCTACTAATAAGCTAACATGCACAATATATGATATTGGTGTGCTATAGCTACATGAATACACTATTATAAGAGGGAATTTAAAAAATCTCATTGTTATAACTTCCATATGGAAATGGTTATCCCATAACCATTCAGGAGAGGAAATCAAACGTTATTTCAACTTTTTAAAAGATTACATTTATTGTCTATTGACATGATAATAAGAGGGGGGATTTTCAGGTATACTATCAGTAATATTGGGGGTAGGGAGATTTTTTCTTTTTTTTTCTTTGATTATAAAAACTGGGAGAAAATAAGGGGAGATTCTAGGAAGCCTTTAAATTTACAGTATCTTTTTTTTTTCTTGCCTCCCACATGGATACAGATCATAAAATCTGTGACCAGGAAGGTCAACATGTTTAAATATAATTCAAATCCATATCCAGGCCTACAGAAAATCTGCTCTGCCAAAATTATCTGTACTCTGTGGTGCAAAATAATGTTCTTGGGTTGCTTTTCAGACAGACAACTTCATACACACACAAAGACATATAGAGATATTAGAAAACATTGTACTTCCCATATCGCATAAAGTAGAGAGAGGGTTAACGAACAAACATTACACGTTGACTTTCTTTGCTCTTATGTTATAAAAGCATGTCGTTGTGTTCACAGTAGCAATGGCTAACACAAACTAAAAATGAATTTTCTTTCTCATCCCCAGTTTTTATTGAGTTTCATCTTCCTGTTCACTGCCATGGGCTATTATTCTGTACACCTGCACTCAGCCAGAAATATAATGAAAAAGAATCAATCTCTGAAAAGAAAGTTATCACCAGCCAATAACGTTGGGCCACTTTCATGAGTCCTGCAGTGTTTCATCCAATTGCCAAAATGCTTTACCGTTATAAACTGAAGACAGTCTCCCAGCTGCTCTTTCCGGTAAGTACAAAATCACTGTGTGCTACCCAGGCAATCTAGCATATGATATTAATACTGTGGAATTCATTAGGGCATAATGAAAACAGTGTTAATTTGTGTATCCAGAATAGATTGCCTAAAAATTGATGGATGGGAAGACCAGAAAACCATTATTTCTGAGAAAATGGGTGAGTGCTTCAGTATTCTGTGTGCATTGTCTTTTTTGTGTTCAAAGCTGCTTGTGCTTTGTTTGTGATTTTCTCAGTTTAAAATTCAAGTATTGCAGAAATTTATTGATTAGTAGCAAACTTGCAAGGCATTTACTGAGAATGTTTATGTTCTAGGTTTTTGACCGCATGTACAAGTATTCTGTTCACGAATGTATGAACATTGCTGTTGGAATCAGTTTCCCGGTGTTGACATTCATAACTATCTATTTTAAATGATGACTCTGTAAGTAACTTTCCATATTAAATTAATTTCTTTCAGCAAATATTTCTACTACTGAAGTAATTTGCTTGAATGCAAATATATAGGTGGTATAGACATTTTCAAAGTAAATATAATCAGGTTTTGACTGCCTTGGGAAAGTATGTCTACCCTCTTGTGTAGAAGCATTATATAAAATATAACATCACTACTAGAAGTGTATTATTTCCAGGTTCACCTCACAGTAGATCTGGAAATAATGACTCTGCTGAGTCATTGATTCAACAGTTGCCATTGACGTGTTTGGATACACTATAATGATTGACTCGATCACTACTCTAAATGAATCAAAACTGAACAGTAATTTAGCATATATAACAGCCCTGGCACAGAGCGCTTGCTGTCAGGAGGGCAGAACTGATTGTTACTCTGCAGAAGGACTTCACGATCAGAAATATTATCAAGGCCTTTTTTTATTTTTTCACCCTTAAAGACCACAATTGAAGAACATTTCAAAATTGATTGTAAAATGCTTTTGAAATCTTTTCTTTGGTGAAGACACTTCTGCCAGAACTTAACGACAAACAATTAAGATGTGTTGGAAGTGTTGTCTCAGGTAGAGTTCTTTTCCACTGAGTCCAAGACAAATTTGTCAGCGCGAGAACTAAACATCACACCCCAAATTCTTCCAGTTTAACTTCAGCCAAGTCTACTCCACACAGCTTCAGACAACACAGTGATATGTCACCTTCCATGGCAGAAATATTTGGAGAATCTGCTGTATTGGAGAGAAGCTCAGGTAACAGATGCATCCTGTGAGAAATGTACATTTTATTTTTGACTGAGGGTATCTAAGCTCTCAGAAAGGAGGTGCTCAGTGGGGTTAGTTATCAGGGCTTATTTGGACAGACAGCAATCTACAAGCACAAGCAAAGATTTAGACATCTGGGAAGTCAGACATAAAGAGAATCTGCAGATGACCAAGAGATTTAGAAAGGACTTTTCACGTGCTTAAATAGGAATTGAGCTCCACAGATTGACATGTGGTAGATTACTTGCTGAGATGATGGCTTGCTGCATTTCTGGGCTAGCAAGTGTCAGGGTCTTAAATTATTTCATTTTCCCCCAATTAGTTATTCCACCTGTTGTCTGCTCCTATGACAGTTTGGCTGGTTGGACTGTTCATAAATCCAGTGTGACTGGCTGTTTCTGAAATATCCCAGATGTTAAGAAAATACGTTCAGGTATGAAACGAGGGAAATGAAAAGTCCGTTCATGGGTATGCCTAAACCTTTGATTCATTCCATAACTGGACTGGAGAAACATTTTTTGTAAGGTTTGGCTTATAGTTCAGTTCTGGATAAAGCCAGGACCACCTTTGCCTTGTTCTGTTTCTGAGGCTCCAGATATGCACAGACCTGATATGTAAAAACAGGCTGACACACTTTATCAGGACACATGCTTAAGCCTAAAATCCCTAGGCATGCACAGGGGAAGCCTGCTGTGGCCAATCCCTGGTGGGACACCAGCTCATGTGGATTAGGGAGCCTGGCTGAAGCCACCTGGCTTTGCAACCTACACCCTGAGCTACAGTGCAGCTACGATCACATTTGCCTCTGTCTGTAGATGGAGCCATCTTCCTGCAAACCGACCTGTAATATTCCTGCAAATCCTAGTTTCATTATGTGAAGTTGCAAAGAGCCTGCTCCTTGGGTCATCTTCTTTGCAGGTTTATTTAGACAGACATTGGTCTAACTGGAAAAATTATATCTGATCTTTATTAAGACACTTTTGAAGACAAACTTCTTTAAAGACAAGACCTTGTCTAATAAGAGTGCTTTCTTTTAAAAGTGTTGTGATTAAATCTGGTCAATTACCATCTTATTCCAAACCCACTGATTATAAAGCCAATTATATGAGAGCCAAGAACACGCAGTTCCTGCTGGCTGCACTGGAAGTAAGTCACACTGAAGCCAAATTAACTTTTTAACTGCAATCGTGATCTGTAAACAGGCTCTCAAAAATGAATTCCTACGCTCCCTTCTTTTCTAGCACTCTCCACTGCAGCCTCCACCTCAGGCTTTCCCAAAGTTGTACCAGCCCAGCGATTGCACTCTACTCTCTTTGGCACAGTAAAGAGAAACTGATTCCCACGAAACTGATACCCCAGATTTATATCCTAACATTTGAAATGTCAGGTGGTGTTTCCCCATCACTATAGTATATTGCGGCTGTTTTCAGAACACAGAGTTAGGCCAAGAGCTGATTTAAATTATAGCTGTAGTGCCATCTCATGTGATTTCACTTGTGCAAATCTAAAAGCAGAGCATGTGCCAAATGGTTCCTATATAGCAGTTCCCTTATATACTCTTTGCGTAGGTGAAGTGCAGCTTTATCTGGAAGAGAGAATTCCACAGAGACACACAATAAAAAGATTTTCAAAACCATAAATCTGCTTAATGGTGACTACTTGTTCACTCAATAAAATAAATTGATGTTATAGTATATTTTTTGGTACAGTGTTAGCAGATAAACAGCTTTTTTTTCCAGAAGGTTGTTTAAGAAAAGGAGAGAACAGCAGAGACCAGATGTATGTTGTGTACTTTCACTGACTCATTTATTCCTCACTCCCTCTCGCTGCCTGTGTCCTCTGCCTTCCTGGGGTTCCTAATCTGGGTCAGTAATAGGACCACTTTTTTGTGGTTTTTCAAAAATAAATTGTATCATTCTTACTGAATGATAAATCAGGAAGTGAAGTTAATCAGACATCCCTAAGGGAATATATTAATATGGCTGGTTTAGATATTGCACCTGAAATTGCTTATCTTTTGGTCACAGTACATTAAAAGGCTACCCTAGGCACACTGATTATTGAAAATGCAATTTTTGCATGTGGATACATGTTTCCTGTAGCACGTTTAGTTAGCCAGTCTTCACTTTTTGGTTTTGGGAAAAAATCTTACCTTGTTGTCAGTGTTGCAAGCCCTTGCTTGTTGAAGGATCAGCAGTAGGTAAGAAAACAGCATCCCAGGCTTTCTTGAATACTCTAAACCTGAAAACATTGTCCGAGACAAAGCAAATGGAACAACTGCAGAAGTACCACACTCCATTTAAGTAAGACAGCAGATACTGTCTATTCATATACTCTCTCTGAGCTTATTTTCTTTTCTGAGGCTACTTAGTAATTCCTTCAGCTTAATGAGGTACAATTTGGCAACCACTAAGCAACTTTGATTTAATGATGAGACACTCTTAAAAAGAATCTGCAGTAAGTGTGCTCAGAGCCGGCTGCTGGCTCTCTGGCACAGTAGCAGGTACTGACTTCAAATAAAAACATGTACTTTGTTACTGACAAGAAACTCCACGTTGTTTCTGTGTTAGTCATACTGTATGTCAACCTTCGCCAGTGTGGGACTGCTTGCTGTCATCACATGAAATTAGCCTGATGTGTGAGATCCAGTCCGGCATTCAGAAAGGGGCTGCACAGATTGAGTACCTGGAGCAGAGTACAAAAATTTGTTAAAATTTTACTGAAGAATCTAGAATTTCCTCCATGATTATTTTCATCAAGTATTGTCTTACTTAAGTCTCTTAATTGCCTTTGTAAAGGTTATCTCAATCATATGGCTGTACCAAATAGAGACTTAGGATCCGCAGGTTTCTCATGGTAGCAGTTTAAGTTAACAAAATCCTCTTTCCATTCTATTCCTTTCTTTCGGTAGTATTAAAAAATGAAATGAAAATGCTTATTCTTTCAACAACTTGGAAAGGAGAAGCTCTGTCCTTAACTTTATACAAATGCTGGAGAACTACCCCTATACAGTACTTATGAATAGTTGTAGAAGAATTTCCCATCTTTTAGTTTTCGGTGTCTTTTTTAAGCCTATGACTCATATTTCACTCTGCGTTCTTTAGCTTAATTTTCTGCATGCTTCCCTTCCTTATCTGCTCCCTCTTCCCACATTGCTCGTCTTCTCCTCAGTGCTCTTCCCTCTGTATGTCTCTCCCATACATAATCACCCACTCTTTGCTTAAAGGTTGAGTATCCTCACAGAAACACAACTGTATATTTTAAAAATCTTTTTGAGGGGAAGTCTAAGATGGCAGAAGGGATAACACTGTTTCTCTTTTCATCCATCCACAATTCCACAATTTACCTCCCCTTGCAATTTTCCCCTGTTTAGTAAAATCCTGTATAGTACGCTTACTTAAACGTGTAAATTTATTCACTTGTGGGGATTGACAGCAAAGGGAGATTTTCAATTCAGAATGCTTTTCCAAGCAGAAGGAAAACATATATAAGAAATTCACTTTGTGTTTCCAGTCTAATTGAATTTTCTAATCTTTTAAATATTGAAACCATACTTCTTGATGTTTGTAATTCAAGCTTCCCTTGATAATAATAGTTAAAGCAAATTTGAAAGCTTATCCTTGGGAACAAAAACTACATTGACTTTTAAGTAATGAATTTATAGTACCGAAGACTATTATGTAACAAATCCCAAAGAAATATTATTATTCGTGTCCAGAAAGTGACACTTCTCAACATTATTTATCGATTTCCTCTGATACAATTGTAATCAGATTGTCCCTTTGATAAGCCTCATTCAGTAGTCAACAGAGGCAAAGGTTGTGGAACAGAAAAAGAATGGAAACAACTGAAAAACTGATAGGAACAACTAATGCCTTATCCCATTATTAATTACCATTTTTTCCTCAGAAATCTGGGGGATCTTCACATGCTCTTTAGCATTAGACAACAGATCTTGCTACGCTGGCAAAGTTGTGTTTAGCGAAAAGAAAAACCCATGCATGTCTCTGTCATATAGACCTTGTTGTTTAAATCTTCCCATTGCTATCCATTTTTTGTGACTGCTTTTAGACTCCATTTGAAGAAAATTCTGAAGTGTGACTATTAAACCAGTCAGGTAATAACAGGGAAATAATACTCTGCTAAGACTGTAAATTTGACTCTGGATGTCATCTAACGGGAGAGCAGAGTTTCAGGTACCTGTATCTGAAGCCCTAAGTGGGTTTGGTGTTAGTTACAGAAGTTGTTCTTTGGACTCCATCGTGTCATTGCAATGATCAACATCAGGTCTGCATGATATTATTATCTCTGCATTGGATTCAAGGAACCCTAAAAGTACTTTCTTTTCTTTACTTATGGAACTATACAATATGTGGATTCAGAGCTTTGATGAGCTGGTTACTAAAATACGTTTTAAGTATGCTATAATTGGGACACATTTTTTATTTGTTGCTGTAATTTGGGAAAAATAATGATGTAAGACAAAATCTAGTTCTAGTATTGTAACAGTATAATTTTTCTTGGGTTTTAGCTAAAGACAAACTTTCTTTTAAGAGAAAAAATAAATAACATAAGCTTAGCCAAGGAGCACTTAATCTCCATGAAATTAATAGGAATGGCACTAGAAAGCTAAATAAATATTTTTTTAAATCCCCATCACAGAAGAAATTCCTACCTAAGTTTCAGTGCCAGACAAGAGCAAAACAATTGCACAGAATAGGTGTGCTCCGTTCTCTTGCTCAGAGATCTCTCCAGTGAAGTTGATTAAGGTGTATATGGTCCAATGTTTTCAGCCATGCATATAATTTTGGTATCTTGCTCTCCCCAGATTAAATATTAAGCCTATATTTTTTCCTAGCAGTAAACACTATTTATAATGGAAGAGATCAGAAACTAACTTTGCTTATGCATTTACCTGTTTAACTGCCTATATAGTTTTGCTAACTGGAATAACAATAGACTTATAGTATGATGTTGCTGATACTTGCTAGTATTTTCTGTAATGAAGGAGGACAGTCTTTTCTGGACATTTTGTTTTATACCTAGAGAGAAACAGGTTTCTCTGGCTCCCCAGCCACAGTCTTATCAGAAAGAAAGATATGGCTAAAGAATGTGTTATAATCGTTCACCTTTGTGGGAGTATGAATAACACTCATATTAGATTTCTCATGCAAAGAGGTGCCAAGAAATTCTTTGTGTTTCTGGAGATTTCAATAGTCTGCCGAGATAAGGGCCGTTGATTTGATTTGTTATCTCTTGTGTACTTTGAAAGCAATCATGATTCCCAGTTTTTAATATTCTTTTTTTTCCCCATGGAATATGGATAGGGTATGTTAACAAATATAGAAAATATATACGGATATATGTGTGTGTGTATGTATTTTAAAACTTTCAGTATTTTTTCTTAAACTATTAGTATTTCAAAGGCTTGATCAAAAACCAAAAGAAGTCATGTATTCCTGGTGTTCTCAGTGGGCTTCAGACTGCCTTTTTTACTTCCGTATGTCAACTAAGTGTGCATTTTTTTCAGTGAACGTATAGCTTTCAAAAGATCTGCAATAAGATTTAATTGCTGGAAATGAATAATAACCTTATTTTGGAAAATGTGACTAAGAGTCACGTTACTTCATTAAGAAGGAAGAAAATATTTATATGGTCTGTTGAGCAGTGAGATAGTACTTCTCAGTCATCTGCTTACATGGGAATAGCCCTTTAACAACATTACATATATCTCTTCTATGAAAGGATATGTTTGTTTACTCCTGTCTTTTCAAATCCATTTCACTGGATTTTAAATCTCTTTGCTAACTCGCATTGCTATAATGGCCCTGGATAATAGTCTGTGTCTTAACTTTCCAGGCTGGCGCCATCTTAAAAAGAGTAAACTGTTAAATATCACGAGAGCCAATTGGATGACTGTAGGTAACATGAGGCTGAGTGAATTTTAGTTTTTCAGCCAACACATTTGCAAAAATGCAAGTTCCATCATCCCCAAACCATTTGCAAATAGAGCCAGAATTTGCCAAATATTATTCACAGACTGGAGGAGGGGACTAGAGGGGGAAAGAAGAAGGGGGAAAAGAAAGGAAAACGAGCAGGGAAAGAAATGCTTTGCAGAACTGGCAGTTGTCTTTGCCATCCAGAGTGTGCTTTGTGAGACAGAAGTTGAATGGCCCACGCCTGGCCGTGCTGGTACCTCTGGCCAGGCCCAGAGGGCTTCCCATCCAACCGGCACATCCCCCGGGATGCCCCGGGAGGACCTGGTGGGTGCTTCAGCAGAGCCTTTACCACCTCTGCAGCCAGTCAGGCACAGTTGCTCACTACGTAGTAAGAGTTAAAAAAAAAAAAAAAGGAAGTAAACATATTACAGATGACTGCAAGAATGTATATAAAACGCACTTGGGAGATGTAAGTACATCACCTTATGCCTTATTACACTCCATTGTGCCCCCACTGCAGTAATATAAAGTTACCGTGCATCTTGGCATATGAAATCTCTACCCTCTGTTGTTCTATTCCTATGATTAGATTGCTGGTTCGATAGCAACATTTTGTATTTGGTTTCTTATAGTATTTCTCTTCTGTTTTGCTTTAATGTTGCATCTAATGTGTCTTTCATAACAAGTACATCGCGGTTCAGAAAACCTCATCACCACTCCTAAAGTGGTACAATGTAATTACTCTGTTTTGTTTTGGGGGTTTTGTTTCTTTGGTTGTTTTTTTCCACTTCTGCTTGTTTTTCCTGCTCTTCTGCCCCTGCCTAACAAAGATTCACTGTAATAGAAAGCAGGCTCAGTAATAACTGCCTGTTATGTTTTTGCTTAATGTACTGTGCAAAATATGACAAGGGTGAACGTTAGTAGATGTAACAACAGTCAGAATGTTTCTTTATTCCAGCTGTTGTATCTTCTATATGCAATAGTTAGAAAAGATGTTAAACAAACTGGGAGAGTAAGTTGTAAATCTAAAGGTCAGAAAATTCAGCTCTACTGTTTGGTTTTTTTCCCTGAATAGGAAAAAGAGGGACGTGGAATGGTGTAGTATCTAAGCCTAATGTATTTACAATTTTTTTCAATCATTAATGTCTTAAGTTTCCTGAATATTCATAATAGAAGTAATTCTTCCAATACGCACTGCAGAGAAATCTCTTTATTTGTGGCATATTGAAAATTGATCATGTTTGCTAGCCCCTCCAGCTAGATGTTATTTAACTAAGAAACCTTCATTTTATTTTAATTCAATTTAAAACATTTCCAGCATGCTACTAACAAACTGTACTAAAAAAACATTCAAGTCTGACACACACTTTACAAATTGCAGTCACTGTGAAAACATGGTTTAATTTATATAATTACTATACATTTACTTTAAATGTTAATCTGTCACAACAACACATGTATTTCTTACATTTTCTGTAAGAATATGCTATATTTCCAAGCTCCATACACACTTCATAAAACAGTTGCTTTCACCAATACTGTCTGTTATCCTAGCTTTGATTCTTATACTTAAGAGGTATCTGCATGCCAATTTTATTGCATTGCTAATCTGAATATATTCATCCTGGATGCATTCATTACCCTGGGCTATCTTTAGTATTCCAAGAAAAGATGCAGCATAGCGTATATTCATTGTTTCAGTTCTATAACTCTATCTGTTTATTTGTAAGTCAATATAATTCAAACCTTAAATTGAGGCCTGCAATGTCAGATGGAATCAAGAATCAAATAATTCCCTGGCTTCCGTTTTGACAGAAGCTCCAGGTTTTCTTGCAGACCTTTGCATTAGATCTACTCTGGAAAGAAAAGATATCTCCACAGGTGAGAAACATACAACTATATTAGAAAAAAGCTGCCAAGTAGGCTGTCTTAAAAGTCAGCGTCAAGTGTAAATTTAATATACAGGAGGTGACACACTTGTTATATTTAAATTAGGCTCTGAGAACCTGCTTTGCAAAGTACCAAGAGCTCAGGGCAGAACAATTATCATGATCATATGCATCTAGAGTAAGGGATAGATATGCTTATTTTGTAAATGAACAAATGTGTAATTGCATAATTGCTTTAATAATAAATGTCCTGCAGGGTATCTGCATATGAAAACTTAATTATGATACATGTTTTTCTGGAAGGAATCGGAAAAAGTAAGTCCAGAGTTGTGAGCAATCGTGTGTGCTTTTCTAGGTTTTGAAAAATAAACTATTACTTTCACTGAAAGAAAGCACCAGGCTGTTTAAAATGCCAGTTTAGAAATTGATTTATATTTCTGGATTCCCTCTGTCCTACGTCTCCTATTAATAGATATCAAGGAGCCAACCACAGTCCTCATTCCAAATAGCACTTCTCAGCATTGCTTTCAGTGGTGTCATCGGCGCAGGGTGTTTACAGACATCCTGGTGGCAGATGATTAACATTGCTTTGCACCGGTCTCCATTTACTACCCACCCCTGACACATCACCTACCCCGAAAGCTCAGGTCACGGATCCAGCAAAACTACTACCTGCAACAGGACCTTATACCGAGAAAACTTCTGGGTATTCACAGACTAAGGAAATTAGTCCAGCCCTTGCTAGTAGCCAAAATTTTCCTTTGCTCCATGTGCCAATGACAATGTGCTAAACATATCAGCTGACAGGGTTTAGCCTTGCTGTTTTCTGCATTGTTGTATATATTTAGTGTACATATGCACACATTCCCAATGCAATAGCCAAATGAGCAATCCCGTGCAAACTTTATGGAGTTCTTTAATGATTTATATTTCAACGCTACAGAAGAAGAGTATATTTCACAGTTAACGTTGTTCATACAGTTGCCTTTGGAATCTTTAAATTCCTTCTGTGCAGGGAGAAGAAACTTTATTTTTCTAACAGGACAGTAAAATAACCTACCCAAGTGGAATATTTTAGGTTATACAGCAATACTCCTCTTTGGTGCTGAATTTTAACATTCCTTTTAAAGGTTTTCTCCTGAGATGCATCAATGCGCTTTTTCGTCTGCTCATCTCTTCAAGAAACTGAAAATGTAAGATATAAAATGTATTACCTCATAGGAAAATTATCCGTGAATTTCTTTACAGTATGCCTGATTCTGAGCCTCTAGTCTCACGGTCATAACAGTCCTATTTAAAAGCTGTAGAACTATCTCTTGCCTTTTCTTCAATTTCCACACTTCCTTTTAGACATTCATAATTAACAGCAAATCTCAGATTTGATTTGATTTCTTCCTAATCCTTGCCAGAAGCTGTATGGGAGACACTCACTTCACAATCCTGCTGATCAGAGCTGCGTAAATGAGTACTTCTAGCAGGAGGACTTGTGATGATACGTCTTTGAAAAGGTTTAGAAAAGGCTTTTATTTGAGAATAAAGGACAGACAGATAGACGTTAGTCTGGGAACTTCAAAAAAGACAAGCCTACCTGTCAGTCTCTAATTCATTATGCTGCAAATGTTGAAATGTTTTCCCTTAAGCCTTACCCAGCGGAGTTAGTATTTAGAGGGCATTACGTGAAATAACCTGTTATGCCATAGGGAAAGCATGATGGAAGGGGGAAAAAGAAGATAACTGTATAATATAAATTTTGTGGGAAAAGCTTGCTGCTTTCCTCACAGGCAGAGAAGAGTAGGTGGAGTGTAGATCAAACCCACCAGAAAAGATCAGACTGGTTTCAGGAGTCAGGTATACATTTCTAGCTGGAGCATGCATCCAGTCAAAAAAAATCTTGACCGATGGCTGTTTTGTGAATATGAAAGTGCTACAAAGCCAAACCTGACTTGCTCTTTGCCCTATCACTACAGGGGAATAGCTCCTCCTCTCAGCATATGTGGCACTTCTTGACTTTCGTTAGACATGCTCCCATCTTTCCTGCGGCACCTATTAGGGACTTGCTTTGAAGATCCCAATTAAAAATTTGAAATGCTAAATTTTTCAGTGCTGGTTGAAAAGGAAGGCTTATATGGAAGCTGAGAGATGGGGGAACAACCTACCAGTTGCTAAGTGCCCGTGTACTTAAATAAGCAGGGGACTACTTGGGAACTGAGCGTCTGGACTTCCAGCACCTAAATCCTTCTTTGTCTTTGCCCTTAGGGTGCCTAAATCCTTCAGCTAAATGATGATAAGAGCTCTTCCCTTGCTTGTGGGAGCTTCATGGAGATAAATACCTTTAGAAAGAGCACAAACTGTCATGGACCTATGATACAAGGGGCCAGTTAGCTGTCTGTAGAGAGATGTCTTGGCTGCTACATCAATGGTTCTGTTCAAAAGAACTTTGTATCTGGCTATTGCCAGCTTCCTCTCCTGGTAACAGCCAGCGCGAGAAGCATTCTGACCTATTAATAAACAACTTTAAAACGAGCCAGAAAACAATGGCATAACTGGCACATAATTAAATAAGATTTTTAATTTGGAGACTTTCCATCATCCCTTTTCCTTAAGCTTTGAAGTATTTTACAAGGTGAAACCATGTAACTTTATAGCATGTATTAACACCTTTTTCAAGAAAAGAAAAGATGGAGTCAATTTAGGTTGTTTTGAAGTGTTGGGTTTTTGCTGCTGATGTTCGATTCTATTTGTTTTAAAACAAAACAAACTCGCACAGTAGGAGAACAAACGAAAAAAAGAAACGAAAATGCTGTTTCTGTCTGTCAGTTCGTGTCTGTTGAATTTCCTTCCCCTGCAGCCTTGCTGCTGGGAAGCTACAGGCATAGCGCGATGTCTTATCAGCCACTCTGAAAGTCAGCAAACTTTTAGCAGCCTTATGTTGTTTCAAGCATTGCTTTCAGGTTGCAGTCTCATGGCAGAGCTGCAAAAAGGTGGATTTATCTCTGCTGGCTAAACCCAGTGTGTATTAGACAGAAGTCAGGAAAAGAAGCACAGGAAAGAGGAAGAATTAGGAGAAAAATAACATGCTAGGGAAGCAATAATAGTTAGAATTAAAGGGTCATGCCAAGTATTGTCAGAACTAGGCAGAGCTGGTGGAGGGGGAGATGCCGCTTAAGTTCTGCCTCTGCATTCGGTCTGCTGGGATGCATTTCTCCATCAGACTAACAAAGGTACCGTGGTGGGGTTTGGTGTGCAGCAGGTTCAGTCATCATGGTGAAATTAATTTCTCCCATTTACCATACAGTCTTCGATAAGCCATCTCCAAAAGGCAGCGACAGGCCCTTTCCAAAACATCAGCCTCTCAAGAGTGATTCTCGGCAATTTCAGTATCCAGTCTACCATCCCCCTTTTTACAGAGCTGGATGTAGTCTTGCTGATCAACAGCCCAGTCAGGAGCACCGGGGCAAGTTTAGAAGTTTGAATCAGTAAGTCTTTTCTAACTGTTTTTCAGTATATGGTTACTTTTGAGAGAAAATTTAGAATATAGCCTGAAATGGACCTTGGCACAGAATATGCATCTTTCCAGAACAAGGGCTGTAGGGTGGTTATCACCCTCTTTGTCATTGTGTGACTAAATCAAACTTGATCTTTTGACATGGTTCAGTCTCCTCTCAACCTCTAATTATATCTGTTGTTCTCCCTTCAATCTGCAGCAATATGTTAATATCTTTTAGTAGCTGAGCCATTATGCCTAATTAAGGGATTGCAAATAAATAGGGGTGGACAGTTCCAAACATACAATAGCTGCAGATAAATAGAGAGGGACAGCTCTCAACATATGGCAATGAATGCAGCCATAAGGCCTAAAGTATGTATTTTAACTGCCAAATTTTATGAGCAGCTTCCAACTGGCTTTCATTTGGCCTCAGCTATATGTCTGACAATCATTGTAAACACAGTTTTTGTGCCATATCGTTTTTGTGCTTAATGGCTAGAATTTATGCATGCAACGTCCATTTGCGCTACAGACTGAGACTGTTCAGAAAAGAAATATTTTATGTTTGAGAGGATGCACTTTTAGTGTGGATGTTCACGTTACTATTACTTTCCAGACTAATACAAAGGTAAGCACTATTAATACCTGATATCAAGTCTTAATGCGCTCTCTCCATCTTTTTAAAGATTCTTCATTAATATTCTAGAAATAGTATTTGACTCTCCAGTCTTTATCAAATGACTATCCAGTATTTATCAAATGAAGCTTAATAATTTGCACTTTGATGTAAAATAGTCATGGTGGCATCTCAACAGAGAAGAGCTACCTTGAGAAAAACTGAATACTTGCGGGCTCTTTAATAATTTAATTCCTTGTTAAATTCTTACAGAAATGACGGACAAGAATTGCTTCTCTGAGGCCAATTTGCAATAAAGGAAGAGAGCGGTGCAGCAGTGATCCAGCACCTTCAAGCCCTATGTCTAGCAGCTAGGGTTATTCTGGAGACAGCACCTTCCTGGAAAGGCAGGGTAAGTATAAAATTTGGGTTTATTGCTCTGACTGTTGCCAGGGAAGGGAGAATGACAAAGGCTGGGGGCTTGGACTGATGCTGCCAACTTGGGGAGGATGCCCCAGCCCTCCCTCCAGGCATGAGCATCCTCCCAATGGCAGCAGCAAATGCTAAAGACCCTACAATGAGGAAAAAGGGATCCGTTGGAAAATATACTGTTCCTCCACGCGGTTGCCGTCTCCTTTTGTACAGCCCATGTAGCAAGCCTGCCACTTTTTCCATTCTTTTACCCAAAATAAGGACCTACCCCAAATTAGGACCAACTTTTCTTATGCCTTTCGTTCGACCTGGTTGTTACTATCTCTGTATGCATATACTGCTAGTTAACTATTGAGTTTGCATTAATTTCAGATCAAAAAAGAGAGGTAGCGCTATTTTTTAACATTAAACACATAGTTTTCAGAGTAACATCAGTGCTTAACTGCACAAAGCAATTACATCACTTATTTTATTTGAAAGGTCAATTACTTTTTTAAAACTGATTTTGTACTTTAAAACCCTATCTGACCAAATACAAAATTAGTAAAACATGTTCTTAAGGCTCTTCAAGCAGGATATACTACCCTGATGTCACCCAATTGAGCCTACTCTGCTACATAATTTGAGCGTCATCATAACCAATCAAGAATGAAGACCAGAAAATTTAACAAGATCGTTCTGAAAAAAAATGGGGTTTAGCTACAAAACTTTTTGCTATCAAGATTAGGAAGCTAAAGCTTCCAGGAAAAAAAAAGGGGAAAAAAGGCACTATGGTGTAGAGACTCTGTACAAAGGGGTATTTTAAAGTTACTAACATATTCTTTTTATGTGAAGGACCATTCTTGCAGCATTTTACATGCTAGAAGTGTGGCACCTGCACACGCTGAAATGAACTCATTGCATGAAGTATTCTTTATAACTGGCAATGTGTAAGGTAAATTAGTATAATAAAAGTAGATGCAATTTCTGTAATTATACTGTTGCAAATCTTAAATTCATTCAGATGAAGAGTGAATATGATTTGCATCTGTGAAACTAAATTCAGTATTTTTCATGAAGAGAATCTGAACCTCTACTGCAATCCTGTTAATTGGAAAAGTAGAGGTTATTTTGGCTGCTGCACAACAGTGTGTTATCCCCTTCTTTTCAAGTGACAGAGAGAAGAACCTGGCCCCTTCCTCTTTCTTGCTAATACAGATTATTTGCTTATGCCCTTTATAATTACTGTTTCCAATTTCCACGTGTCAGCTCTAAAACGTAATCTAAATTCAGGAGCCTAAAAATCATTTCTTCCTCAGCTGTTTCTGTTACTTCCATCGTCTCAGGGCACTACCGCAGTTAGCCTGAAGCAGTGGAAGGAATGACTGCAAGGTGCTCGCGGTGATGAGAGCTCACCCAAAAACTGGAGGTCTAACCTTACACCTTTGCAGTCAGCTGGTGTTTCTGCCATCTGTTTCAGTTGTGAAGGACGGTGGATGGCATCTTACGGTAATTCACAATACAGTGCTCTCCCTGGGAAAAAGTGCACTTTACAGCTCATTGGTTCTGTTTGTCTTCAAAATAAGGATGGTTTGGGCCTTATAAATTGATTGCTTTCATGATAACTACAAGGTCTGCTGAGTTTGAATGAAACTCTCCCCCAGTACAGTCAATTCTAAACCTCAGGTTTCACTCTGCTTTTGTAATTGGAAAGAAAAACAGGTTATAGACATGCAGTAGTTGTCACCAACAAAGAAGGACTAACTTACCCTGCTGTCATCCCTACAGATCTGACTTTGTTTCATTGTAAACTATAAGCATTATTAGATGCTAAGCATTGTCTGGCAAAGAGTTTTCATGAACATACTATTGGTGATGAATGTATATTTGCATTTTCCTTTGAGTAAATGCCACTTATTTTTTCATGTCTGGTCAGCTCGGTCACATATTATTTATGGTTTTCCAAGCTGTTTTAACTACCGAAAGAAATATAAAAAAAATGGCAGTGGCTGGAGAAAACTGTGAAAAAGGGTGGAAGAAGACCTTTATGAAGGAACACACAACAAATAGCTTTATAGCTTGTTTATAAATTAAGGTATTAAAAAGTTGTGGGTGTTTTTTTTAAAACCAAATCAAATCAAAACAAAGTCCCTGATTGAGAGAGAGGTAGTAGGTGAGATTTATTGGTTGCCAAGCCGAATTTATGGTCATTTTGTCTTCCTGTGTGCACATTAATTATGTCTCTGCATGTTGTTTGCCTGGATGTTAGTCAGTAAAACTAATATGTTCATTGAGTTCATCCTTTTGTCAATGATTTATTAACTATGAGGAAAACAACTGGATGACCCCAGAGGACTTTGTTAAAGTAGCATGCTTTTTGCTTTTGTTTAACAACAAAAGAAAGATAAAAAATATAATTTGAATAATTTCTAATTTTCTTATCAATTTCTCTTAAAGTCATGGTGTTCAAGTATTTGGGTTTAGAGGCTGTTGCCAATGCGATGGCTAGGAAACATCATCCTTTATACAGAGAAGCAGAGGTTGGAAGAGAGGTTTTGAGATATACTTTCAAGCTTTTTTATCTCAGCCAGTATCACAAACTATTTGCATACCTATACTAACAACGGCTCTCAGTGTAGAGAGCATTTTCTTTAAGATGTACTTTTTTTATCTAAGTCGACATAAAAATCCTCAGGAGTGTTCAGATTTTGGAATAAATTCAACAGAAATACCATGATACTATCTTTTGGTCAGCTCTGTAGAGAACAACTCAGAACTCATTCTGAAATAGGTGTTTTGATCGCCAAACAATATTTACGTTTGCATGCAAATGGCACCTTGAAAGAGATTAATATCTCCTCATTTTTTAATTATTGAAATACATTATAGATTACATGAGAATCCACATAACTGTTTTTCTATTCTGACACTGTTTTAAGTATATTTTCATGACATTTTATGTCTGTGTACAGTTGAGATATTATTCGTTTCAGTTTAAGGCCTTGATTAAGATTGTAAGAACAACTGACAGGTCCCCTTAGCACCTCTAGAGATGGATCTAAGAAAATATAGGCTTCGCCACACACATCTAGAAAATTATAGCATTGGTACTCTTCAAAAGGTTATGGATGTTTTCTCATATGATATTTATCATAGTCATATCCTGAAGCTGCAATCCACGGTGCCAAGTTGACCCTCACAAATAATTGTGCTCAAATTGATGTGTGTTCCATCTCACACCAGCCACATATAATAGTGGCAGCAGGCCAAAATGTTGAAAGGGTGTTATTTTTAACCAGATTCTGGATTTTGTTGTTTTATGTTATCATTAACAATTCATGAAGCACTTATTGAAACTAATAAACTGATTGCAAGCTAGAAAAATGAATTGATTAATATGAAATGTAAAATGGAATAGTGATGAGCTCATTTCCATTGTAAATAATGGAAAATAAATCCAATAAGTGCCTGCTCTTTGGACTGCAAATGAAATGACCTCACCTCCAAATCAGTCCATGATAGTTAGCCATATCTGACTCATAGAGGTTTTTTTAAGCCAAAGCTAACAAAGAAGTCATGTATTGAATACAACTTGTGGTGCCTTTTGTGCCAGCCAACCACCTCTCACAGATTTGAAGTGGGTATGTTTAATCATGATTCTGCTTTCAGTGTATATTACTCTACCTGCATCATCTTAACTTGTAATTTTCTCCACATTTTTTTACGTCTTAATTCCACTTTATGGCAGACCTCAGGAAAAGCAAGTTGTTGTAGCAGAAGGTCCTTCTTTCCCCTCATAACGACACAGCTGGCCAGGACTTCCTGCTGACCTTTGCTGATAGTCTCTTCAGTGGGAAAGCATGCAATTTTATGCATCTTTTCTGTATCATAATAATGCAGACAAGACAAAATAGGAAGATTAATAGGTCCTATCTCTGTTCAGTGACAACAGAGAAAATTAAGGGCAGAAGAGATATATGTAGGCAGAGCTAAAAAGTCCTGGAAGAGAGTTAACAAGAAATTAATTCCTAATTATTGAAAATTTTGAGATGCAGACTCACAGCATTGTGTATTTTGAGTGTTGGTGTAACAAGAGACAGTGGAACGTACAAGGGAACAAAATAATTTTGATTTATTAGCTCTTCTTCTGGAAGATAAGTGCTTCCTGTGCTGAAAATTCCTGTATTGCACCAACCCCGGCAGAGTTGAAAATTAGGTACTGCATGAGTGTTTGCTGTGTAGGTCTGTCTACATGAAATAGTTCCAGTTGCATTAATCTTCTGTTTGATTAGATTTTCTTCTAGGATATATTCCAAATATTTATCATATTTATCAGTTTGTATTTAGTTTGATGCTTGAGCTGAAATTTGGGGTTATTTTTCTTGTTTCATATTAAGTTGATTGTACATAGTTCTTCATATTAGGAAGCTTTTCTCACATTCATTTAACATATTTTATTTGTAGAAGAGTAATTCTCAGTTAATGACAGTTACCACTATCAGTCATGCTTAATTAAAAAAAAAACAACAAAACAACCAACAAAACCCCCCTGCAATGAAAATGTTTAAATATTCAGTATTCAAATGATTCAGTAAAATTCAGTCAGGGTTGAATCATAACCTGGCCATCCATAAGACATTTAGATTTCTGTGTCTCTTGATTGCTTATGTCATATACAAAATAGTTCCAAACCAGTTGTTACTTCATATTTTCTTGGTCCTACATGGATTTAATCAACATTAATTACACTATAAGTCTGTCAGTGCTGACCTATTTAAATATAACAGGATATGTTTTCAAGGCACCAGGCCAAAATTACAAGCCATCACAAGTTCCCCTTGACTCTTCTCTAAGATGTATGTATTTCCACAGAAGTGCCACTGACACAAGGTCTCCAGTGAATTGGTATCTCTCCATTATATGCACCTCAACTAGTCTGCATGTACCATAAATAAACCAGTGACGCATTGAGTGTCAGTTCATGTAGCTAGTAGATATCACACATTTTGTTGTTAAACAACATTAAATATTTAAATTTCTTCAGTTTATTCAAAAGCATGGCATATGGCCACTGAAATATGACATGGGCCACTCACTGTATGGATTACATTTTCTAGAATTTAAAATGAAATCTGATTTCTGTGGCTAATTGAATTAACAGGCTTTTTTCTTAACTAAGAGATGCTTTTCCTTTGGCACTTTCCTTACTGGATTCTAGTTCTTCTGATGACTCATAGAAATAATCATGGCAGTGGGAATCACCGAATAGACACGGAGCACAGTGTTTGCCAAATGGTATCCTTAAAGCAAAAAGAATTCCATATGTAACTACAAAAATTGGACATTTCTCAAAATATAAGAGAAATACTTTGCTCCAAGGCAGCTTCATGGGGCACCATCTGGCTTCACAAATCTTCAGAAGTGAGATTTTCCTTGAAAAAAATTTATCCTATCAACCTCTGTGAAAACTGTGTAATATAAAACATCTTTCCTTATCTCATTCATTCAGTGTTCCTTGGTAGTCTAGGTGAGCCTGGGTGCAAACCCCAGATTCTATTCATACTATACAGGTATGGTTCTTGATTTCAGTGCTTGTTTAAGCACAATGTTTTACAACTTTAGTCTCCATTTTTTTCAAGGAAATAATTCCAAATGGCAAACAACTTTTTTAATGTTTTACATTTATTGAAGGATTCCTTTCAACTTCCACTGCCCTTTCGGTTAGAATGTAAGTTTAGGAAGTCAAATTTTTGAAACCCAACAGAAAGTATTTTAAATATTCTTTTTCAGGCACTCTAGGATGTAATGCATCTCTATTTAAGATGGATAACTGATATGAAGTATGCCTTAAATGGTGATCTTTGTATTTTAAGCCACAGCCCAGAGTTTTTCCTATTAATTTATAATAAAGACTCTGGAGATGTAACATGAGATACTGGAAAATGGGTCACATAATATTTCAGAGCACTTTTATTCTAAGTATAGTCAAGAATATATTGGAATAAAGGTTCCAAATTTTTCTTCGCATAGGTGCAAGTTTACCCTCAGACATCTGGTTGCACACATTAAAGCAGTTTGCTATTTAAAGCATAAGTAATGGCAGGATGGCTAGTCACTAGATCTTCTTAAGGGCGAAGGTTTTGCTTTTTCAAGTAAAAGGAATAGAGGTCAAGGCGATATCTTGCCTTTGCACATAATACCTTGTACATTCTGATACATCACCAGTACCAATGATGAAAATGTATTTTAATCTTGTATAGAATGTGAAGGAAAACTTTGTGACATTCATTTATTATTTTGTCCCCAGCAAAGCGTTCACTTCTGATTGAAACCATTACACTGAAATAGCACTGAAATGATACAGAAACGGAGCCTCCGGAACGTCTGGCCATCCCTGTTGCACACGTAAGAGAAGCCAGAAAGCCCCCTCAAGGGAGGCTTCCCCAGACTGGCAGCTGACAAAGAGCAGTCGTTTGTGTTCTCAGGACTTCTTTGCAAGTCTTCATACAGAGGAGACAGCCAAAATAAATATTATCTAGGAAAGATGGGAAATATGAGGATTCCAAAAAATGCAAGATAAGCTGCCACGTACTAATAAGGTTAGCGTCTCTGCATCACCTCAGGAATTACAAAGAGAAGAAAAGATAATTGGTTTAAGCCGAGGACAGGATTGTGTTGCAGGTCCTTGCAGGAAAATGTCCGTGATTTATGTTGTATACATTTTCTTAAAAATCAGGCATTAAAATAAACCAATGTGATCTGGAACAGGCACTGTTTAAAAGAGATACAGTAAAATGCAGTACCTTCTGCATTTTCAATACATTTTAAAAGAATGCCAAATATTACAACTGAAACCCAGGTCTGGTGGTGTTTTTCTGTATTCTGGGTTTTTTTTTCCCAATTAGGCTTTAAACTTCTGAGACAAACACAAATTGCAGAAAGAGAAAGACAACAGCGTTGCCGTTACGTTCGCGTTGCTTCTGCCCCCCAATTCCGGCGAGGGTCTGTCACTTGTTCGGTGCCGACGGTTGTTTCTATGGTAATTTGTCCTGATGCATGGAGAGGAGAGGAACGGCACGGCTCCTGCAGGAGTAAGGCTTCTCTCTGCTTCTGTCAGTGCTGTCTCTCTCAGATAATTTAACGCACAAGCAGTAACTATTACAGCAATGGCACACAATTATTATGTGTTTGACATTAGTGCTTAAGTGAGGTTGTGGTAGACACAGTCCTTGGCAATTATATGAGGCTGTTTCTGTACAGAAGAGCCCGCAACCTAAACAAATGAAGCAAAGAGGGAAGAAGGACCACTCATATCTTAATTTTGCAGGTGGAAAACAAGAATAGAATTTGTCATTTGCTGAAGGTAACCTGTGAAGCCCACGGCAGTGGCTGTAACCCAGGTCTCCTCAGTCTCTGACCAGCGCTGTACATTTAAGATCTTTCTTCCTCATTTTCAAAATAGTTTCATAGCTGTCCACACTAACTTTCAGATTCAAAAACCTCCAGTGATGTTCCCATGGAGAAAAAAGGATGGTTTTTTCAGCTTTCTGTGTTTGCTGTTTCAGAACATTAGGTACTCCCTAGCCCATATTCAGACCCTGTTCATGCTGATGAATATCAGGATAGACTATATGCAGGGCAGCTAAGCTAAACCAGTGTAAAATGTATGAGACTTAGTCTTTTGCTACTAGGCCAGGATAGCCCAGCAAATTTTCTCAGTACCAATACACAGTTTTAATTTGATTTCATCCACAAATGCTAATAAAAGAACACTCCAAGGCGAGAATTTAAAATGATTAATTACAATACTTTAAAAGATGAAAAAGAATCTGTGTGTGTCAGTCATCCTCACGGGGCAAGGAATAATGAAAACGAAATGCACACAGGAATGAGTTTTCTATTGTCAATGATAAAAGTGATAATCGCCCCAAGTCAAAGCAAAATGACAGATGAAAGAAACCTATAGAACATTGCCTAAGGGAACTCCTGAGGCCAGCGCTCAGTACCACATATACACATGCTAGACTGATATTTAATGAAGCTCTGGTTGACTCTATAATGAATGTTGAAGGCTCTCTGGAGCATCAAACATCATTTAACACTGCTAGAAGTGAATGCTTTATTTCTGTTTGGTGGCAGGGGGTGGGGGCATTTTTTAATACAGTTTTTCAGCTCTTTCAATGAATAAACTGAATTTGGAAGAGGAGAAAAATCCCTTTATCATGCAAAGAAAATCTATTTGTATGTTGTATTTGTGATGGTTTTGTATATGTAAAATGGAAGAGGAAATGCAGCAAGGATAGCCTAATGTGTTAATGAGCAAAATCAGAGTGGTTTTGAAGTCTCCATTATTTATGCCAGCTAGGGACTAGTCTGACCCTTGTGATATAAGGAGTAGCCGATAGATTTCTATATCATGTCTGTATGGTCTGTGGTCAAACAGCTGAAGGTGAAAAAGAAATTGAAATAGATTCTCACCCATGATTTAATACGGATGTGGTGATTGTACTGTATAAATGTATCTTCTAAAGACCTTTGGGACTGTACAACAAGACCAAGCCAGTAAATAACGGTTCAAGTTATATATTGGTAGTAGTGCTGAAGCCCATAGCACTGACAGGCAGCATTTCCTATCTGTTTTGATCTTAATCAAGTTATCTATGTGCCTTTTGTGGCTCTCCAGAGATATTTTTTTGAAGTTAACATCACTACCTCAGCTTTTGTCCAATTGATGGCCCAAATTATGCCAGATTTGCTTCTCCCCTCCCCCATTTCTTTTCAACATACTAATTTCACTGTTGCTAGAATCAATTTAGGCAGAATATGGTTTAATACTGCCTCAACCAGCAATTGGTATTATTTGCATCTGTAAGGCTCGAAATGTGTTAACCCCGTGGAGATGTAATACTAAATTCTTTTCTCTGTTTTTTGCTACCTTGCCCAGGCATGCAGAGTGTTAAAGACACAAACAAAAAGGATTCTGGAAAAAAAAAAATCTTATCGACCATTGGCAAGTATCAGCCCATATTTGTGATAATGGGGAAAAATATACCAGTAAAAAGGAAGGAAAAACTCTGGGAGGAATAAGGCCTTACTTACAAACACAGGTGTTCTTCTACTGTTCAGCTGTCTGAAGTAATAGGGAGAGTGGGAAGAAAGTGCTCTATTAGGTTGTTAATATGGTCTTCAGAAAAAGCTGCAGAACTCTGTTTTGTTTTGTTAACGGAGGAGTGGCTTTATAGTAATTTCTACAGTAATCATTACACCATTGGCCCTTTGTCATGGTTTAACCCCAGCCAGCAAGTAAGCACCACGCAGCCGCTCGCCCAATTCCCCCCCCACCCAGAGGGATGGGGGAGAGAATCTGGAAAAGAACAAAGGTAAAACTTGTGGGTTGAGATAAGAACAGCTTAATAGAACGGAAAGGAATAAGCTAATAATGATAATAATAACAATAATAAAAATAATGGAAGAATTGGAATATACAAAACAAGCGATGCACAATGCAATTCCTCACCACTCGCCGACCAATGCCCAGTTAGTTCCTGAGCAGCGATCCTCCTCCCCCGGCCAACTCCCCCCAGTTTATATACTGGACATGACATCATACAGTATGGAATATCCCTTTGGCCAGATTGGGCCAGCTGTCCTGGCTGTGTCCCCTCCCAACTTCTTGTGCCCCTCCAGCCTTCTTGCTGGCTGGGCATCAGAAGCTGAAAAATCCTTGCCTTAGTCTAAACACTAGTTAGCAACAACTGAAAATGTCAGTGTGTTATCAACATTCTTCTCATACTGAACCCAAAACATAACATCACACCAGCTACTAGAAAGAAAATTAACTCTATCCCAGCCAAAAACAGGACACCCTTTTAGCTTTTTTTTTTTTTTTTTTGTGAATTAAAAGAAGAGTTAGTGAAAATCAACCACAATTTCAGAAAATAAATAATATAGGAGATGACTGAGTAGAATGTTTGGACTATTATACAGAAAATATAAACAAGCAAGAAAGCAGTTCCTTAACATTTAAAGCCATAAAAAAAAAAATGTGTCTTTTGGGAACACATCATCAAAACTGGAAAACTCTTTTTCAGTATTTATTGTCAAAAGAAATAGAAAGTTACACTTTCTATTGCTTATGATTTATAAAATAATTTAACCTTAAAGGTCAATAATTCAGTGAAGTTGTTCCAAAGTGGTCAGATATAGCAAGTTTCCTAAAATTATTCAAATAGAGTGGAGAATGTTCTGGTATTCACGTACATACTGCGTGGTACAGTAGCATCAAATACAATATACACAGATCACAATTTATTAAAATTATCGCAGAAACATGATTGATCTGTAGTAGGTTCCATATAACTACAGGTGTTTGATCTATAGGAATACTTCTAGCAGAGAAAAACAGCAATTCTTGGTTCACAAAAGCAGTGGTAGAGAAGAAAGATCATCTTTGCACATTCAAATGCTGTTTGGTTGCGGTGGTCCCGGGTACAGAGGAAGGAAGGAAAGAAGGAAGATCAGTCAGTCTACTATCTTATCTAGTATAAATTCATTTTTGCCTAATGACAATTTTACCTGATTTGGAAGTTCAGTGAGGGAGGTGCAATGGAAGTGGAGGCCAAATTTGAGCCTTGGGATTGGAGCACTAAGGAGAAGCAGGACAAAATGTGTGATGCTCCTAGCGATCATGTTGGGTTCTTGGCGAAGAGTGCCAACAGTCTGCTAGAAATATGGTTCTGCAGATTCCACCTTTGCAGTTACTGTCACTTTTCTGTCAGTCCTGTGACCACCATATTAACTAAGAGGAGCAACTAGAAGTACGCGCCCAAAACCAATTTACTAAGCTGCTACTGTATTTTAATGTTGTTGCAGTGTTAGACAAGGGGTAGGATTAACCTACCATTTTCCCCATCTAGACTAGTTAGGCATGGGTAGGAAGAGTGTCAGGAAGCATAGCTACTTGCAGTTATTTTTGTTTCTGAGCAAGTCTGTAAAAGCATAAATCATGGCAGCTATGTTTTATGTGTCTTTAGAATTACTTTTTCTCCCTTTACTTGTAGTTTTTTAGTTACTATTCTCACTAAATGTAGCAGCTTTATACCACTAAGACAGTCCAGATAAAATATTATTGAATCTCCTGCCAAACCTATTAAGACTTCTCTAAGCGGCTGCCAGCTCTTGAGAGGTTGAAATTTGGGTTTTCACTTACTTCAGCTAACAGTTTGCCTACTGCCCACACAGAACACACAAAAGAAAGAAAATCATCCATATTATTCTACAAGAAATTTTTTTATATGACTTAGGTAGAAACTATTTTTAACATTCTTCTAAAAGAGGCATAATTTCCTTCAGTGAATAATGCATAATAGCAGGACCACATTGATAGGTCTCAAAATTCCTTACGCACAGGTCATCTTAAGTGCTCCATGCCATCCTGAAAATTCATTAACTCATTAAGCATTGAACCTGGTTGAAAAATCAGGTAGACTGTGCAGAAAAAATTTGGAGTAGTTGCTGTAACATGGATGAGCATGGCTGGGATTGCAGCAAATTTAACCCTTCTATATAATAACCAGACAATAGATTTCTTGTTTTAAACATAAACAGTGTGGGACCCCTTCACTCCCATCATAAGGCCTGATAGTTTACCAAATAATAGTCTTTCCCACAGCAGCAGCTGGGAACCACATCATTCTGGAAACAGGAATAAATTCAATTGTGGGTAAATTAGGGCAGAGCAACAAATCCCCAAGAATGGTCTTCACGTGTTGGAGAAGAACATATCCCTTTTCGCCCTGACAAGCTAATGAAGCCCCTTTCCCTTCCATCAGGCTTCCTTCTCTCTGCATGTGGAAGCGTAAGTCCTGCTTCAGAAAGAATGTGGGATAATCGAATTAAAGAGTGCCCAGCCTTCCTCGGCATTACTACATTATTACAGATTTTTATGCACCATGACCAGAGAAGCATGTATGGCTTCCTTGACCATGTTAGCCATCACTGAGGGAGTTTCACGCTGTTTCTGAACAAGCACGTAGTTTGCATAAGCTAAACATAAGTGTACCAATCCAAAGTGAAAACTGAATTTAAAAACAGAAAAAAACTAGCAAAGCATTGCCAGTATTTTAACATGGCGATCCCAGGAACAGGTAGCCTGTGATACATGGTATACGTTCAAAGGCATTTCATGTCTTTTTGTTTAGCCAAAACGGCTTCCTCGTCCCTAAAGTGCTCTGTATTAATAACCGTAATCCTTGCACTGCCTCTGCAGATGAAGCTGTGAGCGGGGTTTCCTCGGAGCAGCGGAGCTGGGCAGCTTCCCCGCTGCAGGCCCATGTTCAGGCAGGACCCACCCCATGAAGGTGCCCACGATGGTTTGCAAAACACCTTCTCCCCTCCAGAGAAGTTATGCTGCTCTGAACATGACCCCCTCCTGCCCACCGACCAACTGCACGTGATGGTGCAACGCCAACACCTGGAGCAGAATCAGTGAAAAGCTTTGTATGAGTCTGCCGGGCAAGTTCATGTTCGTGGGTAAGTTTATTATATTCATTTCTTCTGGCATGCCACCATTTCTTCACATTATTTTTTTTTTTTTTTCCTCCTTTTCTGGTATTCTTCTGATGTTGTATAACTTCTGCTGGAGGCAGTGACTAAACTCACAAGTGAAAAAGCATACTTCCCAAGAGAAGATGATATGCAAAACCAATATATAATATTTGGAGTACTACTGGGAGGGGTTACAGCATATCATAATGTCTAATTTATCAACTAGGATGAAGCAGTACAGTCTGCTCTAAATTTTTCATCTGATATATATTATACTCAGAAGCCTTCATTTCACTTTTAAAGAACAGAGTTCATTTTAAGAAATAAAATAGATGTCCAAAGTGCAGAGACTTCAGACAGACCCTCTGTTAAAGCAGGGTCAAATAATAAGCTTAAGGAAAGTGGATTTCTGCATGTATGTGTGAATTAAAGAAGGAAGAAAAATATTTGCAACACTGGCAAACCAATATGAGATTTCAAATTATAGTGACTCTCAGCAAACGATGTTGTTATGTGTTTCAGTGATTGCCTCGCAGTGAGTTTCTGCATAAATTTGCTCAGTTTGTAAATAAATGTTAGCTTTTTTGTCCTCTCTAACAGCTTTTCATTCAGGCTAGGGTCATACTTTTTCCAGCGGCAGCACTAAGGTTTTTGAAGAGGATATTCAGTGATCTTCAGTGACATCTGGACATCCTCTACCATCAGATAAAGCCCTCACTGCTAGGGCAACCACGCTGCCAACAGCTGTCTTCTTCAAGGTGGAGCTGATGCGCCAGGAAAACTATATCTTGATTGAGAAGAAGCCACGGAATGAAGCTGCTGGGTGCTGTGAAGGTAATGGGGTGGCCCTGATGATAGTGCCGAGGTGTTTCGGCAGCCTCGGGGTTCATGAGCTGAACTCCATTCTAATTTCACGGACCAGGAGGGACCTCAGTCATCTGTAGGCTGCAGAAAGCCCTGCTCTCTGAGACGACAACGAAGGCAGCCCTAGGAATTTGTTTTCTAATATTCTTAATTTTGTGCATATTTAGAGAGCTGAATCACTCATATTTTAAATCAAAATCAAACATTTATTTGATGTTGCTTTTTAATTGTATTTGAATTGCAAAATGCCTCATGATACGCTTTGTTAAGAATACTGCACATTAGTATTAATATTGTTGTTAGCAACAATAAAGATCAAAGCTTGTTTCTCAAAATAGTGATGCATACTACGTTATGCAGACACGAATATAAAATTGCACGTGTAGATACATGCTCAGGCTGCAGTGCATGATAGTACTTGCCCCTGACATTTCCAGAAAGACACAAGTAAAATATGAATGGTAGCTGTGAAACCCTTACAACTTTATGATGCATTGGGAAAGAGCAGAAATACAAATGCATTCACAAAAGTTTACATTTCAGAGTAAATTGAAATAAAGTAATTTACAATCCTCCTCATCACCTTTGCAAGGTGGGAAAAGATCACACTCACACACACATATATGGATAAAAATTACACAATATATATGAGCCCTTCTAGTGGGATGTAGAGCAAGAAAAGCCTCATGAAGATCAATGTTCTATGTGAGGAAATTGATGCATATGAACAGAGAAGCTGCTCATGTTCAGGTCTCCTAAGGGAATCAGTTTTAGATAATGATATGACAAAAAGACCTTTTAGGATCTATGAAAACACACTGCAAAATGTCAAATGCATAGAAGCCATGCTTCACCTGTAATGACAGAAGCAGCACATTCTGTAACCTTTCTAGAAACAGATTTACTAAACACATTAACTTAATTTTACAGCAGTGTGAATGTCTATTGTACTGTACTGTTAGGGAGCTGTGCTTAACAAATACTGATGTCCTGTTATACGTCAGAATGTTGTGGGATGCTTCAGGATTTTCTATGGAAAGAAAATGGTAGGCAGGGCATATCTGGACGATGCCAGAGGAGACAGCCAAGTCAGGGGGAATTATAAAGGGAGGCTGACCAGAATTTCTTAACTCGGGGGTTCTTGCAACTTGCTACTTTAAAAACAGGTAGCCTACCACCCCCCTGCCCCCCCCCCAAAAACCAAAACAGTGGCACATTGTGGCTTTCATCATGGTAGCATCAGCTGCCTCTGAATTAGATACCTATAGCTCCTACACAATGCCTTGAAGTAGCTAGGCATCTTAGGATAGTATTACCAGAACTCAGCATGTCAAACTTGGAACTGCAAAAGAGGAGTGATTTTTTTTTTTACCACATTCCATTCCCTCCTCTGTAACTCTTTTTTGCAGAGTGGGACAACTGGGGGGAAATATGCAAGTGCTTCTATCCAAAAAGCCCCTGCTCGGGGGGTAGAAGTCTGCATGTTTTGGTCTCCCCTGGCAGTGGAAGGGGCCCATCCCAGTCTCTGCTTTGAAGACCACTAGTTACCGCCATGGGCTTCTCCATGAGTTTTTGCTTTCTCAGCCCTAGATTTGGGGCTTTCAGGTGAAAAAAGGCGGAGCGATGCCTGGTTTGCAGGGTCCCAGGCAAGCCACTGGGCATGGCTCAGACACAGCAGAAGCAGAAACTCACAAGCTCCTGCACAATGTTCTTGTCAGACAACGTCTCTCAATCCAGCATTTTCCAACTTTGGCTGGCAGAACTGGGCAGCAGTTCATTAGAAGGCTTAAAACCAGCAGGTTTTGGCTTAGATCACTACATGATCTATCAAGTCAAGCACACTTTAACTATCCAGAATATAGTGTCATACATTTTATGTAGAAAGATTAAAGCTTTAGAAAAAAGATTCTCACTTCCAAGATATGAAAAGGGTTCATACACTCCATGTGCCCAACAAAGTCATGTTATGTAGAGAGCATACTTAAACAGATAAAATTAGTTGGTGTTTTGGGTTTTTTTCACAGGATGGAACAGGAGTTACAATGCATAATAAATCAGTATACCACGTTTGGGGATGTACTTGCTGATCTTACATATTTACGGTACTTGTATTACTTGTAGAGGGTTGTGATCGATGCACTTGACCCCTTAACCAAAGCAGCATGTTTGTCACAGGCTACAAAGGACGTAAAGCCTGAGCTGTAGCCTGGCCAAGAGCTCCTCTAGTTTCAATCTGTTCTCTGGAAACTCACAAAGGAGCAGAGTGACTCCGTGAGCATCGATGCATATGAGCTTGGAACACAGATCATGCGATTAACACATGAATAGCGGGTGGCTTTTCCAAGACTCGTTTATCAAGGAACAAAGCAAGCTGTGGGTACAAGGAGTCTCATGCATACTTTTCCCATCGCGTGTAATTTGACTACGAGCCAACCACTTTATTCCATAAATATGACAGCCTAAGTGAGCCTTCTGTGAGCTCTCCCTGTGGCTGCATGGCGGTGATCTCCCCTGGAGCTGGGATGCCTCGCAAGGTTGCTCCTCAAGGCAGAGAGACCTTTTTTCCAACAGCACATCTTTGGTAAGCGACTGATAGCATGCTGAATTCATACTAATGAGACATTACTAATCCATATAGCTACTCAATATTAATGATTATAAACTTTGTATAGGTAATTCCATTAGACATAAACCGTTGTTCAAGTCTGAGACTTGGACCTAGCTGCACCTAGGCTCCAGAAGGAGTTTAGAAAGCAAGGGTGTCCGCTCTGAACCTCGTGACTCAGCCTTACCCTTTGCATCTCTGGTCTCTGTGTGAATAATTCTAACTCAACTCTTTTAACTCAATTTTCCTTTGTATGTTTCTTCCATGCAGTAATTAATAAGGTGAACCTTGCCATCGAACTTATTGAACCTTGGTAAACCACTGTTAAACTTTGTTAAATTCCATCGAATTCACTGAACTCTGTCAAATTACTGCTTTACCTCAGTAAAACATATTGCTGCTTCTCTTTGTTTGAGTGAGGTGCATTCCACTCATTCACGACAAATTGGCGTAGTCAGCAGGATCCTAAATCAGGATTTGTGACAAGGAAGTATTCCTTTCCAGATGAGGCTTTAGCATCAGCCTCCTAAGGAAACATGTGATGCTGTTAATAGAAAATTTTTACTTTGGCTAAAGAATATGAAGAAACTGTATAAAGCACAATGAAATGCCTGGGGTTTACATTCCAGTCCTCTTCAGTTCTGACTTACATTGGTAACTTCCCTTGTAGACATGCCTGAACAACTGACAGAGGTCAGTATATAAACGTATATGCAAATGGAAGTGAACCGTGGGGATACCTGACCATACGTATAGCTATGGAAAATCCCAAGCCATATCCCCTAATTGCTGCAGCACGAGAACACAAGTAAATATAGTTGTAGACAGAAGGAGCTCCAGTGCGTTCGCTTTGCTAAAGATGTCATGCAGCTACGGTGCCCACCACCACTGCCTGCATTATGCCCCACCGCTGCCTAATCACAGGAGTGAGCTGAATCTAATGGTTACATTAGGTGTATGATGGATTTGAGTTTCTGTGTGTAGGAAATGTAGAAATGTAGGCTACGTTACAGAATGATCAGCAGCGCATCAGAAATAACTTTGGCATCATCATCATCCCAGGGCTGTTCTGTCCTGAATTCCCACCTGCCCCAGTTCCCATTAGAAACTAAATTGTCATCTTAAACTTAAAAAATTTTATTTGACAAACATGGTAAAGTATTAGTTGCATGACATAAGAGTCTGTAAATAACTTATTACGTAGGTGCTGTGATGCCGAGTCACTGCTGAGAATCATTATGGTTTTATTCCTGGAGAAGAGACAGACCTTAACTGACCATCATATATATATTTTTATTATTATTATTATTTTTAATGATTATATTTTTATTTTTCTTAATGTAACATGGAATGAAAAATGTTCTTTTTCCTGTCTTAAGAACAGCTAGCAGCTTCTGTTTCCTGCCTCAGTGTTTATACAAATCAGAGGAGGAACAAATTTAACATGGCTTTAGCTTTATTATTTTAGGCTTCAGACTTCGAGATCTCCTCTGTCATTAAGACTGTACACTTGTTTCAATGGATTCCCTTCTGAGTCCATACCCATGTGATGCTAAGCTAATGTGCAACTGCAGATATGCCAGTTGCTTTTGTTCTCTTCTATTCACCGGCACTGCAAAAGTCTTTAGCGTGAGGGCAAGAAAACAAAATAAACCTGTCTGACCATTCGGAAACTTTCTAGTTGTGAATATAGCTGCCAATTCTAACACAGCCAGGGAGAAAGACAACTTCAAAATGTGTTATGTCTGGCTGGGATGAGAGCCAGATTATTAACAGGATGACTTGTTTTGTGAGAGTAAGTGAAAAATTCAATACCATCTATGCTTTCCGTCCCCTCTCTCAGTTCTGATGCCTGGAGTCTTTGAACTGATATTTGGTTATTTATGAATGTATAATAACCAAATAGTGGCACTAAATTGAGAGACATTATCTTCACGGTTGACATAGAGGCTCCACAACTGCCCGTTTCTCCATTTTTTTTTTAATACACTTGAATGACAAGCTGCTGATAAAAATAAATACTTTGTGACAAGGGAAGAAATATGACTTGAGGGTGTCAGTGTTGGAATGAATATCACAGAGGTCTTCCATCACAGCTGTTAAATGTGGAATGGCATCTAAAACCGCACAGCTCAATAAATGGCCATTATACAGCCTATATCTGTAATCAGGGCACCCTATCTGTAGTCTTATAGCTGTGGACATGTATGAGGGCAAAATATTTCTAATATCTGAAATTTACTGCACCTAAGCCTCGGCTTTCAGACAACAATGGATTACTTTCAAACAGGATGTCTTCCTAAATCAATTTTCTTCTTATCTTTGTTGGATTATTTTCAAACTGTGTATCTAGCTCTCTATTATTAAGCCATACTTTCCGATTTTTTGGTTTTGAATTAGTTTCGTGTAGGAAATGAGAGTTTGTAAAACATTTTCATTCTGTATAAGTATGCTGTAAATGGTAAGTGTGTGTATGACAGTAAGAGAGCACGCGTGGCGCCACGGTTCCAAAATAGTGTGAGGTGACAGAATTTGCCTTCTATTCACTGTTTAGTTTTCATTTTATGAAACAGTACCTAATGATGATACTCCCTTTGTATAAATAGCCAAGAATTAATTTCTTTCCTTCAGTGGAAAACAATGAATTCCTAGTAACGTATAACATTTTCTATTCTGCTTTTTGTCCATATAATTTCTTCCATCTTTAACAGCTCCCTGCCCCCAAATCCTGAACTTTCTTCACAGTTTGTGTTTGTTTTGAAAATGCGTCCCCTTTGGTCTGATGAATTAATTTTTATAAGTGCCATAGCTTGTTATACCTCCATTCTTTTGCTTTGATTCTATTGTTTTAATTTTTAATGAAGATGTATTAATAGTTTTAGGGGGTTTTAGAAATTGCATTTTATCTTGCACAGAATTTGAAGAGACTTATATGGGATTTGCATTATTAATGCTGTTATTATCATTATCATTATTATTAATACTACCTGTTTACTTTTACTGGTATACATTTTTTCATTTGAATCATCAACTTATAAAACATTAAAAACACATTGCAATGCATGAGTGGCAAGAAAGTTAGCCTACCTTCACTTATAGCCAACGTATCTTTAGGGCCTTAGGCTTTCTCTTTTTAAAGTTGCATACGGAAAGAAATATCACCTACATTTAGATCTTCTTTAAATGAAAGCGAATATTCCAGATGCGGAATTAAAGTTTGTAATCTTACATTGCCTGCTAAAATTTCAGACAGTTGAGGCTGTAAGTTGTGGTACCAAAGGAAGCCCTGTGGAGTGATAATAAATACCTCCAGTGGAAACCCATTAGAAACAAAAACAGAAATATAAACAGAAATCTTGCTGACCAGTTTTTTTCTTTTCACTTTCTGCCTCCTCTTGAAGTCTGGTATTGCAAAAATATGCAAAGTATAACTTTATGCTGTATATTTGGTCCCAGAAGCACACTGCAAACATCTAGTTCTAAAATTACAATGATGTTTATACTACAGATTTGTCTACTCTCTATTTTACATCCTATGTCCCGGAACAGAGGGCCTGACGGCCAATATAAATATAAACCGCATAGTTTAACTGCAGAAGGTATTCTTATACATCTAAATGCCTAATACTGCCCTCCTGTTCCCACTTATAATTCCCTTAACTCTGTCTATAGTATCCTGTGGCAGGAAGCTTACAAGTTCATTATACACTATGCCCGATCCTGGCAAACAATAATTGGTTTAAATTTTGAAATTAAAAGGAAGGAGTAACTAAAAAAAAAACCCCCAAACTAATGCAAACCAAAAATGGATCAATCTAATACTTCGCTTATTTCCTAGTAAACAATTCTCCAGCGATTTCTTTGTGCATGGTCCTTTCTGACTTCGTGCATTATGGGCTTGTTGATGCTTAAGTAGTGTTTTGGTGCTCGCTCAGGAAATTCACTACACAGAAGTCAAGTACGACCTAAATATTATTAATAATTTGTCGTGGTGTTTGGCAACATATGTTTGGCAAAGAACAGGAGTAATAAGCTTTGAAGTGTATGCATGTTTTGAGAGAGGATTTTTCACAGGTGCTAAAGCTGCATGGGTCTCAGATGTTCTTAAAGATCTAAGACAACAGAATATCTCTCCAAACCATTAAAGTTTGAAAAGCAAGCGAACAGATGTTCAGTCCTTTCATTTAATATTTCAGGCAGCTGTGCAACTTTACTGTGTTGAGGCTTTTTTTTTTTATTTTTTCCCACTTCCCCCCCCCCCCCCCCCAACATTTAAAAACTAAACTGGGTTTAAGGTCAGGCCCGATGACAGCCTGAGCGGGTTCTGACAGCTGTTTAAATGTTTGTGACATCTGCCTCAGAAGCCGGGCCTCGTGCCTCGCCTGTGCCGGCGCTGCCGCAGCACGGCGTCTCTCTCGTTTCTCCAGGCAAACTTCCCTTGGCCAACAACTTCAGGCAGAGGGGGTGGCTAAAACTTTCTGCTATTTCTGTTCCACTTTCTCAACTGCTTCGTCGACTTTTCATCAGGAACCTGGAAGAGGGGAGAGTAGAAAGTTTCAACCATGTTAGAAACGGGGAAGAAAAGCTAAAGCTTTTGAAGGTATCCCTTACAACGGCTGAGGCCCATTTTGCTGCCATCACTGAATTGGTCACAATATGTGGATAATTTTGCAGAGGAGCCCATCACAATATGGCATTGCCCTTTCTTCACTCCAAAGCCTGCACCTAAACAACCTCTCAATCAAACAGCATCTCGCCCCAAGGCCTGCAGCAGGAGCAGACTACCGCAGAAACTCCGGCAGCTTGCTGATTAATCCTTAATGTTGGGCTCATCTGTTTCGGTACTAAATTCTCGAATACATCTCAAGAAGGCACGTTTCCGTGTGAAAACCTCACGGAGGAGTCGTAAGAGGAGGAAGAGCTGGAGAGGCCTGGCCCTTCCTGAAAACTGCATGGCTAAATACAACCCATCCGCTGCAGAGGAAGGATCGAAAGTGTCATGGAAACAATTTGGTTAAACGGTGATCTTTCGGTCTGAAATCCATTTCTTGTCTTCTTTCCATCAGCTCCTACTGACAGCTTGTGTAATGCCTATATTAACAGATATTTTTCTGTCAGGGTGTTTAGCAAATTGCCACTTAAAGTTGGGCTTTGTGCTGATCATCTGCTTGTGTTACGCTGCAGGTTAGCTTTCTCAATGCGACATATGAATTTTTTTAGTGGAGAAATCCTTTGACTATCTTTCTATGCACCTGTGTGAGTTATGTCCTACTTTCTGGGGTGTCAGAATTCGATGCAGGATAGTAGAGAGAGTTGACATTATTTATTGTAGCATGTCATCATTCCCCCTGCCTATGACCACCTGCTGTCTCATACTGCAAGGGAGCAATCAGAGGTCTATCATCTGCAAGGAGAAATCATTCAGAAATACTTCTGCAGTGGGAATTATGTAAGGAAGGACCTTACGCAATGTTGTGTTTTGTCCTGTGAAGATTTCATGTATGATATGGTTAAAGCTTTGCTGCCTTCTTGTTTGTTTTCCTAATGAAATTTTTTATCCAATGTAATTGTTTGGTTTACCATGAGCTGGATCTTATCTGCCGCGAACTCAGTATTTTCTGCATGAGCCCTTGTCATCGCTTTCTTCAGCACTGATAAGTGTTTCACCGGAATTGATGCCATTATTACTATGTCATCAGTTATTTTCTGGATGCCTGTAAGGTTTCCAAGCAGTCTTTGTTCTTTTGTTGCAACACTTCACTAGCTGACCTTATTCCAAAAGGTAGGCAATGAAACTTGTTCCTGCCCCAGGGTGAACCGAAAGTGCACAGTTAATATCATTCTTCATCTAATCTGACTTGTCAGTATCCATCCTTCCCACTAGGACTACTTGTAGCAGACCAGTTGGCTTTGACCGTTTGCTATCACAGCTTAGCCTTTCTGAGGTTAATTTGGATGTCTCCAAATTCCACCATTTCTCTTTTTGACTGATGTCATGCTGTTAGCCCACAGACTGAATATATTTGTTTTGCCTATATTCCCTTGTTTCCTTAGCTGCTGCTTGTTTCCTTTGCCGCTTTCTGTCACTGCAACCGTAAATTTTACAGCTGTGCATGACAGGGATGATCGATGAATACAGATATATATGTGTACTTCTTAAGGGATTCTGCTAACTCCTTGAAGACTTCTGGGTGTTTGTGATCAGTATCCAGTGACGCTTGATGCATTGGGATGTCCGCTTTGCATTAAATCTTTAATTGTGTTTGACTTACACTGGCCTTCGTGGTACTTCCATGGCAAAGGGTCAAAGACCAGCCTTTCTTCAGCCGTTACCCTGTTAAGGTGACTTCAGAGTGTTTCCCCTGACGGCATTACAGCACAGGTCGTTCATTCAATTTCTTTATCTGGAGTGGGATACAGTGTCTATTTTATAAAAGGTGAACCTCAGCTCCTGTGCTTAACTTGAACCCTCTGAGTACATCTCTTGAAGTACAATCTGCATGTGCTGTAGGGGTTGTCCTATTTTCCGATATTACACCCACAAGAAGAGATTAGTCACATCCGAGTTCAGCCGGGGATTTGTGGATTTTTCCCCTGGGGTAAGTTTGTTGTTTTGAAAAGCAAGAATAGTGCTTAAACACAGTGCGTTTGTGACAGAAAATTTGCACAGGCTGGGGGTTGTGTCTCTACCCAGGTGCGAGGTGTGGAGGGTTTTCTGCTCCGGCATGGTTCTGCAGGGCGGGTAGGGCAGGAGCCGGTGCTGATTTCAAAATGCAGTGCAGCCCTGATCTCTGCTTGGGTGGCACTGCAGCTCTGCAGATTATCTCCTTCTGCACTCCCAAATCGGCCTCCCTCAGACACCTTTACCTAAGTGATTTATCAGTGACACTGAGCACAGTTTTATCTCTAAGCATGTCATTCTCAGTATTTTCTGACTCCCAATTTCATGCTTTTTGCCTCAGCTCTGCTACATGCTTTTCCGTCTGCTGTTCCTCTTGGTACTGCTGAGACCAGAACTGACACCATTCAGCTTTTCGGGGTTTTTTGTTTGTTTGTGTTTTTCTTTCTCATGGATCCTGGTATTTCTAAAGCATTGTTAACGCGCTCTCTGGACTGGGTGTATTTTCAGTTTGTCGCTTTCATAATGTGATCTAAGTCCTGGAATCTCCTAACCTAGTGAGTTCAGCAAAAATGACTGTTTTCAAGTCCTATCCTGTTTATAAGCTCCCTGGGATTTTGTGCTTCTCCTTTCAGTCCTTTGCCAACCCGTTCAATGAAGGTGTGTGGAAGCGGAGGTGACTTATCACTCCTGCCCCTCTGTACTTTTTTCCTGCCCTGCTTTCTAGGTTATCTGCTATGTTTTTTGCTTGCATTCATGTGTTTATTGTCCCAGAAAAAAACAAAACAGAGCTGCTCTCTGACTTGCCTGTGGTGACTCTGTTACCTTCTGTTTCTCTGGAACATGGACATCAGTATCATTAATATAAAGTCTGAACTAAAACTCTATTTTAGGGTAATAAGAATGGCTCCTACAGAGGACCCAGCTAGGCAGCCTTTTAGCTATCAGACTCAGGAGACACACTGTATGCTCGCTGGGGATTATACCTAAGTACATCTAGAAAGACCGTATCAGCGTAAAAAGCTAATCCTCCTTGACCTACAGGCTACACCTCAAAGGATAACCATGTCTCTAATGCTTAAAGCAGACATAAGCACCTCCTGGAAATTAACCTGCTTTAGATTAGGAATGATTTGGTAGAGCAAATCTTCATCTAGTGATGTTACACAGAGCTGAAGTTTCCTTGGTCTGCTATTAACAGGATTGTCATAAGCAGGAAAAATCCATAAATAAATGTAAGCATGTTTCTGTGAAATAGCCCTGTAAAATTGTGTTGGATTTCTTGCTGTTGGTTTTCTCCCAGTATGCTGGTACTGCAACATGTCTTTAAAGGAAAAATTGACATATAACAGTTGAGGCTGGAAGGACAACACAGGTACACATAGAAACACACACTTCCCTTCTCTGATAGCATCACTTCAAAAGCATAAACCAAACAAAGTGAAGAAAAACACTCAGCAAATAATAAAGTGGGGAAGAAAAAAACCCAAAACACCAGAATTAGTACCTTACCTATGCATCTAGGGGTTTTTTTTAGATATAGTTAGGGTGCTCATCACCACTAAAATGTCAGGCTGGGTTTTGTATGACAGTGTGATTAATTAATTTCAAATTTCTTTTCAATTTTGAAGTATTTATGAGAGCGTTTCCCAGAGCCTGGTCTATGACATATCTGCTGGTGGTCCCAGGACTATTTACTCACTCTGCCCCTACTTACTCAGTTGTAGATTTGTCTAAGCATAACTAAGACCCATTATCTTCTTCCCCAACTGTAACAGATGTAAGTGCCACAGATGCCATTGTTAGAAGAGCATTAAAGAAACATAGTCTTCACAGACTAGAGTTAAAGTGGTTGTAGCCCATATTAAGAGGCAGTTGTTGCAAGGGTGTAGGAAGCCTGGTTCAAAGGGCCTCAGAGGTAAGACAGTGAATTCATCATTTCTTCCTGTCAGCCCAAGATACAGCACCCTGGGGCTTGTTGAATTGCACCCACTGTCTGTAATTCATCCTATGGTGAAGCCATTGCCATAATACTATTGACATAACACTGCAATGGTGATATCTGGCAAGAGCTGGCTTGTCTATAGATGTTGCAAGGCAACAAAGTGCCAGTCACAGTCAGTTTTATCTTCTGTAGCGGTACCATTAGACTATAGATTTAAATTGCACATATGGATATTTGCACGTCTCTAGACACAGACGTGTCACTGATTTCTGCTCTGCTATCATCCTGACCCCAAACACCCTACGGCTATGTTCGCTATCAGAACAGGATGCCAGAAGAAGGGGTAATGCTAATATGCAACTGCATGTTTCTTCTTTCTTCTGCACAACTCCTGTCACCCAGTTGTTATCAGTTGCTAAGATAAATCAAATATTTGTAACAGTGCCACCTGGTGATACTTACTGTAATGTTATCGTATGTATTTGCTACACTTCTAAAATACATGTATTAATTTTTCTGGTTCTTGCTTATCATTCGTTTTCAGGAAACCCCTTAAAATGTTTGGTTTGAATTAGGTGATGTTTTCCAGCTTTTGCAATTAAATTTTGACTTGAGACTAATTATGTGACTATAGTTCATATTGAAGTGATTCTAGCAATTTTTTTCTAAGAGTGCCAGGTATTTTTAATAATGCGTTAGGGACCGTACACACATAAAAAAAGTACACAAAGAGTTTTTTCCTACCCTGTGTAGCCCCAAATACAAGCAAGCACAGCTGAAGCCTCTGAATTTATCCCAACAGCTCGTATCCCAACTGTGTGAATGGGTCCTTCTAAATGGTCCAGTTTCTTCAAGTCCTCAAAGCAGGGCTAAGTTCTACAGTTAAGAGCCAGGTCCAAGTCAGTAATGTCTTTCCAGGAAAATAGTGCAATTTTCCTTAGTCACAATAATAATAGTTTGAGACATAATGTGGAATTGTATGGCTCTGAAAACCACAACTGTAATCTCCAGACAAATTAAGGGATAAGATTTCTGTGAGTAATTCAGTAGCTGAAATTTGACCTTTTATTCAAAATAAATATAAAAGGAGCCTGCCAAAATAGTTTTGTTCTTTTTTTTAAAGAGTTCTGATTTATTTTTTCTCATTTCTATTTCAATGTTACATGGCAATCTGGAAGAAGATTTCTCTACAGCTATATTGTAAGGCAGGTATACTTAGGAAAGATTTACCTTACTTTTGGTTACTACTGGGCAATAAGTAGAATAATGTATTCACAAACATGATTGCTAAATCCAGCAAATTGATTCAGCCATGTTTGTACCAGACTTCCTTTGCTTTTCCATGTACTTTGGAGAAGCTGCCTTTTGTTACAATAAATGTTTAGGTAAGAACTATTTACGTAAGTATGAATGTATTAGCATACCAACAGAAGTGTTTATATGCACACAAGTATATACAAACAAGTATGTATATAAGACACACTTTCCTTCTCTTTTTACCCTTTTCCTACTCTTTTTTTCATTTAGAAGAATGAAATGAAAGTTAAGTCTGTAAGGCAGCAATAAATCTGATGATTGTTCTTTTTATATTTGCTAGTCTAAAATCTAGAGCTAATATACATATTTAAATGAGATCCAAAGTCCAGAATTTGAAAGACTCATTACTTTCCATGGGATTTGAATAAATTACTGGCTGAAATGTATTTTATGTCTCAATGTGACAAAAAATACAAACTGCAGTACAGTTCTCAAATAATAGAGGGGTATTTCTGAATGGTGGAGTCATAAGCACAGTTGCTACTTGAATAATTAGGAAAATTAAAACATTTATAAAGCATATACAGGCAATTCACAGACAGTCTGGTACCTGCAAAAAGACAGATAAGTGTAACAAAAATTAATAAAGTCACCGTGTTGAATGCAGACGTCCAGTAGCAATAGCTTAAGACTTTTAATGTCACATTTGGACAGAGAGTTGTCTCAGTTCTATTCCTGGCATTCCTAATTACCAATTTGGAAAAAAACAGAAGAGAATTTTTGTAGTGCTGGGACATGAAACAAGTCAGCAATAGCGCCAGTTTATTGTAAATAGGTATGTAGAAATGTCAGTCGGTGCTAAAAGAGCTCCGTGATGGTTATCAGGACAGATTTTCAGCTCCCTTTTTGGACAGAATTTTCCTGTGTGTATAGTAGCTCACATTAGGATTTGGTGAGCTGGAAAATCCATGGATTAGGAAAGTAACCACTTAATTAATGCATGGATTTATTTACACAAAGACTACTTCAGGTACTTTTTATGTAGCTAAAAGGTAGGGTAACAGTATGTGAGCCAACCTCTGGAAGAGTTACTTACTTAAGCTAAGCAACAGTTTTTGAATCCAAAAATAAAAGCATTTGTCCAGTGTTAGAAAATACCAGAGCAAAGCCTTTTTCTGATGTAACTGAACTCTGGGTCCAAACTGAGCCATCACATCAGTAGCAATTGCATCTTCATATTTCAAAGATAAAGTGTTTGTTATTAAATCTTTGTAAAAGTAGACATTGTACTGAAATCATCACTGAGAAACCAGGCATTGTAATGGAAATATTGATGAAAACGTGCCCATTTTAACATGGGATATTTTTATACTATTATGCAACCTAATTAAGTTCACATACGATAGATGCTTTCTAAATTGAGGCAATTCACCACCCACAGAATTAACATAAATTTTTACCTCAGAGGTGAACTGAAAAGAGAAGGAACATTAAAGCTGCTAATGTGCTCAGCTATTTCCTCGCTGAACACTATCATGAAACCAACAATAATAAAATAAACCTGAAAACCCATTCAGGCATCCGGAAGTCCCTCACTTACTTTGTTCTGGAAAATGCAAAATGCTACTGTGCAGTGCTTTACATCCTGCTTTATGTCTGTCTTGACAAGGTAAGACTCTGGCTTTTTTTTGTTTTTTCCCTTCAGTTGTGTCACTTGCTATTAGATATTTCACTCTGGTGATTTGAAATGCATTTGGAGAAACTATTTTTTTGTAGATCTGTATGCATATGCTTGCACAGAGGGAAATGCATGTAAATGAGGAAGTATTATTTGCACTGATTATAGCAATTAAAGCAAAAATACAGAGGAGAGGAAGAATTAAACTGCATGTGACATTGCTATGAAAGGATTACAGTGTCAAAAGGGAAGGACATAAATTACAGTATGCCCACATAACTTAAGAAAAGAAAAAGCAAGCACATTATTATTGATAGTTTCTGGTTTACACACAGATGCACAGGCACATGCACATGCACACACATATTGTAACTTATTTTACAGCTTGAAGCCAGCAAATAAAATCCAAAAATACACTGTGTAAATTTGACTGCAAAAATGAGTCCAGAAAGCAAATAAGCTACTTGTGAGATTGTACTTTGGGCACTTTATACATGATTTCCCACTCCCCGCCCCCCCAAGTTATTTTACTTTGAGGACCTCTTAATTGTATCAAAGTTGTTACCAGGCAGTTCAACAATAAGTATTTATGCTCTGGAAATCAGGAAAATCTCAGTGTTTGACAGAAAGAGGCATCCAGTTCAAATTACTTAATTCCTGCATCTCCTGTAACTATCCACTGCAAATATCCTCAGTCTATCTGACACTAATCTGGAGGATATTCTTGATTCACCTTTTTAACCTTGACAGTAAAAGCTAAATCTCTGAGCCAACATATGTGTCCAGTTTGGGGGGTCTATTGCTGTTAAAGTCGTAGTACCTACCAGAGTTTTACTTTTTGCCGTGATTAATTACAATTATCATCTGAGCAATAAGAATATCATGTCTGAACAAATAGGGGACTATTTGGAGTGTAAGAGAATACATCTTGTATGTTCATTTGAAGGCCTTCCTTAAATTTTGTAAATGAACCTCAGCAAGACAAATACTTTTTCAAGAAAATCATTTATCAAAAGTAAATAATGCCATTGTGATTGCCACCCACTATTTAACTTATTTACTTTGTTGAAGAATTTATTTCTCATTCCTAGTATTGTGTCAGAAACCTCTGTACACCCATAGAGACTGATAAAATGGAATGTCAAATAACTGTAAGAGCAAAGTATACTGAGCATTTCCCCATAATTCTGAAAAGAATGGAATTCACATCAGTTCTGGTGTGATGACTATATAATAAGAAAGTCTATTTTTAAAAATCATCAGATTTCTTTTGCAAGGGAATCAGCAAAACACATCAGCAATGACTGCCTCAGAAAATCACTTACCCCTGGAATTGGACAGACGAAACAAGACAGGAAGGAGTCGCTCTGACAAAGAGCCCCACCTTCTCCAGCAAGTAATGGAGGAAAATCTGAGCAGCAAAAACCTGCAGAAAATTATTGAGAACACTGTTTTCTTTTCAGTACATCAGAGGGTACACTTTAGAAGAGAAAAAAAAGCACAGTGGCCTCTGTTCGCTTTAGTGGGAAGAGGGAATAACCATTGACAATCACAGAACTGGGAAATAGAACAATTATTTTCAACAGTCGATCCATTTTCAACACTCTTAACACTGAGCTCACTTGCAAACTTAACATGCAAGAGCAAATGGAAAATCTGCCTCAGAATCTATCTCTGGATGAAAGAAAGAAAAGAAAGAATGAATGAATGAACGAACTAACAAATTCTTGATCCACCCCCATCTATTTCCATCCCAAATAGCTAAAGTACACACAGTAAAAAATTCACACTGATCTCTCTGCTCTTTGGGTGAGGATACACATTTTGCAAAAGAAATACCCGAGAAAAGAGCATTTCTCCATTTGTAAAAATGGATAACAATAAAATTTTAAATACCTGTAGCTGTGCATTTTCACAGGTTACTATGGGTAGGGTAGATAGATACTATGCTACTAGTTTTTTTTTTCTTCTGGAGCACCTATGCTCTTTAGTATTAGAAGCATAACCATCTGTAAGTTTTAAAGGTCACAAAGGAGGAATATAGGCCACAGTCACAGGGGAAACTCATCTTCCATGTCTAGTAGGTCTTTATGTCAGTTCGAGGATCTGGGACACAAACAGTGAGGATTACTTAGAGCAAAGAATGACGGCTCTAGAGCAACCCCTTCTTGCCTTGGAAGACTTAATCTCAATCTATAGCACAGAGCCCATCTAGGTGATTTAGATAAATGATGCACCAGTCTTCAGATATTCTGTGAAACGTTAGCTCTCATATTAAGGCTTATATCACGGTTAAACATAGAGATTTTATTGAACCAAGAATTCCAGTAGTACAGGTATAATATTGAAGTTGACATATACATTAGCTTTGTGTTATTGATGTTGTGGCTTCTATTTCTTTGCACCTTGAATGTAATGTGAATATCAAATAGAAATTCAGCTGGCATCAAGTTTCCCAAATTGATCACAAGTTGAAAATCTAAATCTTAATTTATTTTTCTAGGTTTTCTGTCTTTGTGAATAAGATAGGCTGTTCTTCAGAAAGACATTACATAGGAAGGTGGAGGTGCTAACAATCCTTTTGGAGGGAAGAAAAGCAACCTTATTTTACTCATGCTTCCCAAACATGTGTGGAAGCTCTTGTAATCCATAATAATCAAAAGGTGATTAAAATACATCATGTTTCCCTTAAATTCTATTTCTACTTCAAACAGAGGGCATAATAGAGTTAAAACAAACTTCTGTCCAAAGTTCTGTGTACTTAGAGAAGATAGGAGGAGAAATTCAGTGTTATTGTATGGTGCATACGGATGGAAACAAAAACCCTACCGCAGCCAAACAAACAAAAGTACAGGATATCAATTGTATCCTCTAATTGTTAACTGCTAAAATAAGTTATCATAGGGCAACTATGCCCATATCTATCTATCTGCATGCATGTATAAAATTAGACATGTAACTATGTGAACTTCAGTACAGGTTTTCCCTTTTTAGGTATACTCCCTGTAGTGTAGTTGGATAACAAGAAAATAAAATAAGGTGCCTTAATGTATGTCTGACATATTGTAAGACCCTAAATTTGCTTAAAGTATTACTCGTACTGAAGAAATTTGATCCCCTGGTGTCACTGGTAATAAAGTAATAACAATACCTTTGCAAAAGGTATCATATAATACCTTTTCTGGTCCTAAGTCTGTGTAGTCTTACCTACTGGTTATTTGCAAAAGCCCAGGAGTGAAAAAAACAACCTGTTTAATTAATCTCTCTAAGTACAGAGAACTCCATTTATATGAATAAGAATGTATGCGTAATATCAGAAGCATCTTCTCAAACACTGAGGATATGTTTATTTAAAAATAGTTTTTCTTCCTTAAAGGTTGGAAGACCACTCCTATGTTTGATATACACTCAACCCAAAATGTCAAGATAGGCATGTTGCTTACAAGTGAGGAGCCCCTTAGTCCTCTGGGGTAAGCAAACTTCACAGTTTCAGATTTCTTTGGCAAAGACATCTCCGAACACTACCAATTTAATATAGGAGCACTTTCCTAGGGGCCCGGACACTTAGGATGTCTCATTCTGTCCAGGTAAGACCAAGATTCATGAAATTTGCACTGAGTATTGGAAACCGTAATTAAACTTCAACAGAGTAAAAATCAAGATGCAGTTACTTTTTTCCTAATGTGCCTGTTTACCCTTTTCCTTTTACCATTGTTAAAAAAAAGATTAAAATTATATCCACGTAATTTACTTGTTCACATACAATCATTGTTCACATTAAAATGTGTTTTACAAAAATCTACCTAACATTCGTATATTGTGTTTAAAATAAGTGTGTGTTGCACAGTGACACATACCTACAAATATTCTTCATTTTTCCCTGCATGCTTCTGACTTGAGATAAAGGGCTTGTTCATAAAATGGAGTTTTATATTCTGAGGAAGTGAAATGTGTTTGCTTTTTGTATTACAAAAGTTAAAATTCCTTTCTCATCGTAATCTGTAATCTGACATGCTTATAAATACCCTGTCACACTCTGCCTTGCACATTCCTAATCTTCTGTTGATAGTCATATTGACTTCCATTTACACTGCTTCACTCATGCCCATTCATACTGAATCAGGCTTTGTGCTTGGTTGATCACACTGAATGAAAACCATTCTTTGCCTCTCAGACTTTTATATTCCTAACTGTTCGTGTTTCTTTATTCATATTCTCTGCTTCACATATCTATTGTGTATTACCTCAAGATATTACCAGCCCGTGTAGCCTTAAAAATTTAAGACCCGATTTAGGAAAAAAAGCATCTATGAAACCAACATACTTTTAGGAAAAAAATCCACTTTCTGGATTTTCTTCTTTCTTGAAAAGAAAAATGGGAAGTTTTAGTGAACTAGAGAAAGTGTGGAAAAATACTACAGTGGGATATTTGTTATGCTGCTCACCTAGGGCCAGTTGCTGATACCCTTATAATGAATAGTTCACCCGCTGAGTATGTATTGACTGAGTTGGTCCACTCAAAGCATGCTGCATTATTCAGCGTGGTTAAGGATGGCAAAGACTGCCACCCAAGCCTTTGCAGATTTGTAATTGAAAAATTAGTTTAAGTAAGTATGCTAAGATTACGTAGTCTGATTGCTAGGCTTAAATTAGGGAGTGAGGGGGCACTTGTTTTAAATAGATCACTTCTGCTTGAAGGAGTGTTTTGACACCTATGGGCCATGCGTAAGATGCACTGTAATACAGAGGAGCTGATATTTTTGGCAGTATAGAGTTGATATAAAAATGCAAAGACAGATTCCCTCTCCCTTCCTGTCTTGATAGCACTTTCCTGGCACTCTCTGGTATTTGTGATATACTCAGAGTGAGTTGAGTGCTACCATGCATGACAAAAGGCTTCCAAACATGATACCATATTACCTTTTTATTAATTTTTTGGTTTGCTATTTGCCAGATGTATACTTCAGTTACAATGCAAATATACTGAACACATGGGCTATATTAGTAATTTATAAACTTCGAAGTATTTCAGAAAAGGTTTATATGTTTTGCAACTTTGCATTTTCAGTAAAAGCATGCTCCAGTTTATTTATTTATCTTGGCTGTATTACAATCATCCATTTATCTGTAAGATGTAACAACGACTGCTTCATGCAGTTGATCTTCTAATATGTAGGTGGGTTTTATCTCAAATGATCAGCTTTCCATTATCAGGATTGATATACAAAAATCTGATATAGTTCCTCAAATGGCCACAAAATTATCCTTTTTGTGGAAATGACACAAAAATACCCTTCAACCTCAGATTTGATGTTCTGGTCTTCCTCTGTCATTTTATTCTTTTTGTTTCCTTACAGCACATGTCCCAGTAGATATTTCTTGCCTTTTGCATCCAGATGAATCTAAAATACAGCACAACAGACTGAAAAAGGGGCTAGTCTTATTAATGGAGGTAATTTGCAAGCACAGTAGGAATTTGCTCAGGTTTACAGGGTAGGAATTTTATGACTCTTCTGGGGTAGAAGTAAGGTGTTCTTTTAGTCACGTTGCAAAAACAAAACAAAACAAAGCAAAGCAATGCAAAACAAAACATAGCCCTGCTTTGTTTTCTCATCCACGTAAAGGACGTACTCACCATGTCTGAAATTTCTTCCTTTCATGGGGCACCAAGACATGTCCTGGCAGAAGGAAATCTCTGCCAGGACAGGAGTATCTGAGTGATGTCCCAGCATCTGTTCCGGTGGCTCCCAGTGACCATCTGTGGTCAACGTGAATTAGGAGCTAGAGCAACTTTATCATCTACTGGAGGAGGCAGCTGCCATGTGGACTTTCTAAACCAGACAGGCTAATACTGCTCCCATAAATCACAGTAAATTAGGGGCCACTGCTACTTAAGCTACGCTGAAGCCACCACACAGCATGTGGTCCCTTGTTGGTCACATACTTTTTGCTATTACCTAAGAAGACCAAACTAACCCCATATTGTACCATATTCAATAGCCACCGTTAGAAGGACATTAGTAGTGAAATAAAGCATAATTTTGCGCATGATAGTTTTAAACGCCTTTTAAAGCCTCTTGAAAATAAAACACCAGCTGTCAAGAGTCATAGTTAGGGAGCAGAGACTCAGCAGGTGTTCCAGGGGAAAAGCGGTGTATGCTCCGGGGGTGGCCCCTCGCCTCTTACAGAGGCACAGGAAACTCCATGGGGCAGAGGGGGGAATAAGTATATATATATAAATAGATATACTTATATGTTGCCAGATCCCTAGCTAGTGTAAATCAAGATGGCTTGATCTGTGCCCTGACAATGTGAAAAAAAAAATAAATCTGAGGATCTCGTCTGCTACTGTATCACACCCCCATTCTTCATGGACTTGGAGGAACAGCATTTTCACAGTCCCACAGAGTCCTTTGCTAATTGCTTGCTTAGAAGATGAAAAGGGTTGGGGGTTTGGTTTAGCTGGGGAAGAAGGGGAAGGGGTGTTCTTTGATTGTTTGGGAGTTTTTCTTCCCCAAAAGTAAAGGGTGCAAACATGAAATTGTCTATTACACGCTTCATAGCCTGTGTGGTTCAGAATTTTTTAACCGAGTGTGTATTGTCAAACAATTTCAGCAGCTCCCAGAAGAGAACAATATAACTAGCCGGTATGAATAATGTTTGTAAATTTGAGTAATAGTGCTCCCTGAAAAACAATGTCTTTTTCTGTATATGTCTTTTTATTACCTGCAGCTCTTTCATCAGCCAACATCTGCTCTTTGATTCAAGCTCTTTCCTTTTTCCCATGCTAATAGCTGTTAACACTGAACCTGCCTGTTACAGTTCAGGCTGTAAACAGCATGGAAATATTCAGCATTGCTGGTGTCAAGAATCTTTAATGTGGCCCCAGACTTTAAAGGGTACGTTCAAATAAATAGATCAGCCTTCTGTCATGTTTCAGCTTGGCATTCCTGAGGCAGCACAAATAACCTGCTCGGTAAAGTGTAAAAAGCATTGAAGCAACAGATGAAAAGTTTGTTTTCTATAGTTCTGCTTTGCAGAAATAAAATATATTTTCATGATAAATAGCAACACACCTTCATATAGTTATTTCTCTTCAATCATTAAGGCTCAGCTTCCTATTCAAATCATTGCTCAAATAGTCTTCTTCTTGAAAAGAAGACAGGGAAAAAGAAGAATCCCCTGAAGATGTATCACTAATCCAAATCCATCAATCCAAATGTGCCAGTGGTACTTTGCAGGCTGCTGCTTCAACAGTTGTACACCCTTTTTTTTAACCACCCCTCCCCATTGCATGTTCCACACCACCCTCTGTTTTGCAAAGCTTAGTGCTGTACCCATCCAACCGGGCCAGATAATTTACAGTAATCAAGGTTATTCACTGTCATCTGGACTATCCAGCGTCTGGATATCAAGTGTGACACCTGTGGGCCCGGTATGGTGTTGAGAGAGATGTTTTTGAAGTGATACGTGATCAGGGCAAGCTCCCAATATAGTCGTAAGACGGCACTATTCTTATTGCTCAAGTTCGACTGCCACGTGCATGTTACGTCAGAGATGAGAGGTACTAAAAATTATATCAGCCAGCTCTAAATGAGGCATTCTGGATATCTGACTGCCTGTGGAACATGAGGACTTCTCTGTATCGTTGAGTCTGTACATCTGAATTATGTCTAAACCGTAGTAACTTCATTAATTTGAATTAGAGGCTCACATTGGATAATTCATGTGAACAAATTCAGCAACATATGAATGTTTATCATCACCTATAGAGGTTTATTTAACAGACTAGACTTAGATCCATTCATTCATTCATCATTCAGTAATATAGTCTTTAAAGGGCAACATGGAGAAAGTCTGTTTGCCAGGAATGGCCCATTAGTATAGATCTTAGATTAGAACACACTGAGCTGAAAATTGCACTACCTATACCTTTAATTGATAGGTGGAAAGCCATTGCTATCTCTGTTTCACATTGCATTGTCCTGATGGGTGACGATAATCCAGTTGCTGTGGAGTAAAGGACGCAGCACTGCCAGATTCTGGATCCCAGGTGAAGAAATCAGTACCTACAATCACAGCCCTGTAGCACAGGCTTTGATAAATGCCATCATAGTTGGACAGAAGGAATTGTAGGGAGCTGTTTTGTTTTGTTTGTTATCTATGAGAATGTCAGTGATTTAATATTGTAGGTAGCCTGTCTGGACAAACTGTTTTTCTTGCTGAAATGATGTAGAGAGGTCCAAACGGGATGGCGAGTAGGACACATGCATACAAAGAGCTCCACGCTGAACACAAGGGCTATTTGTGAACATGTGGGACTTTCTGGTAAGTCTTTAGATACCTTTATTCTGATACAACTTACTCCGGCACTTAGGATCAACTGGCTTTTCTATCGAAGTGGATATTTTTCAGTTCTCAACTGACACAGAGGGGAGGAGGTGTTGAGTTTTGTGTGATAGAAAAATGACTGCAATAGTGTAGATGATCTGGTTAATAGGATTATTCTCTAAGTATGCTCAGCATAGTTTTCAAGCAAATATTCATTAATATTAATTAATGTATCCTCATCTCAACTCCTATGAAGGAGGCAAGTTTCATCCCTATCTCACACAAGTCGCTCTAAATATTTTTCAAGGCTCAGAGTTGCTGTCTCTCTTAACTAACTCCAAACCAGTCCTTCTTTCTCCTGCTCCAGGTTCCACTATTATTCTACCTTCCATCTTTATTTTGTCTACAGTTTATCTATTATTCCTCTCTTGTTAATCCGATACTTGGGAATACAGTATGCTACTGAAAAGGAATGAATATGTATAAATATATGTTTTATTTCTTCTTTTATCAGATGTTAAATACTATATTGATGTTAAATTTGTAGTACTTCAGGTTCTATTTCTAAATTAATTAGGCATTACACTAGCAGGTCATTCAAAATAAATTCCATTGTGTGCATTTTAGTAAAAGAAAATTGACTGCTGAAGATTATGTTTCATGAGCATTCAACACGTTAATTCACAGAATACCTCACTATGGAATCCTGATGTGGCATTAATAAGTTCCTATTTCTACACAGGTACAAAGAGGCTGCAATTTATACACAGACATAAATATACATGCACGTATTTATGATATTAAAAAAAGATGTGTATATATGTATATATGTGAAAAAATCTCCTTGTACCTATACATATTTTACAATATATTTTATACATAGTTTTATGTATGGTATATATTATGAGTACTATACAACAATAGATACATTACATAGAGAAATAAACTCTATATATTTACACATACATATCATATACACCACACACCTCATGCAAATCTACATACCTACATGTATTCATACATATTAACATGAGTATCACTTTTCTATCACTGTTAATTAGGATTTATAGTGATAATGTTGATAGATCCTTAACAAATAAAACATGACAGGCAGTGCAGTTTTGGGCAATTATACTACACCTCAGGTGGTGTTAGCTGGCACTAAGCCAAATGACTATAATCACACAAGAACTCCAATAATCTCTCTGCACTGTTTTAGTTTGAGTGGCTTGTTGCTATTTTGAAATGCTGTATGACACATAAAAATAAGGAAGAGAAATGGTTCTGTCTGAACTTATTGGGGATGTGGTCATGGAAATAACATCAATGATGTCAAACAGTCAAAAAGGTTCAAATATGTTCTGAACTGTAAGTTTTTCGTTTAATTATAGCAGTATTAATAGATGACGCTGTAGTTTTTATATCTTTTTCAGTGTGAGCTGTGCAACAGAATATATTGTCTAAAAAGCAGATGATTTTGTTCCTTTACAGGCAAACCTAAATTCAGGCAAGATTTGGAAGAGCTCTTTTTTATCAGATTGAAACATCTGTAAAGTTAGCACCAACCAGGTACAATTTCAATACAATTCTATTTCTGTTTTTGAATATGATGCTTCTGGACCAAGTGTTTGCACACTACTTTGGAAGGCCACTGCTTTTAAAGAGAACTTTAAAGTGACTTTGCAAAATATATGACTGTCCAAAACAATTTTGATATGGAGTTACATTTTTTGTAATTTTTGTAATCATCCTGGGAAAACCAAAAAAAGCTCATGTGTTGTACAGACTCAGTTCCACAAAAGGAAACATAAAGCAGAATCTCAGCAGAATGGGGATGGCTGCAACCTGACCTCAAGCTTAAGCCTCAAAATCCCTCATAAAGTGTGTTAGTCCTCACTTCCCCAGATACTTAATGGTCCTGTGCGTGCCCAGAAATGTACCAGTATGGCAAGGCCGTGTAAGGAAGGATCAACCTTTCCTTCAGGCTGAGGAAATCCAGGGATATCTGCCATCCCTCCTGATGCTGACCTTCCCTCCTGTGAGCAGTAGGTTCGGGTGTCACATTCAACCCCTAAGCTGGAAGCTGTGTCAGTTTTTGAAGAGAGGTGAATTTCTTTATTTCACAGAGCGGAAGCACTCCCTAGCAGGTAATACCCGTGCTACAGACTGATTGCCAAAGGTTGTGCCACGTTAGGTTTGTAATCAACCAGCTCTGCTGCCCTTCGGCTGAGTGCCCCGATTGCTGGGCTGGATCAGTGGCTGCGGTCATATTCCCGTTTGGAGACGTACGCGTTTCCTCTCTCATGACGTCATTTCTCTACGTATGTTAAACCTCTTCATGCCCCGGTCGTTCCTGTTCACAGATGACAGATCACTGCACTTTCTTCAGGAAACAGCTGTAGTCTAAAATCCAGATGTACTCCTGTATATAAAACACACGGATGAAATAGTTCTAAAACTAGGCCAACAAAGATATCAATCAAAATAGTTATTAAGTGCCAATTACTTTGTTTGGTAATTAACTAATACCTAATGAATTTCCTCATAGCTGTTTCCTTTAAAGCCAATTAAATGCTTGAACAGACCTTCCATGTTTAATAAACTAATAAGAATGATTCATTTATAGCGCATGCATTTTTGAATAATTACCAAGCAGCTGTTCTTATCTCCAGTATTTTTATTAAACCTCAGCAATCAGTTTTAACAATAATTCAGTATTTAAAATGCATGATCTTGAAAACTTGGTTATATTAATTTGTGTTGCTTCTTTTGAATAATTTTATTTCTGTACACACTGTTTGTGATTTGTCAACACATATAGAATTTAATTATAGTTGCTGGTAATAAGTTAGAACTTGAAATTCCATTGTCCTGCAATGTAATTATTTTCTTATCTGTAAAATATTACCATTTGGTTAAGTATCAGCCACAAACCCCACAAGAACTCTGTTGATTCTGTACAAGGGTTCATCCAGCCTAGTATTATTTTCCAACAGTGGTCATGAGCAGACACCTAGAGAGAAAACTATGTTCCAGGTGCATATCCGATATCCACAAAAGTCCATGCAAGATATGCATCCGTACCAACCCTTCTTTGGGACTCGGGTCTGCCACAGCTCTGTCTTATGGGTCTTGGTTCTTGCTTCGGAAGGGACAGTGTACCGTTGATCTCGATCCACTTTCTTCTTGCCACACCTGATTCAGCGGATCTCTGCCCTTTCCTCCTCCAGCCTTTGCCCTTTCAGGCTGAACATGCTAAGCCTACCCAGCTGTTCAAAGAAGTCGCACGTTGAAGTGTGCATGTCATCCCCCTAAAATGCACAGCAATGCCCATGCCCCGTGTATACCTCAGTTTCCTTGTTTGTGAAGAGAGAACAGTTTAACTTCCCCACCTATTCCAATCACTTTGATATGTATGAAATGATACTAATCTGATCCATATACACTTTCAAATGCAAAATTATTATTATTAATGCTAAAATGAAAACAATGAGGCTTAATTTATTTCCACTTCGTTGGATCACTTGATTAGTATGGTAATAAGAAAAAAAATTAATGTAGATTCATATAGTAGATGCTAAATGTTATATTTGTCTTAGAACTAATGTTTTAAAAAGTTAGTTTGGTAAATAAACTGGTGTGCAAAGAATGAAAAATGCATACAGATTATTGATATGGGTTAGAGCAGATACAGGATCGTAACATCAAGCACTAGAGAATGCACGTTTACTCTTTTCAGAATAAAACCTCTAGATTTGCTAGAACCAAAAATGAATGTATAAAATGTTCTACTTTTTGTACTTCCTGCTGGTAAAAGAGAGTTTTCTGTGGATACAGTGAGGAGGACTCTAAAAAAAATAAATAAATAAGAGGACATTAAGTAAGCCAGAAACAGGTCAGCTCGGGTTCCTATCTTATTAAAATCAAATGAATTTGGATAATGTGTTTTTCTCCTTGCTAGACGATCAGTGCTGTGCAGTCTGCGATTTGTCCTCTGAAAGAAGGATCACTAACAGGAGCCCATTAGGTCATCGCCAATCTGTTAGCAGAGAGGTTCAGTGCTGGGAACTAACCTGAGCTGACACGAGAACAGCTGTGGGTCCTAACAAGTGGATGGCATGCACAGACTGTCTCAAGCATGGACAAAAACACAGGCTTTACGTATTTCTAATCGGATGGTGTATTAATCCTCGTGTATAGACATGCAAGATAACAAATAGCAACACACACTTGAAAGTGCTTGCTGAGATGCAGAATGAAGGGATGACTGACAGAAGCTAAAGCTAAAAAAATAATTCAGGTTATCATTATTTTTCTTCTTTTTTTTCCCTAGGTGAACTATGTAATGATGCAGAAAGAATAATTAAGTTAATGCACTATCTCCGGGCATTTTCGGATACTGCAGATGCCAAAGTTTTTCCTAAGTTAGGACCCTGTATTGTCAGTGAAAAGACATAGGAACCTGCAGAAGAAAATTCATCCCATCCACTTTTAACAGGTATCTTTAAGTGAGACTTAACCCTTCATCCCTTGATCATGTCCACTTTTCTTTGTTATGTATACAAATTGGCCCAGCCTAGACAAATGGCTCAGAGAACCATATCTAACTTTCAGACATTTGAGATCAGCTGAATCACATCTCATTTCCTTTGCAAAGATGAAGGACTGGTCTTCTGGCAAGACCAGTTTAAGCAATGAATGAGCATGAAACTCTTGGACTGACTAGTCTTTCTGCCAGGATGGTCACCTCCTCTCCCTCAGAGATGTGACACCTTATTGAAGAGGATTCCCTGGCTGTCAATGTAAATAACCTCTTTACTAGTAAGTTTTGGTTCTGCAGGAGTAAGAAATCAAAAAGGTCAAGTGTCCCATTCTTCATTTCTTCACTCTTTTGAAGGCGACAAGAGGGCAAAGGGGCTACGAAGGGCAAACTTCTGCCTCTCTTTGATCATCCTAGGGCACACAGAGGTTTCTGTCCATGTGGAACAACTCAAAGAAAGGAGGTAGAAAGAAGAATTGTTCACTTTTACTGCAAAAATAGGTCCTTATTTGGAATATACTATCACTTCATAACAAATGAAGAATGAGACATCTATCCAGGCAGCTTTCAATCAAATCTATATAGCATAATAGATACCGATTGCATATATTAGTATAAAGATTGATAGAGTAAAAGAGATTAATAATGTTCTTGTAATTTGTTTATGTTTTTTATTTATTGTTTCCTAATATCCTTCTATAATGTATGTATGTTCAACATTCCAAGAAAAGTGGGGAACATCTAAAGCAGGTATTTATACTGTTTTATGCTTTGTAACAATTATTCCCACTACTGGTTTTGGTATTTCATGGGAAATTAGTATAAATCCATTAGAAAGCACACTGAATCCTGCAGTGGATGGAGGTCTAACAAATCCAATTCTCAACTTACTACTTCAGGGAAGCCTTACTTCAAAGTTAATAAACCAGTAATGTCAACAGCAATGAACAGCAGGCTAACTACAATAGGAGCCCTGGGTTTCTTACACTCTTTCTCTAATGAAAAGGAGCCAATTATTTTTCGAGTTGTGCAAAATGTCATCTAATTGGCTGCGTAAAAGTTGTGTAGACTGAGAGAAATGTAAAATTAATCAAAATCCTGTTTTGAAAAATGTACAAAGAATGTAATACATCATTGTGATTTTGCCCAAGTGATGAAGATCAAATCCTTCTTCCATTTTAGAGCCCACAGTAGGGACTAAGGGAGAGGAAAAGATGCTTGTAGTTATTAGACATAGGACCACTCAAACTGATTCTTTTCTTGGCTTGTGTAGCCAGTTGACTAAACTGGGAAGGAAACGTACTCGGTCATGCACCCCACGGTCCCTCATCTCCCAGTCATCCAGACTGAGGACCCGTCCAGACAGGCCCAGGCAACACAGCTCCTTCCATGCCAGGCATAACAAAGAGCGTGTTTAAGCACAGATCTTGCCTCAGGTTGGAGTTAAGATGCAACAGTGAAGCACCCTTGGACCTGTAAGCCAAGGAGAGTGTTTTGGTCCTCCAGTTTAGAGTCTAACATTCACAGTCATTCAGGGGCAGTTCAGAAAAATGGGAATGCCAAAAATCATCAGTACTTCTTGCCTGGTATTAATTCTAATCATAGGCTGTCATTTTGGGAGCTCAGTGAAGACTACTCATGGTTTTGGTTTTGGGTTTTTTCTCACACACACACACAAAATGTAAATTTTTTAATCTATGTTTTTGCCAGCGAGAAGACTAAACAAGCCACTCCATTATTACGTGGTCTTGCTTTACTACTCTTCCCTAGCATTTTTATTGGCAAAATAATAAATCACAAAACATAGAACAATGTCATCTTTGCTTAAAAACGTGCTTTAAGAACCAAAACTTCAACTCAGATGAATATGAGGGTTGTGTGTGTCCCACGAGCATTAGTTATTGCAGGAAGATTAAAATAAGTGTACTGTAATGAAAGAATTGCAAACCTCAAAAATTTGTGTAATAACAGAAGACATAATTTTTTATAAAGTTACTTGGCATTTATTAAAACTACCTGACCTTTTTTAGCATTGTAAATATCAAAGATTTTTTTCCTCTTCATTAAAAATAATCTGCCTTGAAAGGATGTCCATAATGATTGCAATAAAATTCATCATGATAAGAAACAACAGGTGGAAAGCACAGTTGTGCCATAAGAAGAAAAATGGGTTTAGGCCTTTGCATCATTTAATATCTTTGTTTGTTATTTTCTCTAGTATACGTTTAACTTGAATGTTTTCTGATTGCACAGGAGATTTTACAGCACAGAACTTCTGCAAAGCCTTGCAGAGTACTAAGATGAAATGAGTTTCATTTAAGAATATTGAATATGAGACAGTGAAAAATAAATCATTCTCTCCTTATTTAATCTTTTTCTTCTGCACCTACCCTATTCACTTCATTTTTTTCTCTTCTGTATCACAAGTCTGTTTCTCTAAGTAGCAATGTAAGTCTGTATTAAGTTGGATAGTCTCATTTTTGTGAAAGAAAGCATGCTATAAGCTTCAGATTCTGCTTCTTGCTCATGCCACTAGAAACAAAAGTTCCCATCCTAACCTCCATTGTACTTTAAGCATGGCTTTGGTTTGTCATCTGTCTTCCTTCGATGCAGTGAGTACTCTTTTGCTGGCGCTGTTTAACATCTTTGTCGGCGACATGGACGGTGGGATTGAGTGCACCCTCAGCAAGTTTGCTGACAACACCAAGCTGTGTGGTGCAGTTGACACGCTGGAGAGAAGGGGTGCCGTCCAGAGGGACCTTGACAGGCTTGAGAGGTGGGCCCATGCGAACCTCATGAAGTTCAACAAGGCCAAGTGCAAGGTCCTGCACATGGGTCAGGGCAACCCCAAGCACAAATACAGGCTGGGTGATGAGTGGATTGAGAGCAGCCCTGCAGAGAAGGACTTGGGGGTGTTGGCTGATGAAAAGCTGGACATGACCTGGCAATGTGCTCTCACAGCCCAGAAAGCCAACCGTATCCTGGGCTGCATCAAAAGAAGTGTGGCCAGCAGGTCGAGGGAGGTGATTCTCTCCCTCTGCTCCGCTCTTATAAGACCCCACCTGGAGTACTGCATTCAGCTCTGGGGCCCCCAACATAAGAAGGGCATGGACCTGTAGGAGCAAGTCCAGAGGAGGGCCACAAAGATGATCAGAGGACTGGAGCACCTCTCGGGTGAAGACAGGCTGAGAGAGTTGGGGTTGTTCAGCCTGGAGAAGAGAAGGCTCCAGGGAGACCTTACAGCAGCCTTCCAGTACATAAAGGGGGCCTACAGGAAAGATGGAGAGGGACTCTTTAACAAGGAGTGTAGTGATAGGACCAAGGGATAATGGTTTTAATCTGAGAGAGGGTAGATTTAGATTAGATGTAAGGAAGAAGTTCTTCCCTGTGAGGGTGGTGAGGCACTGGGACAGGTTGCCCAGAGAAGTTGTGGATGCCCCATCCCTGGCAGTGTTCAAGGCCAGGCTGGATGGGGCTTTGAGCAACCTGGTCTAGTGGAAGGCGTCCCTGCTCATTGCAGGGGGGGGGGCATTGGAACTAGATGATCTTTAAGGTCCCTTCCAACCGAAACCATTCTATGATTCTATGATTTTAAGGTTTTACTAAATGAATTATTACAAAACAATGAGGTTTCCAAAATTCATGCATGGTGCAATAGCTGTGTGGTGGGTTCTAGAGAGACTGTGGATGCAATGATTTGGTAGCAGGATTGCTTTCCTACATCACTGGGACTAGAAAAACAGTTCAGCTTTCAAATTAAGCTTGTGAAATAGCTTACCTAACACAAACCAAATAGGGGAAACGGATGGAAAATAATATAGTTTCCTTCATGCACGAAAATGGAAACATCCCACACCATCAGTCTCAGCGCTCCATGGGATCAGAGAGTCCTGTGTCTAATGAAAAGGTGGGGCGGGTGTCTAGGTTGTTTCCTTCTTTGTTACTTTCCAATTGCTTAGGGGTTTTTCATTTTTTTTAGGAGAGGAATTCCACCTTTTGCAGAACATAAGAAATCAAATGAAATTCACTGAACCTGCAGAGTGCAAGGCGTAGTTTCTGTGGCAACGATCTCCATTTGACAGCTCTCAGGACTTGCCTTTGCCTCCTGTGACTTATTTACTGTTTCAGCAGTGCAGGTAGCAGAGGTGAGCTCAGCAAGTTGCACAATGATCACTCATGATATAAAGTGCAGAAATACAAGTGCCATCAGAAAAGTTTCTTTATGCAAAAAAAAAAAGGAAAAATAAAAGATTAAAATAACATTCAGCTGATAATATTATTGCGTCATTCCATAAAGGACTGGTAAATCGGTGAACAGATGCTGCTCAAATAATTGTTTTGCTGGTCTGAAGCATTATGTTTAGATTTTTCTTAAATTAAAAATAATGATGGACAGATTCCATTTTCTGCTTTACCCTCTTTTAATAAAGCTTTCATTCTGTACCTAGGCCAAGCACCTGCACACCTGCACTGTTACTGTTTTCTTTAATCTTACAAGTATATAGACCAGAACTATAGAACAGACCACATACTATCTGATTAGAAATACGTAAAGCCTGTGTTTTTGTCCGTGCTTGAGACAGTCTGTGCATGCCATCCACTTGTTAGGACCCACAGCTGTTCTCGTGTCAGCTCAGGTTAGTTCCCAGCACTGAACCTCTCTGCTAACAGATTGGCGATGACCTAATGGGCTCCTGTTAGTGATCCTTCTTTCAGAGGACAAACTGCTGGTTGCAATGCTGTTTTTTTTCTTTCTTTCTTTTTTTTTTTTTTTTTTTGGGGGGGGGTGGAGGGTGGAGTGGGAAGGACACAGACATTATCAAATCCAGTCTGATAAATCCAGCAATCTGAGCTGAACTTATTCAGACTTAATTTCCTCTTAATTATTTAGATTTGCTTCAGGTACCTTCTAATGCAAATTAAAAATAGGTATTTACAGGTGGTAAATTGTGTTTCATTGGTGCCTTCCAACAAGTAGGAGGAGCCAGAGTCTAATTAGTGAATTGTATCATAGCCTAAAACAATAATGATATCAATTATAAAGAACACTGCACATAAGCATGTAGCATTAGATCATTACAAAGCTGTCCTCATTGAATAACAATGTTGGTTAATACCAAAATTGCGAAGAAATTATATGCTGAAATAATATGAAAACCACTGTGGTAATTTCAAAGTACCTCTAGCTTTATTTTGTTTTTTAGAATTGCACAGAATTATCTGAAGGGGTGAATTCCACATTCCCATCACAGGATGAATCAACAAACCATCAAGTGACAAATAATGGTATGACCTTGATAACTGGCTGTCTGAGCATCATCTTTCCAAAGCCATTTAGCACAAGCATTCAGAGCACACCAGTAGGATCTTCAGTTACTGGAGGTATGTATTCCAAAAGCCATTAGGAACTCCAGCATAAGAGAAGAAATCCTACTAGTCATTATAGACTATGGGAAAGGGATCAACTTTTGGAGTTGTACGTACGGTTTTGGTAACAAGGGAATACAAAGCCCTGACTGGTGCACTAAAACCAAGATTAATTATGAGCCAAATGACTGAGAAGCCCAGTTCTACTTTTGCAGAGTATTTATGTGTCTATGAAAGTGTTTTTATAGGTGTGTAGCTGCCCAGTGGTATCAAACCAAACCTGACAAGCTCAGGACTCCTTTTAAAATTGTGCGTTTGGTGTTAGATGGTTATCTGGCATGCTTCATATGCAAAGGGATCTCAAAATTCACAGTAAGGCAATGAACGAGGTGTATCAGCTATTGGAGGTTTCCATCCTCATTGACTCTAAAGAAAATTTAGCTGAACGGCTAAGTCTGGCCCTGGATCCTGAGACAGGTCAGGTAGGTGAGACTGATGCAGGTCTGTCGTTCCTGGCATCGCACCGTGATGTGTTTTTAATTTAAAAAAAATGGGATCTAGGCTTCTACTTATTGCAGTTAGGAATGCATATTCTTTGCTTGAAATACCAGCTACTCATTACTGGACAATAAGGCATTATGAACATTCTTTTGTTATTTTCTTTATCTTACATTCTCTTAAGCAAATGAGATATGCTCACTATCCCTTCTTTGGGTCTACTTAATTTGGATAAAGTTACAGGAAAAAGAAATACATGAAGAGTATTGCTAAAAATAGCAAACAACTTACTTTCTGTTAACTCCTGTCATAGATTTAAATTCAGACATATTTTACACATTCACAGACATATAAATAGGTACATCTTTCATTCATAGTCCTTTGAAGTTTATCGCCAAAAGAGAATTTGTTACATGCAGATGTTTCATTCTGATTCCTGACGTTTAATCAACCCACATTGTCTTTGGAGATATAGTTGTGATTTTTCACAGAAAATTCAATTACAATGACTATTCCAGACTGGATTGAAAAACTAATGACAGGAAAAAATTACGTATTGGTGTTTAGTATAATCTTTGATATTTCAAGAGCTGGAGAGAGCCCGCAAAGGATTTGAAAGCTGGTTGAATAAGTCCCTGGTTGAGCTGGTTCCAGCCTTGAATGACTGACTTCTATCTTCTACCTATTATCTTTGCAGAATATTCACCTTGCTTTTGGCATTGTGTTTATCTGATTGCTTCAGACAAAATTAGATTACTGACCTCATCACTTGGAGTTTTGTTTTATTCTCAGTAGAAAGCAGTTAGATCAAACTCATATAAAGGATCAGCAATGAAGTTGGCACTGGGGGAATTTTATTTTTCATTTGTTTTTTATTTTCCTTTTATTTCTTTGGTGAAACAGTTCTTACTAAGTTATGGGATATGAGTGAAAATTGAAAGCTAGGTGAAACAGTGGTGAAACAATGCAGCTATTTCCTCAGAAAGAGAAGAGGAAAAATGTGCAGCTATTTCCCTTACTGTACATTAATCTGCTGTTGAAACTTGTGTCTTTCTTTGAAAAGGAAAAATACTGATTATTTTATAAGTACAGCAGGCACTTGGGTTTGGAGTTGAGACAGCCTATATATTGTCTGGGAAGCAAGACTTACATGCACAGCATAAAAAGATTAGTAGAATTGAATGAATTGTGGATGGAATCGTTGAAATAATTAGAATAGAACAGTGCGTCTTTATTCTCTTCTCATGATCACTACTGAGCTACTCGTGTACAAGCATACCTAAAAATATAGCTTATTTGGAAGTATTGCCATGGTAAATCAAATCCAGATCTCCTGTTTCTGTAAGTGTCCAGATTGGATGGTTCAGAAAGAAGCGTGAGAAAGTGAAAGCAACTGTGTGATCATCTAAACCCGTGCAATCTCTTGCTCATGCCAGTTAGCCCAAAATTGCCTTAGATCCTGAGACACTATAAAAAAAATTGTATTGGCAGAAAACTGTTGACAAATAAAAGGAGAGCAGGAGTAGTACCTCAAAATCAGGAAGAAAACAAATAACACATTTAATTCTTTCTTTTTCTTTTCTCATCCCTCCAATGATGGATGTTGACTGACTGCTTTCAGCATTAAATTACACATCACATGCTTTGATCAAATGCAAATTCCTCTTCTGCGTATCACCTAAAGCAGAACTGTCTCATCCAGGGCTGAGGTTCCTCAGCTGATACATGCATCCTACGGCAGTGGCAACAGGAACATGGATAAAAACCTAACTGCCAAGGGTGTAAACTATCTCACTGCAAATCACTTTAGCAGAAACATTTAGCTAATGTGCTAATCTCCCAGTTTTTGTCCCCTGCCCTTCTTCCTGACATACCAGCCATCCAATCTTCTCCTGAGAACATAAGCTGTGAGTATAGCTGGTACAAATGAGCATAGCATGGAGACAATGTCTCTACAAGTACAGAGACAAGGCAGAAGGAATTGAAATTTCTTTGATGTCAGGGAGTCTTTGAGTATGACAGAACTAGCTGTGTCAGTAACATCTCACCAGCCAGTAAACAGCCTTCACATTTTTGGGCTAACACAAATAACACTGAGCTTTCTTAACTGTTTGTGTTATACAGCATCATCTAATTACAGGCTTTTCTGAAACATCGGCTAAATTAGTTTTTGTTGTCTTCAGAATAAGGACCCATGACCAGTGTATTCCAACTATGGATGGGGCTAGAGAGGTAAGGAAGCAGAGCTGCAATGGAAACCTGTCTTTAGAGAATTTATTGAATTATGGCTTGGTACTGGTAGGACATGGGAAACTGGGAGTAGCAAAAAGTGCTTCTGAGGAAGACACTTTCAACCTCTGTACCTGCTCTCCGAGGGAGTTAATACACTGCTGCTTCTTTCAGCAGCAGCAAACCTGCGTGTCTAGAGCTCAGCAGAGATCTAGCCATTGCCCATCCAGCCTGCTACCCTAAGCTACGGACTTTGCTCAGATCTATTTAGAACCGGCCCTCATTCAAGGTTATAATTAACTCAACACATTTCTACAGTTTGCACTGTTTAAATAAGGCTACCTGGAATTTTCGGGTGCCTTCATGCAGAATCCACTGAAAGGTCACAGATTTTTATCCCACATACACAGGTGATGATTAACTTCTTTAGTCTCATGGAGGCCAGTTCACGGAAAATGAAAATTGCATAAAATAATAACGACTGACCGCTGGGGTTTTTTCTTTTCACAAATATTTTATTTATCTAATTTTAATGACATTAGCATTTGTGGAAAATTAATTTAAAATCCCAACATAAAAAAATCCATGGAAACCAGCTTCTAAATTCCTACAAGTCAAGGCGTGGTGCCAAAAGGGCTTGGAAAGTCATCTACGAAAAAAAATAAAAACAACCCACAAATAACTAGTGCATCCAATATGAGATATGTAATATGGTCTAAAACCTATAAAATTACATTAAATTCACATTAAAGAATAAAATTTAAAGTATATCATGCAACATGAACAGAGTAAGTTTAATTAGTACAGAGCATTAATGTATGTAAGAATACTCCACAATATCCTTGTCAATATGTTAAATGAGTTATTCACAGCAGTACCTATGAATTGCATTTTGAGCATAGGCCCAAGCCTACACTTTAATCCAAATTTGCTTCACATTAACACAGCATGGGAGCAAGCCCAAGTTCAGATACGGGCAGCAGGACTGAGAAATAAACATGCGTCCTTGCTAATCTTTGGTATAGAGTCAAACGAGCAGCTTCCAGAAATTTTCCATCACTTAATCAATCTGTTCTCGCAGCAATATCTGTCCTTGATGGTGACAGACAGAGAAATCAGTCAAAAGACCTTGCTAGGGGGGCCCAAATATCACAGAAGGGATTTGCTGGCATGCTGATCATCTCGGGCTGCCTTTGGCTGTCTAGACAGCAATCTCGTATGGTGGCATCATGGCCAGCTCACTGAGAAAGGTAGAAGTCAATGAATTAATCCCATGGCATCACCGGTTTGTATAAGGGCAGGATATACGAACTTGTTAATAAGCCATATGAAGCAACCGAAGCCAGCGAGAACCGTCAGGGTTAAATAACACTAATAAGTAGAATGCTAACACCTGCCTCTTCAGGAAAAGCTTCATTTGCTACCTTTCATCAGTAAACCTCAGGCAAGTTTGCAAAGGTTCCTATCGTGTATTTGCCCATTTCTCAGACTTCTGCACCGACACTCTTAACCCAGCCTACGAAGCTGATGGGCACTAAAAGGGAGGGAGAATTATTCAGCTGTGATTCTATGCAAGCATTGCAACGGTACTGGCCACGTTGCAAACAAGGGCATACGAACCTTCAGACTTGGAGGTTTTTGTGACCGTTCAAACTTGTACTTGGTCAAGCCTCCTGACATTTTTTCTTGCATTTTAAATGCAAGCTTCCACCGCTAGCATTGAGACTCTGACCTCAACTTTGCTTCTTGCCGTTTTATTTATTTAATTATTTTTTTTCCCTCTGTGCTCCTTTATTTCCTCAAGTATTATAAACTGGGGCATTCACTGAATACATTTGAATGAGATTTCAAGTGCTTAATGATTTGAAGTCAGAAAAATTCTTTTACTAATTAGTAGTCCTTTTTTTCTGAGAAATGTCACATGAATGTGTAGGAATACTTTTGCTAAATATCAGAGGAGTTTTCCTGATTCAGGTTAAGGACAAAAGTCTAGCTTATAATGTATTTGAACAAGAAGTACACAAAAGCAAAAGCGGAGTTTATTTTTCAGATTTTTTTTTTTCCACAAAATTGTGGATTTCTGAAGTACAGTGGATAAGTATCACTTCAGTGATGTAAAACTCATCATTAACACAGAAGGCAACGTGCTAAAAGTGGATACCAGGGTGCAAGAGCCTCAGGACAGTAGTGTTGGAGACTTCAATGACTTTCGAGTGGGAAGCGAAGGACAAGACAGGTCAGAAAAGAGAAGTGCTGTGCCACTTGATTGCAGTTACGCATAGAAAGAGAAAGGATCATGGGTACAAATACATTCCTGGGTGAGCCCATTGCGTTATTTTTGTAACTGATGCTATTTCAGTGTAAATTAGTTTTTTGACAGAATAGTTAAGCTTGGTTTTTTGTATGTTTACCACACCAGAGGACCCGGTACGTGCAAAGGCTTACTGATGTCCCTCCAGCATCGTAACCATGACCAGGACGATCTCAGTTCTGAAGTTTTAGTACCAACTGCCCCTGTGAAAGATACAAAAATGCCCATAAGTTTGATGATGAATAACATGGAGCCAGTTTGAAATCACTGCTGACTTTTGAAGGCAGTCTCGTGACGCTGTGTTTGTTCTCTTCAGAGCTCAACAAAAGATGAGCTGACTACACCATATCTTCATTAGTACATATCTCTTTCTACCTATCTATATGTATGTATGTATATATTTTGCCTTTCAGGAACCAGGCATAGTGAAATCCTCACTCAACGCCCCAGAGCAAGTATTTAACATTTAGCAGTGCTAGGCCTGTCAAAGTTAATACAGCTTCTCAAATCTTCTACAGTACATGTTTATTTAGCAGTTTTTCTATGTTGCTGGCAAAAGGTCACTGTGTTACCAAGCAGATCATGGTTAAAGTGCTTAGGAATAAAACCAAAACCAAAACCAGAGGTCCCAGTATCCCAATACTGGTTTTGGCCACCTCTTCAGACCTACAGTCCTCTCTTCATGCAGAAGGCTTTGGAGGTGCCCATTGTCAGCCTTGGGACCCTAACAACCTGATCAGCCAAGGGACAAAAAGCTTCTAGCCCATTAAATTGCTAAACTGTGCCACAAGGCAACTACAGGGATTTTGCTGCTCCTGTTGTCATCAGTCAGAGTTCTCATTGATGGATTTCCTGTGATAGAGAGGCAACAGGAAGATAAAAGCAGGAGATTTTCGCTAGAAATAAGTTATAGTTTAAAAGTAAAGTGGGGAGAGGCAAAAGTTACCAGAGAGGAAGAGCTGTAAATGACAAACTGTGCTAGTTAAAGTTGCTAAGAGTTAGGGAAAAAACCAGTTAATTAGGTGGAAAAGGAGGAGTAAAATTCCAGTTTTATTAATTAATTTCCACTGGTCCTCCAGGAGGTTTAGAGATTTAGTATTAAAGCAAGGGAAAGCGGAAAAAAGATACCTATCAGCAACTTCATCTAGACAGTTTTGACCAGGACACAGACAAAAAAAATTCACAGCAAGGTAGATTCATTCTTATGAGAAAATCAATTAAAAAATTAGATTTGGATAGCTTTTAAAAATGGCAAGCTTGATTTATGTGTATATTTCTCCTCTAACAGCTCTGTCAATGACATCGCAGGGACTGACTCTGCTCCTTTTCTGCTCCTCTGGAACATCAGGAGTGGAACAATAATAGTATACAGCTACTCTCAATACATGGAAAACAGACACATGCTCTATGTATTTCTAATTCTTAATGCCAATTATATTTAACAGTAGTTGCTGAGCAATGCCTGAAACCTTAGTGTCAGTACAATCAATATCCAATTCCTATAAAGGGAACAGTGACAAAAAAAGTGATGAAAAATATCAAAGTTAGGGTCATAGTGCTGTATTTTCTATGCCTTTTTTATTCTCAGCTTTGCAATTTAGTATCCATTATTTACACAATAAATGAAACTCTAAATGTGTCAATGCAGGATGTCCATCACAGACCGTGTGGCATATTAAAGGACAATGTAGAAATACACAATGCCCTTAAAATCTTATCATTAATTTTCTACATTTCCTGACTTTTCATCAATTTAACAACATTACCTGAACATTCAGTTGAACTGAGCAAGCATGCAATTCATTAATTACATTATTACATCTAGCATCAAGGAAAACATATTTCCAGAATTCAATTTCCTGCAAAGGAGGACATTTGCCAAGTTTGAGATATGCTAATACTTGTGTTTAAAATATTTGCAAATGATTTTATGACCATTAATAACACTGCACTTCATCCACATGCAGATCACCCTCTGGAAAAAAAATGCCATCTGTTCCCTTCAACAGTATTTTAATAGTATTTATATATGGCTCTAAGGAGGTCCTTTTGTAAGATTAAAATCTTAGATTTGTCAGAAAATGGATTAATTCTTGCTGCCATTTTCAGATCTAATTATATTTTTGGCACAAAGTAAAATGGTTTTGTGTCATTTTCTGTTCTTTTTAAAATTTTGCCACTGATAATGATTTGTAAAGATAAATTTACATCAAGTATTGAGCCTTGTGATAATTCACTCTTACAGCAGGACAGCACTGATTAGAACTGCCAATTCCACAAAATCAGTTGACTCCTACTCATAAATATCACGGGAGGTGGTATGAGTATTACTTGTTTCTCATGGTAATTTATAGGCAACTTGGAAAAAAACCCTTGTTTTTTGTTATTTAACTTGAATGAGACCACATTTACTGATGCTTTAAATTCCCGACATGGCTTCCATTTAAATAGAGTGCAAATATAAAAAAAAATTGCAACAATGCAGAAAAGCATAATTTATGTCCTTTTGCAATACTGAGCTGTGTAGCATTTAGAAGCCTCATAGCACATAATAAGAAATTATTACCCTAATTTTGCAGATAGAAATTTGGCCAAAGATGGTTGGAGTGACTAGGAACACAGCTGGTTTTTGACAAAACTGTAATTCCCCCATTCCCCTTACCAGCAGTCCCCGCTGCTTCAGACCCGCTGAGCTGAACTGGCCACAGGAGCGCTCCTACCAGTTAGCCGGTAAGTCAGAACGGACCAGGTTAGGAAAGAGCTCCCTCCGCCGCTATGTGAATTTGGTTCAATTTAGGTACAATGACCTGAATCTGAAAGCACTTCAGCAACAAACAATATGATAATGGATAAGTATTTCAGGGTCAATTGCCTATTTGTTTTTCCTGGGTTTGTATCCTTTGTATGTGGATATAATACGTATTTCTGGCAAATTTCAGTAACTTCTAGCATCACCAGGCCCTGCAGGCGGTAACGTTTTAGTCCACCAAAAGCTGTAACCAGAAAAGGATGCCCATCCATGCTGCAAACTCACGTTAATATGCCCAGACCGTACATCTACACGGCTGAAAGCATCATGGTCCCCTTTCTCTTTGTGCATGTCAGGTTCCTGGGAGACCCAAGACACATCAAACCGAGCTGGGACATTCACAGCGAGGATGCTGAAATGGCGTAGGTAATGTGTAGACATAGCTACAGACCAGCTCCTGCTTCACAGAACTGCACAAGAGACCCACGTGGGTTCCATTTCCTTACTGCGTGGTTTTTCCAACAATACGGCTAATTCCTTTTTTGCAGGGAATTGAATTCTGAAAGTGTTTTCCTCGATAATAGACATAAAAACATAAATAACACATCGTTATGACATTTATGACAAGATGAGGTGGATGCTGAGAGGTTACACGGATCCGAGGGTGACTTGGACAAGTTCAAATAAAAATGTGATCCTGAAAGTCCTGGGCAACAAATGATAGGACTCTGGGAGTATTTGTGGGAGAGTTTCATATAAATTTTACTTGTTAGTCTACCCTTTGTGAGTCTTCCCCTGTTAGCTGTATTTTGCGACACGATACGGGAACAATGGTTGTGTCTGACCTAAAGCAGCTATTCTTACGTTCTCATGTTCTGTTTCAGTCTCACTGTTTAGTGGTTATCATTCCTCAGACCCTTTCTGTTCATCACTTCTCTACCTCACACACAAATCTGCTCAAAGAATAATTTTAAAATTCTGCTTACCCCCATTTCTCACTTCCTTTGGGAAACAGAAAGCAGAGTGGGAGTCAAACACATTTAGCACAGATGCTGTCATCATAACAGAAGCTAAGCCATTTTGTCCTTGATTTGAGGTGAAGGGGGGGGGGGGGGGGTGTAGAGAGAGAAAAGCACCAAAAGACTTGCCTCTTTTAAAAGCAAAAATAAGATCTAAAAGTAAAATTACCATTCAGTTTGAACAATTGAGTGTAAGAACCAAGAACCCCAAAATAAAGATCTAACCTTTGAAAATCTGTAAACTTTCTCTGAGGACAACATATGGTGCTGAAAGGGCATTATGACTGAAGAAAGCTCATATAAATACAATTATTTGTGTAAAAAGCCCTGTCAATGAAGTACTTCAAAAAAAGCAATTGCTTTAGAAGAGCACTGCATATTCTTCAATATGACCTTGTTAGACCCCTAAATAATTCAGTGTTGGTACATCTCTAATCCAAATACAGTATTGCAAGGTACAGTGTAACACCATTAATGCAGATTGCCAGCACAATAAGATGACAGGCAGAAAACATCTGAAAAATGTTACACTTGTATTTAAAGTGCCACAACCCATGGCTTTATATATGCTTATGAAACATTAAATTAAAGGTACGTGCTTAAGGGGTAGGTTTTGGCATATCTGAAAAATCAGTCTATGACACAGAAAATATCTACTTCCCTCCCCTTTATTTCACAGCTCTTACTCTCATAATTTCAGTATATATGGAATAATATTTCTATCATCTGAAATACTAAATATAGATTATAAAGTAACATGAAACTATTTACTTGAAGGTAATGAAATGCTTCACTTAAAAAAAAAAATCTTTGGGAGCTTGACTAATGAGCAAAATATAGATGTGGCTGGCAAAAACATAAAATCAACACATTTCTTTTTTTTTTTATTTAAACTTTCTTACCTACTTTTCTGCTTTCTGAACATAAAAATGCACCTTCCAGATACACTTTTGATTTCATAAGGATGAAATACTGTTGGTAAAACTAAAAAACTGTAAGTGCAGAGTACAGTTTATATTAAACAAGGTCTTATTTATGCTATGTTTACGTACCATCGCCATTTTTTTAAATCTAATGTTGCAGCATCATATAATGCAACAATGTAAAAAGATAAGAAAAAACAGTTTTATTTGACTAAATAGCATGCTAGAGCAATGTTAATCTAGAATTCTGAAAAAAGAGATATCCATAGAAAACCATAGTTTTTCTTCTGTTACTCCCTAGTTGTGAGTGGAAAACATGAGACGCTGCAGAGGGACACACAAAAAAAAATGTCACCACCAGAAATTCCCCAAGCTTCTGACAGAACCTGGGAAAGGAAAATCAGAGCTCTGCATTTGCCTGTTTTTCCTCCAAACAGGCAATGCAATATGACAGCAGTACAAACTGCTTTGAGAACTTCTGGAATTGCTTTTTCACTACATAAATGATAACAGTAGTGCTGGGTTTTTTTAAAAAAAAAAAAAAAGAAAATCCAAAAAACCAAACCATAATGTATAGTCTTACACTTGATACTTCTGTGTGTACTATAATATTCCATTGGCCTTTGAAATAACACAAAAGCTTATTGAATCAGTGTGTAATAAAACTTCTCAGTACAACATTGCAACAATATTTGGGCCTCATACATGCACGCAAAATGATGCACAGTTTCAAATAATAATAAGCTTTGTCTTAAGAAAGTATACTCCTTAACGGGTCTGAGAAGTCAGGGCGGTTGCATACCAGCTTGCACTTAGCCCCAGCTTGATTACCTAGTTTTAAATAATAAGTTTGCGTGATTGCATGAAAACTGAGACAAAGTTACTTTTGTATTTCATTTCATATGTTCATAGCATTATGAATTAATAACAATTGGCCCCTCCGTTTTTCTTAATGTCACTATGAAGGGATGTTGGAACCATTCTTTCAAGATCTTTTTTCTTTAAGTATCATCAATTTTACAGCCACTTCCTGAAATGGCATGTGTATTTTTACCATCAACATAATATATTGTAATCATTTTTGGATTTTGTTTGCAGGAAATATATCAGAAAGCTGGCATGAAAATTACTGTTTTGAATTATGTAGTGTAAGAGTGGTGTCCCTCCAGCCAGAATTTTAAGCTCCAAACCTCTTCCTAGATTTGTGTGCTTTAGTCTGTCACATTGCACAGATATTATGGCAAAGGACATGTTAGTCTCTGTTGGTAGTTTGTATTAATGATTCTTTGAAGACTCGAAAGCCGTAACTTTCTTCTTTACAGAACATTCACCTGAACAACCTGACTCCCTTACTCTTGCTTGGCCTCGGAGATGCTTGTATCCAAAGAGTATGTCCCTGCTCCATTCAAAGGAGAATAGCTACAGCCAGAGGGACTGGGAACATTCTCTTCCTTAGTCCAGGCCTCATCACTTCGTTGTTAGAGCCTAAAAAAAACCAAACCAAAACCAGTTTCCAGTTCTTCCCAGAAGGCAAGGTAATTGAGTGGAAATCTACATCAACTGTAACAGCTCTCATAACTGATATATGAGTTCGGCAGATATGCTCAGAGAACTTCTCCCTGGCTTAAATATGGACACGTAACTGGTAAATGTTTTAAAAAGCTTTTGCATTCCTGGCACGTTTGCAAACAAACCTTGAGATACTTATGACATATTATTTTTGAATATCTGGGTGTCCACAAATACTGAATGCCTTGATGGATCTGGCAAGAAAGGCATGGGAATTTCAGTTATTAATTTTGTACCAAGGTGCCTATGGGTGCCCATCTTATATACTTCACCTGCATCATCTGTCTGTCTACCTATCTAGCTTTTTTGTAGAACTAAGCATACAATTGTGAATGCTGATTATTTCTAGTCTTTTGGTCATCATACAAATAAAAGATGCCTAGCATCTTGTGGAATGGAGCTCCACACGTATGCAGAATTTGCAGGTGTAAAAAAGCCACAGAAGGTTGTTGCATAGGTGATTTCTTCCAGCATTTGACAATCCTAATTAAAATAATGTTTGCAACAAGATGGTAGTTACTGAATTGTTATGGCTGTTGAATCTTGCATCCTCCATGTTACTCTCGGACAAGTAAGTGTCTCTGTAATCAGGCTCATGACAAATTGAATGGTTAAGACTTTCTGCTAAGTGTTTTGGTCTGTCTCTGTGTCATGTACGGCTGAGGGTTTTTTTTCAGTCTATGCTTTTTTTGGCCATATGCTATATTTGACTGCTTTTTTCTCCCCCCATTGATCTTTCAACAATCCAGACAAAAGCAGTTCTGTGCCTCTCTTAGTCTCTTGACCCTTAAACACTGCAGCCTTACAAAGCAGAATTACTGTCTGGTTCCAAGGAACCCGGCTCTTCCTGAAGCAGGACATCGAGGGCAGTCATAGCTGTTGTGTGGCTGAGTCCTTTACAAGGTTCAGATGGTAAATATTTAACTACTCCTCTTTGTTGTCTTTCTTTCTGCCTTTAACAGTACTTCACAGAGTGATATTGTCATTCTAGCAGTAGGCTGTGACTAGGCTGCACCATCTTTTCCTTTTCCTTTCCATTTTTCTGTTCTCTTTTCAATTTGAGGACACTGGCTGCAGCTTATTAAAAGGTCATGTTACCAAATCCCTTTTCTTTAGCTCTCATAAATTCCCCTTCCCTGTAAAGGTATCAGATTTATTTTGTCTTTTTATACAAATAGTAATAAAGTTTACTATTAACATAGCTGTTTTTCTCGTTTGGTTAGAAACATAGGGTTCTTAATATACTTTATAGCATTACATGAATGGACACTACGTTCTACTTCTCAGTAAAATTAAATAAAACCTCTTTCCTGAAAGATGTGCTATGCAACTTAAACTTTAAGGACAACTCCTGCAGAGAGTTTAGTAACTGTGACATTTGGGTGGAATTTAGGGAACTAGATCTAACGTGCAAAACTGCAGACCAGAGAGACACTTAGCAATTGCCAAAGTCAGGAACAGGACCTTATTTTCTTTGCTATGAGTTAAATGCTGCTGCTGAATGGCTGGTAGGATTTAGAAAAATGGAAGAGAGAAAATCTACGTAATCCAAAGGAAGTATAGAGAGCAAATATTGGCCCCTAAATAACAAATTGCTTCAGCAGCTTGTTACAAGGTCGATAGCTCATACAAACCCTGAGCTACGTGCTCTGGAAATGCCCTAAGCCAGGGTACCACTCATAACGACCAGCATGCTTCAACAGTAATCCATCTGGTTGTTCATCCTTAATTCATATCATCCCCTGTTGCACTACTTCTGCTCTTTTCCTTTTTCATCCACATGAGCAATAGGAAGCCATCTAGGGTAACAATGCAGCAAATGAAGCAGCACCCCTTGGGGAATAAACGAACCTTATTTTCTATTGGTCTGTCTACTTGGCAAATTCTCTTCGGTACACTTTCAAAACTAATCTATTTTGGTTATGATTTTCCTGATGAAAGAATCTAAGTTTAAAGTTTGTCCTTTGAGAGACTCAGGTTCTTTTGTTTCAGATGATGAAGGACTGCTGTTTGTTGTCTTCTGCTGGTTCTTTTTGCAACGATTGACACCCAAAAGCTCCCCAAACATAACAGAAGAAAAAAGAAAAGATTCCACAGACAAATATTTAGGCTAAAATGACAAACAGAAGGAGTACAGTTTGTAAAAAAAAAAAAAAAAAAAAAAAAAAAGTCAAAAAAGGAGGAGGAATATGGGAGGCTTCATTTTCTTCAGTATTACCTTTAATCAACTTTAAGACTTTAAATCTGATATGGGTCCCATTCAATAAGATATTTAAACAGTACCAGAAGTGCTTAAAGCAAGACACACACACGACTTGCTCAGTGTTATAAAAATCTTGTCTCAAAAGGTAAGCAATTTTTGGCCTTTTTTTTTTCTTCCCTGCTCCATGTTCTGTTCCAAAGGAGTTACTGTCTAGCCTCATTTTCCATCACCAGACACAATTATTACAGTACTTCTTCTACTAAAAATAAATGATACAGAAGTAATGTGATAGCCTGGTGACCAAGGCAATGACAAATGAAATGTTTTTAAGAGTGACCATTCAGAAATTTACAGATTGACTGTAAATTTCACTTCTCGTATATGTTGTATATTACACCTTGTCAGTAAGTAAATCTTGCTATATCAGAAATCTAATCATTGCCAGAGTCCTTTTAAAGCCTGAGAGCAACTTATTAGCAAAGGATTTATGGCAATTCTGAATTGCTTTCAGAAAGGTACATCACATTTGCAGCTGGGACCCAGCATGTACAACAGCTGTCCCGACAGTGTCCTTGTACTATAGCCGTGTCATCCTGGCAGCTCTTTAAAACTCAAAAGCATCTGGTTCACATTTGATTTTTGTACTCAAATGACTTATCTGCATTACATTTTAGCATAGGATGTTTCATTCATTATTTATTGTACATAGATGTTCAAAACCCAGCAACTTTGGGTATGCCACAAAACCCTCAGCCGCAGTAGGAGCTGTTTACAGGATGACATACAGACATACATTTTTGGTAAAACACTCCAAGTAGATTAAAAAACAAAAGCAGAGTTTTCTCTGTGGATTTATGCAAAACTGATTGAGCAGATTAAATGCTTGAAAACAACCACATTTCGTACTGGAAAATTGCCATTACTGTTCTACTAGGGCTCTGACAACCTACAGCGTATATGTAAGCTGAATGCATCGCTAACTCTGACATGCAAAGTCATTCCCTTCCCTTGTCACGGCCATAATGTGATGCTAACAACAGCCAACGCATGTCAGCCTTGTTTTGTTAAAAGCAAATGATCAGCGTGAAATACTCTAATTTCTTAATTTTATTTTTGAAGACGAGTGTCTGGTACCAACTACGAAATCGGGAAAGAATGAATAAAAGCCTGTTGCCTCATCACCTGTTGCCTCATAAATCTGAAGGCCATTTCCAATTCCAGTTGTAGAGGAAAATGTATTTCAGATAAAGTAATTCCACAAGCAAAATGGTGATGTGATGGAATTGAATTTTGCAAGTGCCTTTTGCATTATTTACAGATATTGACAACGCATCTGGAAGAAACAGGGATTTGGGGAACTAGCGTTTCAGCTTGGAGAAAACAGAAAAATCTGAAGTTAGCAGACTGGCTGAGGGGCAGCTGAAATACCATAAATTCTTTACCAGCGACACCTCACACTCACCTACACTTAAAAAAGTTCTTCAAGAACCTTAAACAAATTCTGCTGTTATTTTGCTACAGCAGCATAGCAAAAAGATGGTTGTATAGCAGCATTATATTGATTTACCAGTATTCCTGTGACAAGCACCTGTAAATTCCAGACATGCTATGGATACCAGTTTCCCAACATCTCCTGACATCATCAAAGATGATGACTGTGTGATCTTTTTCTTTTTCTTGTATCATTAAAAATCATTAGCAACACATAAAAGCCATAATTGCAAAACTGTTGCAAAACCACCGACGCATTTGCATTTTTCAAGTTTATGAAATGAGGTGTTTATGTCTGGTCTTCAGTCCAGAGAGAAACCAGTTCAACAAAGGGAATCTAGAGGAACTGTTCCTTTTTTTGTCAGGTAGTACACAAGTTTCGATCCAAGCAATTTTATTCTTGGTTTTTATTCAAATAGAGAATTTAAATTAAATTTAATATATAATGCATATAAAGAAATTTAATTTTGTATTTAATATATGATAAATTATGATTAAAATAAATAGTAAACCACGGGAATTTATCATAAGTTCTTAAGAGACACTTTTCACATCCTAGGAACTAATAGTTCAGGATGTGTAAATGAAAAACAATACCTTGGATTGCACAAAAAGTGGCATGTCTATTTGATAGCAGAGAATTCTGAAATTCATGGTGTATACCAATCTCTGCCTTCAGGCTCCATTTCTGGGCAAATAACTGCCCTGTGTTAGCTTCCTAGCTCTCATTTTGAACTAGGTTTTATTTGCTTTAAACAACAAAATATTGCTCATCTCATCTTTTCTGACATCTGTCCATTACTGGTCCACCATTCCCAATCTGAAATTAGAAAATTATTGACCTGCAATTTTATTTTTGCAAGCACGTGAACTATCTTGCATATTCCAATCTACATGTTACAATTGCTTTTTGAATCAAATACTGGAAGAGAGTAACTAAGTCTTTGAACTGTAGATTGCAAACTGCATCAAGTTGTCCACAGAAGCATTTTTATGCATGGACTGTTCAACCATTTTAGAAAGAATTTGATTTTTTTTCTCAGTTACAGAAATATACTTTCTAAAATACTACATTAAAATTCACAGAATGCTTGAGTATAAATTTCAGGGATATATATTTCCAGGGATATATATCTCTCCAGCTATATTGCTGGGAGAGATTAAACTGAATATAGTGTTTTAAACAGGCATTTAAAGTTCTCAGGGAAAACAATGTTTATGTTGCAAGAAAATATAACCTGAAGGTGCGAATCATGAATATCCTTCACTCAGCAGTATAATGTGACTGACTAGAGTAGCAGAAGACCAAGATGAGATTTCCTGGTGTCTTCATACTATATTGAAGCCCAGCATGTCTTTCATTGTTGAGTCATGTATATACTTCTCAAAGGACAAAGCTTTTTGTCCTTCCTCTCTTGAGGATAAATTGCCCACAGCGTTTTCTGGTTATTTTATTCTGGCTGTAGGAAAATACAGAAAATTTTTCATCTTTCTCTTAACCTTGAATTGTTTTTCATTTCTGAGCCACTTAAAAATTTCACCAGGGCTCCTTGAATTAGCCCAGTTTATTAAAAAAAAAACAAACAAAAATTACAGATATATGAAGATAAACAGAAATACAGCTGCTATGGGGGGGGGGGGGGGGGAAGTGTCCAGCAACTGATGTTGTTGCTTTCCTTATGTTGGATCTTCCTCTGAGGAATCCATGAGGAGTGACACTGATGCTCTCCCCAGAACATACCGCTCCTCGTTTCATCTCTGCACTGATAAACTAGAGCTTAAATGGCTGCACAATCTTCTTTAGGGAATGGAAGGCATTAAGAAGGGAAGAAAAGAGACACTCTACCTAATTCTTCTCCAGAACAAAACAAAACAGAAAATGATTCACTCTTTGAAAGAGCTAACTCTGTTCTGAACCTTTTGTGCACAATTGTTTGAAGGCCAAAGTGCTTGATGTCAAAGCGGTAAAATTCCTGACAGGGGACATTACAGCAGTTGTTAATCGCCAAAGGGCTTTTTATAGGCAGCCCTTAGAAAAGATATACACACGCAGTATCCCTGTTACTGTCATGGCGTGTACTGTATAAAATTTATTGACCCTTAGTTGTTAAAAGCCCTGTGATCCAGAGCCTGTTATCTGTGTGCAGACGGGAATAAAGCAGGGAGACGTGGTTATGCCTTTAGGCTGACGGGCTGCAGGGAAGCTGGCAGGAGCCGGAGCTGGGGAAGGACATCTCCCCTGTGCCCCGGCATCGCTCTGCTGGCGGAGCAGCCTGAGCGCGCCGGATGAAATCGGTGCGGGATGGATCCTCGGCAAGGAAAGAAAACACCCGCCGGAGGAGCACGTATTCAAACAGACGGACTCCAGCCGTGCAGACCCTGGGATTGTGCGCGAGCTAGGATTACGTTTCCCCAGCTACAGCGTAGATATTGCTTAATATTAGAACAGAGTTATGCGTAGTCACTTCGGAATAAAATAGTTCCATAGTGCTTTGATAGCCCTAATGGTAAGAACTAGCAGAAACATTACAGAGATGCATAATTCACGTTAAAGCTGAGATACTATTGTTAATGATTTCCCTGCCATCCCACTGCAACTGCAAAACGGATAATATGAATTTTCTAAAATTTACAACTATCGTTTTTTGTACTGGCCTCAGGAAAATAATCCAAATGCATCAGTCCTCTTCCCAACACCCCACATAAATACAGGTGCTTAGACAACTTGGCTTTCCCCAAAATAAACACCTACCTTAGGGAGTTAAATCTAGATTTAAACTGAATAAGTAAACCTGAAATAAATCAAAAGTTAAAATGTTAAAAACTTAGGTAAACTCAAAGTCTATTTTACCCAGACCCTGAGTTTTAAGCAATTTCCTTTTTTATTTTAAAAACATATATCCTGCATCAGCCGTTGGTAACATTCTTACTGTCGTGATACAGTAATTGTTTTATGTGCCCTCTATTTGGGACTGGAATCACCCTACAGTTTGGTTATTCACTTCAAAGACTGCAAGCTCTTCCTCACTTAGCTCCTACCAAGATGCTCCTGAGACTGACATGCCTATCTTCTGCTCTTCACAGGGAAAGCAGCCTTGCTGCAAACCAACTTTGTTAGAAGGTACTGCAGAGCTAATAAAGTTCCGTCATTTCTCACAACAGTTTTAGTAAAGCTAGTTGTTTCAAAGTTTTGAACAAAAGAAAGAAAAAAAAGATGATTTTTTTTTTTCTGGATTTCAGGGATTTTATAGTTCCCTGGAACTATTTCAGTGATCTCATAAAACCTCAGGACTGTTCACTTGGGTTTTCTTCCTCTGGTCCACACTTTCCTCTCTACACCCCTTTGATCTTTGGCCACCTCCATGGAGCTGGATCCAGAAAGCTGGTGGCTGGTCCTGTACTTTGTGATCCTCCCCAGCAAAATGTGCACTGTATCAAGGACTATGGGAAGTCCAAACTAATATAGCAAAAAAATCCCATTATATTTACAATTATTTAGTAATATAGCCACTTTCTAGTGTCTACTCCTTTTCCCCAGTGTTATGCTCACCCTTGGGGGTGTCCCTCTGAGTCCCAAGGTCCACAGTGCCCAAGAAATTTGGAGAGGAAGGTATTACATCAACTTGTCTGCATCCTGAGGGCTTTGCCGGCAGGAACATGGCATTCACGGTGGGGTTTTATTTCTCTTCAGCCTTGGACCTGCCCAGGGCTATTATTTCATGTTTTCTTAAGGCAGTCTGCTCACTTGTACTTTTTACCCCACTGGATCCCAGCTACAGCTTGACAATCCTCACCCCTTCGCTGTTAAAGACACACAACAGCCTCCCGCAGCCCCGGTTATCGGAAAAGGTCTTTTGCTTGTTATGCAGGGACTGCGCAGCTTTGCTAGACCTTTACCACATTTGGTATGCACAGAGATAAGCTTAAACAAGGTAGGTAATAGTCTTCTGACAGACAGACAATTGCTATCGCAGCTGGAAACAAGCTAAAATGAACTCTGGCCAAGGCGAGTCCAGGCAAGTCCCGAGGCCAGCGCTGGTGAGTTAATACACAGCATGTGGCATTTAGGAAAATCAGAAACAATCGTATTTGCTGAGCTGCAACAGCGGCTAGCACCCAAGTTTTGATCCGCTTCCATCTTGTCAGATCTCTCTACAGCATTTAAAGTTAGACAACCAGGCTTTTGGTGTTGTAAGAGCACTGGCAGATGGAGAAACAGATGTAAAAGTGGTCCAAGGCAGAAACAAATCAGGAGTTAAATGAAGGGAGAAGCACATTAGAGGGATTTTTGACACTTACAAAGCATGAGAAAGACTCAGGTGTTTATCCAGTTTAGTCCCCGAGTCCTGTGGGTACATATTTATAGCTGTTAGACTTCAAAAATAAATGTATACGTCTGGGAGTTTGCTACAAACCTACTGCATATACTTTTTTGAAGGGAAAAAAAAAAAAAGTTTATTTTCCTCTGAGCTTGAGGACTGCAGCAATGGCTCGTGACCCAGTTGTATTTTCCTGAGTTAGAACCCCAAAGAAACCAAAACCATGAAAGCATGCAGTGAACAGCAGACGTGAACACAGAGAAGGCAGGTGAGGAACACAGCCAGTTATCTTCAACTCAGGAATCAGTTTGCTGTGGATCCGGGAATTTTTGAAAATAAATAAATGGGACCAGAGTATTTGGAAGGAGACACCATAATCTAGTGAAGTTACTTCATGTTAGTCTGTCATTAAAATTATAGTGGATACTACTCCTGTTCAGTTTTCCTCTGTTCTAAGAATATTCTATTTTGTGTCTCAGAACTGGTTAAATTGCCCATCTTTCTGCTACTAAATATATATACACAGCTCCTAAAGTATACCCTACAGTTGGTGCAGGTTTGTATGCTAATACTTCACCAATGTTAAGACATGTCTTACTGCACCATTGAATTCAAGGGATGAATCTGAGACAAACAGTAATCAATTTAAAGCTCCCCTCTACTAGGAGGTTTTCACTGGCATATTTACAGAAAAAAAGATCAAAATATTCCAAAAACGTGAATTAAAATCTGTTTTCCAAATAATTCTGCCTCCCAGCTTTGTTACAATAACCAACTATTTACATATTAAAGCACACAGGGTTTACAAGGGATGGAAGATACTGTAACCTCCAGAGGAGAGGTGTTAGGTACTCTCAGAGAAATTATAGGGAATTTCTGTGGAAGTGGATCTCAGCAGGAACAGCTTTGACCAAATAGAGCATCCCTGTTGGGGCAGAGCCAATTGCACTGATTGGTGTGGTGGTTAGCACAGGAAACTCTCTCCTGTCACTCCCTACTCAGTGCAACACCAATTTCAATCCACGTTTCCAAAATGAAATTACACCATTGTCTTCATGGGCACAGCCTATGGTGAAGATGACAGGAGTCACACAAGATTATGAAACAGTGTAACTAAGGTCCTGGCCAGGGATGTATAATTTCAAAGAAAACCAAATCTCTGGAGTGCAAGTTCAGAGAGATCTTAGAAATAAACTTCTAAGTCATTTTTGTGGGCTTGTTTTTTTGAATGCTAAATGTATTTTTTTTTCTTCGAATTTTCTGAATGAGTTTGTTTTACCCCAACATTCTTCCAGCACGTGTACTGGCAAATAAATATTTCACGTGAGCTGGTTTACCTGGAAACTAAAATTTCTTCTATTGGCAGATGAAGACCATTATTTACGATAGACTAACATATCACACTAAAGCTAGTATTTTCTCTATGAAGTTTACAATACAAGATAGTGAAGCTGGTTTTATGTGAATTACATTTTTAGAATAGATTTTAACACTAAAAATATTTAGTGTATGTGATTTTCTGTGAGGATAAACTAAAACCAAAATCTAACATGACACAGACACCCCTAAGGAATCCTTCAAAGAGCGCGTAACTAAAGAGAAGTGACACTAGTCAATCAGAGATTGACAATACTTCTTGACAGCCCAAATTTTCATGAAATTCTTTTCCAAGGCCTTTCCAGTTATTATTAAAAGCCTGTTTCACATACTACATTATTAAAAAGTGCCATTTTAACAAGAATAAGAGAGACAGTAATTATGCTAATACTTTACATAGAAACTTCTCAACATTAATTGTCAGGAAATGCGTAAACCAGAGTAAAGTACATGTAAAAGGAATCTCAGGTCCCAGAAGATTACGAATTTCTCATAAATAAAGCTCTTTTTTCTGTGCTTTGTTCAGCCAAAGCCCCTGTGGAAATTTGGAGTTGAGTTGTGGAGGGGTTTTTTTATGATTCCCATGTTGGATTTGTGATGTTATCTGGGGTTTTTGTACAAACTGTCATGAGGAGTTTAACTGTAACAAGAACTGTGGAGTTGATCAAAACTTCTTTCATCAAAGTCATTGAAAAAGGAAAACAGAACATGGGGAATCTATGCAAAAAAAAGAAGCGATTTGCACCCTCAGAGTCATTTGAAACAACTATGCCACAAGGACTGCCTATCACATTTTCATTAAGTGGATTCCAACAGTCTTCTAAACAACTAATTCTTACAAAAATACATCTCCCCACTCCTTCTTATGGAAGATACAACTTAGAAAATTTGAGAAAGCATTTTGAGAGCAAAATGCCTCCATATAAGAAGATTTCTTGGTTTTCTCCTACTGATTTCCTTGTCCCGTTAAAATTACTCTTGCAGCCACTTCAAAACCTTTCTTTCTCTTCCTCCAAGAGGCTCTTTATTTCAGTCTTCTGCCACTTTTATGACCACATACCTGCAGTCCAGGTGTCACCTCAATGGCTGGGAATAGGGCGAGACTCTGCTTAAAGTATGGGAATGTGGCTTGGGATGCAACAGGAGACTGTTGATGGACACTGAAAAATGAAGGAAAATTGTTATTAATATCATTTGAAATTAAAAGGAGCAAGTTGTAACTTTTACACCAAATGGCTATAGTTTTTGTCAATTTTGAGATATTTTCTCAGATGCGCTTATCTGGAAGTATGTGTTTTGCTGTTATAAAATTTCAGGATTTTTAAGGCAATTTTATTTACTTTTCTCCATGCTATAACATTTGACTTAGAATATGTGACAATGTTCTGAGTATATCAGGACTAAACCGGCAAAACAAAGACTGTTTTTTATCTCCCACTTACCTATACAGACATTTATACTTCAGTCAGTATTAAGGTAGCTGAGCCTTTCAGGATACCATTAAATAATAAGCAAACATTGCTGACAGACCTAAGCTTAGAGGGACAGACAATTCTGTGCTCAGTAATAGCAAGCAGATGGAAAATCCCGGAGTTATTTTTGTAAACTCTATCTTGAAATATATGGAACCAAGCTCTGCCCTTGGTTATGTATGTCTAACTAACTCCCAGAAACTTCACTTCTATTTGCATGTCTGAATATATTAGGGCAGAACCGGACTTTATATTCTCAGCTAGAAAAATGACAACATTTTTCTTGCAGTGAAACTGAGACGGATCTGTTGCCTTAAATGAATTTGTCGGTTGGTTTTATGAAGAAATCTTGAGAGAAAGAAAATCAGATGGTAATTCCACTAATGAAAAATCCTGGTGATTTCAGCTTTTTGAAGAGCCAGGCAACAAATTACTTACTCGGTCAAAGAACTACTCTGGAAATGGCAAAATCCTCAGTTTTAAAATGGTATATGTGGAAGGTGAATTTCACCAGGAAAATGAAAAATGCCCAGCTAATCTCTATGTCATTGTATTTAAGGCAACCATGTAAAGTGTCTTCTGTTAAGTCTAAGGAGGTGCCACTGTGCTGTTCCAATCATATTCCACGTATTTTGGCAGAGCTGTCCTTAACTGAGTTTTTGAATTGCAAACAATGTTGTAACCACTGAAACTACGGTTCCCCACAGTGGCATAAGCAAGGCATCCTGTGAGTGCGGGAAGATGTTATTATCCCCCCTCCTTTTCAATCAATTCTAAAAGCATCCAAAAAATACTAATTGTAAGGCAGATAACATGGCATCGGGATCACTCTGTTTACATAAGCTGGTCTGTAGCACCAGCTACAGAAACTTAATGACAAGGACAGACCTAAGCGTACAGCATGTTTATATCTAATACTTCAGTATATATCCATGGTATTATCGTTGTGGTTATCTCCACTGACTTCCCAGCACGAGCCCATCTCTTTATTTTCCAGCTGAGACACCTGGGGAAAAACCCCAAACAACAAAACAAAGACACACAAAAAAGGGACGAGAGGTCTAGTATTCATAAATAACACCACTATATTACAATAAATACCGTCTTTTGATCACCCTTTGTCATCACATAGGAAGCACAACGCACCATAAGCCTTTGCTCAGCAACTGAATGTTTTCCTGTTCTTTTGAATATGAAACACAAATCACATATTGCAGAAAAGGCTAGATGTGTTAGTGTGTTTTGCTAAACATAAACCGAGACCCACGGCTACCACACTTTTATGAATGTACCTGGAAAGATGAGTGCTGGAGCCTACAGTGTTTGTGCATAACACAGTAGCTTGTTATTGTGAGTAATATCCTACCTTTGTTCTTCTATATTCTGGAGGAAAACAAGAAAAAGAAAATTACTTATAATTGCGATATACAAATCATGTACACTTCAAAAAGGTTTAAAACACATTCTAAAATACCACTGCAGCTCTAAAATACCTGAAACAAAACTCTTAGCAAGCTTTATACCTGTATAGAGAATCATGCATCAGACTATACTGTGGAGGTTGTCTAAGAAAGCAATTTATGAGCAGAAACATTTCAGAAACAGCTACCTTCCAGTAGATCAGTATTTGGTGGCAGATTACTAAGCAAAGAATTGTCTTACCAAAACATATTACATATTTTTAATATATATATTTTATATATATATATACTTAGACATATTTTTATATGTGAACATTGCTTATATTTATTTGTTCATGGAGAGGTTCCAATCACCGGAGCACTTTAATAAAATGGGGACCAAACTGGCAATGGAAGCTTTTAATTAACAGAGAAAGAAGCAGTTTAACAATCATTCCAAAATCTGTAGAGCTACATGTTCTTAAATCTAATGTATGTACCCACTTAAATATATGCCCTTTTATATACCCTTTGTGTGCTTAACTGCTTGAAACATTTTGAACCGGCTGTAGCAGCATTTTGCCAAATATATTAGCTGCAAGTACTGTTATGTATCTGGACTTCCACTATTTGATTAAATGAACTAAATGACACTGGAACAACGGAGATTAAAATAGGTCTTGTGTGTTTTTCCAGAATTGTGCTGCTGAGTCCCAGCATGGCAGTGTTCATACTTATATTTGTCTTCCCTTAATGACAGCAGCAAGAGATTCACTGTTAGGAGCTGCTTTTATAGTGCGCCTAACAAAAAATAATCAGTGGCTTTTCTGTTGTATAACAATGCTCTCCTTGAAAAGAAAAATCAGGGTTTATTCACTTTAAAAAAGATCAGTAGGTTTCCCTTCCTCTGGACAGTAAACACAGAGTACATTTACTTTGAATCAAGTATATGCTGCCGGAGTTGCATGGCATCTGGAGTGGTGCTGGTTCACAGCTGGCTTGGAGAGTATCTGCACATCTGTGCAATGCATGGTACAACTGCATGTCAGTATGCTGCAGTGATCCTGCATTTGTTTATTTTGTTTAGGAAACACTGTGCTTTGAAAAAACATTGTCTCTCCTTGCCTCTTAAAATGCTCATTGATTGCCAAGAATACCAATATACACAAGACGGGCAAGCAAGCCTCCTGTCATTAATACTAGGATATGAGAGGGAAAAAATCATTCACCTGGACATGAATATGTGTTTAGGTAAACAAAAAAAACCCCACAGTCTGAGAAGGTACCTCCCGAGCGCAGCAGCCGCTGAATGCCAGGTGCTGAGCGGTGCTTTCACATTAGCCAACATTTTCATGGGGAACGCTGTGCTGCCAGCTCACCAATACAAGTTAGGAACTGGGCACGCGCCTATTTCTGTTACCTGTGTGCAAGCTACATATATGTCATCTATATAGGTCTGTATATTTACATTATGAGTACGTAAGTATAGACTTGTAAGTATATCTATGCATACTAAGTATATGGTGATCAGTAAAGGATTTCTTACGGTAACATCTACCACAGTCTGACACAAAATCTGAGTTTGACTTTACCTTGCTCCTGTAAATTGGTTTTGACTCATCTTTTACCTGTCATTTACACCCAATTATTTTCACATGTCTGCAACCTGCAATTAAAATGAGTAAGTGAAAGACGAACTCTAGAGTATCTGTGGTTTATTTGCTAACAGTTTAGAACATTTAATGCAGTATTTAGTCCACTATTAAACAAAAATATTAGCCACAGTTAGTACATGGAACTAAAATTCTTGGGTCAAAATCTTTTACTAGGAATGCTGCGTGATTTTGATGATTGTTCCATGCCTGATTTAAAAACACTACTAAAAGGCATCCTGTATTACGCAGCTCAGTAAGCATTATTTTATCCCTTCAACGTGAAGACTGTTAATCCTCAACATAAGCTGCAGATGGGCTTGGGGGTGAAGGAACCCCAAAACAGTGAAGATAAAGTGAGTCAGGCTATACGAGTGTATGCCTGTAATTCAGACCTGGTTTCCTATCATGGACTTTTCCACGGCAGTTTCTGTAAAGCCAAACGGGAAAATTCCGGATCAGAGCCCCTGTAAGCCACAAGAGCCAGCATCCCTCCTCTGGGTCCCACTGAACCTTGTCCCCATCACGGTTGGTGCATGCATTAGGACTAAAAATCACTGAACTAGAAATTACAGAGGGACAGAGTCAAGCAATGGAAAACCAAATTTGGATGAAATTCAGATCAGAAAGCATACAGTTACCCAGGCGGAGTATTAGGTTTAAGGCTCCTTAGAAAGCTCATCTGAATAGTCCCAGCTTAAAGTTAGGGAAAGGCTGAAGGCTTCATTTCAGAAACATAACGTGCGTGCACTGAGCCCGACAACGAAGACGGAGAGAAGAGAAAAGCCAACGATAAAGACGTGATACTACATTACACAGTGAAAATATGACATGCCATTCACTGGATAATAGAAACCTAAACTGGGATGAGGACAAGGGCAAGGGCTGACCTTGCTTCTGTAACTGAGAAAGGAAAGTGAACATCGATGGAAACTGTGTTTTTCTGCAAAGGGATTCAAACTGTTAACGTGGCCACTAACTTCCACTACGGGTTGCAATACATGCAAAAGCAGAGCAAATGATGATGCAAAACCCCAAACATCAAGCTGGTTTTGAAGTCACTTCACTTCCTTTCTCTACAGTTTTCTTCAAAAGTCCATACTTTCATACGGAGCCACTGCTGTGTTTTCAGTATCTCAGGGGACACAATACAGTATCTGAGATCACTTAAAAAGGCATCTTTGTATTGATATAAGTTGGTGTAACTGCAGCAAGTGCCTTTTCCTTCCTCTTTCACAAACCCAGTGGGAACCAGAGCCACAAAGCAGCGTTTTGTCGCTGAAAACATGCCTCGGGGAACCGCCGCGCTGCCGCTCGCAGCCTCCGCGGTAGGCTTGAGATCCCGAAACCAGAGCCATAAATATTGTGCCTTTGCATTTAGGACTTCAGAAGCAGGCGTTCCTGTATTTTAAAGGCTGAGGCAAGCTGACGAGCCACGGTTCACACTGGAGTGTCGCTACCTGTGACTCCATTGTGATTACAGTATTGAGTATTTTTTTCCATTGTGGATGCCTTGCTGAGAAGCTTTTCTTCAAAACCTTAGGGAAGTACATCCTACTATTCTATAATGTAATTGCTAAGGTAACATGGCTTATGACATAGCTACAATACTCTCAGCGTCTGAAAAATAACACATCTCGCTAAAAAGATTAACCTGAGTTGAACCAAGCGTGCAAAAACTACTAGATCTTTTTTCTCCCAAACAGAATGATTTCTTTCTTCCTTACGAGTTTTTGTTAACTAAATGCAAGTGTATTTCCCAAACAGCACAGCTATATTGCTTTCTTGTTTAAATTTTTTTTATTGTTCATTAAATATTAAAAGTATTGTCTCCTTTAACACTTCTGCAAGTATTACTTTCTTCTGCAAAGCCCCTGATATTTTTGTTAGTATTTTACAAAAAAAAGACATAATAGTATAATAATTTCATGATAGAATGCTGCTTTCGCATAGTAATCCAAATTTCATAGCTTAGCAGAATTGACAGGGTGAGTATTGTCAAGTGTGATCCATCCCAGTTAACCCAACGTAATATGAAATTCCATTAGAGAAAACTGCAGCCTAAAGAGAGGACACCTAAATCATATTCAGAGCCTCTAAGACAAGACTCATTTATGACATTCTGGCTTAGCAAAGGCTCTTTTGAACACCCGTGAACAGGCTGGAGTTTTCTGTAGGATTTTGTTCAGTCAAAGGAATAGATTTAAAGCTATCCAGATAGGAGAGAAAAGTTAGTAGGTTTTGTAAAGAGCTTTCTGAGAGGAAGAGAGTTTGCCTCTGTAACTGGATTTTATCTTTTTTTCTTTTTTATTTTATTTTATTTGAAGCTCCTGAAGGAGGAAGTGCTTATCTTGAAGGGTTCATGCACACACTCCTAGAAATCTCTCTCACAGGTAATTATTCTTTCCAAGTGCTAGAACTTTGTAGAAATATATTAGCTTCCCCTATTCTTTTTGAGCTGCAGCTTGGATTGCCTTAGTCAAAAATGTCTTCTGCTGGGTTTTAACATTTGAAAAACTGTATTCCCCCAAACAATTATAGTCTGATAATTCATCAGAAAATTTTATAAATGTAGACTTGCAAACTATACTCAGGAACAGAAGCTCTACAGAGTCTTTAATCCACCTATTTCTAAAAACTGAAGTGATCTATTCATTCATACTACAATAAATTAGCTAAGAATGAAACAGAGTTTCGCATTGTATGCCACAGCAGTTTTATAATTACTTTTTATTACTTCAAATGTTTTTAGAATGTTTACTTGCATGGGAAAATTTCAAACAAAGCTAACTCCAGATTTGTATGCGTGTGCTTGATCAAGCTTGGTAAGGGTTATGAGAAGGTCACTGGAAAAGAAGTAAGCTTTAACCGACATTATAAAATTAATTAAAAAAAAATAAAACATTTAAAAATTAATTTCCTCTTGATATGCATTTTTGCAACATCCTCAGTAAACTAAATACTAGATATTTTTTCCACTATCTTGGCATTAAAGAAAGAAGATGAAACATAAATAATAATATCTATCCTCCTGATATGCTATATTGTTCTGATATGCTATGTTGTTATGGGTAAGTTCTTCTCAGTCTGAGTAGTGGAATCTGAATAGAAATCTATTTAAACTTAATTCAATATTGTGTTGGGCTTTGCCTTTTACAAATTTTATATGGATCCAAATGTGTCCCCTGACTGCTCTGTTTAGTAGCTCCATCCACAGCAGAGTAAATACAAGCAGTGACAAATATTCCACCCATAACTAGTAGGCTGCTGTCTGCTCTGGAATGGGCTTACAGTAGCGTCCAGTGAAGGAAGGCTGCTTGTGCTGCATTAAGGCTAAGTCCGCATACAGAAGCAGATCTCTAGAGAAAAAAAAAGTCTTCGTGCAAGGAGGTGATGGCCTCACTTCAAGCTTTTTGGCAGATTTTACTTCTGGGCAGCCTAGTTTTATAGAATGGCTGCCTAGTAGGGGCTGACAGTTATAAGGCGCACTTGGGGAGCACATCTTTTATTTTACTTCCATATGCCAAAAATACAGACTGTGCTCTCCAAGGCCACTCCTAGATATTTACCAAAGCACGCTTAAGTGGATGTGACCGAGACAGATACACTGTAAGAGTGCACCGCTAAAGTGAAGCAGAGCATTGGTAGGGACACATCCTAAACTGATACCACTGCCAGGTGTGAAAATCAACTTGGACTCAGCCAATTTTTTGGAAAGCAGGTGTATCTCTGATCCAAATGCATCTTGACTTTCTGTTTATCAGCCGACCTTGCTCTCGGGCAGACTATATGGAGAACTGCATGGACTACCCCCCTTCCAAGGTAGTTTTTGCATAGAATTTCAGGATTTTTTAAAGATCTGTCCTGAAATCCTCCATGATATTCAATTTCTGTTCCCCACCCAGATTTCTTCACTGCCACGTTGCAATCCAGCGTTAGAGAGATCAAACTGTTCCCTTCTACATGTGTGCAAAGATCTTGAAATAAATATTAAATAGAATATTAAATCTTTCAGCACTATTTCATTGGAGCAAATACATGTTCATTATCCACACATTGGCTAATAATAAGCAGTATCTTAACAGATCCTGACATATCTTAATTGGAACATACACATGCATCTCTAGCCATATTTCATTTCATACTCTTTTTCTTCCTTTTTTAGACAGCAATTAAGAAAAGAACCATTGAATAAAAATGTATTCAATAGAACATTAATTTATTTTAAATACAATGATCTGCACATAATATGGATAATTCAGATGGGAAAAAGCTGATGCTCATCTATCTCACCTTAAGAGATGATTATGGACACACCTCTGCTGGATACTGGCACAGAAAATACAGAGAGCACAGGGAAATCAGCCACAGAGAGGTCCAGTGAGGAGCAGAGAATGAGGTGGTGAAGAATACTAGAATGAATCTTGTGCATGGATGATGTCTTAAAATGGCATACAAACAATTTGAACAGCCTGAGAGATGCATGTTGCAGAGATTACCTAGCTACAGCTACAAAATGTGGTGTCAGGATTTAAGCCCAGCTGGCAACAGAGCACCACTTGGCTGCTCGCTCAGTCGTCCCCCCTGGTGGGATGGGGAGGAGAAAATATGAAGAAAAGCTCATGGGTTGAGACAAGGAAGGGGAGGGATCACTCACCAGTTACAGTCACGGGCAAAACCCAGACTCAGTTTGGGGAAAAAAAAACCAAAATCAGTTTAATTTACTACCAATCAAATCAAAACAGGATCATGAGAAGTAAAACCAAATCTTAAAACACCTTCTCCCCACCCCTCCCTTCTTCCTGGGCTTAACTTTACCCCTAAGTTCTCTACCTCCTCCCCCCCAGCAGCACAGGGGGACGGGGGAATGGGGGTTGCCTCGGTTCCTCACACATTGTCTCTGCCGCTCCTTCCTCCTCAGGGGCAGGACTCCTCATTCATCCCCTGCTCCAGCCTGGGGTCCCTCCCTCGGGAGACAGTCTCCACGAAATTCTCCAACGTGGATCCTTCCCACGGGCTGCAGTTCTTCACGAACTGCTCCAGCGTGGATCCCTTCCACGGGCTGCAGTCCTTCAGGCACAGCCTGCTCCAGTGCGAGCTTTCCCACGGAGTCACGGCCATCTTGGGGGGCATCCCCCTGCTCTGGCGTGGGCTCCTCTCTCCCCAGGCTGCAGGTGGGCATCTGCTCCCCCACTCCCCTCCATGGGCTGGGGGGGGACAGCCTGACGTCTCACCAGGGGCTGCAGGGGCATCCCCTCCTCCCCCTCCTTCTTCACTGACCTCGGTGTCTGCAGAGGGGTTCCTCTCACATTCCAATCCCACCACTCACTGCAGGTTCCCCTTCTTAAATGTGTTCTCCCAGAGGTGCTGCCACCGTCGCTGCTGGGCCCGGCCTGGGCCAGAGGCGGGTCCGACTTGGAGCCGGGGAAGCTTCTGGCAGCTTCTCACAGGAGCCACCTCTGCAGCCCCTACCCCGCTACCAAAACCCACCACACAAACCCAAAACATGTGGTTAACAGGGAAGAGTTGTTTGTGAAAATTATTACTATGAGTAGTGATGTCAGTCACTCTCTTAAGTCTTTATTTAGCTTCTATGGGCAAATTCATACTGATTGAGGGGAAAAAAACCCCTGCGGGATAATTTCAAAGGTGCCCCAGTGTCTTTTGACACAGACACCCATTTGTGGGGAAGGCCTTTTCAGGGTACTGGGATGAATATCTCAAAAGCTTTGATTGTAACTGGTAACTCAGATGACAGCAGCAGTTATCTACACAGCTTCAGTATCCACTGCTTTACATCTCACTGAATATATTCCAACAGGATAATAAAAAGCTCAGTTCCCTCACCTGCCTGGTGGATTATTTCCAAAGTGGGATAGGTGCTGGGATACCAGACCTCTCTGAGCATCCTATCTTAACTGGGGAGGAATGCAGGGAGCTTGTCACTATAGTGTTTGCCTTACAAACACCTTCTTAGGATTCCCACTGACTAAACCACTAGCTGCTGCACCTGCTGCAAAACAATGACAGATGCAGGTAACACAATATTAATCATATCCCTATTAAAGAAGAAGGCTAGGTTAATTTCAGAGGGTCATTGCAAACTAAATCATATTAGCGTATATGCAATGAAGGTATCTGGCTTCTGTCTGCTTTTCTCTAGGAATACGTACTAGACACATACCAGGCTTCTAGTTTCAGCAACCATTCTTTCTTCAAAACATCCCCACATCAACATGCATGTGTATCTTTACACACGTAGGTACACACAAACCACACGCTTTTCTTCTTCCCCAGTAATACCCACATGACATCTTTATGTAACAAGAATTATCTATAGCCCTTCAGGTTCATCTGAAATGTTAAGAAGTAGGTTAACACCAGAAGTAGGGTTTTTTTCCCCTCAAAGTTCACAAGCTTTGGATAGTTGCCCCATGTATCCAGAAATCTTGCAGTCTGCATACCTTGACCCAAAGAACAGATCATACAATCCTTTCGGTAACCAGTGAAATAAAGATAGCAAAAATTACCTCATGAGACAACCTTCAGCAACACTTTATTACATATGACACATACTTACTTAAAGCAGTCATCTGTACAAAAGAATAACTGTCAGTGACTTATAATAAGAGTTTCCTTACATTAATAAAAGATAGTAGATCAGATGATTTTCTAATAAAGGCTTTTAGTTCAACTGAGTCAAATATAGGAGCTTTATGTACTTTGACAAACACTGAAACACAAGTATCTGAGCACCGGGATATCAATTTATGACCAGATAAAGGTTATTTTCCGCTTTTGATATGAAAATATGATCTACTGTCTGTGCCAGGTGCCCATGTAAATGGTGCAGTCTATTCACTGCAAGCAACAGAGCTAACTCTCTCTCTGGATTGCAGATACAGACTCTTCTCTTGAAATAAGGTACTTGGCTAACTTTATATGATGTTGGGAAGGCTTTTACTGAAGCATGTAGCTCTTGTACCACAAGTACACAGCTGCTTGCTTGAGCAGCCAGTTCAATTCAGTACGCAATTCTTGGACTGGCTCATTGATCTGATTAGCTCTTGATCAGCTCAAATTGAGATCCTTTCTTCAGTCTATAAACATAAGCGAGCTCTTTACTTTGTGATATCCACAAAGTAAATTTATTTCAAAAAATGTACGTCCTTCTCCAGACACTCTGTTCTACTGCTTTTGCTGACTTCTCTGCTCTCTTCAACTGTGGAGGCACAGTCCATGTAGCCTCAGTCTAAATTGCTCTTTTAAACAATTTCTCCAACCCCTTTATCGCCATTTTGAATCTTGCACTATTACAGTTCTGCATTAGCATATATATATTATATTCATTATAAAGTTCTTTAATTTTTTTTTTTAATCAAGTCTCTAATATTACCATTGAAGGGATGAGGAAAAGCAGGTGATTAGGAAACTGAGTTATCTGGTACAATCACTTTTAAACATATTGTCTCCCTGAAGTTTCTGAGGAACATTTGAGAGGAACAGCTGTGTGACAAGACGGCCAGAGTTCTTCATTATTGCAGATAATCCCCAATCCTACCTAATCTCTCTGTCTGTTCACCTGTGACATATATAAAGCTCCAATCAACATCACATCTCAGTCCTAGTCTTAGCATGTCTTCTCTAAATATATGATTCTCCCGCTCTACTCCACTCTGGTGAGACCCCACCTGGAGTACTGCGTCCAGCTCTGGGTCCTCCAGCACAAGACGGAAATGGATTTGTTGGAGCAGGTCCAGAGGAGAGCCATGAAAATGGTCAGAGGGCTGGAACACCTCTCCTGTGAAGACAGGCTGAGAGAGTTGGGGCTGTTCAGCCTGGAGAAGAGAAGGATCCAGGGAGACCTTATTGCTGCCTTTCAGTACTTAAAGGGGGCTTATAAGACAGACAGATGCTTTTTAACCGAGGTTTGTAGTAACAGGACAAGGAGCAACTGGTTTAAACTGAAAGAAGGTAGATTAAGATTGGCTATAAGGAAGACATTTTTTATGACGAGTATGGTGAGATACAGATGGAACAGGTTACCCAGAGAAGCTGTGGCTGCCCCATCCCTGGCAGTGTTCAAGGCCAGGTTGGAAGGGGCTTTGAGCAACCTGGTCTAGTGGAAGGTGTTCCTGCCCATGGCAGGGGGGTTGGACTAGATGATCTTTAAAGGTTCTTTCCCATCCAAACCACCCTGTGATTCTATGATACATCCACACTCTAATGATGGCTGTTACAGGAGCATATTCAACCTTGAAGTGCCACAGTGAAGTCTTTGGCAACAGGCAGTAAAAGCAAATACTTCTTTCCCTCTTAGCTGTCAGCTGTGTGCTCTGTTCGTTTGTTTTAGACATATCTACCAATTCCTAAAAACATTATTAGAACAATTCATGAGAACTGGGACATGGGAGGACACTCATATTATTCAGTTAGGTTTTTTTCTTTTTTTTTGCTACCATTTAAAAATAATTCTTATTCCTCAGTGTTTTTGTATAAACCAGATCTTGACTGGCACTCAATACCTTGCTGTACAGTTTCCTGTCAGAAGATTGCTTATTAACGCTGATCTTTCATCAATTGCTCGAGCCGAGCACCAAGCCTGTAAACAGAAGCAAAGTCTTTGTTCTGTTAATCCAGATGGCTTTTAACCTGGATGTAGCTTCTGGTCACGAAATCATCTTTCAAGTAAAAGATGCTTTTTCCCAGATAAGTGACAAGGCTTTAATTAGAACATTAACTCATTTTTCCTGCACTTTGCTTATGCTAGAAAGTATTTTAACAAATTGAACTCAAGCTACCTAGTGACAAGAACACATTTTTTTTCAGCCTTCCTTTTGTTTGTTTGCTTTAAAAATCTGTTTTAATCATTTTTCATACGTAGTCCCTGTTGCTTCATCAAAGCAAGCACTATTTTGATTACCGAAACAGGCCATTTTCTGTCTCTGGCTCTCTGAGAAATCAGAGCTGAAAACACATTCCCACCATTAGTTGTTTCCCTTTGGAAAGTAGTAGCATTTTAAAAAATGAACTGTAAATTTAGCATTATTTAACAAATGCAAACAAAATAAATGAAAGCAACTTGCAAAAGGAAGACATTTTTCAAGCTTCCTTTTGTACCACAGCTGCAAAACAAAGTAAACATTATACAGAAACATCTTATCTGCAGAATATTCAGACTCTCAGAACCATGATGGCTGGTAGATATGGGAAACACTGATTGCCATAATGCCTTTCAAGTAGAAATGCTGACAGAGAACAGTAATTTCTTCCCTCCAAAACTATATTATAATTTGTCTAACCAGGAGACTTTCTATTTTAAAGTTAATGTTTCATTAGCTTTTTTCATCAGAAAAAGTACTGAAGCATAAGTGTACAAGTAACCTTCGGGCTTTAACCAGCACATTTTTTGTGATGTGGTGCTTTCAATAATGTCTTAGACTACTGCTAGTAGAATCATGGCCAAGATTGGGAATAAAAAGCTGAGAGTGGAAAATGAAAACTCACTCCATCTCAGGAAACCTATGCGACAAATTGGATTTAGCTCAGCTAGGAGGAAGCAGACTAAGTAACCTTGCCTAACATTTTCTGCATACCATCAGAAAACCACTCCCATTCATCTTCAGAGACATTTATGTGCAAGGCACATAAATAAATTTTAAAACAAACAAACAAACCCAAAAGAGAAAGAAAGGGAGACCATTCCTATAGATAAAACTAGGCACTGCACTGGAGCCTGGCGCAGAGCATGCATAAGGAAATTGTGGGAGATGCAGCTTAGGTGAATCCTAACACTGTTAAGTAATACTTTAGTTCCCCAAACTAACCTCACTGTTATTGGGTAATATTGAACAGTCATCTGTGATCAACAGGTCAAGTTTATGTTTAAACTATAAATAAAAAACCCCAAGATTAATAACAGCAGTTTTGGTGGGCTCCAAAGAGTTGGTGACTATTGCATTATTGAGTGGAAGCAATCCTTCCTCCTAGGAGAATAACTGCAGGGCACTTGTATCTGAATATGTATTTCTGCAGACAAGAGAACCAATAAGTAGAAGTAATGCACAACAAATGCCATACAGTTTGCGGAAAATCAACCAGAGAGCAACACAAACTACTTGGATCTTAAACCCCCAAATACCTGATTGAACACTGGAGCTGGCGTACAAGGGATCTAGTTACAAGATTATATTAATTTCATAGTGTTTACTTAAAGTGCTTTCTGCTACTGGAATGACTGTGCTTTTAGAATATGATAGTACACTCAATACAGAGAAAGACAAACAATGCTTTGTTAAAATATTTTTGTAGCGAATTTATCATTTCGAAGAGCCAGATAAATTTCAGTCTTTAAATAAATCTTTGCCTAAAAAACATATGACATTCTGCGTATTTGCCTGCCCAGATACTAAATCATCAAAACTTGTAAGCACTATCAATTATTCACAGTGACTGTGGTACAAGCATGGATGCCTGCAGTTATTAATTTATGGCATAAATTCATCCAGCTGAGAAGTCTTGAAGGAACAATAAAGTCCTGTGTGTTTTGTTGGGAAATTGCAGTGGGGCCTGAACAGCTGTTTACTGTTAGCTGGATTTCCAAAACAAGACCATCCATACCAGCTTACAGACAAATTCAGATCTATTGGTGAGCATAGTCATCTGCTAAGAACAACAGTTTTCTGGCAACTGAACAGTGATTAAATCATACCAGGTTCATATAATTCAACTGTCCAATTCTTTCTGCCAAGCTCTATGGCAAATTCTACCTACACAGATCCTGATGCACAAGGTACCCAACTTCAATCACCCAGATGTGCTATGGCAGTAAGATTTTGGCCTTCGCAAATTAGGCTGCATAGACTCTGAAAATTTGTTCTCCAATGGAAATTCTATGTAGAAGAAGTATCAAAAGCATCATAGAGAATTAAGCAAAAAAACTGAAAAAATGCCACTAATAAATGATAAAATAATGCCTATCAAACCACTGTAATAATGACTACAGCATATTGTTTACACCATATCATGTATACCAGGGGTACTAAAATTTTAACAGTATTAAAACTTTAATAGCTCCTCAATTAAAGTCTTAAGAAAGGGAGATTGGCACAGTTTTTAATTTTATTTTTTTTTTTTTTTAACCAAGAAAAGGGTTTTCCTTGCATGTGTTTTATCCAGAGCCTAGCTTGAGGAGTGCTGTATGTAAATGGTGGGGAAGGTACCCCATACTTAACTTCTCCCCCCACTCAGTCCCTACTTCCAGTGTAACCAATGTATTTTCTTTGTGCTTTACAATAAAGATATATGAAATATAAACAAGGAAATCGATCATTTTCCTGAAGTTTGTGGACCTGGGCCCGCTAAGTTAACACACACAAGTTAACACATAATTGTTTTGTTCCACTGAACTGAAGACTATCAACAGCTCTTCATATGCATAAGCGCTTGCAGAATTCGGTAAGGCTACATAGGTAATGCCATTTCTAGCCTTTCTGTATCAGTTGCAAAGGTTCTTCCCGCACCAATATACAACTGAAAAACAGGCACAAACACAGCACAAACTACCTAAAGACATTTTTTCTAGTGGTAGAAAGATGTCCAGAGCAAGGCTAACATGCAAATCTTACCCAGACCTGCCTGTATTCCAGATATGTTGGTATCTTCCACTTCCCCGTGACTGATCACGTTTTAAAACTTTTCAGGAGTATCTCCAGCACAAGAGGACAACAATACAGATGACCTGCCCAGCCAGGCAGGGCTGCTCAGATTTACACTCATTTATCCCAAGGGGAATAGCAAGCTTACTCGGTAAGTTCCCATTAAAGAAAGGATCACATAGCCATGCTAAAGACCTTAAGTACTGCATGTATTTGACGCTAGCAGGTGACATGATATGAAACTGGCTACCCAATAAATAAGAAACATGTTGATGGAAAGAAAACACTTTTTTCTTGATACAGCAATTTAGATGATTTGTTAGTTGTCTTAAAAAATATTTCCTGATATTTAAAATAAATTTGTGTATTTTTACTGTTAATCAATTTTATTTCATATACTTTATTATTCCTTCAAAATGTCACTATAAAAGTCAGCATTTCTAAGTATTTCTTATAATAAGGGATTTACCTTTATCCATAAGTATTTAACTTGTACTTAAACTCTGCATCTACCTCAAAGAATTGATTTCTTTTACTTCATCTAAAAGAACAAAACCCATAATATGACATGGAAGGTTGTTAATTCATACTTAAGCAAAGCAGAATACATATAGATAAACATTTAAATAAACATATTTCATTTATTAGCTTCCAGGGTCTCTTTGTATTATTTCATTAAATAAAGCAATTAAAAATTGTACCATATAACTCCCACATCTTGAATTGAGCAGCATTAGCTAAATTGCTTTTCTACGGACTTTAAACCACCACTTCCTTGTAAAACACTATTCATTATAAATTTGACCCACTGCAGATCAAATTGAAGGGGAATGGCCTTAGTAATTCCTAATTTGGTTTCATTGATGGATTATAACCATACAACAAAAGATAGTGGCACAAATATGTTTGCAAGTGATAAAAGGATAAGATCATAAATGCCACTTCAGAACATACTAACTTTGCAATCAATTTAATCCTTCGATATAGGGAAATATGCTTTCTTTGGTTCAAACTCGCACAGAAAAATTGCGCTCTCATGTATTATATTCAAATTCAAAACAAATGCTGTATCTTATACGAACAGGTTGCATGATCCAGCCTCATGCATCCAAGCCGTCTTAAAGAAGCGCAAACACAAAATCACATTTTATAAATATTTCAGAAATATATTAAGAGAAATACAACAAATGAAACATTCACATAATTCTTAATAGAAACTAAAATGCCACCAAGAACCTAGAAGCTCAGAATTAGAACCAGCTCTTCCAAACGCTTACAAACACAACCATAGACCATATTATCATAGTCTAAACTTGCAAAAAGTATTTTGTACATTCTCATTGAACATTTCCAGCCTTTAGCATTATTTCAATATGGCTATCTTAGCCTAGTGATGCTTTCAACTAACTCATTTGCCTCTCTTACTTAGATGTAAGAGGAAATAATAATGGTATTTTAAGTATCTCCCTAATTTTAAAGATAGATTTACAGTATTTTCTTTTAGTGCCTGGCCAATGGAAAGTCCGTCAAGCCATTATTTTTGAGATGAACAAACAGCAGTGGCACAATATAGTGCTGTTGCTCAAAAAAATTGGGAGAAGGAAGGACACTCTAAGGAGAGGGGAAAGAAAATAAACTAAGAACTATCATATTTGAAAACAAAACTTAAGCTAAATGTGTCTGTTCTATTCTTGTTATTAATGTATTCAATAAAAGAATACCCCGGGAAGCAGGACAGTAGATAATACATAGTATGTAGAGACATTATTGGGGAAAAGGCTCAATATGCCATTCTCTTGAAATACTGTCAGTGAAAAAAAAATTTTACCTCACGGCTGAATGAAAATGTTGAAAGTCCACCAATCCTTCTTGAACAATGGTGTTTAATAAGGATGTTTCCTGTTTTCAGCTATACTTCGCTCAAAGTTAAAAGAGATTACATGTATAGCCAAAACCAGAATTCCCTTTAAAAATTCTTAGGTTAAGAGAAATGTATTTGGGATTAGCATAATCTCTAATTATGAGAGTCTCTTAATTATTTCTAATTTTTCAGAAAGCGTTTTCATAATGTTAAAGTCAGGGCTACATGGTACTACTCAAAGAGTAACAGATCTACAGTTCCCCTGAGAAAACTAGGAACGGCACAGCTCCTCTCCAGGCATCCAAATAGGTGCCAGAAGTAAGCAAATGATGCATCCAATTCCTCCACAGCATGCCTGGCATTTGATATCATGGCTCACGGAGCCCATCTCTAATGTCCTTGGAGCAATATGCTACTGAAAGGGAGGGAAGTGAGAGGTATCTGTACCTTAGATTGTAACTCTTTTTTCTCATGCGAGAAGGAAAGAATAACTCATGTTGTTCTTCCAGATCTTTATACCATGGAACGACCGTGCTTCAGTTTATATTCATTGCTCACCTTAAGGTCAGCTACTGCTGCTCTCTGGTGCACAGTAATAACCAGCAAACGTTGACTTTGCAATGACTTCTGCTATAGCTTTGTAGTTGAGCCCATAGTGTGTGCTCAATAAGCTGAACATTCCCTTCTGTTTTCACTAGATATGCTCCTAATTTTACTATTTGTGGAGAAAATACTTTCAACATGCAGCCACACTAAGTCTAATAGAGATTCTCACCTCTAAAAGCATCTCGCTGAGAACAACGGGACCCAGAGCGAGACACGCTCCAGCTTCAACAGGAGAACCCCCGTGAGGAGAGTCCCTACCTCATGGAAATGAAAATAAGCCTTATAGTAACCACTGGTGTGAAACTACTATGAACTCATTTAATTTAAGAGGCTGACCACTGGATATTATAAAAATAACCACAAACCATTTTGCATATCACCATCAAAGGGGAAAACCACAAAATGAGTCACGAAAGCATCCCTTGAACTAAACTATTTTGTTGGACACACCAAGAAACATGAAATGTAATAAATAACAAAAGGGAATAGTATTTTCAAGGCTCAATAAAAGAAGGTGAATTTATTTTCTGTTCTAAGAGTAATTGTGAGACTTAAATTTTAATACAATTCTACCAAAAACATTTTTAAATGGAAAAATGCCAAAAAGCAGAATTTTTTGATGAACTAAAATGCTCAGAATATTTTGATTCTTCAAAATATCTCATTTTGGTAAACAAATTATTTCATACCAGCTTCAGTTTTTATATTTGCAAACAATAGAATTGTATACATACCATCTAAAGTTTAAAAAATTGCAAAAAAGGTGGGGAGTTTTTCAAATGGAAAATTCTACCACTCCTTTCTGAAAAGTGAAAATGGAGCATTCTCATTTTTTAATGAAATTCTCTTCAGATTGTCACGTTCCCACAAAAGATTTCACTTTAAATGAATCAGCATTTTCTAACCGAGAAATACTCCATCAGAAAAATTCTGGCCAGCTCTACTCAAAACGACAAGCGAGAAAATCTTCTAACTATTTAACGGGGATTGCCATCAGATCAAATCACTGTAGTGTGCTACATCAAGCAGCCAGCAGTACTGCAGCCGAGCCAGGTTTCCCATCCACTGTCTGTCTTCCACTCATCATCTGTCATTTTAGTGCCCTCCCCCCAACCCCCTTTCTCACCAAAAAAAAAAAGGCACGGGAAGAGTCTCAAGCACCAAACCGCGGCAGTTGGAGAGGGATTGGCAGGGAGAAGCATCTCTATTTGCAAAGATTCAACAGCACTGAAAAGCCTTCCCCAGAACGGGACTTGTCCTGCTAAGGTGTTGGGGGTCCTAACAACTGGGCTGTCAAGCTTGGAGGAACTTTCCACGTGGACCACTATCAAAAAGCAAATATAAATCAGAAACAACTGTAAACTGGCAATATCTGATAAAAATAGGTGAGAAACACTACAGAAGGACCTAGAACAGATACCAAATGGCAGGCTGTGATGTCCTGGAAGAGAATATAATCCTGCAGCTTCTCAGTAGAGGTAAGCAGAAGAAAGAGGTCTATTCAACTTCAAACTCATGAAGTCTTAGGACTACATTTAAATCTGTTGTAAAAGAATATAAATGCATTGATTTGGTCTGATGTCGACTTTTAAGCTGTATTATTCAAAGAAGGTGTTAGCCGCACAGTTCCCACTAAAAGGAGCTGAGAATTTGCACACTCGTACCAAGTGCAAGAATTGCACCATTACCACGTCAGAATGCTGTCAGATCCCTGCAAACATGCAGCAATGCACTCCTTTACAATTCTTACTTTAAAATACACCCTGCAAAGAGCATCTTCATTCAGGTTTCACAACTTTCAGTGGTATTTTTTCTTTCTCTGCCCACACTACGCTTTACAGTGGCATTAAAAGCAAAGGGCCTTTAAATGAAACACAGATCTAGACTGTTGTCTCCTTCAGCCATTGCTCTTGGAAAGAACTTTGAAATATCTTAAAGCTAGAAGCCCAAATTCTGTTTTATATCCAAGTATGTTTAAACTAGAAATCACTTAAAACACTCATTAGCAGAAGTTTCAAGCCTGTGCTAACCCCACCTTATGACATATCATCCCCTTGTTATTAAAAGTAATCAGGTAACAATTCAGTGGTCCAGTCTCCATGTCTCTGCATGATGTATTTGTTGACTTATTGGTTTTCATGTTTCTTACAAATTCAAGCACTTTAGTCCCCCTAATTCAAAGTCTTACAGCAGGGAAGCTTTCATCTTTCTTCTGTAGTCATTAAAGCAGCAAAGGAAAATTTCTCCCAGTTCTTTTTATCTATTTCTCTCCTGTGCATTGTAATAAGCCCTTCCAAATTTTCTGAATTAATCCTCTGCCTGGGGAAGGGGGAACAAACAAAAAAAAACCCCAAACGCTAACACCTACCAGTGACCTGAGATAAGTTGCCTTCAGCAGAATCCAAATCCCGGTTCACTCATGGATCTCTGCCTGCCTAATTAAACTGCGGACAGTGAACTCTAGGCTATAACTCTGCTCCTCGCAGAGCAGCAATTCATCATTTTGCCATGCAGCTCGTGTTGTCAGGACAAGCTTTTGTCATATGTAACATGCCAGTTTTTGTTTTGATAGGTGACTTTTAATTGAACCATAATGCCATTGCTGCCAGAGTGTGAGAGGACTGAAGTTATAAATCATAAATCCAGATCTATAGCACTTACGCTCTTGGAAGTGTGCGAATGTTAAAGGAGCCTGATGCTATTAGGTTTTCCAAGAGAAATGAGCTGCTATGAAATGGTACATGCCATGGTATAAAGACACGATAATTATTTATGTAGATTTATAAAAGTAGAATAAATGTAACAGGTGGTGCAATAAGCCACCTGATGAGCAAGTTATGATGAATGCTATTGGACTGGTTATAACTTCTTTAAAGTATTTGAGTTTATATCCTTGCAGAACTCATAAATTGAGAAATGCTTCAGTGATTTCAAACAACTGAGTACAATGATAGGTAATTTGCAGTTAGTAAGAGCTTTTTACGGCTACTGCAATTAGTAAGTAGAGCGCAAGCAGAAGTCTTGAATAATAGCTCAACTCATAGATAGAAAAAAACTGTAAAATTAGGGATTATATTTAACATTGCTAGAGAAAGAAATGATGGCAAAAAAAGCCAGTTTAACTGTCAAAAGCCAGAAAAATCTTCCATTTAACAGTACACACACTTTCCCAGCTCTTATATTACAGCAAAGCAGTACAGTATTATACTCAAGGCCCCATCCTACCATGACCATGGCCATCCACGGTAAAATCCCTACAGATGTATGGAAGTTGAGCAAGAGGAGAAATGCTCCTCTCCTTTATCACACAAAAGATCTCCATTTTTTTTCCTAAATAATTCAGCTGTTTTCACTGTTAATAAGCAATTTTGCACATGAACATATTACGTATTATAAAATAATGCACAGGATTGCCAAGTTAATAAGCTTCTCAGTTACTTTTAAAGAAAGTAAAGCTACTTTGGTAGTAAGTTGCTTTTACCAATAAGGTCTTTGTTTATTTTTCTCTTCTGTCTATTCCAAGGCACCAGAATTTTGCAAACTGCAGCTCAGACAAAATCATTGCAAGGTACATAACCAATGAATCTTTAAAAACCAGGCTCCTGATCAAACTCAGAACGATATCCAAAATAGGTCTTCCTGATATTCATGGACACGAAGGGGGAGACTCTTCCTTGCCAGCCTTCGTTCTTCTCAAACACAGAGATTTAAATCATTCTTTAATCCTCTAAGTAGCCCCCACAGATCTCAGGCACAGGGGCACTTTGCTTCCCTTCCCAGCCAAGCCTTGGGTTTGTATCACATTTTCTTTTTCCTTCCTGAATTTTCCTTCTGCTTACATGGGGGCATAGGCTTAATTTGCTATGCTGTAATTCAGCTTACATTGACTTCTACCCCGGTTCCTAAAGACAGTGATTTACCTCCTGAACAACAAGTCATCATGAAACCTTCACGTGTAAGCCCTATTTTAATCACTGGACTGGCCTTGATTAGGCCACCTGACCAAAGCAGTATCTAACTCACAATATGCAAGGAAATTATAGAACTAATTCCTCTGGGATTTTTTTTTTTTTTTCTTTAGACACCAGTTATGTCAGTTGTGAGAGCTCAGTCATTTCCTCATTTTGCCTGATCATACCCTTATTTTCAGTATTATGGGATTTTTCACTTGAATAATTTTTATTGGTACTGTACAATTATAGTTCTAGAGAAGTACTTAACACATGCATTATGAAGCCACAGTATCCTTCTGCATCTTGGGTTAGATCTCTCCAGTCTATCCCTCTCCATACTGCAAAATTGTTTTTGATACAGCCACAGAAGTTAAAATTCAGTTATTCAGTTATTCCACCTAAACATTATGGAAATAACTTGGAATTAGCAATCACTGTAGAAAACAGTAGTTTCATTATATTTTTTTTTTTAATTGAAAGAGATGCATAAAAGCAACAAGGCTTTGACTTTAAAGATCATTTCCACCTTGAACTATTTCAGTGGAAAATTGTTTTTAAAAAAAAAATTATCTGAAATTAGCCTCAACTAAAGTAGCTGTCATCTAATTGCTTGTCTTTTGCATGCCTTCTTATTTAAAGAAGGTAGTATCTTAAAATTATTCTGCATTTCAGTTTTGCAGGCTTCAGGTCACAAAGTCATCCTGCACACAGTTTATGTTGTAATTGATAACTGATGGAGTGTTGCTATGTTTTTAATCTTCCTGAAACTGCAGTTTTGAAATTAGAGACATTTATCACTCCATTTAACCAGCTATGAAGATATGAAAAAATGTTTAGTCAGTATTTCCAGAATTCAATCACACAATCACAACATGTTCTTTCCAACCATTAACAGACAGCTTACTAGCTTTGTCACTTAATGCAGCTGAAATGCAATTGACAGAATGACAAATCTTTTTATGAGGAGTCTGAGTCACATCAAATTAGTCACACAGAGATGTTAGTAACATATAACCTGCAAAGATGTAATGTCTTTCTGATTTTATACTTTCCATGTTGTTATTCAGTCACTGCTGCACAGATATAGATAGAATGTCTTTTTGATTTTAAACTGCTCCTGCTACCACTTGTGCAGGGTTTTATAATTAGTTTTAAGCTAGGGCAAAGAATTCACATAATATCTGAAGTTGAAGTTGGGAATAGGTATCTGGCAAAACCTAATTTACACAAATATTACATTATTTATTATACACCAACTTTATTATACACAGACTTTTCTTTAGCTTCAATCTACAAACCCAAACCTCAAAGGCAGGATCCTTGCAATATATGTTCCAGTTGGACTATTATATCTAGATTATATGAGAATCTTATTCAAACCTGGTGTCTCAGAGCTATTTGGTGCTCTCTGTTGGACTGATAATTTGACTTACAGTATGGCTGGCTTTACTCCAGAACAAATCCATAAACCAACAAAAGAAAGCATAGACCCCACACTATGATCCATTTGCCCCACCACCAGTTCTGAGATATGCAGTTAAAACACAGCATCAGTCTCAATAGCACTGTAGCTTGCTGGGGAATAAGTCTTTCTGGCTCCACTGCGTGGCCAGGCTCAGATTTTGACATAAAGATACCCACCTAAGGACTGCAAAGAAAAGAAGATTTTTGTTAGCTCCGTTTCAGAATAAAGGGAAGGAGTCTGCCTGAGGTCTCCCACCACTGAACACGAAAAACCCCAGCTTTAAATACACAGGCAGCCACCATTAAACAGAAGGAAATGGCAGAAAATGCTTCGAATCGAAAATGCAAAATCAGATTATTGTTTATTGTGAGTGTTACAATCTCAACAGTGACTTCAGTATCTTTAATTAACTCACAGTCATACCAGTCATGCTTGGAGCACTGCTTTGAATACGCAGCACTACCAAAAATTACAAATTTTGAAAACAGTAACGATCACATAAGTAGTTAACCCAAGAACCACTTGAGCTGGCATTGCTGTATGTGTACAGGCCCACACTGACTACAGCAAGCATCCTGGAAGCTGCTGTCAAGACCAAATTTGTGGTTATCCAGGCTGGGCTGGACCATGCCTTCCAGAGCCACACGTGGGTTTTGTTCCCCACAAAGCAGCCTCACGGTCACAGCTTGTCCGTGGGCAGTCTGGAGGACACGAGCGCTGCAGCTTTCAGGCAGCAAATGGAGTTGAACCTCTCTGGGCTGTTATTTGGAAGAATTCTGGAAATAGTTATTTCAGAACACTTGCACACGTTTGTACAATATGCAATCCACCACAGTTCTTATTTCTTTCTTGCAAAGACAAGTCTTGCTTTTGCTGAAGTGTTTGAGCACCTATAGGCTCTTTTTTAAGAACTCCAGTTTAAAGTCCCAGATACTGTTGTGCAATGTCTTAAAGACAGAGAGCACTTTGGATCTTCAGTCATGCCTACCACGCTAGAGGTACCCTACATAGATCTAGATCTACCCTTCATAAAGTCTCCTACACATCAACCTCTGTGACCTCAGTGATTTCGGGGCAGTTGTTTGGCAAACTCAAACTGCTTTTCTTGGACGTTAATCCTGATTTTTGCAGTAGTCTTTCTCTCTCCCTCAGCTGTTTGTTCCCATATCTCAATCGTGCATTTTGGACCACAGCACCAGAAAACGCCATTACCTCCAGCCTTGAATGATTAAATTCGAGCACTGAATTCTCATACATGTCCCTTTTTTATGTGAAGTGCAGCATTCCAAAATATATTGCTGTGCACTTGCTGACTGGAGAACCAGTGCATCACATGGAAGAAACAAACTTATTTTGCAGGCTTTTCCAGACTGCGGGCCCTCACTTCTATCTACCTATTATTTCTCATGGAAACTGAAGGAATTGCACATCTTTGAGATCTCTAACTCTGTTGAATTTGGCTGAAGATGACAGAGCAATTAAAAAAAAAATCTAAAAGAGGATCTCATTGGTTGACAGACTAGCTGACAGAGAAGTTGCTTTAATCTTATTATTTTGGAAATACGGCTCTGGTACCAAATTCTATGCAATATGGAATATGAAACCTGATACTGAAATATTAACAACATTCTCTTACTGCTTTTTTACAGTAACTAACCTCAAAATTGACCACAAGTTAATACATTGTCCCTTGATGTATAAGGATCCAGAAGACTTGGTTATTCTTTCTCAACCTGCCATTGACCTGTGCTTACTTCAATAAGACATCTAAACTTTCCCTTCCTCCATCTACTAAGTATTTGATTAAAAAAACCTTTACTTAAGGCATTGATTTATTTTCCATTGAGGTATTCTGGGCCCTCCAAGTAGTGTGTTAAGTCTTGATATCTGTTCTTGGACTCTTAAGCAATGCCTCTAAGATCTCAAGACAATCTTAACTCAACTTTGAGGCTTTACCAAATCCACCCAAGTTAAAGGCAGAACGTGTTGCTGCCAATTCAAATTATTTTTCTGCTCCTATAATTCAAACTACAAATCGCTACATGTCAACATAAACAAATACTGGTATTTGTTCGTGAAATACGGGTGCCTCAAAAGTTAATCTGTGTTTGCACACAAATTTGATTTCTGTTTGTATGTGGATTTTAGGATAATGTTCTTGCTACTCTGTTTTTAAATTATTTATTAACTGTTTAGACAAGTAGTCTCACCTTTTCTTTATTCCCAGAGAGGTGAGATGAGTGATGAACAAAATGCATTTGCCAATAACTAGCACTTATTTTGGCCTAAATGAAAGTGCACGTTGTCATTTATCTTTCTATATGGCATTGTGAATTTACATAATGATGTATGGTAACAGTTATAAAAAGGACACTATGTCATCCTAAAGAAATGAAGCCAACTGCAGAGACGGCTGTAAATGACTTCAGCAGAGTTGAAGACAGGCTTTACTGCTTTAGTCTTCCATGTACCTCAATTTAACAGGTAAATTCCCAATGCTAAGTTAAAGTAACATTGAAAAACATATTAGAATTTTTTATTCATAATATTTTACATTTAAATATAACTTCAGTATCTTTTTTAACTATCCATGAAACAGAAATGTATACTCAGAGCATACGAGAATGATCATTCTTTCCCTTTTTTTCACTTCATTATTTATAGAAGCAGCACAGTCCAAATATTTTGAATCAGATTTCTTTATCTCTGTGCAACATTTATTTAATGTCACTGTTTCCTCCCTTATATCAGTGAATATACCCTGGACTTGAACAGGTGACAGAGACCTGAATAAGGGCCACTGCTTCCCAGATCACCCCTTTCTAATTACTAATGCTGCTCTTGTCCACTCCTGCCCCTCTCTCACTTCACATAACTGTTGTTCTTCAACTGAAGTTCATCCATTTCTCTACTGCAAAGCACACTCTTCCAGTCCTTTTGCTATATCAACACTTCGGTGAGCTCTTGCTTTATTTTCTCTTTTCTATCCACAACACCAAGTAAGTAATTTTCTCATATGTTTTGCATGCAGTTTTGTTACATCTCATTTCTTCTTCCCACAATCCAAAAAAATTCCTAAATTGAACAAATTACTCAGGCAACGTTAGCTAATACCAGCCCTGTATGCTGGAACTACCTTCGTTGGCCAGCGCTGAATCCCTCTTTCCTGCAAAAGCTTATGGCTGGCCTTTTAACATTATCATCTGCCTCATGTCTTTTCCTGTGCACGTATTCACATTTTATTCCGTTATTTTTTAAATACAGCTAAAAACATAACAGGGTATTTTCAACATGTCAGCCTCTCATTAGACTTCACATGGTGATAATCGTTCTCCCTGAACAGCAAGTTCTTTACCATTATTTGCTGTCCTATGTCTAAAAGCTTGTAAGTGCCTGAGGGTAGAAACCTGTCTTATATTTCAGTCACACATTATTTACACAAGTTATTATTGTTAATTACTTCTGTAGTCTTCCCATTTCTTATGTTCATCTTCCCGTCCATCCAACCCTCTGTAACTATGTTCATTTCCCTTGTCAGTCCCTTTGACTGTGACAACCTCTCCTTAAACCCTTGCTGTGACTTTAAATATTTTTCCTTACCCCATCTTATTGTCACAACAATAATAACCCTTTTCACTGCAAGGTTTAGGAGAATGAAAAAGCAATAAAGAAGAAAATAAGACTAATAATTTGAGAAAGTACGCTATGTTGATCCTCAAGAGCTGCTTTGTCTCTTAGTAACTGGTAACAGGAATTAGGACGACAGGGCAAATCATTGGAAGCATAATAATATCAATGATAATGAAAGGTTTGTATAATCCCTCAGAAAAAAAAAATGTTATCAAAACAAGATAATCTTTTCTCTTTCAACAATTCTCTTTTTTTTTTTTTTAATGGTATTATTCATGTCATGCTTGCAGGGAAACAAACCCCAAATTTTAATTCAGAAACAGAATTTTCAAACACCTACTCAAGAAATAGAAGGAGGGAGCTGCAGAAGAAGGAAATCCATTTCAAAAAAAAGTCTAATCTATCTTTGTGTGTGTTTAAATAAACATTAAGAAAAGAAAGGGAGAGAACATTCTATAGTGGAGAAAACAGAAAGAAAATAATACTATGTTTGAATTTATCATACTACTTTACATTGAGCCAGAAAAGACTCATATTCTTGCAGTTTTGTTAATGTTGAACTCCCATTTCTGCAATGTAATGCACATCATAAAGCACCAGAACATTTTTAAATAACAATGAAATTCAGTGTGTATTGTATGTATGTTGTACCACAGGACACAAATATGATATGACATACTACATTAACCTGCCAAGATACCATAATAACTATTACTACGTGTTTTCAACTTTTGATTTAAAAACCACAAAGAGTTACAATTCAAATCCTAACTGGATAAAAAATTACTTTTATATCAGTGTTATCTCCGGGGATACGCTTATAATTGAAACGCTTGTTTTTAGAACACTTTGACATTATTTCTCATTGAAATGAGCATGAGAAATTGTTCATCAAAAGCAGAGAGAAAAAAAAAAAAAAAAAAGGATTAGCATTTTAAACCTATCCCAGGAGCTTGACTTAAAATTGAGGTAATTTCATAGCCAGCTAGAATTTAACTCCTTGTAGATTCTAAATGGCAGCTCTCATACTGCTCACACAAAAGGAAGAAAAAATGTTGAATATATTTATTCTCTAGTGACCTGAACTTTAAATGGAAAGGCTGCTACTTTCATAAAACAATAAGATTTTTTTCTTCTGATGTTTTAATTTATTTATGCAAGAAAGTGATTCTGACAAGGCTTTACAGTTACATCGCCATGCTACTACAGTTTCTTCTGCTCTTGCTGTCCTTCCAGATTCTTTTTCTGTTCTCCTCTCCTAGTTTTCTTCTTTTTCTTTCCATCCTTTTTTATTCCCTTATTTTCTCTCCCTTATCTCTTTTCCATATTTTTATAATTACAAGTAAAAGTCCTATAAAACTTAAGAAGCCTTCAGATAGATCATTACTAATATAATTACAGTATGGAGAGCATAGTGATGTTTGAATGTAAATTAGAGCGAGTTTTTACAGTTCATTAGAAAGACTCGGGGATTGAATTTAGTTTAATCAAAGCTTGAGTGCTCCCAGTATACACAGCACATACCTAGTAAAAAAAAGCATTAATATAGACTCAGAGATTAAAGATGTATGTCATGCTTTGCATCCATTTAAAGGAGTCCATACAGGGTGCATCACAGACCCTAGTACCTAACGGCCTAATGGAGTTGAGCGAAAAATAATTGTATGTAATTCATTAATTTGCAAATGAATATACATTACTCCACTTTTCTGCAAGCATTCCTCCCACAGACAAACATCTATTGGGGGAGATGCCTGTCCCCGGTCCTGCTGGCTTCTGCCAGACTCCCGCCACAGACAGTGGCAAGCCCTCAGTACCTGCTTCTGCAGGATTTTCCACTTTATCTGACCTAAGGTCATTTCAAATGCATTGGGCAGTTTAGCCGGCAAGAAAGGCTGCTTCCCACTGCTGATTCTCTCCCAGTTTCTTCCCCCATGGCGAGCGCTGGCACTGTTTCTGGGCTTCAATGTGCCCTGGAGCTAGTGAGAGCAGCTCTCGGAACCAGAGCTCCTGGGAGACCCAGCTCCCTGCATCCCCGTGTGTTGGCAGTACATAGGAAACACATTTCTCACCTGCTCACTGGAAAAGCATATATCCTCAAGATACTCAACCCAAAATACTGTGTGTAATTCCTCTTAGAAAACATCTCTGTAGAAACTTCCTAGGATCTCTCCTTGGCTGCTGGTTTTCCACTCAGATTTACTTTGCGATACCTAAAAATGTTCAGAGCATTAATCCAACTGATGCGACTTTGTTTAGTGTTATAATTTAAATGCAGTTGTCATGCCACATTAAACTACTTGCTCTAGAGAAGTTAGTTTTCTCACAGTTATTTTTCTCGGATTACCTTCAGATGTTAAAAAAAAAAACAAAACAGCCAGGCACAGCCAGAGAAGATCCCACAGAACATGGAGCAGCTCAGCATGCGGGGGCTTCCTGGGGCACATATCTGCAGAATGCTTCTGGACGGGGAACGGGCAGCTGCCGCAAAGATCACTCTTTAAGGGAGACTACACTAGAGCATATAGAATTCAAGGTGCACATGCGAGCATGCTTCCCTGCCGCGGCCAGAGCAGGGTCCGGAGCTGCCACGGCTTCCCGGGCGCTCGGCCCCGCCGGGCAGCGGAGCCCCGGCTTTAATCAGTTTATCATCTGCACGAAGCGGGCTGGGTTTCGCTGCTCGAAAAGCCCTGGCATGGGTTTGTGTGTTAAGTTTTTACTGCCCTAAAAATAGGAGTTCATAATTGAAAAGCTGGCAGATCCTTTAATTATAAGGGCGCAAACAACGCCACTAGAGAAATGTAAATACAGCCTAATTGTTACTTCTTTATTTCATTGTTAAAGAGCCAGCTGACATAATGGCAGACATGGGTAACGCCTGTGTCTTAAGCAGCAAGATCTGCAATCAAGTTTTTGAAATGTTCCTCATTTGTCTCTCTCATGGGACTTTACATGCAAAGTCTTGCCAAATGAATCAAGAAAAAAATAGAGTAAGTGTGAATGCCGGAAAAAGAAACCACAAAGAATACATTGAAAGTACTATACGGGGCACAGTTTAATTGAATTGTGATTTGTTGGTCTTGTAAGCACTCTCCAGAAAGGAATGTCATGCTAATCAAAAGCTGTCCAACTTCACCTTATTTTTAGCAGGCAAACTTTAAATGAGACAGTTCAGGATTTTGATTTCTGAGGGATATTGGATCACATTCACCCACAGGGCATTTAAATATAAAAACCTATTTATATGCAAATTCTTTAGTATTTCATGTAAAGTGGATTTTTATCAATTGACCATTCTATGCTGTAAGTTATCATGTTGATAAAACATCTTTAGTAATGGTAAAATGAAGGAACAAATATAATCAGTGCAGGTTGTTTAGGTAGATCCTAGACTTTCTTGGGGCATACCTGCGAGTTCTTGAAATGCAGAGCTATAAAGTTAACAAATTGCCTTTCACAGAAGGACCCAGGAATAGAAGTCCTCAGAAAAGGCTCTTTTGATCACTTTCACCCTAACTGGAGAGATAACTAATACTGGGGAAAGCTCAGAATATGTTACTCATAAGTCAAAGCAAATGAGAGTGCGCTTTTGTTACAGAATCAAATCCTTTTTTCTTTTTTTTTTTTTTTTTGAGAAAACCCAGGCCAAATCCCTAATGTCCAAATTTTAGCTTGTCCAGCTTTTATCACACAATATCCTTTAGACATCTGTAGAAGAAAATGCATCATTATGAGAGCACATGTGGCCGTAGTAGGGGAACATTTTCTATTGCAAGGTATTCCTTTTGATAGTAGTTTATATGCAAATGTGTAACTTGGAGCAGAGGGTAGATGTGCCTTGCTAATTCTACGTATTGTGCAACACTAACAGAGGTTGGGTGGGGGGGTAGAGGGGGAACCCCTTTGCTGGAGGAAGAAGCAATCTCATCAGGAAGGTCAGCACTTCTGGCCTGCCTTTCATTCATGCACTGCAAAATGCCTTGGCAAAACTAAATATACATTTGCTGTGCCTCTTTGAGAGTTTGACTGTGAGACTTTGAGCACCAGCACAGAGTACAGCCATTCACACTGATACTAACACTTCCAAAGACGAAACTCCTCACCTCCAGAAACAAATGCCACCATCTCAACTCTCCTTGCAGCCCTCCGATGTTAAGGATTATTACACCGAATAGCTGGAATCCACCCTAAATATTCTCTTTGGGATCAAAAATACACTAATTCTATTGAAAGAATTTGACTACGTTTTTTTTTTTTTTTACTTCCCTTGAGTTTGGAAGGCAACGGAATAGTTATCCCAATGCTGCCTTCTGGAGTTTTGCAATAATCTAGCCAGCCGAGATGAAACTTGTATAATATGATTAGCCAAAGGACACAGAGCAGCCTAGCTGATTAAATGAGAGCGTTCGGTGATCACAGATCTGACCCTCATCCTGGGAGGTCATAGTCATGATAACTGATTGCTTTGAACATGCTTGCAGTGGTTATTTGTTTATTTAAACAAGTTAGATGTAATAGAGCAGTTCCCTCTTTTCCTGGAAACAAGTTAGCGTTTCTTTGGATTGGTTATTCCTCCAAGGCTGAACTTGGGGACAGCCTTTTAGAAATAATAAACTGTTACAGATTGTGCTGGGTTTAGAACAATACACAGAAATGAACACTTCATACGCCATCTATCTTGTAAAGAGTTTAGTATACATTATTACAGAAAATGGCATCATTTATCTGAGTACTAGTAGCCTTTCTGGTAATAATATTGCATAGAGAATCTGGTATGAATTCAAGCATATCTGTCCAACATAAATGTTCATAAATTTCTTCTAAATTTACATAATCCTTTTAAGAGGTTTGAGAGAACGGGCAGGTGACTTCACAAATTGAAGCTCATAAGATAAAAGAGATATTAACATTATTAGTATTTGTTCCAGAATTCAGTTACCAAACACATGAGAAAGGTCTTCTTTGCTAATTCTCATTTGAAATTACAGTATTTTTAGTGTTTAAACTTTGCCTTACTAGGTTCACAACTGACTGCAACACTCAATGCCCCTTATTGCCTCCAAATTGTTCTTAAAATTTGCCTCTCACTTTCATCTATTAAGTTGTTCTCTAATTCATTAAAAAAAAGATTTTTTCAACAGGCAGGCATTATCACTGATTGGACTGGCAGGAACTGTACTTTTTACATTTCAGTGAAGATTACTATTCTTTGATATCTTTTCCCTGTCTTTCAGTTGCACATATCAATAACAACCATATTCTGCTGTATTATTATAGCTAAGTCAAACAATGTAATTTGTAGAAACACATTCAATGCGGTTCATTAAAACTATGAACTCATCACTGTTTATAATGTCTGTATATCTGTATTGTATTCATGGATTCGTTCATTTCTTGTAACGATACCCGTTCTTTGGGAACAGATTTGCCAAATTATTTATTTGATGAATGCAATCTTTTTGTTTCTTCTAATTTTCTACAAATGGTACACAGCTTTTATGAATTAGTTCACAATTCACAATCATTACGCTACTCTGAATACAGAAATTCCATCCTATCAATTTCTCCTGATCTTTTTGGTTATTTTTCCACAATCCTAATTCTTCATTTGATCACTAAAGCAGCAGCGCATTGTGTCCCCTGATAAGTTAACATCTATAGCTTTCAGTATAAATGCATACTCTAATGTGAACTGTGTTACTGATATCAGTTTGAATGCAGAATTCTTTCCAGCACTCCAGGGAACAGAAAGGTATGTCTTTAACAGACAAAATACAACCGTAACTAACCTTATGAAGTAAATTTACCCTCAAATATTAAAATCGATAAGCAATACAGGAAGGGCTGAGGCTGAATCCAAACAAACCCAAAGTAATTTTTGTGATATCTCTTCATCACATTGAAGATCTGCTAAAATTCTTAAAAGATCTGCCCACCATATTCATGGGAAGTTCAACTGAATTTCACTCAGTTTCTGATTTAAATTTATATTCTTGCAGCTACTACATTGTACTATATACAGAAAACTGCAAGCTTGTAAATAACTTGTCATGTACAAATAGCAGATTTCCAAAATTCTAATAAAGTCACTATACTTCCGCTAAGGTGTCATCAGCTAACATATATTAAAATCATCATGGAAATGGAATTGGTGAAATAAGAACTCACTTTCCCAATAAGAGCTCACTTTCCCAATGTGTGAAACAGGAAAACACTTTGAAATCAGAGATTATTTTCAAAGGCTTTGTTATACCAGAAATAGAAAGTCATTTACAGTAAAGCCAAAATAGGCATATATACAAGTTCTTAGAAACTACAGTTTCCTATCAAACAGTATCACAACTGCAAAAAAGCAGATGAAAACCAAAAATCTAGTGCCATCACCCATGTTTTAAAATGCCTTCTTTCTCAGCACTAACAAACAAAGGTTATCATTTGGAATTAGTTTCACAAAGGTGTACTGAGACATGACCCACCATTTACAGTTTTTAAAATATTTCTATCTTAATTTCTAGTCATACACTTTAAATCCATTTTTTTAATAAAACTTTTTTTAAAAGCAGAATGAAGAAGATTCTGATGTCAGCTATACCAGCTTGCCTCTGGAATGATTTATGTAAGTGAACTGTTACTCCGGATCTTTCTGGAAGGAAGTGGAGCCGAAGGTATCCCAATCTTCACTTAAGTAGACACTTGTATTTTAGAATTATCATTAATGAATTAGCCATACACATCCTTTTAATAATCAGCCTTATTAAGGATAAAAGCTTATCTCCTATTCTCAGACGTAATTACAACATACCCCTGATCTCTACTAAGTCTATGAACAGAATACTTGTTTTAATTCTTGACCGTTGGGATCAAAACCAAAATCAGAGATTAAATGAAGTCAAAAATTTATCAGTAGCCCACTACAATACAAACTAAAATACAGAGAGCGTCCACAATTATTTTGTATTCAGACTTCACTTTGTATTGTGTTCAAACACTAATCCTTCCATTTACTTTAAAAGATTAATGCAACAAAAGGGTGACTAATTGTAAAAGGGCACAATAAGGTTCAGGTTAGTGCTCTTTTGTATTAGAGAAAAATAATATGTTTGAGATGGAGAAATTAAATTTTCTGGAAGAGGTCAGCATGGGAATCAAATGAATCCTTCTGATTCATGCAGAGTCATGCATTAACCACTTGAGATTTGGAAGGAAAAGACTTAAAGCTTTTTTTCCTCCCATACAGATAATTTCCTTTAATAACTAAGACGCTATTTTGTCTTCAGAATATCAACTTTCCAAATTAGTTGAGTTCTGAAGGTCCTCCAGAGCACAACATCTATGATTAAACACTTTCTAAAGTTCATTCTACTAGTAAAAGTGGAAATTCCATTATTTTAGCAAGAGCAGGCATGTCAAATTTATCAAGGCATGATAGGACTGAGGATGGAATAGAGGTAAGGAAGCTATGTTTGTAAGTTATATTCACAGGGCACAGAAGTTATTATAAACCTCATTATTATGTGGTACAGTAATCAAATGAAAAGTACAGTTACTGTGACTCTTGTTAAGCCTAAATTGTGAAGAATTACCTTCAAAACTTTTAAAAGATAGCAATCTAGAGGCAGCAGAATCATAGAAGCATGATTCCTTTGGCTTGGTTTACTCATGAGAAAAGCCCCTATTTACGACTTACCCTCCTCAGGAGCTCCAGGGCTTGTGGGAATAAAAGCCACATGCAGCATTACAGCCTCTCCATCCAGGTTGGAGATGCAAAAGGGATGGCAGCCTCTGGAGCTCCTCCACCCGAATGCCGACTCCAGCCTAACCTGGGAAGAAGCACATGCAGGAGCACCACAGAGAACCCTAGTATGATTCCTTAAGCCAGGGGTTAATGCCACAGAGAGGATTACACATTTTTTACAGTTCTTTTACAGTGCCAAACCACATCCAGAAGGTGGACCAAAAGCTTAATGCCTGACTATTCAAAGAGCTAAGTGACTAATTTGTTGCTAATTAATGCACTTTCACCACCAGCACTTTTCCAGCTGTACTGATGTACAGCTGAGGATTGTAAAAGAAAGTTACCAGGATGCCTCTGCACCTGAGCATTCTTGCTCTCCACAGCCATGGCAGATTTGTGGAAAATTACCCCCAGTGTGCTGGAAATAGATAACCTGCTACTGAGACATGGTGCTAATTACTGCAGAGAAACATAATTGATGCATGGGTGCTGCATATGGGAAATGAAAGTGGAGCTTTTGGTAGGATCTTCTCATCATGATCTACTCAAGCTTCTGGACAGACTCATAGGAGCAGAGGGATGAGACAGGCAAAGATAAGCATAAAACCATGACCAAGCAGAAAAAACTTCTTGACGAGGTCTGACACAGCATTTTCCAGGACTACAGTAATTGTACTGGGTTGTAATCCCAGGATGTCTACCTTAGTACGGAAGAACACAACATGTACAGTTTTATTTAATTATACACAATTCCTAATCTTTGCTTCTTCAAGAAATTTTAAAAAAATGTTACTTTTCTATTTTGAAAAAGGGATATATTTGTTCTGGTTTTAATATAAAAAAAATCCTGCAAAATAGAGATCCCATGCTTTCATCACCTATAAAGGGCAAGTATGGCCAACGTGAAGCCATAAAAATAGAATAAAATATAAATTATTCTACAGCATTATCAAAGTGTCTGAATTACCCAACTGCCTCATGATTTTGGGCACAATTAAATTCACTAATAGGAAAGCAGTTGAATAACATCATGCTTCAGATCACTAGTTGAATAACGTTGTCATACTCAGGCTAATACCTTGTGACAGCTCCTGTCTAGAATATATTACTTAAGATCTGAAAGTTTTGATCATAAAAACATCTTTTCCAGAGCTTCCAAACAAATAATAATAATATAATAAGAGAATAAGTAAAGGTCTAAAAGTTAATATTTCAGAACAAGTGAAAATATTTCCCAGTTAATTTAAACATTTGTCTCTATGTATCTTTGACATTTGGAGCCAGAGGAAGGGGTGTTAAGAAGTAATTGCATTCACTGCCTTCCAGATATCTTTTATTGGTTCTCAAGTGGATCTGAATTCAAGAAATGGCTCTGAATGTTTGTGTGCATGGGGAAAATATTTCTTTTGACATTTTGTTCTCTGGTAGCATTTTTATGCTTATGCATGTATAAATAAATTCTTTGAAAAGGAAACTCTTTCAGTACACATATTAATGAAAAAGGGATGACAAGGCAGCTCTTCTAATTTTCCATTTATAAGAGGAAACATGCCAGCTAAGGATCTTTGACATATTTGAGCTTTTTTTAAAAGATGCCTTTATTTTAACCAATGGGAATTTTGTACCTGGATCATTGCTGTACAAAGATTAAGCTAATCGCAAAAATCACTAAAAAAAGCACAAGCACTTTGAGACGCAGTCCAACAAGCATTACAATCAATTGGCAATGGATTAAGTCCCTTAAAACCATTATAGAGATAGAGCTATGAATGGAAACCAGACTTTTTCCAAACTTGGACCCCTTACTACAATTTTCAAAGGTGCAGTGTATCATATGGCTTTAGTTGTCTGATTTTAAGAACTCAATTGTGTACACTAGTCAAAATGTTCTACTCAGTTACAACAGAAATGCTAACGAGCACACTGCGTGGGAGGCAGTTCGGGTGCCTGAATATAGGTGTCTGGTGGCATTTCACATAGCTGCTGCCCCAGGAGGGTGAGCATGTTCTGTCAAGTCTATGTTTTGTCTGCCAGCCCCTGGCAGATGTCTGGGATACCCCAGGGCATTTGAAAAAGCTTAAAATATTTAGGTACCTAAATCACTCCAGGGGTTTCTGAAATTTTGCAAAAAGAAGAAACAATGTTCTGAAGATTGAGATTCCATTAAGAGAAAGTCTATACATTTTGGTTTCCGATCTAACATACCTTTAAAGCTATTTTTATAGTTGTTTATGATGATCTACTAGCTAAGAGGGAAAATTAAATTGCCTAGATCGAAATAAAGAAGGACTGGCTGATTCTCCTCTCACATAACTGGTATTTGCAGTAGTTCCATACATGTCGACATGGTCTATGTCCCCTTTATGGACAGGATTAATTTTGGAAAACAGAAGTCTACAGATTGTGCTATTTTGTCTTCTCCAGGAATAAAAAACTATAATGAGTGCAATTACTCTATCAGATTTTGAATCTCAGTTTAGTATACACTAAACAAGGCATTTCAAGGAAACTGTTTAAACTTATCCAAGCGACGAAGTTGGCACAATTTCCCATGCGAGCATTTTTCTTATCTGACAGTGGAAATGAGCAAGGGTTGCTTTCTTATAAGAAAATCCTGTAAGAGCTGTAACGACCAAAATGGGACAGTTCTCTTCAGGCATGGGATCCGCATAGCACGCTGCACCCTGATCAGACATATGTTTGGTGCTGCACACCTTGGGGTTCCCAGTATCTAAAAGCACATGGGATTATCTAAACTAGTGTCCCTTTCTTTATAGCACTAGCTCTAATAAATAGCATTTTAAATGATACTTTACAGAGCCTGAGTGCCTTTCTTACTGGGATTGTAATGGACCAGCACCTCCTGGTGCAAAATATCATCTGGCCTAACCCTATTTTCAGTGTATTAATTGAAGCAGATTCTTCTCCTTGCTAAACAATTACAATGCAGTTTTTACTTATTTTTCATTTTACAAGATTAATTAGAATAGTAATTTCTAAATTTCTCAGATATGCATAACTGCAGATGTTCTTAGCTATTTACCCCATTTTTTTGTTGATTTTATGTACCAAACTACTATTTCAGAGATGGAACAGAAAACCTCCATTTCTCTGTAAAGAAAACCCAACATATGTTACAGAAAATGAAAATACAGAATGAAAATTAATTGATATTTTGTTAAGTTTCAAAAGAAGGAACAGCCAGAGTAAGTATGGAGATGGCAGCAGGAAAAAATTACTGAGTCTAATAATCATTAATTGAATTCTGTTAACGGAAATGACTCATAAATAAAACAAATGTGACCAATATCCCAACATCTTCTGCTAACAAATTTGGTTTGTACTGTATTTAGTACTCCAGATAAAAATTGTTCCCTCCGTTAAGCCTCCCTACTTTTTTAGCTCGTTTAACCTGTTTCACCAGACAGCTGGCTCAAGTCTTTCTTCCACGCAAGCAGAAATGACTTTTTTTCTGCCACAAAATACACAATAGCATTACATCCCCAACCCTGAAAGTGGAAAACTTAAATCCTGCAGCAGCAGCATGGACAGACTCAGCAATCTCCTGCAGGCGCAGCAGCGGGTTGGCCCGAGGAGACGAACATGCAGCAGACAGTGAAGACCCCTCCTGACTAACTCACCCCACTGTGCCTGCAAGAGGCGTCTGCGGAGCAACTCCTCCACTTCTCACCAAGAGACCTGCTTTGTGTGTGGTGCCTCCTCTCTTGCACGAGCATTGTTGGCTGTGCCTACAGCGGGGACTTCCACTGTGGGGCAGTGGGAGGGTGGTTTCTCTTTCTGCAGATGGTGGCAAAGGGCTCCGAGTTCTCCAAGCAGCCGATCTGGAGCCGCTCACCCTCTCCAGTGCCCCCCCCCCCCCAGGTCACTTGTCCTCACTGTACCTTCTGGGCACAGCTCCAAATCCTCCCATCAGCAAATAAAATATGATTAGATGGAAGAAAAAAAACTATCAAAAGCTATCAAACAGAAAGATGCCACTGGAAATTCTTGAGGCACCAGCCAGTGGAGGATGAGAAGAGTGCACTGGGCAACTATGACTTCAGTTCCTGTCCTCTGTCCCTGTTCTGGATTAGCGGGACCCAACACGACTGTTCGTGTGTGTTCACCCAAGTCCTGGACTAAGGTTCCTGAACTGCACTCCCTAGTTGGGAGCATGGGACAACAAAAAGCCCAAGTCCTGCCAAGAGCAATGGCAGACGTTCAAAATAAATGCCAGCAATAAAGTAGCACAGGATGGATGGGTTCACACTAGGCCTGTGCTAGGTCAGACAGGAGAAGAGCCAAACACCGCCTCAGTATGCACTACTCGTGTTGTCATTAATATTTGCTATAAAAAGCACTGATGACTTCCAACTTGTCCCCATGCGGACAAGGGTAGATGCCATATTCCATGCAGCAACTTGCAGAGTTGTTATTCTAGTCATGATTTAAAAAATTCTGTTGGTCGCCTTCCATCCTAGTGCAAATACATAACACCTAGCATTATATGTCTGAATATTGTTGTATTATACTGTAAAACAGCAGATGTGGATGGAACACCCTGGCACCTTCTATGCTGAAGTCAGTTTCATTATGTTTGCAAAAGGCAAATACAGATACATCAGTGTACTTTATTATAATGTCATATTCCTGACACTACAGTAAAAGTTGATTTGGTGTTTCCATTAGAAATCTCATTTTCAGAGGCTTATGCCTCATCCATCTAAGTTTTTTCAGGAAGAGATTTACCATACAGACCTCAGTCTACTTATAATTCCTCCCCTAAAAAATTGGTCAGTATTGGTTATCTGCACATTTTAAATCCCAAGAGCTCAAATGAATTGTTTTCTTCATGCTATTTCATTTTTTAACATTACCAAGTATGTGTGTCCTTCTTTAAGATTACAAAAGCAATTAAGAAATTTAAGTTAAATGTCCTTGCTTCCACATATATCACATTCTTATTATATTTTTTTTCTGTGTGTTTTAACCAGACAGTTGAGACCCTACTTGGGAAAAACTGTAAAAAATCTTTAAGAATGAAACAGGCACCTACTACAATTTTGCCAGTGATTTTCAAAGCACTAACTGAAAATCTATGTTTAATATATAAATATATTGAGCATTATATCTAATGCTTAATAAATGCCACCACATTTCACCCCTCTACTCCATTTGTGGGGTTGTTGTCACACAAGCAGACGCATGCAATTGACATTCAGCCGTTCTCTTTTGCATCATCAGGTTCTGATCTTTTATGCTACCACAAGCCTCACAAGTCTGAAGGTCTGAATGAGTATCTTAGCAATTTTTAAGCCTATACAAGCAAATTCACTGAAGATTTATACAGTTTTTGTATTCACTATAAAACATCATTTATCTAACTCTATTCTTGGATTGCATTTTCCCAGTTATATATGTTTTTAAGCTCGAAGTTCAACAAATCATTGCACTAATAGTTTCACAGGGTTGTCATGAGAAACTTCGAACTGATTATTCTTTTTTAAATGCCTTCAGGTTTTTATCTGAGCTATACAGAAAGGCTGTTAGGAATGTTAAAAAAAATCATTTCAGCTATTACAGACATTAGGAATATAGGCCTATTTCCAAAATATGACTTAGACATAAAACACTGGCTATTGCAACATATATATTTCAAGCATCCAGCACCCAGAGTGGAAATCAGAATCCCAGCCACTGGAGAATGGGTCATACCTGGATGACAACCTGTCAAGCAAACAGACTGGCACCTGCATAAAGTGAGAATACTCTGCAAGGAAAACTTGAAAGGCAATCAGTAAGGGAACTTTGAAAACTTAAATTCCATCTTTTTTTAGACTTAAAAAGCTACTGGAAACATCTGCTTTTGCTATTCACAAGGTCATACACTTAACAGAAGAAGGCCGCCTAAATATTACCGTTCGCTACACACAGCACTCATCAGAATAAAGACAATGATGGTTCATTTTTTCAAAATGTCATTTTTCACCTTCCATAGGAATGTCCTACTAACAGTCTATACTATGCAGAAAAGGGGAAGAGTTGAAGCTTTTCCAATTTTCTAGAAATTACTTAATAATTCATAATTTTATTTGGCTGGGAGATTTTAATACTGAGAACTTAAGTGCTTCACCACAATTCTGTTCTTGAACTTTGGTACCATCATCAGTCCTTTGGAGAAAATCAATCATCCTTGACCAGCCTGCCTTCTCTAATAAAATGAGTAGGTCTGTGGATGAGGGGACAGCAGCAGAAGTCATCTACCTTCATTTCAGCAAAGATTTCAAGAAAACATCCCAAAGCATCTTTGCAGGGACACTATGGTCTAGAGGGGTGGACTACTAGATGGTTAAAAACCATTTTATTGTCAGACACAGGGTAGCAGGTAAAGGTTTTCTATAGCAATCATTATATTATTTTGCAATTGGGTCAAAATTATTCTTTTTGACTCCACTTAGAGCTCAGTTGTGGAGGACTGAAAAGATCAATAATCCGTGTTCATTTTAGCATACTCAGAAAGCATAATGCATAAGCTATACTTATTCACATGGAGTATGACCCTTTTTAACAAGGTAGAAAGTAAACTGGTGTAGGAAGGAAGAAACAATGGTAGAAACAGTATCCCTCCAACATTTCATCTATTTTCTGTGCAGCTGGAGAACAAGCTGCTCTCCATAACATACCATATAACTCTTCAGAAAACAAGGTGTTTAAGCATGCTACCCATGCCTTCTTATCACAAGGGCATTACCAGTTTCACTTACTTGATTTAACATCAGACAGCAGGTAAATGAGGTAAGATAAAAATAGAAAAAGCTCTTCAATTTTAGTACAGCCACTCTGTCACAGATTGCCCTATAATCCAATAGTGAAGGTTATAACATCTTTAACTAATTAACACAAAATATAAACAACACAATGCAGAGCTATTTGCTCTCGATAAGATGTTGCAGGTAGGAATCTGTCTAGTAATTAATTAGGAAAATGCTTTTAGTACAAAGGAAGAAAGAAACAAGAAAGCACAACTTCAAGAGGACTGATTCAAGTTAGCAATACCTACGTCAACTAAAGAACAGTGAGCAAGCTAAGGTTTATCATCTTCTGTTTGCTTTGCCATAACTGTCTATCCTACGCTAATAGAAGCGTATAGAAATAGAACACAGCAGTGTGACTGTTCCCATTGCTACAGTTTCCCAGTTTTTCTGCTGTATATGGTCTGCTACAGATAGAACATAAAACCTTACCCCAGTCAGGAGGGGATGTGCTCATGCAACATCAGGTCAAGGCGGCCTGCCTGTGACCGTGCAGCACTGTACCACACTGCTGAGTTACCACAGAGGATTTCTCCATTTCTAAAACAAGCAGGAAGTGTCATGTCTTCTCCTGCACCATGTTCTCATAGTTTAAAAAAAAAAAAGGGGGGGGGGGAAAACCCCTAATATATTTGCTTAACTCCTACAAGCATCTAGCTAGTTCCGACACTTAGGCTGTTTATAAAAGTGTCAAATCAAGGAAATGAAAAGGAAATTATGAAACTGTTCTCCCAAGCACTTTTTAGTATGTCATTCCTTTTCAGATGATGCAATTGACCACAGTGACAAAATCACATTTCCAAATAATATACGTTACAGATTTTTATTGAATAACCCCTCGTCAGATTTGTAGGTAGAACAGTGACAAAATAGTGCATGTTTAGCAGTAGCAGTATGACTTAAAACATTGATAAAAGTGTGGAAGGCTAGCTGCAGAGAGTGCAATGAAACATTTTATATTCATTCTTCCACTTATTAATCTTGGGGATTTATCGAAGGCTTAAAAATCTTAACCTAGAAAAATAATAGGGAAGCAGTGGCTGGTGCTTTTCCTAGTCAGAGATTAATGAAAGTCTGCACTCGGACTTTTTAACTCTGCTCTTTCTTGAGAAACAGCTTAGCCTTACTGGTTAGCCACACACCAAAAAAAACCCCCAAATTAATTGTGATCCTACCTATCCTCAGCATTAGAAAATAAAAATAGGCAAGTGGTTCAATAGTACAAGGCTGTGATAAAACCAATCTTAAAAACTCAGATATGGAATTAGAATCTGAAACGAATCTTTCTGACTTATGAAGCTATTTCTACTGACCATGGATCAGGTCTTAATGGTTTAGATATATTTAAAAGATTTTTAGGATTTTAGTTATCAAGAGAGAAACCAGGGCCCAGCTGGTTTTCTTATCAAAATGCACTTTGATAAATGCTTTTGTTTCCTTTGTGTTTGAAATGAAAATGGCATAGAGTTACCTAGTGTCCTTTAACTGAGAGGGATTTTATTTATTTATGTATTTGGTTATAAGAGAATTCAGATTTACTGTTTTGCTCCTTCTCAGTTTTCACGTGAAAAAAACCAGATTTCTACATTCTTGAGCATGTAGAGAGAAACACATTTCAGTGAGCTTGATGTCTTCATAAACACAGTATTGTTCTTGTGTCCTTCTCTATGTTACATATTTTTCTGAAGCAAAAAGACCTCTGTTTTTTTAACAAAATGGAAGAATACAACTTTCCTATCACACTTAACATGTTAGCAGTTGACAGTGAAATGTTAGCTACTGAAATAAGAATGGGAAAATTCACATTTGATGAGGACTCCACAGCCATCATATTCCTATGTTCTTAAACACAGTTTCATTGGGAGCAAGTGAAGGTTACAACCCTTACTTCCCAAGTAATGAATTAGTGCAGAGGTATGTTATGCACCCTATGACTTTGGGGAAATAAATACAGACAGAAAAGCATGGTTTTTCTCCAGCTGTAGCAGGGAACTGAGCCCTTCTTTCTCCTCAAAGATATGGATGGACTACAGTGGCATCAAGCAAAGCACAAAAATTCCAATTAACACCTTTTCACCTGGTATCATTTTCTTCCCAATGACTGCATCAAGATGATGAGTAGTTTAGGATGTTTTTGTTATATCTCATTACAAAGCAATTCTCCTTTAATTGGAATCACCGTTATATCACTATGTTAAAATGAGGTTTCAGAAAAATCAAACAGCAAAATTCATAATAAAATCCATAACAAAAACCAAGGCTTTTGTCTACACCCATGTTTTTAATGTATGCTTAAAAATCTGTATGCCACTTCACATAGTGAAACCTAAGAAGAAAGAGGATTCAGATGGAAAATCTTTCCATAGACTCCTGAACTGTAATTTTTAACTTCAGTTTACTCAACAGCATTCCACCTGTAACAAGCTAGTCAGTGCACAAGTACAGGGATAAAAATTCACAGCTCATCTTTGAATAGTTATTGTTAGACTATTTATCAAGAACAGAATAACAAGTAATTAGTTATCAAAAGGAATAAGAACTTTCTCAGGTCCAGATTACTGATCTTCCAGTATGAACACTCTCTCACTTTAAAAAAAAATAAACTGTTCTAAAAACTGCTAACAAAAACAAAAATCACAGCAAAGAGCTGACTGTAAAGAAATCAAACCCAACACAGAGAAATGATCTTTTTACTCTGAACTTCCACTTAAACAGTCAAAATGATGTAGCCAATGGATCACAAAAATAATAAAAAACTCACATAATATGGCAGAATACCAAAAAAATTACAAAAAGAAAAAATATTCAACCTAAAAGACTAAACAACTGACAGCATTTAGTGATCAAAATTTTTAGGTCCACATTTACAACAGTACATCTAAAATCACGTTACTTCTCTGAACTTAGAAACCAAAACAGCCTGTGCAAAATACCAACATGCTTAGATCCAAGGAAAGGCAAATAACACAATTCCTCTTTTCAGTAATGAATACATTAAACACATCCAAAGAACTACAACTGATCACTTTCCACAGCTTCCTCCTTGTGAAGGAAAGCCATAATGCACTGCTGTCTCTTTGATTTTCTTAGAGTACATTGAACTGTAAAAATCCTACTCCCCACAGAAAAAATGGTCACAACCAAAAGTTCCACTTTCAAAATTCATTCTGCAATAGCAGAATTTAGAAATGCAAGGGATCCAAAATTGCCTTGAGATCATCCCTTCTCGTATCTTCTCATTAAGAGCGCTGTTACTCCATTTGGGCTTTGTGCAATGATATTACATTGCTATTACATGAGTAGCTCTCTTCAGCTGTCAAAGACAGTAAGGTGGACTTTCTTTTTCCATTTCACCATATTGCGAAACCTAATTGTTTTTCAGGTTATTTCCAAGTCTGTGCTCATTCACCTCTAAACTTCTCATATCGACTCATGTCATGTTGTCATTTATTCAAAATTATTTTAAGTCAATTAAAAGACTCTTTTCCAGTCTCCTCAGATCCTTGCTTGAGATCAGACTAAGTCTCACCTTGTCTGAGTGTCACGTCCCAATTTCTCAGGACAATGACTCAGGTTTGCTGATTCCCAAGTGAGGATTAAGGTGAAATGACACCAGTTTTGATCACAAAACTCAACTTGTATTTGCTCACAAGAAGAATTGGCATGCTCACCACAAAAATTGGTATGCTCACAACAAAAATTGGCATGAAACTATGTCAGTAAACTGCGTAACATGTGCTAACCATACATCACCAAACATATACTACAGGCCTTGCTTATCTGGGAATCAGTTCAGGGCAGACAATAAGGCGAGCCCTCCTGTTGGGTCGCGAGGTTCAGAGCAGACCCCCTCGCTTTCTAGACTCCTTCTCAGAGAGGAGCCCAGGGGTGGCTGGATCCACTCCTAGTCCCAGACTTGGTCAACGGTTTATGTCTAAAGGGATGAGGTGTAGGGATTATGGAAAAGGAAAAGGGAAAGAGAGAGAGAGAAGAGAAAGATTTCACCGGCCCTGGGTCCAGCGTTGGTCCAGTCAGCCGAGGGGTCCTGTTCCGGTGGGCTTCGGTTTGTGTCCTTTTATCATCCTTGACCCTCCTTCAGGCGGGCATTAGGCTAATTAGGTGTCATGAGCGGTTTGTGAGCCTTTGGGCTCGAGGGTCTTTTGGGGAATAACTTCCCCTTCCCTGCATGGTGAGTTGTCCTGCTCAGCACAGCAGAACAGCATGGTGAGTTGCCCAGTTCAGCATATGGGAACAGCACATCAGAACTGGGAGCTGTGCACCCTCCAGCACACCCTCCTCCTCCTGTTGCTGATGGGTGCTGATGGGCTTCTTTTCACCTGGGGTTCCTTGCTAGGCAGATTTCCTTGTTATGCAGTTGGTCGTTAAGCAGAACTTGCCCCACCACAATGTTTGAGACATTAACTCTTGCAGTCTCTCACACCGAGCCATGGACAATGTGTCTTGCCCTTAATACCAGAGTTTTTTAGGCTAAAATTAAACGTCATGTAGCAATCCCTCAATGTGGGATAGAAATTATTACACTCAACCTCAAAATCCTTTCCCTGGCCTCGGTATTTATTGGGTTTAGTAGAATATTCCAGTGTATGATGTTGTACTAATGACACTGATCTTGGGTTCCCTTCGGACAAACAGCTAGGAGTTATTCTACATCTGGATTACTTCATTCTCCAACCACATGGAAGAAAAAGACAGTAAACAGATTTTTTTTGGTACTGAAGACATACATGATCTACTAGTCCTCTCTCAGCATTACCATTTACATTCATGCTGTGAGCCATTTTTTTTCAGCATTGATCTGCACTGGATATCACTTGTGAGTTACACCAGTATTGCAGACTCCACTTGCTAAGTTAAAATCTTGTTAAGTTTACAGGTTAAGTTAATCTTGTTAAGTTAAAGGTACACTTTACCTTATCATACATCCCATCTCTCAGATGCCAAAAGGCAGCCCCTGATAAATCTGTCTCAAAGAGAAGATTTTCTGGTTTCAAAAACACATGATAGATTTGGACCCCCAGACTTCAAACATTCTCCAAACTGCGTGGCAGAAAGGAAGGTGAAAAAGTATGAGGGCTTCCAGTGAGGGCTTTTCCTGACGAATGAACAAGGAAGAGCTGAACCTATTCGTCTTTCTTAACCAGCTGCTTCTACATTGTGCATTCCCATACTACTTTGTCTGGATATTATGAGCTAACAATCTCCTCTCAACCTGATGAAACAATACATTTTCTGAGAAGAAAAACTGCACGACAGAACTGAACTGATTAAGTTCTTCCATTAAAGAATATCAATATATATGAAGTAACATTGAAAACATTACTTTTACTGACTGTTTATACCCATTAAAAAGGCTGTACCAACAGCGCATAATCCCATTAATGTTGAGTTTTCCACATGAGGTACCTTCTAAACTTATTCTGGTTTAGGAGATCTAGTAAGATTGTAGCCTATGGCTTCAGATTTGTGCACTCGCTGGAGCTACATAAATAAACAATATTAGAGGAATCCAATTTCCATCTAAGAAGGTCATGTGCAGCCATTGCTAAATACTGACATTTTTGGTCATTTACACATAAGACTAAATTAACCTGATAATGTCACTACTTTGACATAACGATTTATGTCTTATAAATACGGTGTTGTGCTTATTATGTTCTCACAATAATTCTGAAAGCAGCTTCTGTATTGTATAATATTTGATTCATTCTATTAAGGAACACTGATATAAATTATTCTATTTTAGCTCTTTTATCATTCACAATTCTTTCCACAGTGATTAAAGATTATATGGAAATATAAATAATGATCAGTCATTCATTCTAGAAAAAAACAATCTTGTTTCTTCGGCACTCTAAGCTTAAGCTTAGTAACTATGCTTCACTGCTGATTAAAATAAGAACTACTTTGCAGTAATTGGCATTCTGTGAAATGAAAGTATCGCTGAAGGAAAGACTTATTTTTTCTCCTTGCTTTTTGTACTTTCACAAGCCATCCCCCTTGCTTAAAGGTTGAAAATAATTAATTTCAGGTCTTTAATAATGATTAATATATTAAAGTTAGTGATAACATGAGATGAATACCACTTATGCAATAATATATTACACATTAATGGATTTGCCATCCTCATTCATCTAATTGAGGATCATGTTTTTGAGAGTTACCAACCCAAGATGCTTCAGAAAAGACACATCAAACTTCTCAGTAAAGAAATAGTAAATAACTTGCCCTTCTTCCTGTCTCATCCAAACTGTTTGAGGTTATGCTTTAAGATATATGTATAGGTGACAACAACTGCAAATTCTTCTGGCTTGTGGATCAAGGTGTCCAGACACAGGGCAGTCCAGACTGAGAGTTGTACTCTTCTTGTTGGCCTGACTCTGTTTCCAGGCAATTTCAGCTCATCTCCCCAGATCACCTGACAGCATTAATACTTTATCCACATTAAGTATTTTTCATTTAAAACCCCTAAATAAGAGGTACTTTCCATTCATTGGCTGCCTTTACCTTGTTATGCTTTCTCCAGACTAAGAAACAAAGAATTCCTCAGTTCTCCCAGTTTTACATGAAATCCAAATAACGTATTGAATGACAGACTTAGGGTCCGCTCTTCTTCTCTCTTATGCCTCAGAAAGATCATTACCAATTTAATTCCTGTGATGTAGCCAAAGGTGACAAGAAAGAGACTGTAACAAGGGCATATTAGTTGTCAGTGTAGCTTTCCCTTAGTGGATCTATACCTTAACTTGCTCAAAACAGAGCAATTATAAATTCACTCAACTACCTTTAATTGTCTGTAAAATTCAGAAGGAGAGAGAGCACTGAAACAGACCAAACACTGAAACTGAGGCCAGGACTTACTGAAGCATTCGATGATAGTGCAAGACTACTGTAAAAAAACCAATACAGAAATTAAATGAAACAGTGAAGCTGAAACTAGGATTATTTGGTGACAAAATGGTATATAATTTTTCATTCTTAATTTCAAGACAATCCTAGGAAACCAGTAAGAAAAAGCAAGCTTTACTAATTTTCCTTTAATACACTGTGATTGAACCTCTGCCATCCTATTCTTCAGGGCCAACCTCATCTTACTGGCCCAGAGAGAAAGATTACCACACTTCCACAAGGTTTGTGGGCCTATATTGACAGAATTGGATTTCTGTTCTTTTCTATTACCCAAACTCACTCTTTTTTATATCATTTCTTCCTCCTCCTTTGCCTTCTCTTTAAAGACAATCAGGTTTAGCCAGCAAAGAATGATTCCTTGCGTTGCTGCTGTGAATCTGTCACTAAAGCAAGCTAAAAATCAACGCCTGAAGCACCTCGATGCTCCTGTGAATTTGCCAGATCTTTGGCAGTCTTGTAACTACTTCCTCTCCCTCTGTTTCAGTATCAGGCACGAGTCCAGAAATAGAAGCTGTGTATCCTCCATTTTACTCCTTAGTCTTCCTACTCATGTGCAAACTGGTTTTGATTTGCCCATTTCTGAGAAAGCAAGACTGGGCTCGGACAATAACAGCAGCCACATAAGCTCTAGCACATCAACTGTCTTAGCTCCACCACTCTTCCCCCCACAGCGTGACAGTGAACAGCATCTGCAATCAGAACTTTAATAAAGTACTTTACTGCTATTACAATGGAAATATCACTTAAAGCTTTACATTTTAGAGACTTTGTTTTTGTTTCTCTTTCCTCCTTCTGTAATGCTAATAAAAGGGGGGGGGGGGTGTGACCCCAGCCAACAGCCAACACCCATCCAACCTCTCACTCACATCTCCTGCGGGAGGGAGACAAAACAGAAGGCAGGTGAAAAGATTCATGGAAGAAGCAAAAGCTGTGTACATAAGCAAAGCAAAGCAGAGAAATTCATTCACTGCTTCCCACTGGCAGGCAGATGTTTAGCCACTTCCAGGAAAGCACAGCCTCAGCAAAGGTAATGGTTGCCTGGGAAGATAAACACCATAACCACAAATATCCCCTCTTCCTCCTCCTTTCCTTGATATTTTATTGCTGGGCACACCATCATACGGTATGGAACATCCCTTTGGTCAATTTGGACCAGCTGTCCCAGCTATGTCCCCTCAAACCTTTGGATCACCCCCAGCCTACTCTCTGGGGGTAGGGAAGGGAGAGAGAACACCTTGACACTGCAAGCACTGCTCAATAGCCAAAGCATTGGTGTGTTACCACACTATTTTAGCCACAAATACAAAGCACAGCACCATATGGGCTGCTATGAAAAAAGTTAACTCCATCCCAGTCAAACCTAGTAGGAAAGGTTAATGATTTATTTAAGTCTGTTAGCTTGCTATGGGAATTAGAAGGTAGATACTAAAAACTCTGAGTCTTCCATAAAACCTTTATGTTCTCCAGTGACAGAATAATGCAAACATCTTTGATTCTCTGATCCTCCTTATTCTTTCAAAATAAAACGCACTACTTTCACACTTCAGACCTCTTGAGCATAGGGCTTTCTCTATTACAGCAAGCAACAAGAAAGCAGCCAGTGGGACTTTTAAGTCTATCACCTGTTTATAAAGAAGTCAGGGGCATCCTTGCAGATACCAGTAACAGCTTCCCCCGCAAATTCCCAAGACAGCAGAAAAACTAACGACCTTCCCAACCGCTTGAAAAAAGTAAACAGGAGAGCAAGCGTGACAGCATGTTTTCTTACCTTAAATGTCCCGCTATAGATGTTTGGTAAACTAATGCCAATAATTCCTTCCAAGAAAACTTCAAGTTTTGGGAAGTAGATTGGTTTAGCTATTTAACAAGAAGTTCAATCTTAAATTTAAGTAGGGAAATTTCCAGGACAAAGTGAGGAAGACCACCTCTCCAGTCATAAAAGATGTTTACCATCCTGTTATATTCATTGGCACAATTCTTTTATTCTGCTGCTGTGCTCTTCTACTGTATTCTGCTTCTACCTTGAAGAGCTGACATATGATGAAGAATCAAGATGCTGGAAAATCATTTTGCAGTCTGAATTCTACAGCAGCTTTGTAAGTGTCTGTCACCCATCATAATCTTGATATCCATTAGCTCTTCTCTATTCTTTTTTTCCCTCTCTTTTTCTCCTGGGATTCAGCTAAGCAAAGGGATGGATCTCTATCAATAGGAGCAAAAGTTTCTTCAAAAAGAGCTTTTGTAGCTTTTAACAATACTTTTAAGAGTTAGAAATAGGGCTGATTAGAAAAAAAAAAGCAAAACAACTACTTAGCTAACCTCACTTTTACATAATCCAACTCCACTGATTTATGATGAAATTTTCATACGTACCCTCAGACTCTGCTAAGAGAATAGGAATCACTTCTATTCTTAAAACAGGACCACATTTAATTTCACCTGCACTAAGTGAGGTCTAAAAATCTTTGAAACAGCAAAGTAATGAACCCATTATATGTTTTCTATTTTCTTAGTTTGAATGTACAGGATTTGTACATTTCTCTACTTATTTGCAAGTGTACACTTTTTTTTGCTAAACAAGAACATCTGCCTGTTTTTTCACACCTTTGTCTCTATTTCTGCAATCAAATGAGTAGTCCAGGATAGAACTGGTGATGAAGAAAGCTTCCAGGAAAACCTCCAAGAAAAGCATAGGACTACAGTTGGGTGAATACAGATTGCTTAAAACATAGCTTCCAAGCCTCTCCTTAGCTATTCTAAGCACAGGTCACATTTTGCCGTCAAGTTCAAGATTGTTCGTTATTTGATTGCTCAGTGTTACACTGTCATCACGTCACCTTCTGTAGCACTGTTCTCGTAATGTGACAGAAGCTCCACATTGCATTGTTTTGTGTCTGTCTGAGTTGGTTGACTTGGTATCCGGCATCAGTGGTTGCATCTGCTATTCCTGCTGTTGTTCTTTGGTAGCATGTTTTGGCTGTATCCCATTGCCAATTGCCTTTGGAACAAAAAAAAATCCTAATGGGAAGAGCCTCAGTAGGGCTACCAAGACCATGTTGCATCTAAAATGAGATGCATTTTGGAGAGACATGCAAAGCTGAGGAAAACAGTTTTTCTTCCGTCCTTCTGTTTCTGGCAGACTTGGTCCTCAGTCATCTTTCTGCCAGTCTCCTGCTTATGCTCACCTTCAGGGCAGTTCGCAGTCTCCCTGGCAGCTGCGTTTTTCTGCCATGAGTGAAACTGCATATCCAAATATTAATGGTCAATCAATTAGCCGCAGCTGGGAGCTGGCTCTTCAGTCCCTCACTTGCTGTCATGGATTGAAGCACACTTCACAATGTACACCTTGGACTGAAATTAACTCCATTATAAGCATACAAATCTGTAATTCCCCAGAGAACTTCTGTAGTCTTAACTAAAAGCTGATAGATTGTTCCAACTTAATGAAAGTTGCATATTTTTATTATCAGGTCACTTTATATTTGAAGAATAAAATAACCCTTAGACATTTTCCATTTGCATCAGTTAACTGCTAATAAATTATCAACTACTGGAATATTTTTCTCTGATATTTCAATCTCTAAAAGTACTAGATTGTTATTATCTTAAAACTGCAGGACTGAGGCATGTATCTCCTTAGCATTTGCTGAGTGAAGATTCATCATTTGCAGTCTTGTCAGTGTCTTTATCTTCCTTTCTTCCTGCACTCACTTGGACTTACATGAAGATACTTTTGTTATTTATATATTAAATGTTTTCTTATGCTTTCAACACTATGAAACTACGCAAGTCATGTAAAACATCTGACCTTTAGAGCTGAGACAATAAGAACATACTACAGTATATTATGAAAACATTGTTGTTACAAAGTATTCAGTAAGCTGGAAATGCCAGAGTAAGGAAGCAATTTCTTTTATTTGAAATGTGATTTAGATTTATTTATGCGGTTTCTCTTACTTTAAATCATATTCTTTTCCAATTAATTGTGCACCTATATGTTTTTAGCCATAAATGCTTTTAGTTACAGCAGTTTCATTCAGAACACCACCTAATATAGTTTTAGTAAATGTGCCTGTACATCCATATTTCACTCTGCATGAAATTCTCTTCCTCTTTAGAAATCATCTCCATTTCAGCTCTGCTCCTACCCATCCACTCGCCCGCTAACTCATCACAGGCACACTTTATGCCAAAGTGCCTCACAGTTGTATAAAGAGGGAGCTGGAACTAGAGGATTTTTCTCCTCATTCATATCTCCACATGACAGCAGAGTACAAATACTCCTAACTTTTTAGTATTATTTGGGGAGCAGGACACACCAAGGTAGGCACCTCTGTAGAGCTGGGAAGTGTTTCCTCCTCCTTTGTCTCTGCTCACATTAACACACATACACGAACACTGGTCAGTAGCACTGGTGGGGCTGCAAATCAAAGGGGATTAATTGTAAGTAACTTTCACTAGCACCTTTCCTAATTTGTTCCTTCAGGCTGAATTCATGAGCTCCCAGGAGAGCAGCACACTGCAGAGCACAGCTTCTGATCTAAGCAGTACCCACCAGGAAGTTCTTTGCAACCTGACTTCAAATTTGCAGTTTGACTTAGCAAATCATCGGCTTCAAATGGAAATTAGATTGACTGTTGTCTTTTATTCTCCCATAGCAATATACTGACATGCAGAATACAATGGACACCGAAGTTCTCTGGCCACATTTAGGTAGATTGGGCATTGCTTTAAGTTTAGAGTCTGGCTTGCAACTGAATAATAGGAAGCAAATACTCTAAGTTTTCCAGCCTGTACAATGAGAAGCTCTGGGTGTAAAAGCTGCTCAAATAGAACAAAAAGATTTACTTATTATAATCAAGAATCTATGTTGTTTCTCTACTCTCCTCTTGCAACTTCTTGCCTTAGATTTCACAGAAAGATTACATTTTAGACTAATATTAAACTGAATATGAGTATTTCTGTACTAACGGGCAAAGAATTTTTAGTGACGGTGGTTGTTATAGAAACTTGGGAAAACTTTAGCTATAACTAATCGAAGCCATTTATCAGGACAGCACAGCAGTATGACCAGCATCACTTATATGGATTAAAGATTTGTATTACAGGATTTCTAAGGTATTATTCCTATTGTACGATGGTGTGCATGAAAGGATTAAGACTTATTGCAAAATTCCAAACAATAAACTCTATTAAATCACATAATATAGAGGTCTAGTTAATTTGGAATTTTAGAGATTTTTAAAACTTAGCATTTTTAGTGCTAGAATTTGCACTGTCGATCAGGCAGCATAGCTGTCATTTTCACTACTTCAATATTTTCAGGTTTGATATACTCTGAATTATCTCTTGAAGTCAGATTAACGGTGACAAAATTTAACACTTAGACAAAAAGGCTTTACTGGAAAAAGACTTGGATATCCAGTCATTTGAGCACAACAAACTTCCTTGGGAAAAAAAACCAGCTTGATTTTCATGACTTCTTGAGTTAGAAAAGTATTCATGTGGCTATGTTGCCACGTATGAATTCAATATGGAAATTAAAAGTCTTAAGAGGGAGAGGGATAATGAATTCTTTTTGCTAGAAAAAAAGTCTTATGTTCTCCTGCAGAAGAGTTAAGAGTTTATTTTCTTCCCACTGTCCACAACTTCATTTCAGGAAGGCTGTAATGATTTAAAGGCTGTCAGGTTGGAGCTAATCAATCTCACATATTTCCTTCTGCAGGGAAAAAAAAAACCAAAACAGTAAAAACCCCATAGGATAAGTATAGCCAGTTTACCATTAGGATCTGATGGTTTCTCAGACTTTTCCAGGATACTGGAAATGTTTCTTTCATTAAGAAAAGCTGCCACAGAATTCAAGAACTAAAAAAAAACCCCAAACAAACCACAAAACAAAACAAACCAAAACCCTAAATGAAGGAAAACTTGAAAAATGAAACAATCTTCTAAATCTCATCATTAGTCCTCTTTCATCTTCAATTACTTTTTCACAGTTAAAAATCCCCCACAACTCAGAAATGTTCTCAACCAGCTTATTGAGGAGGACTGCAAAGTTTGACTAGTATAAAAACCTTTAGCATTGGTATTATTAGGCTTGACTGTGCCTTGAATAAGTTTCCCAAATTTTGTAACAACAGAAACTCATTTGATATTAATCTTTCCAAACAAACACTACAAATAAGAAGGCACTCTTCATTTTGACCAAAACGTCTCTTGATAGTGGCTTACCTAAACTTGTTTTAACTTCTGTGGTGCTAAATGATTTCAGACACATACAAATATAACCGATGCATAAATTTAATCCAATAAAGCAAACTATTGTCTGAGTTGTTTCATATAACGAGTGACACACTTCAATTGTCATATATCCTAAAATTGATTGAAACCCTGACTGTACTTGCCTTCAGAGAGACAGAAAAATCCTAACTCTTTCAATGTAGAAAAACAAATGTTGGGTGTTTTTTTCCTAGTAAGTACAGGTTTCATATTAGCAGTGAATTTCTAATCAATGTAATATGATATAATCTCATTTCTTACTCTGAAGCAGAAAAATATGCAATCTCTAGCAACTTCTTCTGAGGGCAAGTACAATTCATAATGAAAATTAATTTCATATTTCTATTTCCTATCTCCTACAAATAACAAATACTTGTAACACAAGGACAGATGTTTTTAATATATTCTGTTATCAGATTAGAAACACAAGCAAAATGGATGGAACGAAATCCACTGGGATAAAGGACACAATGCGTAATGCTCCGCTCCTATTAGCATAACAAAAATGTGTAAATTATGTTGGTGCTGAGAAAATTGGGAATACTCCTTAAACAGAATCCAGACGGAAGATATTTGAGAATGTTATGAAACCTAATCTTCACATTCCGTTACTAAAACAAGAAATCACTTAGTAGTAAACACTTTGAATCAAAAGTCATTGGAGAATATTGTAAGAAGGAAAGTAAGGTGTATCTTTAGAAATTGCCTACCTTAAAAATACATGTCGTAACTTAGTTCTACTTTTTAAGTATGAAATCGGAGCTTTGAGATTCCTTCAATAGTACCATTTGCCATTAGAAACAAGCAAATGAGAAAAACTACCATGTTTTAAAATAACATGATGGATAGGATGGAACAAATACATTTTATTACACAAATAACATTGGACTTCCTAATACTATAACTGATGAAAATTGTAAAGGTTTGGCAACTATTCTGGAAGGCAAATATAGCAAACCTTCATAACATAGCCATGAAGTTACTCTCATTACATTTATGTAAGACTACAACTTTGTACACTATATTAAAATTCAATTTCCTAGGGAAGTATCATCTTCCTATTGCAATTTGATGAGATTTTTTTTTCCCATCAGATTCCATTAGTATGTGGAAGATACATGTGTCTCCAAGGTACAACTGAAGTTAATCCAGGTAAAACTGGAGACAATCCAAGGTAAATCTGAAATTAATATGGAAGTTGGGTCAGATTCTGGTCTTGAAAATATTTTTTTTGAATTTTCAAAGGCTTCTTAAGGGAAGCAATCAGCTCATCTAAGTTCTGCTAACTAAAAACTTAAGCACCTTCTTTTCATTACTAGGCTCTCTTCTTAGAGAAGAGAGACATGAGCACCTCACAGAAACAATTTCTCTCACCCTAAAATAAACATGTAAGAAGTTAGAGCACTGTCTAGGGAAGAATCTGTCTCTTGAGGTATTATCTAGATAAAGTACATCATCAATTACTTAAACTAGATCCATAATTTCAGGGCAGCTAAAGTTTAAGTAAAGTTTAAATTCACACCGACTCATCATGAGTACATTATCTAATCAGTAAGTTTAAAATATAAAAATCTCTTCTGTTTTAGTTATGTTACTCCTTTTATTCTGAATGGGAAGAGATCAGACAGAGAGGGAAAACATTTATCCCAAGGCTGTACTTATGAAACAAATGCATCCCCCATCAGCCTTTGTGTTGCTAAGCAAGTCAAGGTTTTATTAGCCAATCTACCCTCCCATCTCAGGCGTTTGTTCTGGCGTGAATTCCTTACTGATGACAAGAATTATCAGTTGTATCCTGGGCCTCTGATGTGACTATTTGCACATCTTTACTGGAAAAAACCCTTCTCCTCACACAAGGAGAACGGCATGTGATTTATTTTTACAGCAGGAAATTAGATTCTTCTACTTCTTTTGTGAATATCAAGATCTTTCTCCTTAGTTACTACCAACCAGAAGATCTGAACATTCAGTAAAACTTATGTGGACTGCTGGTGCATGCAATTATGGATTTTAACTTTGTTTCCTAAGTAAATGAGAAACATATTATCACAGTCTGAGGGGTTTTTTTGTGCATGTGTCTATCTGTCTCTTCATCCTTCTCTCAAAAAAATTTAAAAGTAGTGTCCAAGCTCAATTAAACAAAACATCAGTGAGACTAAGGTTTCAGAGATAATCAATTCCTACATATTTTGTGAAAACTTGGGGACAAATAGAAGTTCTACATGAATTGCTTCCAAAGGCTGTAGCATAAATTCAGCTTTCTGTGGATGTCAGAAAATCTGAGCTAATCTTAAAATTCTTTGGAGATCATAAACTAACTTAATCCCTCATCAGAAATTTACATCTCTCTGGTCTCATCTGTGTAATTTTATCTCCAGTTAGTAGGGATGGGCTTTCACAGCTCTCCCTGAAGACTGAAGACAACTGACTTGTTAGCAATGATGATAACACTGAACGTTTCAACAGAAATACTGAGATCAGTTTCTTATTCTCCAATTTTTCTTTCACTTCATATTCAAAGCTAAAATGTAAATTAGGGTAGTTTCAAGTTTACATTTGCAATATTCAGGTTGTAGTGCAAAGTTTAAAAGTAACGTTGATGTCTTAAAAAATGCAGAGGAACTAGTGAGACTAGTTCCAGAGAACCACTTGCCTTTACAAATACAATACCCTTCATTGTCTTCCATTTGTATGTTAAAAATCCTGTTTCCAAATACACATAGACAATTCAAATACTTTCATCACAAAAGAATCAAAGTCTGAACAAAGTTTAGTTTTTCTGTATTTGAAACAAAAACATATTGAATAAGACAAAACTACCATGCCGCTTGGGGTAGATGAGATACAAAGAACTAAAAGAATGAAGAGAAAAATATTGGAAGAGACAAACCAATACATAATTTGAGAACTGTGCCTCTTTTTTTTTCCAAAGCAGGTATTTTATAGGAAATGAAATAAATTGTATAGAAAATGTTTTTTAACCCCTAAAAACTGCATTTAACTCACATCTGAATTATAATTGCATAGAAGTAAAGATTCAAGCAAATGGTTAATGATTTAATTTAAAAACTCTTCACTATGAAATTAACAAATATAATTTAATTGCAATTTCTTGCATGATTAATAGGCTAGATTTTCATTCTTAATTCCATCATGCAGTCTGTTAAATATGGCCTTTTTGTTAAATTATTTTAATTTCCTGAGAGATCAAGCTGCTCTTGCATGCAGATTGTGTTATCTAACACCTCATATTATTATTTCTAATTTTCATATCTATTTGATTAACGGTTTACTTTGATCAATCTTATGCACTAGGAAGACACAAGCTGATCATCTTTATGCCCTTAAGTAGAACTGCTTGGACTGAGGGAGCATGATGATGTGATTCAGAATACATAAGCGTGCTGATGTAAAGTTAAGTGTATTATAAAATCTTCACTACTACCGAAAGCTATCCTACTTTTAATTTTAATAGTGAAATAAATGCCACAAACAGATAATCAACTATAGGCACACATATTTGCTAGGTATATTGCCAAGTGAGAAAGCATTTTGGGGATTTAATGATTAGCTTTTTTTCCATGGATATTTATGTTTAAAGGTGTGATGGTTATGAGTCATACACATTGCCTTGCAGTCTTTTCTTCAAGATTCATTCTTACACATGCAAAAATTATTAGGTGGTGAAGCCATCACTCTACATAAGTCTTGCTCAGGGGAAAGGAATTTTTTGCAGCCCAACAAGATGCGGAAATCAGCTGTGAAAATAAGCAAGTCCCTAAGATCTTGAAGGTTTCTCAGAAGCCACTAAGGGCAGACACATTCACGGGACTGCTGTTATTGGTGTCATGTTCATAAGCGTGAACCCAAGCCAAGGCAGGCAGCACATCATGCTGGCCACTCCAGTTCTGCAGTTCAGTCTAAACTCGTGAGACAGAGCGGTACTGACACGGGTACTGTTCAGAGGGTAAGGCTGAGAATGCACACAGAACCTGTTTGCAACCACTTCTAATAAAAAACCAGTGGCATAGAACTAGCAGCATTCAAACGGATTCTCTTTGGAGATTCCTTAGCAAGAGGTAGAACTTGTAAACGTGTAATAGCACTGAGTCATGTCTGTTACCATACAAGCATCTACATGCATGCCTTAGATACTTCAGACAATTCTAAGTTTATTTACAATACAGCATTACACACAGCTGTACTTAACCACCTCATTTTGGTACCACAGAGTTTACAAAGTGTTTCCCCCGTAAACCATACACACTGTGCTCTGTCTTCTCAAAGAATTCTCGACTTTTAGGAATGAGAGATGCAGAGTGACAGCTGATCAGGAAATTTTATGTGAATTTTCCAGATAGATAGATATGAGAGCTATACCTTTCACTCCAGGAGAAGTTTCTGCTGTAGAAGCCATCGGTGTCTCCTTGAGCTGGAAATTGGAATAGAGGAACAAAATGCATGTACCTAGAAAAGAGATAGGAAAGTTGCACTTTCAATGGAGCCACACTGTTCACTTTTTTCTCCTGTTTCTACTGATTGTTCAGCTAATGCCCAACAATTATCTATGAAAGGAAGACTGCTTAAAAAATCTCCACAGGTGTTCATTTTTATTCATCTAAATATATTATATGAGTGAATATTTGCCTTTTCTAGGTTCATTTTAAAGTATATACATTTTTATTCATATTTTAAATGCAGCTATATACATATGGCCTTTCCCATTTTACTGTAGTATATTTTAATTAGAATTAGTTTATTGTTTAACAGAAACTTTTTCAGGTCTATGAATAATTTAGAAATCCATTTGCTTACTGAAAAGATTTTAAATATTTATCTTTTTTCTACAATATCCTTCAGTATCTCATCATTAAATGATTACTTAAATGATTTAAGACTCTGAAAAAGCATTTTCTAGAAAAATGTCAAATAATATGACCAGAGACTGGTAACGAACACTGCTAATCCAGCCTTATACACTTCAATACAGTGGATACAGTCTGAACAATTCTCTTTTAATTTCACCTTTCATTTACTCAAGCCTTTTTTTGCATAAACTTACACAATTTCTAACTTTTATTACTGGCAGACACATACAAGCAGATCATTTGCTCCAGATCATCTAGGTTGAGTCAATTTCTAAATTTCTTACAAACATCTTAATAATAAGCTCAATGTTAAACCGTATGAGCTTGAACCTCATTCCATTAGCAATTTTCTAAATGCATATTGTGTACACACTCCTGAAAAACAGCTGGAAATTACACTTCACAGGCAGAGAGGTAAACGGTAGGTGCACTGAACTGTAAACTTCTAGAGTGGTTAACTATGACAAGCGTGGCTAGTAACTGAATTTCTACTCTCTCTGCAAAATCTGATTTCGAATTATACTTGATACTGTATGTTTATCTTGTGCATTTACTGAATTATAAAAGCCTCACAAAACAAGCTGCCCTTAAGGCAGAAACTGGCAGTGTGGCATCATGACAGTCCCTCAATATTACTTCAGTATTTGATGCCAGCATGGTCAAGATACACAAGCAGTGTGGGACCAATACACATTTTGTGAGCTAAATAAGGCTTCCACTTTTTATACAAAAAGCAAAAGAAAGGTAAAGACAGTCAGTATTCTGCCAGACATTCGATAACCACACTCTACTCTGTGCTGTGGGCTCTCAACATAGATAAAAATAAACGTGCCAGAGAGATGCAGAACTGAGCTTTGACGGCTGTGGTCCCCTCAGCTAGGCTGAAACTAGACAGTTGGGTTTCACAAAGTATTCACAGAAAATAACTCATTCTAATAATTCAATTTAATCGACTGAATGAATCAACAGTTTTGTTATTTCCGTAAAAAGCTGGTCATATTTTCAAGGTCTGAACAAAATGACAGTTAGTCAAATCAGTTTCATTCTAAATTTCTCTGCAGAACAGCTTTCCTCAACTATGGATTAGTAAAACTGGAGTAATTTACAGATATTTCCACATTCCAGCTGCACCACTTTTTTCTGGTCACCATTTTCTGAGAGTCTGGTCCAGGACAAGTACATGTCAGCATAGCTTATGATAGAGAGAGAAAGGCATGCACTAGAAGAAAAAAATTCTATACATTTGCAGTGAAAACTAAAGAAAGATGCATGCTTCATTGTACAGATAACATATATATATATACACACACATTTTTACTTATGTTTTGCTTGATGCAGTTGTGAATTACGGTCTTTTGCAAAGAGAATTAGAAGGTTCTGAATGCATAGAATGATATGTCCTTTAGAATAGGATTTGTAAAATTATTGTTCACAATATGCTATATGAATTTCTTTTTTTTCTGTTGAAAGACAGAAAAAAGTTAAATAAAGGTATCCAGGGGCTTAGAAACATTTACTGTGTCAGACAATTCAATAGAAAAGGGCTCTACTGTATTATTACTTTTTTCTCCACTGGGGAGACTACATATGCATCATATTTTTTCCTTGCTAGTATTTTTCATACAAAAGGCAGTAATATAGCTTTTGAAATTTGGTAGGTATTAAGATAAGGAATCTAATTCTAAATGTAACTCCAAGATTTCTTGAAGCTCAGATATGCACTGCATTGGGGGAATTATACGTTTATTAGTTTCAGTTCACTCTCTTTTCTGCACTGAAATTTTCTGCTTGGTTCTTTTCTGTGACTAGATCAAGCAGGGCTGATTTTTCTATTTTTTTGATGTTAATAAAAAGGCTATTTTGGACTACAACTGTTCATGACAATTAACAGCCTAAAGTGCATGCCAGGAAAAGCTTACAAAGTCCAACAGTAAAGTCTTGGCAATGCAAAATCTTGCGTGCTTTTGACACTGGATGTGTGTGTTGTGGATAAGTGGTGTCAGAATAAAACAACTAGATAGCAATCAGCAGTCTTACAAGTGAAGCTCTGTAAAACTCCTCAAAAGCCTGCCATCATGGGCCTGATTACAGACTCCAGTGTGTAGTTTTACATTAGAAAGAACATGGGGTATCGTCTCAAAATGTACTGAAATGCTTTGAGTCACATCAAAGTTAAAAAGAAGTACCAGAAGCAATGCAGCACTGTAGGATACAGTTGCGTATCTCTTGCACAACACTTTCTACATATGCCCTATCCTAAAATAAAGTCCTATGTGCATCAGCTGCTGCATTTCTACATTTGTAGAAAAAAAATGGTGTGACAGAATAAGATATACCTGTGTATAACATCAATCTTTCTTCCCTGTGAGTGGAAAACTGTCCTGCAGGCCAAGCTGCAGTCAGATTTTCCAGGACAGGAAATGGTCAAATTTGGGGAATGTGCAAGACTTCTTGCTGAATGCCTGCCACTGAGAAGCTATTGAGACCAGTTTAAATCACTGGGTTTAATTATCCCTCAACTAATGACCTAGTTCCATGGAACATGAGTATTTTACAGAGGTCTCACCCTGTTAAAGCAACTGAGTAATACAGACCACATACCTGACAGAGACAGAAAAGCCAGAGAAGAGCTTGAATCTTCAATCATCACTCACATAAACGCTCGTTGTATACGCAGGATCTGAAAGTGATAGAGCCTGGATTAATAAGAGAAACGGGATCATTGGAAAAAATGTTTCCTCAGGACTTGCGCCTTCAGAGATCTCTCACACACATGTGAAGTAATGTATCTGTGCTCAAGACAGAATTTCTACTCTTTATTAAATTTCTGTCCAAATAAGCGAACTAAAGACCTGAAGTATCTAGCTCCTCAGAGTCCCAAGGTAGCGTCTGTGTGTATGAACAAGAAGCATCCAGAAAACCCCAGACACTGAAATCTTTCAAGCACAATGCTCCTACGAAGAGTAGCATGTACGCACCCTAGAGTATATTGCCCTTGGAGTTTCAGAAATCTGACCAGACACAGCCAGGGGCACAAAGGCTGGGTCCATTTTAAGTGGACTGATCAATCACAGTGCTGTGTGGGAAAGGACCAACTTAAGAGCAGGTTATAGAGAGAAACAGCTCTGTTAGACCTTTGAGGTGAAAATGACCTTCCTGCCTTTATTCATCTCTTCTTGGTGTTTTCCATTCCTGAGATCACTGGAAACTTGCAGCATCTGATTTACTCTGTTGCTTAACAGATGGGCTCTGCTGGCAACTTTCATGGTCTGAGTGCCATTCTTGGCTGTTGCACCAAAAAAAGGCAATTCTCTTCTCACCTTGTATAGTGCTTTTAATCTGTCTTCCAGGTTTCTCTGTTGCTGCTATTATGTAAATAACATTTACCCAAAAAGTTGTATTAAAAATATTTTGATAATTTAAAATGACAAATAGTTGTTAAACATAAATATTTAAGGAAAAAAAAGACTGTTATTTTGATCTTTTGTATTTGATAATTTGAAAGTTGGAAGAAGGAGGAAAAAATCTTGGTCCTTACCCCCAGCAGAGAGAAATTAATTCAACTCTCCTGTGTTTTGAGTTGATGATTGAAACATTTTGTGATTATACTTAAAATGAACAGGGTTTTTTTCCTGTGGCTGTATTTTATATCTTAGTAAGGATGAGCCAAGCTTAGTTAGCCACTGCTACAGTGTGCAGTGTGTGCACAGCCCTTGTTTTCTGCTTTCAGATCGGTGGAGATGGTTACCTACTGGCTGTGGGGCACATGTCTCAGGTTCACATAGAGGCCAGAAATCAGGCATGTGCTTGCACCTGCTTTTCCTAACTGATTTGCTCCACATCTCTTGCAGGATTTTTGGATTATTTTTCTGAGGTATTTAACCATCTTCACTATCTTTACTGGTACAGTGGGTGCTTAACGTAGACGGTGCAACTTTAAGGCATTGCAACAATCGAGTTTGGGGGAATTAAGATGCTTCAGATTTTGCCTGGGTCTGCAAACTGGCTGTCAGGTTCAACCGACTGTTGCTCTTTGTTAAGGTAATAAAATATATTTTGCAATCAAATAACATACCCAGTACACTGCAACATGGAAGAAATTACTTTTGGTCTTCTTCAGACTAGTCTAAGACTAGACTCTAGTTTTAGCTTTGTAAACAAATGAAAGAAAATCACATCCATCATTAGAAGTATTCTTATTATATCCCAATAGGGTTATCACATCCTTTTAGAGACAAGCTATTACAATGTCCATGTTTTAGTAGAATTTATACAATTGGCAAAAATATACATTTAGTCTTAGATTTACTTATTACAATATTCTCCAGCATTTTGCTTCTGCTTATCTAGTTCCTTTATTTAGCTAACTTCCTGCTGAGCTTCTCTCATCTCCCCAGTTCAAGTTGCAAGGAGATCAAGAGAGAATCAAATCCATCCACTTTACATGTCTTGAGGCCAAACATCTGCCTGAATGGGATGCAAAATATGTTGAAAGATTGTGGCTTGTTGCTCATGACTTGTTTTTTTCAGATGCCTGTGATGCATTTAATTTAAAGTTACTAAAATGAATTTTAAAGGATGCATCTTACAGACATTAAGCACACTGCTTCATTTTGACTAAATTCTGTTAGGACACAGTAAGTGCAAAAAGCCATTGAAAGTACAAGACTGTTTCTCTGAATGACAGATCACATAAATGTACAACACCTCTAATTTTCAAAAATAAAAGATAATAATAAATAGACTATCCTGTGTTCATGGAAGGTTATTATAAAGAAGTCTTTTTTTTGACTCAGCCTTCAGTTACAAATAACCTGCTATGGCACACACAAGAAGATTAACAGATGGATGGGTTACAGCTAGATCTTAATAATAACAGACATCATCTGTGTCACAGCCTTCAGGAAAAAAAGTGCTTGTTGCCATTGTCTTTGGATCTTCTGTTACAATTAAATGTTTCTTTAGCATATGTGAAAAAACCAACCATGAGTAATACTCGATATTTGGGGTGTTTAGCTTGTTTTTCACCAGAAAATAAAATGGTAAGGCTTCCTATTCACTTAACTCAACCTTAATGTATATTTTGTTTTGTTTTGGACAATACACACACAAAACCTCTAAAAGGAAACAAGGTGAACTGAATAAAAGAGAAAAAAACCATACACTCAGAGCCGTCACATTAACAGTGGTGAGGAGTGCAGGTTTGAGCTTGCTTCCTTCTCTGACCACTCTGCAAGGAACAAGTGCTCCGTCACTCAGAATAACGAAACACTCAATCTCTTCTTCAACTGAAATCAGATCAGCTTAATTTCACAGGGAAGGCAAGAATTATTAAACACTGTAGACAACTATGCAAATGTCCTTTGTTTTACAGTCAAAAAGGAAAGATATTTTCAGCTAGACTGTACACAAAAATTAACAAGGAGATCAGACTTTAAAAAGGAATTAATGAGAAGGACTTCTGTTCATTTCCACTTTCCTAAAATATGTATAGTTTTTCAAAAGACTTCAGTTTTTTTGAAAGGCTATGAACAGACTTACTCCTGAAATACAGGAAAACATAGGAAGCATAGTAAGAACTATGATTTTTAGTCAATCTTTAGCAGTAGTTTTCCTCTGCATTGAAACAGATCTTATCTAAAAGAAAGTAACTTTAGAAAAATTGATCAAATGAGGTGAGGAAAAGAGTAAGATTAAACAAAAACTTTACAGAATGTGTGAACAGTTGAAGTAATGAAAATTTAGAAAGCATGTATTCACCACAATACATGAAAGTGTGAAGACATTCTTGAATCTTTGACTAGAAAAAAAAATATTGAAAAATTATTTTTAAGTAGTGAAATGTAACTTTGGCTATTATGTGACACTGAATTCTGACCCAATGTTTCTTTATACCTGTTCCTTTTTGACTAGACAGTTGAAGGGTGTTTTTCTGCTGCTAGATGAACTAGCTAGCAAAAATACCATAATGTTATGTACACATTTTACAACCTGCATTTCTCCTTTCATTTTGGCATGGCTGCTTCACACAACATGCTTGTGAACAGCAGAATGAGATGAGATGACAAAATAGCTTACAAGACTATCACAGGCTAGGAGAGGAGAAGGAATGGGTATCTTACATCTATTTGTGATTTATGCTGCTGCCAATCACTGCAGCATCTCATCATGACCTCCAACTTCTTTTAATACAAATTCTCTGCCTTGAAAGTGCTACATAAGTCGGAATTAAAAGGGAGTTTTCCTTCATAGTGAACATAAATATAAACAAACATCTGCAAAACAAGCTCATGAAACATATAATGAAGCCTTTTCGGACTTCAGTCAGAAATAGGCCTTACTCTTCAATGCTGCTACTCCTTTTCATAATTCAGTTTCTCAGTTTTCTTCAGTGCTTTTCTAAATAGAATTTTAAATGCACAGACTATTGATTCAATTGATTCTATTGGCTATTTCATGTCAACCTGTATTTAGATGATACGAGGTGGGTATGTCAGAGTTAATTTCATTTTCAGCACACTTTGTGGCTAAGCAGCAGCAAGGGAAAAGAACAGATATCATTACAAAAAAATCGCTCTAATTTTGGGCTTCATTTTCTTCCCTTGAAGCATGAGATTTATTCTTTTATATTTTCCACCTTTATGAGTTTTCCTCTCCATCTTCCTTTTGTCCATTGGTACCTAAAGATGTTTAATGTTTTTAGCATATTTATGACATGATTTTACTGATACCATTGTTATTTCTGAAAAATGTGGAAATCAGTGAATCAAACAATGAAATTATATGTTTCTATTTTTTTTGTTTGGGTTATGCTTTTACCTAATACCCATTTAAGTGCTGTATAACTCAACATAGGAATCATATAGAATTCCACAAAACAAGATGACTCATTTTTCTTTTCAATATACCAAGGCTTCTTTATACAAGCAATTATTTTCCTCCTCATTCCCCCTCTTTTCCTCACACTCCTCAAACTTACATTAAGCCATGAAACGAACACTCAAGATACACAGAAAGCAAGAATGCTAGGCAGTACTGAGATTACAGATTGGTCATGGGACTGAATATGACTTAAGACAAGTTAAATTTCTTTTTTATCATTTTATAAGAAGAAAAAGGCTGTATAAAAACTGGAGAAAATATTGATGTTGAGTTTTCTAGACTGTTAAAAAGATTTATCAAAAGTTTGCAGAAGGAGCACAGACTATCTCCCATTGCTACTAGACAAATGCAAATTTGAATGAATGAGGCAGACAGCTGTACAAAGAAGAGTTGATGGTGTTCTGGTAAATGCTGTATGACAAATACTGCCTAATCAGATATATTTTAAAAATGGCTATGTTTTTATTCAAAGACAGAAAAATTTAGAAAGCCAAAGAAAAAGAAAAAATTCAGTGAACCAAAGTACTGTGCTGCACTGTCAGTAGCGAAATGAAGAAAAGCAGCAGATGCTATCAGAAACTGTGAAGAACTGCCTCTGGTCCCAGGTTAACTCACACAGAAATAGTTCAGGAGCTACTAAAACAGTTTTTACTCTATTCCCCCATCCTTTATGATGCCAAGCCACTTTTACCAGTAAGATCGAATAGCGTGGTCAGCTTGAAGATGGTTAGCATTTCTCATATAAGCACCTAAATGGGGAGAGTCCCTCACTATTTCACATCATGTGGCATGTCAGTGTTACTCTATTTGCGAACAGGTATTATCACTTTCAGAAAGAAGCTCCTATGCTCTCATGTTCTTGAAATTGTTGAGGAAGAGCTATCTAAATTATTTTGCCTTTGACTAGAACAATGTAGACATACTAAATACCTGTAAGTACTTTTTAAAAATAATTTTGCATAGAGACCACAGCATGTATAATACACTCATATCTAACCTGATTTTAATTAATGTCTCTGTTAATTTCCAGTAGAAATATGTTGACATTCTCAATATATTTCATGTTCAGTTTACTTTAATATTGTACTTGGTGAGCATCTAATTCACTCATTTGGAGCAGCTGTGTGAAACTAAACCATCAGACTTTGTCCCAAGTGTGTTTTGAACTTCTGTAACTAAGTAAAATGAAAGGTATAATGTTAAGTGTTTTGAAACAACCAGTAAATCTGTTATGGAAAATAATATACCCACATGGAAAAATTATCCATGTCATTTCATCATGTAAAAAACATCGTTTGTACAGTAAAGTTTCTAAAAGCATTAAATTTCTAACATTTTAAAATTACAAATAGTTATAGATAAACAGTGGTCAAAGTAATTCACTAATCTCTGTGTTTTGTAAACCAACTATTTGGCTGGATAATGATACACTCATAACAACATGATTGATTCTGTTTGCACAAAAACAGTAGTCTATGCCCAAGTAGCAAAATAATATGGAAGAACTCACACATAAGGTTTACTCCCATACTTGCATTATTACAGGAATGTCCCTATTGTTATATAAAGGAACAATTACATATCCAAACTAAGGGTGGGTGTATAAGCCGTGCTCTACAATCTGTACCTACATAGAACTAGGAAAAAAAGACCCTAACAGAATAGACAGCCGCATTCCCATTATGGAAAGGAAACTGAGCACACAGTACGAGTGGTTGACCTGGATCTTGGGAACTTGTAGAGTACAGTCAAGCAGGTAATTAAAGATACAGCCTATATGACACGAATGATGTGCAATACAGTTTGACCATAGGGACCATGAAAAGAAAGTAGGGACCTGTGGGATATTATTCTTCCCTGTAGACAACTGTTAGGATGAAAATGTAAATCAGACCTGGCCTTCTCAAATTGTTGCACTGGGAAGTGAGAATAGCCATAGCATCATCCAAGGGAAAAACGCAGGGGAAAACAGAGTGGACTACATATAAGGGGAGGTGGTGTGAGGGCATGCTGGCTCTGGTCACAAGGTCGTTTGCTGGTAGCAACAAGCATTGCAGTAGTCTTGATGCAGCTGGCTGCTGCCATGTACTCAGAGCTAAAACACCCCATCACGCACAGTCCCTCATTTTTAATATGTGGACTAAGTCTGTTAGGAAATAAAAGGCTATAAGCAGTTTAAAATATCACTCTCAAAAGTTAATTTTTATAAAACAAAACATAAGTATAAATATCATTACAAAGCAAAGCTTGAACAAAGGCTATGGAGAATGAAAAAACCCATTGCTTTCTATTTGCTCTGAGTGTCTTCACCTCGTAATAAACAATATTGGACACAATTCTAATATAACTTCATTTGAAGATAACCGCAGGCACTTTTTAGCTATCTTGTTTGCGACATCAGTCTGGTTATGGGAAATTCATCCATGTTTTACCTCAAAGCACCTGCTAATTTGGACCCAGAAAGAATACAAATTGTATAATTATTCCCTTTATAACTTTTACACACTGGGTACCATCCACAGCATAATGGAGAACAATGGCAGTAGTTTCCATGCTTTAAATGTTGTTTTCTTCACTTCAAAATAGCAATTTAAGTGTAAAAAGTAGGAAGGTGAGTAAGGCCAATGACCAGTAACAAAAAATTTTGTCCAAACAGATATCTTTTTATTAAGAAACTTTCAAAGTCAAACAATGAAACTCCTAAGTATCTGGTGCTGCTGATGTAAGAGTGATTAATTGTGTAACTCACCTTTACTCTGTTTCAAGTATCTGTCATGGGGCCTCAGAGCACTGGAAGGGCACTTTTTGGTATGGAGTTCTTAAACCTAAATAAATGAATATATAAATAAAAAATAGCAACCTGGCCTCTAAGAAAGCTGTAGTTACTAAATCCCTTACCATCCACTTAAAGGCACAAAACCCTATATAAAATATCATTTAAGAGATTGTCATCAATATAGTATTGCATGTGATTTCAACCATGTCACACAAATAAGGTTAGTACTTAAACACAAGAGATTGGATTACATCCTATTCTTTGTACCTGTGTAGTCTGAACACCTATGTAGCTTATTCTGACAATTTAATGTTTAATAATAAGAATCCCACCGCCGCTGATTGGACCAGACATCTAATATGCAGCCGTCTGACCTAAGACATGACTACAGGTAACTTAGAGAAACTAAACAGAATTAACAATGACTAAACTCTGCCCTCCCAGAGTTAACACACACAAATATTTCATGATTCAGAAATACCTATGTAAACAAATAGTAAGGTAGCCTTCACTCCTGTTCAGCCAAAGCCAAGAAGAAAACCATTATGAATTCTGGGTTTCTGTACCTCATTGCAATTGGGGACCTGTTAGGAACCCAAATGTGCTTCCATCACATCATAGGGTCTTTGGTAGCAGACGCGCAGGTTTGGATGAGAGCAACAGAGCTCTGGTTCACCCCCTCCTGTGGTTGTCTCTCTGCATGCCCACCACCTCCATCTAGATAGCAAGGCAGCTGCATGCCATGGCCCACCCTGAAGCCAGCCTCCCAGTCATTCACACCAGGACCTCTTTCTTTTCAATGAATTACTGTCTGTGGGAGTGGGAGAACAGGTGGTCAGCCAACGTGAGGCGAGGACACAAACAGTGCAAGGGCAGAGATCCATGAGCCAGAAAGGCTTCCAGGCTCTTCACTGCAGACCGACTACTGATGGGCAGGCAAGGGGGTGGAGAAGCAGGGCTTCACAGCCTAATCCAGCTCTTTTCTGCAAGTATGCTTGGAAGGCATAGTGTGGACATGATAGTTCACATTACCAGGGGAATCTCAAGTCTCATCAAAGGTACTGATGCGAAAGAGGTGCTTAACTGAACTTTACATTTTGATCACATGACTTACTGCTTACAGGCATTTTACCAGACCAAAGGATTTAAGTACCTCAGATTAGGATCATGTTCTTCACAAAATCACATCTTTGTGCAAAGTTCATTTTCAACACCATGCTTCTTTCTTGACTCATTGCTTGGAAGCAAAACAAAGTAATTAAATGCACAGTTTCATGCTATACATTCAATATACACAAATGCATTTGTGTGTTTGGTATTTAGATTGCACATGCTGGTACAAATAATGTTTTAACCCAGTAATGATTAGGTTAAAAAATCTGTTCATGAGAATGCAAACTAAAACCTGAAATCCTGTATTTGGTAGCATAAAGCTTCAGAATCTTTCTGGAACTTATGGACTTAATTGCCAACAAACATTAAATAAGAGGAGATTTTTTTACTAGCTAGATCACAGTTACTTACTTATTTTGGTAGAAATCTATGTGGACAGAGTCACCATTCTCATGATCTGAAATAACTGCACAAAGATTTGATGAAACTGAGGGCTATATGCTTTGATGACTGTAATCCTGAAATTTGTGGATAAATTTCTTGCTAGCAAAGAATCATGACTATTTCATTTTATTTTTGTTTACCTAACAATGTACTGTATTATTTCCTTGATTTTTAATAGAAATCGATCTTTTAGAATATGTTCTGTGCTTGTCTTTTGTCTTCTCCTATAAGAACACTGTTAATTATTCCTGTTCTTGCATCCTCCCGGTCACTATCCTCTGAAACATTTATAGTGCAGAGGTGATGCAAAAGAGGCGGGGTGGGCTGGGGAAGTGGCAAATCTTCAGTTAACATTGAGTTTTACAGCTCTATGAAAGGTATGCTTTTATGTGGGACATGAGAATAAGTGGTAAATGTGTGTTCCTATAATGGTGTTTTGAAATTCTGGGGTAGGTTTCAGACCACGATGTAAAATGTCAGACTACAGACTGTGTAAACTATCATAGCTCCACTGGACTCCAATTGAGGTTACAGCATCATGATTTTAATCTTGGCATTTTGTAGCCTGGCATGCTGCTGTAGTCTCATACAAATCTTCATATATAATTTAACATTTTAAAGTGCTCTTTTTTCCCTGTATTTTGACTGTCAAACAACCTGCTTGCTGCATGTCCTGTTGTAATGCTGGACTTTTCCCCCCTTCTGCTGCGTGAATAAAAGCACATTTGGTTTTTATGCTACACACACTGCACTCTTACCTCCACTATCTTTATGCAACACTTTTTTTTTTTTTTTTTTTTTGACTGTGAGCAAACACATCCACCCTCTTAGCAGTTCCCTGGATCAGTATTTTGTTTGCTAATGAACTTAGTGTGATGAGCTATATGAATAGCTTCCTCTGCTATCAGATTGTACTCTGGACCTTAATGACAGTTCCTTATCAACAGTTCCAATTACCAATGAATCCCTAATGCGTTCTTCTTTGTCTGCCCACATTTCACAACATTTAGCCGGTTGTCACAACATCCTAGCAAAAGCCTTTATTGATCATTCCCTTTTTTGATACGTAATCTCCTCATGTCTCCTTTTCACAACAGTTTATTTCTATATTTTTTCTCATCTCCATACAGGAGAACATGATAAATGTGGTCAACTATGGCTCCCCTACTATGACAGTCTGTTACTATCCATGTTACCTTTGGAAGCCAGAACAACGATCGCTTCGGGCAAGCTACAACAGACTGTAAACCAGAATCAAAACTTTCAGGAAACTATTATACGTAAGCTACAACTGAGATTTTGCTGCTAATGAAAGACTTAATGTCGTGTATACAGTATTATTCACACATAGGGACATGGGAATTGGGAAGTTCCCAATTCTGGTATGCAAAAATAATGATGTTACACTTCCTCTGCTACTCCAACCTGGCACATGGGGTCATACATATTCCTACAACCTCCTCACTTGGGCATGGCTTTTTAGAAGATCTTTTGGGAGTTCAGCACCCCAAAGCTTACAGGTAGAATACTTTCAAGGAACCAGATCTGTACACTGAATAGGGTTACTTTATTTATGGTCATTTCAAGAACCCCTGGCACATTTACCTTACTTTAATTTTCTCCCCAAAACTTTCTAGAACAGGGTTTTTTCAGCAGTAAAAAACTCTACTCTTCCATATTCTGTGGAACAGGTACAAAGGAAAAAATTGGTTGAACTTAAGAATGGGTCTCTCTGCAGTTCCATTTATTCCAGTAATTCTTTTCATGGCTTGCACCAAATAAGGTTTCAAGGCTTCTAAAAATTCTGAAGCAATAATTGTCTAAGATGCTTTATGCAATTAATGCTGCGTCTTTCCTCAAAGGACTATGCCAACATAAAGCATGTTGTGTTTTGTTTAAAACGATGGATTGCTACAGAAAAGCCTCCTGTACCCTTTTCTTCCACGAAAAGCAGATGGTGTGTTAATGCATAAAACATACAAAACTGTGTCTCAGAGTGTAGTTTCAGACTATCCTCAGTATGGAGGCTCTTTAAATTAAAATGTTAGTATACAAGCCTTTAGATCTTTCATCTCTTATCTTTCCTCCATCAACAAAAAGTACATGGTAGTAGGAGACAAAACAGAAATTTAAAATCTATGCTGTCTAGCATCTCATTTTGTTTTTAGCAGCATCGCCCAGACCCGAGTGACAAAAATCTAGATCAAATCATTAGGAGTCACTCCTGTGTTTTTTTTTAATTAAATATAAAACAAAGGTTTAGAGCACCAGTAACAAAAATTAAAACAAGAACTCAGCAAAGAGAGATCACACAGAAGCATTAAGCTTCATACTTCCAGTTTCAAAAACATCACATTCATCACTTTTCGCTGTGAATTAAATATGCATGTTGTAATATGTATACCCATTGCTTTGCAAGCATCTCTCGGTAGAACCGGTAATTGCAAAAACCTTGGTCTAGATGAGGCAATGCTTAAGGCAGCGCTGCAAGAGTACAGGCACATGGCATGTATCCTAGATGGAGCACAGGAGTATCAGCAGAGCTCAGCTGGCTGAAGCTAACACGAACCAGGCTTTGGTGAGCCAAGACTCAGGTTACCACACCACATCCTTGGAGAACATGGGAGGACAGGATACATGGGAGCTGCTGCTGTGCATGTCTGGTACAGATTGCTTCATCAGGAAGAAGATGCAGATGAGGCCTTCTTCAGACATCTGGAAGGAGCCTTGCATGCTTCCAATGTCAGCTCTTCTGCAGCTCTGTGACAGATGGGGACTTGTGCTGGCAAGAAAATGAAAAGATGATTTGACTCAAGGTCACAGGCAAACTGAGGGACAAGCAAGGCAAGGACTAAAAGAGCTCCCATTAAAAATGTGTTTGCAGACCACTTCCTTGCAAAGTGATACTCAGGGATATTAACTCACCGAGCACTTCTTTCTTCCCTAGTATGCATAAAGGATTTCTCAAACTAGGATACAAAGAAGAGGGAGTACCGAATGACCAAATGTATTCTGTGAGCTAGGGACTGGGGCGGGGGGAGAGGATGGTTAGGGACAGTGGCTATACAAACAGTTAAGAAATCAATAGCATGCTCTCTGTTAACATGTGTTTCCAGAATGTAAAGAGTAATGGGTAGATGCAAAATTGTTCATAATTCATGGAATACAGGTGTGGGGTTTTTTTTCCTTTTTTTTTTTTTTTTTAGGTAATGCAGGTAGTTTTCTTTCTCTTTTAGGGACTGAGGCAATCATCATTACAAAAAGTTTAGTGGTTTTCCGACAATTTTTTTTTTTTTTTTTTGCGCCAGTCTCTTCATTGTCATACCCCATCAGTCAAATTTGACGTTTAAATTGAGCCTACAAACCCACTCAAGCCGTAGTTCCAAATACATGTGTTATCCTCAGGGGCTGAGTCAATACAAAACCAGAAAAACAAAGTACCAAAGTATTCCTTAGAGGAGATATCCATTCTGGTAAGAAATGTTTTAAATATGAGTATTTCCTTCTAGGAAAAGCTAGAAGAGTAATCAATTCTTACTAAAAGAAAAAATCCTAAGAGTCCACAGTTCCAGAAAGAAATTCTATCAATTGACACAATTGCACTGTAGATGAAAATTTTAAATAACAGCAAAACATTATCTGTCCATCAGAGCTACAGGATGACAAATGCCCGTGCCACAAGTGAGATGCCTCTCAGCTGAAACCTAACTGCTTTAACAAGACATTCAGAATGCTTTACAAACAGGACACCACTGCAGCAGAATGGCCAAGCTATCCACCACTGCAAACAGCCACTTTTCTTTCTGTTATCTACCAAAACAAGAGCCCTATGTGTTCAATCCAAGACACATAAACATGATCTGGGTAGTTATGAATGCTATTTTCCCTAACCTAGCACATTTCTTCAAATTTCCCCCTGTGCAGCACCTTTACATACAGTTGATACTATGTTTTTTCTGCATATCACTCAATGTAAACAGGTATCAACCTCTCAGACAGGAGCTGATGTTTCTTATACCTCTGTTCCAGCAACAGCAGTGTAAATTTCAGTGCTGAGGAGCACATTGTTTTGTTCTGTCTCTGGCCACACAGATTCCTGGTCCACTAGTAATAACAATACCAAATACACCCTGTACTGGATGAATTACTCAGCTACATCACCTAAAATGGTGGACAGCATGAGAATTTGATGGTCAGAATGTAGGAAAGTTTTGTTTCTCTATTTTCTTCCAGTGTCTAGAATACTTCACTCAAATGTTATTCAGGCTACCCGTGCTAAAGGCCTGCAGAAGAATTTAGGCACTAAAGTACTGAATAGCATTTCTGAAGCAGGATGCCTATTTGCCATCCAACACCATAAGCGCCTTGGCTTTTCACAGTAAAATTACTTGGATATCCATAGTTGTGTTGATAACACAAAGCTCTTGAGTGACCTCAGCAGTAGCCAGCTAACAAAAACCAATGCAGGAATCCCTCTGCCTGTTTGTGCAAGCCTCCTCTAGCATGCAAACTCTGAAAAAGGCACTGGTTTGAGAGCTACAGAAAATGCTACGTGCTTCAGTGGATGCAACCTACACCTCTCACTTTAAGGTTGCGGTTCTCCCAGGAAGATTAAGTCTCTCCCACTGCTGTTTTGGACAGTATAAAAAACAACAGGTCACTGAATGCATGTCAAGTATGCATAACCACAAGAACCCTTTTCAGCTTTTCACTACTGGTTTTCTATTTCCATGTGCAATGTGTTTCTAGTTGCTCGAGTCAACTGAACTGAATAAAAATTTTCAAGAATGTGTAGCAATGGACCATTTTAACAGAAACTTTGCTTACACTTTGTGCTAAAGCCCATGCTCCAACTGTATTAACACAAAATAATTCCACAATTAATAGTTAATATGAACAGAGGTACAATTTTAACAAGATTTGTCTATTTGAAGAAATATTTCAATGCTGACTTCATGTTTATTAAACTAAAAGCTTTTTTCTTTTTTCCTTTATGTTTTATTCATAAGACCCCCTTTTGCTTTTTTTCAGTTTAAATAAAGAACTGTGATTATCTGTAAAACTGATTGCTTAAAGTAATTAATCATTTTCCTTATGAAATTTCCTGGGTAAATTAAGGATCTTATAATTGAAGGGTTTTCTCTTGTGTAAATGGAACATGCTGAGAGCCTAGACTGAGAAATAAATGTACTGCCCAGACCCCTAGAGCTGTTTCTTTTATATTCTTTTACTAGAACTAATAGCTGTCTGACAGTAGTGCAATAAAGTATTGTTTTTAATTAATAGAAATATATTGATATCTCCTTAATAATAATAATTTTCTAAAAAAAGAAAATGTTTAGCCAATTTTTTTTTTTATAGTAATCTAATAACAACATTACTCTTGCACTCAGAGTTTATATTCAGCATGCAAGCCAATCATAAACATGATTGAGGATAAAGTGATGTTTGCTTACAGGTTCCTCAGCAAACCTAAGCTGCAATTGCAGTGGCTTTCTCAGAGTTACACCAATCTGTATAACACAGGCCAGAACCACATCCAAAACTCCAGATTACAGGTAGTCATTTAATCAAAAGACTCACCATTTTCTCTTAGATCAAAGCCAATATTGTGTGGTATCAGATAACCACGTGAAAGGAAAATGGAAGACCATCAGAAAACCCTAAGACATTAAAGAGACAGAATGTATGTGTGCATGTATATGTGTGCTTAAGCATGCTAAAAAACTGTAAATATTGAGACTGCTAAAATGAATAGGAGATCAAAACATGTCTGCTCCTTGAGCTCATTAAAAAACAGTATTCTCTCCGAGATTCTTATTTATTGATAAAGAGTAGTGAGAAACATTAGACAGATTGAAAAATACGGAAATGTGTAAGAAGATTTTGAAAAAAAAACCCAAAAACCAGGAAGGAGTCAGAAGAAGGTGAGTAAGCAAGAAGATGTGGCAGTCAGTTTATGCAACCCCCACTGGAATAAATGCTTGAAATGGTGATAGAACAGTTGGATTCAACCGCCTTTGGACAGAAAAAGATTACAAATTGAATGAGAATTTAGCAGGAGTACAATTGTAATAAGGGATTGTTTGTATGATGTTTCATACTAATTCAATCTCAATTTCTTATATTTGCTTCTTGGAGGGTTGACTGTGGCTCAGAGAATTTTTGCTGTGCGAATGTGCTATTTAGTTCTTATTTACAGCATCATCGAAACCACAATAGCATGGCTGTGAAACATTGTATCTAACACATTCATCAGAAAAACCTGCAATTAACATAGTATTACTAACTCAGATTTTGAAGCCAAATACTCAATTCCTGCCAAGCTGTCCTACAGATAACATGGGTAAAAAGAACTTCAGAGATTCACAGTGAACTCTTGAGACAACTATAAACAGCCCATTGCCAAGAAGGCAGACATCTGCATCCTTGGCCTATGTGAGTTTCTACTACTCTAACTTAAGTAACAGTCCAAGTTATCCAGCGCCCAAGAAGAATATGAAAATGCAATTATTAATTCCCGCACAGGCTACCATAATCTATGTCCTTCTCGGGAAGGAGGCGCTTTGACCAGATAATTTGTATAATAATTCAATATATAATGTAATATTTTGGCTTTGTACAGGAAGCATTGGGACTGAAAATCAGTATCATCAGAACGAAGGTCATTTCCAAGGCTAAGTAACATCAGAGTCAGGAAAAGCAGACAAATTAGAACAAGAACTAATTAAAACCCTTGTTGCAACATCATTTGGATCTTATGAGATTATTAAACAATTTAGAAAATTCATTTTTATTACGCACAGTGTACGATGCTTCCTTCGCCAGGGCTAGATGCAGAAACTTCAGAATATTGAGCTGCTATAAAGCCCACTTTCCTATGGTGCCAAATGTGAGTAAGGATCATACAGGTGTTACGCAGTCACACTCAAATGACTCAGGGCCCTTGTCTCACGAAGACTTTAATGAAGCTGGGATTTCTCTGACAGTCCACGTACGGTCAAGATTTTTAGGCTATAGACCACACAAATCATGCACAGACAACCAAGCTAGGATTAAACAAATTAACACGATAACTGACTGCAGCGTATCACAGCAATCTTCCTGGTGTACTACGTTCCCGCTCTCAAAAGAGCTAATTAAGTTACACAAAGTGTAACATTAATGAACCTGTATAGCTCCTACAACTTGAGGAAGCTTGAGAAATGTTCCCTGCACTAACAAAGGTGGCAAAAATAGCTGCGACTACTCCATGTCGCTCTCTTCAGACAAAGAAGAAAGCAAACAGAACATCACAGCAACTGCATCCTAAATTTCAGCTTGCTTCCTCAGCAACCGCAAGTCAGGTTTATCTTTGGTCACAACCTCATGCTCAAATTTTCCTAACGGGCATCATTACAGAGTTCCTCAAACTGTCAAGAGCCTCCGAAGATCCTGTCACCCAGCACTGTGGGGAAGAGCATGTTATTTGGGGACCCTGGGTAGGAGGATGGCACAAGGAAGCTGCTGACAGAACCCAACCTTTCTATTCACCCGGGCCCTCTGCAGACGGGTTGTTTTAAGATGTGACCCATCCCCCGAGCTCAAAGCCCACAGACAAAGCGCACTCGGCCCGACAAGAACAAGGCCAAGGCCAAGGCGGCAATGGGCAGCTGAGGGAAGCGCCGTCCCGCCGAGGGCTCGCACACGCCCCGGCTCCGCGACGTGGGACATTCTGATTGGCCCCGGCGCCCCTTCAGGGGAGAAGCGGGTACGTGACCGGCGCGTCCGCGGGCAATGGCTCCACAAGATGGCGCCTCCGGCGGGGGGAGGGGGGGGGGGGGCAGCGGTCAGAGTTCCCCAGTCAGGGAGGGAAGGGCACACACAGAAGGAGTGAGGTGCCTGCGTCTGCCTGCACAGAACGCACGAGTTCCCAGTACAAGCATTCTGAAAATAGGACTAGGAACGTAACTTTTCCAGTATTATGTTCAAGTAATTTTCCTACAGTGAGAGCATGAAGGCAGACGTTTAAGAAACGTGTTTGAGGATCTGCATCTTTAGCGTTGATAATTTCTCAAAAGAACTTAAGCAGCTAGTAAAAATTTTAGAAGTGCTAAAGGGCTTTACTTGCATTACACGCAGTTCTCATCTGCATTTTTTTGTTGTCCTTCCTGCCAAGAACTGTCACAGCAGCTTGATTTCTTCAGGTGAAATACCGAAAGGTGTATTAGAGATGTGATTTCTATTAATTGCAGTGAGAATTGCATTCCTATGGGTATTTCAGGTTTGGGTATATTTGTTTCGGTTCCCAAACTGCAAAACGGGGATACCGTACCTTGGTTTTACAGGAATTTTGAGAGTTTTAAATATTGGAGAGTTGCTCAGCTGAAGACACAGAAGTGTACGAGTACGACAGATAGACTACTTGAAAATGCATAAATGTAAAGCAGAAAAGGAACTGTTACTGAATAGCATGAGGAAAACCATGTACTACTATATGATTTTTTCCTTGATCATTCTAATGATAAAAGACCAGAAAACTTTTACCATTAAAGCAAAAGCTGCTGAAAGTTGATACGCAGGAAAAACGGCCAGTCAAGATATTTTAACATGGGCTCAGCATTTTCAGATCCGCTCTTTTGTTCTGTTTGCATAATAAAGATAGATTTCCATAACTTAAATGGAGAAATAAGTATAGGAGGTTACCATTTAAGTTTACATTATGCCGAAATACTTTTTGATTCTTAGAGAGTTAAGTCTTTATTCATACTATAAGCATCAAAACAACTTTATTAAGTGTGCACCATTATACAAGGCTGCATGCCAAAACTTGTAAAATGTCAATGTTGTGTTTTTCCTGGAATCTTATAATTAATTCATCATCAGAATAGCTTTGGGGCCTTATTCTGATCCATTTTCTAAACAGTGTTACCAGGAAATTATGTTCTGTGCTTCTGTTTATTTAAAGAATATCACTGCTGAATTTACAACAAGCAAACTAGTTAAACGAAAGCCTTTGGGGGAATGTAGTAAATTAAAAATGAAAACACAATGAGAGGAATATGGAATTTACAACCAGAAAAATCTCATAAAGGAGTGTACATTTGGAGATTTATATAAATCAGATACAGCTTCTGTAAATACTCACAGCATAATAAATAAATGATTGCTGAACTCAAAGGCTAGTAAGTTACGTTACCATATCCTGCCTGACTGCTCCATCCTGTTATAATGGGAGGCTCCTACGCAGTAAGGGAGAGGATTTTGTTCGTTACTGCAGTGAAGTGACATGAACACTCAGAGATTTACCTTCAGTTACTGAGAAAGGGCCTGGCCCAAACACACTGAAGGTGATAATAATCTTTCCAAATATCTCAAGGGCACTGATTCAGAGATACATTATATTTTAGCGCAAATTACTCATAACTCGATGGCCAATTTCAGTGAAGTTGCCTTCACTTACATTTGGGAAAAATATGTTTCCAAAGTGAATTCAACATTATGAGGAAAATGTATGTGAATAAAAAGAAGTCAACAGGATTACAGCAGATATAAAATAAGTCCTTGTCTTTCAATAATGTTAGAAAGGTTATTTTAGCAATCTTCTTTAAATGGCAAAGTTATGCATTCTGGATATTATCTTTGACTTCCAGTAGTAAAATTTCCATCTGGAAAGAAGCAAGATTATAAGAAAAAGAACATAAGTAACTAGGGGGAAAAAAAATGCAGGCTTTTCCTGTAATGTAGAAGATTTGATTCTACTCATCAGCTTACAAGCTGCCTTGCTCCTAGTATCTAAAAATAAAGGCTAGACGCTTGCTTCCAGTTCCACAGTACTCTAGCAAAACTTGAGTTGTAGTTATAGTCAAGACTTCAATGAAGATAGCATAGTAGACTGGCCAGCTGGAGGACAGTCAGTGCTTCAAAGGCATTGTGGATAAAAAGAACATAACTGCTATGAGGAGAAAGACACAACAGGGCAGCAGTATCTCACCAGTTACATACGTTTTAAATGTCTGGATGTATCTCTCTTGCGTTGTACCAATGTCTCTGAAGTGTGCTTCCTACAATTTTCCTCTCCTCCCTTCCACATGTCTTGTGACTTCAAGTGCACAGTGTGCTTCCCATTCTTTCCTTGCTCTGCTGAACTTAAGAAGCAACAAGAGAAAACCCTGTTGAGACTAAGGCAAATTGAAAGGATGTCAGTAGTCGCTTGAATCTTCTCACAGATCTTCGGCTGCGAAGAAAAGGAATGATCTGTGAAGCTCATTCAGATGACAGCCAGCAAGCAGCAGCCTCTAACTTGACACCCTCATAGATGCATTAAAAACTCTGAAGGAAAAGATTAACAGGAGAATGGGACTGGAAGCAGCACATTGCAAAAGCAGTAATGGGCAGTATATTGCAAGAGAGCTACTTACAGAAGCGAGATGAGGCTTGCAGCGGTAACATAATGCCTCCAAGCTTTTCACAGGAAAGTTGCTGTTCCTATAACCCACTTTATGATTCCCGGTTGGCCAAAAAAAATCACCATGATTTTGCTAAATGACTTGTACTATATTTCAGATCCAATGATTCATTCTTCTCAATGGCATTTTGTTCAGCTAATTCTTAGCTGTAAGCAGCAGGAAAGGTGCACCCCTATACAGGAAAGGCAAATTAAAATAAAGATAGCTATGGCTGTCCATCACTCTATATCCCAACACAGACCTAAAGAGCCACAAATGTTGTTCTGTGTTCCCTTGGGACAAATTATGCTAAGGATTTCCATTTTCTAGAAGACAGAAATATGGTGCACCCCACCTATACTTACCTTCCCCCTGTTCTTTTTATCAGTGACAGGAAGGGTAACTCTTTGACAATGCTCTGCTGCTCCTAAATTCACAGAAAATTCCATTTAATGGGGTCATTCAGGACATAGGTAACAAATCAGTGCATCAAATTATTATTTAAAAAAAGAAAACAATTTTTATTAGGGAGGTTGCAGCCAGTCCTAAGTGGATAGCTTTAAGATAACTATTCTTGGTAAGTTCCATGGGGAAAATTGTACCTTGTTTCTCATGGCTTCCTCTTGGAGTCTCTCAGGCTTCTGGTTGCTCCTTTCCCTGAGATGTATTTGGCCCACATGTGGAGGGCACTGACAAATGCAGAGCATGTTTCTGGCATAGGAAAATTTTTTTGACAGTTGCTGACTTAAGGGCGATGGTGATGTCTGATTTATGACCTTTATCATCTTCTTTTATTTGGACACTTCTCATTGTTGAGGGTTTTTTTTTCTTCTTCTTTTACTCTACCTCCGTATTTGACCTTACAGTCACTTTGTGCAATCTTGGATAGCCTTCTGGCAGGCCACCAGAAATTAGCCGTTTCTCACCAAATTGACAAAACACCCTACCAAAAGCCCAAGCAATATCTTATGGACATTTTTATTTCCAGGGTACAAACTACTGGACCTAGAAATTATATACCTCAACGAATCTTTCAGGGCCAAGTCCTGTGATGTTAAACTATCTTGATGCTACAGGACTTTTGAGTGTCTGTGGGATGCTCCAAACTATTTGGACATGGGACTAAAGTATTCATGAAAAAGACAGGATTTATACTGTATATTTTGGTTTATTCAGAAGATTTCAATAAATTCTCTCTTTTTCATCGCACACATTAGATAAGTACTTGAAATAATGTCATAGCTCAGCCACCTGCTACTGATATGATGAAGAAATTGTTGGACTATGCTAAGGAGTCCCATTAGATTATCAGAATGGTCCTTTCATAACTGCGAATATACAGGCTTGTTCAACCTGAACTAATTCCTGAGTGTGAGAAAATGTTAGTGAAGATAATCCTCTTCCAGCTACCTTACCGTTAAAGGTGAAAGATCATTTGGAGACTGATGCCCAAAGAATTCTGTGTCAATTTTCTTCTGAATTCCGCGGCAGTAGAACATAATCTATAAGCAAATTAACAAAAGCAAATAGCACCCTTGATGGATATTTCATACTTAAGTGGAAAATGCTAGTCAGTTTTCCCCCAAGTAAATAAAGCATCTTAAATCTTATAACAGATTTGCTTTTTTATTGTATTCTTTATTATCGGGATTCTGTGACCTTGTAATTTCAATTACTAGGCAGAGAAACTAGAAGACGATAACCACACCGATCAGATACTTAATTCTTTAAAGGGGAAAAAATACAATTTGACCACGTAAATACTTCTACGCTGCAGTTTATGCATCTTAAAATGTGTGTATTTTAGGTTGCAGAATTACAGATTGCAAGAAAAAGGAACATTACCAAGGAAAAGAAGGAAGACCAAGAGCAAATTTTTGCCAGACAAGCTTTTTGGAAGAATAGCTAGCTATCTGTCTGTCGGTATGCACATTTAAGTGAAATAACGGTAGAATCAGTTACTCTGTGAATTTCTCAGATTCTAACTTGGTTGAAGAATGTCAAAATGATAAGGATTTTTAACTTCCAGCTATTCTGTTCATGCTATTTGACAATATATGAACCTTCTAACATTGTAAACCATGATTAGTTTAGGAGTAACATTACCTCACACAAGGATCACCGAATTTGTTGGTTTTTTAAATTTTGGAATGGTATAATTAAATGTTCCTTCTACACTTGTATTTTCCTTTTTGTCTATATAAACAAATTTTCTATGTCACTAGGTTGCACTAGATATCATTTGAAATAACACTTTTTAATATTAAACGTCCTTATTGTAATACAATACAATCTATTAAATGCTAGAATGCTGCACATTTGTACAAATACTTTATTTTACTGTCATGGAAAATGACCGGAAAACCCACTTCAATGAACAATCAAGAAATTTTAAAAAAACCAAAACCAGAGAACACAAGGGGAGCCCTTTCTTCGTTCTGACCATTACAGGGTGGTCAACCTTCCTTTATTCTATCAGGATCTTCATATAATCAAGAGCCACAGAACACGTACAAGAGGGAGCGAAGAGGAAACTTTGAAAGCAGTTAAAGGCTAAACTCCAGCCTAGCTCCCACGCCTTTCTGCTACTGCACTGCATCACGGGTCTGATGACATGCACTGAGGGCAGCAGCACGTGGTCTCTAGCTCTTCCCACAGCCTGGATACAGATCAGTCTCTTCCAGGAAGCATATGCCCAGAGATGGTCATGTAATACAATCCTAACTTAGCAACTGCATTTGAACTGCTTGAGAACTGTATGCAGTTCAATCTTACATGAGGAATTTTAGGTTTTCTGCTCCCACAAGAGTTGATTTCAGCATGGACGTCATCTCAATGGTCTTTCTAGAACACCAAAAGCCTACGCTATAGTCTAAAGTATATACATTTCTTTCTATGAATCCTAACCTTCCTGCAACCACTTCTAGTTCTACCTGAGAGTTGACTCAGGAATACACATTATTTTCCAATGTCAAACTATGTATGCTTTTATACACTAAAAACTGTTTAAGTTCTCGCTGTAGGTTGTGACACCTGCTACTATAACATTAAGTGGATAGTGCCTGAAAAACTATCTGACTCCTGCAGTAATTGGTTGAAGCTAATTGATTTTGTTTTGTGATTTAAGTGGAAAACTAATATACTGACCATTTTTTTTTGCCTGAAGAAAATATTTTCTTGATGCATTTTATTTCCATAGTGATGTTGAGGACACAATGCCATTCAAGCCATCATCAGCTACTGGATCTAATTGGATCTAAGAAAAAGAACAGCGATAGAGATAGAAAAGGAAAACAGCAAGAAAACACATCTCTGAGGCACTAACTTAACATTTTTTCCTTCCACAACCTTTTCCTAGTCTACTTCTCTTTGACGGCCCTGAAAGCGCAGTTCTTTCACTCACTGTGTAAAACCCTGCCTAAGATGGTAAGGTGGGATAACAGAGGGCTTTTTATTGTGCTGCTAAATCTATTCCACATTTTAGGGAAATGCATGAGTGCACATTTAATTTTAAGCAAGACAGGAAATTCATGTAAGTCTTGTCAAGTTAAAAGAGGGTATTTTAGAAAAGAATACCTTTGTAAAGAATTGCTATGAATTTCCAATCTGACCCCGTGACCCTAATATTTTCCAGGTACACAAGCAAAACATTGTTCCGTAAGAAGACATCTCTGTACAACACCGATGAGAAAACTGCTGCGTACATTTCTGCTGTCTGCACTTCAGAAAGAGCAAAAGAAAACTGAAGAGGTTTCAGAAACATGTTTCAAGAATGGGCTGAACTCTGGAAATCATGTTAGTCTTCAAGTTAAAGAGGATACCTGTTCTATAAATCCCTACTTAGGAAGATCTTTCAATCTAGCAAAGTAGAACATGAGCTAACAATAAGATATGGAAGCTAAGTAAATGTAATATAAAACTAGAACTGGAGTTCTAGTTTTAGATAATTCTGATTTAAATTCAATAAATTCTGGGATAAGAATTTCAACACTGAAGGAAAAAATCCACTAAATGATATAACAGATCATTGCATGGAATCATTTATCTGAAAACTTGAAGTTTAACAGTTGTTTTTTTGGTTTGGTTTGTCTGTTCATTAGTTTTTTGGTTTTAAAAAATAAAGCTATTGAAACACATAGCAAAATTACTTTTAGGCATCGAGCAGTGCACCATATAGAAAAATCCTAAGGTCAGATCAAAAAATAGCTTGGGGTGTTCTCACTCAATATCCAGTTCTGATTTGGGAATCTAACAGTATGTTGAACACAAAATTCCCCATTCAGATAAGTACATATTTATAAGCACAGAATTGGGATTCACAAGTTGTCTAACTGAGCCAGGAAAAGCTCAAGCCTGCTAATAAAACAGGACAAAAAGGGCTAGATTTGAAAGTGTCTTTTGTTGTGAAATCCTCAGTCCTTAGTTTTAAGGCATTTCTAAGACTTTCTGCTTTTCCAGGTTCAAAACTTTGCTTGGTATGAGGAATTTGTTAAAACCCAGACACTTAAGGAGCAGGAATATATGTGATCAATATATTAAAAGTATCCTCTAAATATGAGCGCTATTTACACTTTTCGTCTTTTTCTAGCAGAAGTCTGAATTTATATTATTCTTTTTAAACCTATTTCATACTGAATCTCTTAAAGAATACTTTACCCATGGGGTTTTAAGGCTTGTTTTGGTTCAGTGATCTATACTACCACATTGCTCGTTGGGGTTTTCACCAACAGACTACTACTTCCATGGTAAAAAAAAGACACGTATTAAGGTTTGGCCTCCTGAATTGATATTAGCCCATGGATAGTGTATACCTGATTATCCTGTACTGAGACTCGATTAAGGCCACAAAACATGGTGTTGTGCCACGAGGCCTCAGGAGCTGAGTCAAAATAAAGCGTAGGAGCATCCACAGAGCGCCATGACCGGGTTGTGGCTGCAGGGTGGAGTACCCAGCCATGGCTTCCAGCACTGCCAAGCAAGCTGTCCAATACTTCCAGATGAGTGTTGTCGCCAGCGAAGCATGGATGCCTTCTGCATCCACCACAGGTGTACATACAAACTTCTAAAGACACAAAAGCATTTTATGGAAACTGTTAAAAACTAGGTTTAAAAACTGTTGTAATTCCAGCAAAATACCTGAGCAGAGTAAGAGAAAATAAATGGTATTTTATGTACTGTTTAAAATTATTTTTTAAATTCAGTAGTGGCTTTAGGTAGCCAACTGTTTTTAGGTAGAATTAGCTGCTAATCTTTTTGAAATACATCTTCTTAAAATCCACTGTAAACTATTTGTTTGATTAAGTAAATATTATAAATAATTGTAAAGGACTTCTGGATTCCCTGAGATGTAAAGCAATATAGGAAACCAAAAATACTATTGATGTGAGTGGTGTAACGTCCCCAAATATAGTAATAGTGTAAAAACAACAGATGCTTTCTCCGTAAATAGTGCAGGGGCTAAAAATGTAAGTTGTCAAATAAAATGGATATTTTCTCTTAGTCATATACAGCATTTTCAGTCGATTACAACTAAAAATCAATGAAATTGTAACAAATGAACGATTTGTTTACTTGTTGTAAGTACATGCTTTTGCTTCCTATGTAATATGTCACTTTTCCCCTAAGTATACTGTTCTTTTGTGATAAATCCCTAGTCAGAAGATTGAAGCACCTCACATAACGCTAACAAAAATGTAGTTTTAGAGAACATCACCACAAAATTTCTTGACTTTTACTCTACGCATAAAAATGAATTATTTCCTGAAAATACTCTGTATTGTAGATATCCATTTTGAATTTTATCAATTTGTATGACATAGCAGTTGCAATAAAAAGGAGAAAAAATTTAGTGTATGTTTCTAAGGTATCAGTTAAAGTTTATGCAGGCCTGTCAGAAAAGCCACTTGGAATTTCATACATCAGGATAAGCCCATTTGATTTATCAGAAGACAAATCAGCTGTTTTAATTTTTAACCTCTAGCTGTATTTACTGACATTTGGCTAGTTCCAACGCCAATAAGATCTAAACCATGAAGATTTTTCTTTGGCACGATTCAGAATTCAGAAAAGCATGGCAAATGGTAAATCATTAAAACTCGAAAGCAAAAGCAAGCACTTACCAGACATTGCTGAAACATTCTGAAGCTTCTTCTTAGCCATAAATTGTGTAAAATCTAGTATCTATTTTGAACTGTCAAAACACGTATTTGTTTTCACCATGGTTCACACAGTTATGTGAATCCCAGACATCTGAACAGTTTTTCTTTGCTGAGCTTGCAAATTTTAGATGATTGAGTCTGAAGGATTCTTACCACGTTATCATTTTTCACTCCAGCATACATGCCTTTATTAACCAAAAGCCTAGGGGCTTCACACTCTCACAAGAAAAGATGTGACACACAGAACTAAACATTATCAGTTATAGGATAAACGCATGCACAATATCTAGAGGGTGATGCTAACTTTCAAACTCAAAGAAATTCGTACTGAAGTTTGAACAGTACCTTGTTAATTTATGCTTTTGTCCCATAGTATTCAAATACACAAAGCGGTTCTCAAATATAGCTGCATAAACCCAGCACATTAAGCTCTTCAGGTTTGTAATCTTAATTCCCTAATTACCTGCTGTCATGGTTTAACCCCAGGCAGTAACTAAGCACCACGCAGCCGCTAGCTCACTCCTCCCCGCCCCGGTGGGATGGGGAGGAGAATCGAAAACAAAACTCGTGGGTTGAGATAAGAACAGTTTAATAATGGAAAGAAAATATAGTAATAATAATAACAACAACAACTAATAATAATAATAATAATAATAATAATAATAATAAGGAAGATAACAAAAAGAGAGTGAAATATAATCCAAGAAAGACAAGTGATGCACAGTGCAGTTGCTCACCACTCACCAACCGATGCACAGCCAGTCCCTGAGCAGCGATCCAGTCTCTAAGCAGCAATCCGCTCCGGTCCAGCCAGCTCCCGCGTTTATGTACTGGACATGACGTCACATGGTATGGAATACCCCTTTGGCCCGTTTGGGTCAGGTGTCCTGGCTGTGTCCCCTCCCAACTTCTTGTGCACCTCCAGCCTTCTTGCTGGCTGGGTGTGAGAAGCTGAAAAATCCTTGACTTTAGACTAAACACTACTTAGCAACAACTGAAAACATCAGTGTTATCAACATTCTTCTCACATTACCAAAACCAGGACACCTGCACTGGAATTGCCAGCAGTGTAAGACGTGTAGCATCCCTTACTAGCCTGTACATATTGCTCCTACTCCAAATAGTACAGCGTCCTGTATGTTGCTACTCTCCTATACTGATATAAGAGAAATGGAAGAAAAACATCATTCAGCAGTTAGGACAGTAGTTCAAGCCTCAAGAGACCTGATTTTGAGACCTGATTTGAGTGCATGTGTTCTAGATGTGATTTTCAGTCAATCACTACATTGCTGAAATTCTTAAATCTACTAAAATCAACTATCTGACCATTCTGCTCAGCAGCTGGGTTTGCTGGATAAGCTTGCTGGTTTCTGCAGCAAGCATGCATAGATTGCCAATGACAGGATAATTTTGGGGTAGAGCAGGTGACACTCACAGAGCTGAGCTCAATCCTTTCCTAATGCAGAAGACAACCAATATGAGACTGGTGAGAACACCAATACGTTCATTTGATATTGACAGTCTTAACACTTACCACTCAGTTGCCAGTCTGCCCGGGATTTGAGAGTCGTGGCTATTCAGGATGTTACTATACCTTTCAGGAAATTTTGGTCTTAAACTCACTCAAGAGGTGACAGCCTGGGTGGCCTGGTTGTTCGTATGAACTTCCCCAAAGACGTCAGCACCATCTTCATCTTCAGCGCTGGCCATGTGTTCTCAGCTCCCTTTGGCTCACAAGCTGACCATGTCTCCAGTCCTGGAACAGGCTAAGCGGTGATGCTGCACTGCCATTCCTGTGCACAATGTTGGGGCAGCGATGGGAGCAACGTGCTGGTGGAGGGCAAATCTAGTGCAGAGGTCTGCTGTGGGGGAAAACAACTCAAGGGGCTTGGATCAAATCAGGATTGAAGTCATTTATCCGTTTTGTAAGGATGGGTGACTAACTGGCAATCACTGAACTATACACCCAGGATAAGTATCAGGAGTATAACAGATAAACCACAGTAAATGTGTAAAAAAAAAACCCAAAAAACAATGAACACCTAAAACCATCTAAACCCACTTCTCTAACCCCAAACCGTTGTAGTTACACGCATGCACACATTCACACAGCAATGTGCACAACCCCCCCTCTTGCAAGCCATGTGGGTTACAAGCACAGCTACCAACTTTTCTGGGAGCGCTCATTCCCCCCCATCTGCACACCCCTCCTGCTGAAGGTGTGGGTTCTCCAGCTTTATGTGTACTTGCGCTTCTTCCTGAAGTCTGCTAATTGTGCCCTGCTGAGACAGCACCCCAGGAGTTCCCACGCACACACCTGATCCGTTGGTCCCCGTTTATTTCACCCTGGGCCGTCAGTCTGTAGGCTACTTCTGGCATCTCATGGGGCGACAGCTCTCACGCCTAGGCAGAGGTGGCGATGCCCATGAAGTGACTCTTGGCAGGGTCAAACATGGCTTGACTGCTAGTCTGTCATTCTCTTGTCACTCTAAGATCTCTCGTCCTCAATCCCAACTTTTCATGCTTCTTTTCAAGCTGTTTCCTGTTTTCAAGAGCATCTTGGTAACCCCCCTGGTTACTGATTAATCTGGTTGGTTGCCATCATGAGCAAACTTTGTCATTGTTATTCTCCCCATAGCATTATCAGTTTGGGGGTAAAACACACTCTCAGAGCAATTTTGGGTCTTCTACTCACTTGCAGTGGTTACACTTAAGTTCCTCTCAGATCAGCTGCTGTCATCCAGGCCGTGTTACTGAGAGGAGGCTGTGCAGACTTCTCCACAGAGGTCCAATTCAAGTACCCAACTGGAAGAGTATGGATTTATAAAGAAGACATCCAGAAATCAAAACCTCTGCGCATAGGGCATAAGGTGAGACAGGAGAAATGTCCTGTGGGCTGCTGTAGGAAATCCAATTAAAGAACAGAAGGAGCAAAATTTCTGACAGCTCAAAGTCATATTTCACATATTTTGGAAAAAAGTTGCATTGGTAGCATGAATTTATACTCTGCCAGTACTTTGCATCTTGAGGTTGTATTATTTGCTATATTAAAATTAGCACTATAAAATTGAATTATCTTAGAGAACCTCCCTAGCTACTCTTGAAACAGCAGCTAGACTGAGTTCTGGTCTACTACAGCTCAGGTTAGCATATTAACTGCTGGAACATCCTTTCTATTTGTCCGACTATATATCAGTTTTTCTTTATGTCAGGATAACAAATCTGATTTTACCATATCAAATGAGACATAATATTTTTTTAGAATCTGTCCTCCAAATATCTGGTTTTAGAACATGACATGAAGGATCAATATCCTTTGTTTTCCTGATGATTCAATTGCTACATAATGTATGAGTCGCTGAAGATGTTCTATTAAGTTTTTATTAAGTAAGTGCCCCAAGGCAAAGAATACAGATCAGATCTTTGGAGGTTTTGGTAACCGTGTTCATGATACAAATATAGTTTAATAAAGCTCATTTTAATTGATATATTTTCTCTGTAATTATTCCCTCCAGTCGTAGGACAGGCAGTTTCATCTCAGATAGTGTCACACACTGGTATTAAAATAAAGTATTTTACCAACTACATAAATTAATTAGTAGCAACAAAGGCTACAGCCTAGCTGAAGTAAATGGCATTAGGTATAATTAAGAGTAAACAAAGCTTGTCCCTAAATTCTACAAGGCTATGTACAGTTGGATTACAGCAACTCTATTGGGCAGTAACCTATTTGCCTAGTAATTGTGACTCATACAAGCAATATACCTACACTGATTAATTTTACTTACAGACCCTGTGGTAGCTTAATTAAATGATCCATTCTAAATAATGACAGCCTTTTAAAAGTAGCCCTGCAGGAACTGAACTGTTGCCTTGAAAGGCATGAGCCAAACAGAATGTAATGAAGGTGAACCATAGAAAATCCTTCTGAAAACATATTTATACAGAGAATACAAAGAAACTCGTTTTACTTTTTAAAATACCGTGCTATTAAGTATTTGACTGTATTGTTTACTGATATACTGTCCTTTGCAGTAAAACAACTACTGAAACATAAAATTCAAATAAAATATGCTTGGGATTCCATGGTAAAGCACCAAAAAGATGTAGCATTGCAATATCCTACTAAATAACTCAGTCTGCAACTGCTGAATTCATAAATGAACTAGCTTCAAACAAGTTACCCAGACCCATCTGTCCACCAGCCTATGTACCTCCTTTGCAAGGTCACTGAAAAGTCTTCATTCCTGTCGGCCTATAAAAATGTGAACACTCATGCCTATGAACTGCACTACAGCTTCTTTTTCCAACATCTGGCCCTCCAGAACTCAGGGATGCTTGGTTTGCAAGTAATATTTGAAAACTACTTTAATTCATCAAAATCACACACAGATACCATGCTAGCTCAGCTAAAAAATGAATTAGAATAATATACAATAGATTAATCAATAATGCCAAACATTCCGCTGCTAGAGACAAAACATGTTCTCGTAGGGTGTTAAGGTAATGGGAAACAGAGTAAAGCCAAGAATTCTGATATCTCATCTGAGATCATCATTGTAAAAAAAAAAAAAAAAAAAAAATCAACAGAAGGATCAGGTTTTGTAAATTCTTCTTTAGTGCCAACTAGATGTAATTAAAAAAATATATACTTAAAAAAAAAAAAGGCAGTTCTTTAGACAAACAGTGAATTCCAGTGAATGAATTTGTGGTCAATAATGGAAGCATGCCATCTCCAGAACATACAGGAGAGAGAACAAATAGATTTCTTTTTGTTATTTCTGTAGTCCATGAGGGTGATTACAAGGATAACAGAAAGTCCAGAGGAGCCCTTCACACTACATAAAATACTTCAATAAGTTGTTGGGAATTAGGTTCTGTTACTGTCGCATCCCTTGATCATTACAAAAAGCATTTTCCAGATGACTTGTCTAGTATGAGAAGAGGAGACCAGACCTGCTGAGGGTTACTGAAGCCTCATACGGCCCCCACCTGAACATGCAAGTACCTGCTTTGGGCTTATCTCTCCGGCAACGTGGAGTGACTGTAACATAATATAGGGTAGACCAGATGTAGAGACAAGGGCATGTACTTCATGCCATCCACACTTCATCCATCCATAGCTTGATTCTTATGATTTATATGGGTGAAGTAAATTTCACCTTTATTCAATAAAATCTGTATTCAACTTGAAAATCTCGTCTCTTTCAGTTTCTCAGTGACAGCTGTCAGAATCCATCAACATTCAGCACAAGGATATAAAGCTAATAGGCTTCTTGTAATATCAAAACTAAATGGACTGGTGAAACTCAAAATGAAATACTATTACTGAAAAGATTCTTTTATCTGGTGCTTTGTGCAGTGGGGGAAAATTATTTTAATCTTGTCTTCTTTAAATGTTGGATTGTAAATGAATGCTGACAAGATTAAATAAATGTACTTTTGACTTGAGTCCCTGCCAGCATTTTTTTTAAAAACAGCTGAAGGTACACTACTTGATATTCTGCAAGTGTGGGTTCATAACCCGGAGCTCTTGGTAGAACACAGGAGAGGGACAAGAGCTAGGTATTTTTTTAAGTGCCTCAAAATGACGTGATTCTTCTTTTAGCCCCTGTAATGCTAATGAATTTGAGCTTCTGTTCTGCAGCAGCTTGGTCCATGTGAAGGAGACTCCCTACAGCATGGAGTCTAGTGATAAAGATTGTGAGAAGAGTGATATATGACTTCATATTAAGTCAAACTAAGTAAGCCAAGAATCATGATCCTGGAAAGGAGACAACTGAGGCATGATACACGGTGGGTATGTAAAATCACAAATGATAGGAAGAGGTGAATATGGCCCGGTGTTTACTCTCCTACAAAAACAAGCGCTCAGTAGCTCTAAGAGGTTTTTGCATTTAATGTACTTTTCATAATACACAACTTCTTTCTATGCAAACGTTATCGAATTGTCACAGTTACTGGACGTGTGAGTTGTTCTATCCTGCTTACATCTCTGGAAACAAAAAAAGAGGTTGCTGCTTTTGCGGGTACAACTAGAAAGACCCATCATATGGCTAAGATTAAACTGACCATCTGCTATTTCAGACACAAGAAATATGAGCCATTAAGTGTATTTCAGGAGGAGCCTATTTGTGAGACGACGTGCAAGAACCCATGTTTCCCATGAAGCTTACATATTCACAAACGCAGGATATGTAGACTAAAGGCCCTAATCTAAAATGAGCTTACAGAGATAACACTGAGCATCACCTGCCCTAATTTGTAAGCATCTGGCTAAACATGGAAAGCACTTATCAAAATTTGGTGCCTTATTCAGCCACTTGCAGCTGAAGAGTCCTACTGCCCAAAGAGTGCTTCATATCACTAGATTGTTAACTAAAAGGTAGACCATCACAGACCACAGCTCTGTACAAAAACTCTTGTGCCAGACACAGCGCTCTTGGTATACTAGGAAGTTCAAAACCACCGACTGGATCATCCTCTTAAAAATGTCAGTTACAGAAAAGTCTAATTAAGGTATCCCAATTCTATTTATTATTTGAAAATTGTTGAATATAGGAGACTGATACTGGAGACAGTAGCATGGCAAATGAAGATGAAACATTTAAAATTTGAAAAGTTATTCCTCTAACAGCTGAGATACTATCAATGCCTCCGTAAGCACACCTAATATAATTCCATGTGAGCTAAACCAGATTAATTCAAATAATGTTCAGCTAGACCTTCCTACATTACAAGATATTTAGCTTCAAGAAATGGGGAAAATACTGAGTGTAGGGAGTAGCAGAACTCTACAGACGTAACTAACTGTGTAGGTGGAAAATTGATTTGTAGTCTAAGTGCTTAAATGTTTTTGTTGTTTTTTTCCCCACCAGGCTACAACAGTTATGGCTATTCTAATTTTCTATCTGAAGTCTCTATTTGACACTTTCCCGATTTCTTGTTTTCCTCCTCTTTCAGATTACTAGCTACTCAGTGAAGTGTCATAAAATACTTGTTTCAACCTAGCTCTCCTCCCCCTGCCTTCTCTCTTTTAATTTTATTAATACATAACTAATTTTGACTTTCAAATTTCCTACTGTTATTTCAGAGATGATATGAGAGTGATTAACTCCTACTCTGAATCCATATGACTGGTAAAAACCATGATATCATCTAATTTCCACCTGAGACAAACCACAATGTCATCTCATTTCCACCTGTGACAGTCTTCAGAGGAAAAAGAGAGGTGGTGTATATCCAGAGAATGAAAAGCAAATTAATTAAAGAAATAGATACTTAAAGTGGCATTTGCTGTTATGGCAACTGACATTTTAGGGTGATGTAAAAAATAAATTACATAAAACAAAGCCCACTTATTACATTAAGCAGAGACTTTTGAAAATATATAGATATTGAATTTTCTCCATCCAATCACATTAATATGCTAAAATGAGAAAGTGTAAGAATCAGGGAACAGGTACTAGAAAGCATTCTGTAACAGTACTCATGACATGAGCTTCCACAGAGGCCGTGTTCTGTCGTCTGGGAATATCAGAATGAACATTTCTGTAAGGACGTTAGAAACGATGGACACTATCCAACTACTACTGCAACTTTTTTCTTGTTTTCCCTAGCTTCAACAGAAATGCACACCATTTAAACTTCAGTGACAACACTCTGTTGACTTTCGTGATGCAATTTCTTTGGTCTCATGTTAGACACTAATATTTATATTACGTACTCTCAGCTTGAATTCAGTGTTAGCCGAGTACACTAGTCTGAGGGAATTTCATCTGAGACCATCAGCATCTTCACACATCTAAAACTAAATGAAGTTATTCCTGTTAGTCAAAGAGAAATCCTTTTATAGAGCAAGCTTGCTGAGAAACTTGTCCCTTGTTATATATTAATGCTACTCAAACACACACGCACACAAAACAGGCTTCTCACTTCTACCGGTTTTCTACCAGTTTCCTTATTTGGAATTACTGCTACTAATTCAATAAATTGAAGATAAGAACAAAATCAAGCATAACAGGAATAATGACTAATTCCTTATTTACTTTTAAGGTCTGGTATGATTCCCTGAGTGCTCTACAAAGCTGAGCACAAAGTTAGAACCATCTCCTCTGTAACTGAGGCTGTTTCAGTGAAATAAGTCCACTGTGAGTAAATGGGACAATGGTCACACTCCTTCCGCATCCCTGTCAGAGACCAACACAGGTACTGACTGGCAAAGGAACCACACTTATAAACATTAAATCAAAGCCAGAAGGAAACATTTCTGACAGGTCCAAAACCAAAAAAGTTGCGCCATCTTATATTTTATCTGAAAATCATACCATCTTTCCTTTTTCACATGTACAGAAAACAAATACAAATAATTTAGAAAGTATTATCTAACTGAGGCAACAACTATTACTAACACAGCAATGTTGATGCAGCGTCGCTTTCAAGTGGCACTCACCATCACTAATGACTAGAGGATGAGTGTGGGGACCGTACCCTTTCTAACGCCGATTGGCCAAGGTCAGTGCTGAAAAACCAGTATCCAGCTCACACCAAAGATAACAGGAGCTTTAGTCTGAAAACCATGTGCATGTTTTACCGCTTCTGTTGCAACAAAGCTGTGCAAATTGTAGAGGGGTGCCTCTTGACTGTGCAGTGGCCAAGCCATTCAGTGATTTAGAAGTCCCCCAACCAGATGAACTCTGCCAACAATATATTCATAACTAAAAACACTATGTCACATTTCCTGGATGCCATTTCTCACCTTACAAAGCAGGGAGGAGGGAGAAAAAGCAGCAAGAAACACAATTACTGAAGGCAGTATGGAGGCAAAAGATCATAGCAACATAGCAAAATGGAGTAGTGCCTCATCTTGTTGAGACTGTTGAGGTGGATTGTTGAAATGATCAAGGGTCTTTGCTGCTCCCTCCTCCCACCCTGGCAATCAACTGCTTCTGCTTGCATTGCAAAAAAATAAATATTAGGTTAAGGATGTAGAAAAACCAATAAATCACAAGTTTCATGTAGGTTTGCAACCTTTTCCTTGACACAGTTTAAAAATCGGAAGGTGGTCTTGTTTACCTATCCTCAAATATAAGCATATAAAATGAATAATTACTATGAAGTCTGCAGACAGTCCTCTGAAGAGCAGAGCTTTACCCTTGAATTTTATGTTTTAATTTTTAGCATTTCTGTCGAAACAAAACAGTTTTCTTTTTCATTCCATTTGTTTCTTTGCTATTGGAAAGATTTACATTTACCTTTCCCATGGTGAAGGTCACAAAATGATGGATTAAGCATTAAAAATAATCAGAAAGCATAGCTGAAAGACAGAAAACACACTGAAATAATGGATCTTTTTGTGATGATGTTTGAACATGAACATTTTGTATTCATGATGAGTATTTCTTAAAAAGCAAATTCAAAGTCATATCATTACACACAAAAGATAACAGTTAAATTTGTGGTACTTTGGTTAATGCACTAGATATTTATAATTCCAGGAAAAATCAATTTTTAAATATAAGTTTAATGTTCTCGCTAGTCTTAAGTCTCATATCTCATTAATGCAGTGTTTTTAAACTGGAACAGACTTAGACTATGAACAACGGGGGGGGGGGGGAAAAAGACACTGGATACAAAGGTGTGGGTCAGTGGAAAACAGCAGGTACCACTCTGGGAATGTCACGTGCGGGTGCGTAGGTGTAATGGCTGTAACTCAGGACCTGAAGTACCTGGTCAAGCAGAGATGCAGAAGTATATATTTGGCCTTGCCCAGCTTCAGGAGAAACGCTACTGGTCTACCAAATGGCCCAATTCTGTCTTGCAATGCCACTTTCTGTCCAGTGTTGGAACTGCTTCTGGAGGCAGAGTGCTCCATGAGAGCTTTGCTTTCCATTTATACCTCTCCCTTTGAATGTAATAGTGGTTATCTGAAAAAAAAAAAAAAAAAGAAAAAAATAATCAAAGATATGTATTTTATGGTATTTCCAAGTTAACCTGTAAACAAGGAACACTCAGGCCTTATTCTCTCAATCATATTCGACTTGTGCAAGTTCAGCTTATTCAATCAGTAGGGTAGAAGAAACAAATCAAGTTTAGAGAGAAGGCAGCAGGAAAGTAGCTTACATTTTGGGTCATTACTAAAAGGCTACGAAGGGTCTGATTTTTCAGAAGATTGGCAATCAGTACCTTCCTTAAAAGCATCAGATTTTCAGTACCTGGAGTTAGGCCCATCTGTATGTAACACAAATTTCAAATCTCACTTGCTCCCTCCTATACACACTCTATTTTAACTGCACTTTTCACGCTCTACTGGGTTGAACCAACTATTCCTTGTAATGCAAGCAAGGATGAGGAGGCAGGTAAGACGCTGTCCGGGGCTTGAGCATGACAGACACACTTGACTGTCACGAATATCTCGTCCATGGCAGATGTCATCAGCAGACAACAGCAGCCCCTCAGCAAGAAAAGGGTGCCCAGAGTGGGTCGTGGTGATCGCCTGCTGCTGGAACAGTTGTTGGCGCAGTCACCTCAAACAGCTTCCTCACCAAAACACCGCGGGACAATGTGACACGAAGCAGGTCACAGGGAAGGGAGCAGGAAAGGGGGACGTAGTAACAACAGTAACCGAATCATCTTTCACCATTCCTAAAATATCTCAGAAATGGAGGCGTAGGGCAGCACAGGGAGCAACAGGAGACAGAAGCTGGTATTTGCCTTTAGGTAGCCAGCAGGGCCGATACGGCGCAGCCAGCAATGCAGCTCCGTGCGTACAGTCAAGCAAGTAAGAGGTGGTCGTGGCAAGGGTGGCGGAGGAGATTGTAGCTCCATGGATAGGGGCTGAAGGGCTTTCTGTTTGGAGCCAACTTCTTAAAGTAAGTCGGCTAATGCGTAGGGAAACACGATTCTGAATTCCCTTTCAGACAAAGAATATGTGAAAGGATATTCAACCGTTAACAGTCACTCCACCGTAGATCTTTAATCGCATCGCTATAGTGTCTCAGCTTAACAAAATTATACTGCATGCATATGTAACTAAGTGTGCTCTCAGTGCTTCTTAAAAAACCCCACGCATAAGTATCACTTCAATGATACATCATCTCAATAAACAAATAACACATAAAAAGTATCCTGTTTTCCTGTTTATTCTTCCAGGGGTTTTGTTCTTTCTTCCTGACAATGCCCTGGCACAGCTGGAGCCCATTAAATTTAACAGCAGCACAGCCGCTTGCAGAGGCCTTAGAACTCCTCCTGCAATAAAATAACTTTTTAAAAAAAAATAAAATTAAAAAGACATAAAAGCAATTGGCTTCCACATAATGAGATTATAATGCGAAATGATGAAAAGACGAATAAAACCACTTATTTTTACTCCTCTGGAATTAGCCATAGTTCATTCATGAATATTTGAAAGTGGTGTGATCCATTCACTCCTTTGTACATAAAAAGCTTCCTTTCACTTCCCTCTAGCATCTAATGTTTGAGAGTTCCAAGGCATCCTATGAATGCTTTTGTTCCATTAATTTGAATTAAAATGGGGTGGGCAGCTTTTTAGCACCTAGCAGGACTAACTAAATGTTAAATGTGTTGGGCTGTCATACACCCAAATTCAGGATTCACCATTTAGGACTGAATAAGGAGTCCCAAGAGAAGCGAGAGGTTGTTTTACCTGATGTTCAAATAATCTGTTAGTTACTCTACCTAATAACTTTTAAAATGTGTTTGCAGTAATCTGCTAATAGTAGGATTACAGAAAAATGAGCACTTTTTAAATTTCTTCTCATAAGGAAGACCTCGGGCAAGGAAAATTTGATAAATAATGCATCTTCTGGGGAGCTACTATTAGTTTGTAAATTCTTCAAAGTTTACTCTGGTGGGACCCTGAGGTGGCAGAAGCTTTGAGGTAGAACATCTTTTGGAAGGAGACATGCCAAAAGGCTTCAAAATTCTGAAACTGGTTGTTGTTGTTTTTTCAAATCACAGAAAGAAATAAGAATACAGATCAACACGGGCTCTTTAAAAAAACCAGAAAACTCAAAATTTCATAGACAGGAGACTACTAAAGAGAACTGAAACCAAATCTCTCCCCTACCATTCATTTCCTTGTAAAGTAGGACTCGTTTTCTGCTTTTCTAAATACTTTTCGGAGGCATTCTGAATGGAGCAAACTCTACGCAACTTTCTCTACATCTCCAGAAGTCTCATCCCTTCTACCCACCTTTTGTCAGGTTTGGCACTGGGACTGCTCGACTTGGTCATTCAAAAGTGCAACACGCAACACCTGCACAGTAAGTTGTGAAAGACAAATCCAACAGTTCTGTTGTTCATCCCACACTGTTGCTTTTCTCTTTCCCTGTGTGCTGACCGTTGGCATCTAGCAAGTGATCCGTGTTAGGGAGGTTCAAACTTGAGAAGGTTTGAAACAGCTGGTCCAGGTCTTTGAACATCACTTACTACAATGAACGTTTAAAGGAGGATGGTTGCAATTTTGAAAATATGAAAATGCAACTGAATCATAACGCACAGTCATTCTGCAGAATACATCATACATTATGAAGATAGAGCTGAACAAACTAAATTCTGACCAGGCATGCAGAGAAACTGTGGGTGAACAGTTTATTTAATTTTCCACTCTTTACTTCCTGTTGGAGTCAACAGGTTTATAGCATTTCTGGTGTTATTTACCAAAGTCACACGCAATACATCAGAATGCCCTCAACATAGACTTTCCTGAACAGCCTTGTTTCTCAGGGTCACCTTACATCAAGAGGAGAAAAGGCCAGTGAAGATCAGGAGACGGCTATAGAGCTGAACAAGAAATTCTTCTGTTATAACAGCGACCGAGGCTAGGGTTAAATACATCTGGTTATAGCGTTGTCTTTGTATTAGAGAGACACAGTTTTCATTTACATTAATATGTTCATAATATTTAAAGTATAGAGTACTTCTGAAAAAATGTCAGAAAGCGTAAAGTCTCAGTTTAATCGTCTTATGCTATTAGCTATTAGTAACCACCAAGTGAAAGTGGAAAATGGGTTAGAGTCTTTTGTTCATTAATCATATCAAATTTACTTTTATTATTTTCCCATTTGTATTTAATATGGACCTGGAATCTCGACTGGGATTTTCAATCTGCATTTTCATTAAAGTATCAGTAACAATTCTGCAAAGCAATCCTGATGCAGATAGAAGCAAAAAACTATGTGTGTCAAGCGTGGTTTCTGGATGCATGACAGATTTTATAGACTGTGGAAAAATTATCAGCAAAATAATATTTTAGATTCTCTAATTTTCAATAGGCCTATGATTTTCCTGTTTCTGGCATTTCAATTATTAAATCTGCCATTACTATAATTTTGCCTTTGTATTATCTTCCACATTGCTGAATAAGATGCCGTTGCCATCTTTGCGGCCATTGATTTTGATTTCATATGCTAGAAAAAACATGGGTTTTCCCAGTTCATCTTGACTGAAAAGGAAGAACTGTAAAATTTTTTAAAATAGAAAATAAAAAGGAGAAAATTAATAAAAGTGAAAGAGAAGTGAAAATGAAAGAACAAAATAACATTTTCAAATGATAGGCACCGTTAAAGAGAGAAATGGAAACAGCATTATAAACAGTAGGAGAGGAAAATTTTCAGAAGTTAACATCCCAAATTCTTCTCCTTCCATTACTTATCATTAATACACTATTCCTCCTGATTTCACTACCCAACAAAATAGGAGCTCTGTGGTCTGGAAAGAAGTAATTTCCAAGGAAAATATCACAAAATCATCCATACTTAGTAAAAAGTAAAAAAAAAAAAAAAAAAATACTAATAATGATGTAAGTTAGTGACAGAATCCCTGGTATTCATCACTACTTCTCCAGTTGATTAAACAACGCATTGATTGGGCCTTCCTGCTGCATGTTGCTTCATTTAAAATCCTGAAAGCTAATCCATTCTTGTGTCTAGTTCAAAGCTGAAATCTCTTCTCCCTCCAGATACTGTGTATAGAAGTTCTGCTTGGATATTTTAAGGCCCTCCTGACCAATTTTCAAGTTGTCAGCTAGATATTAAATTTTGTGGGAAATCATACTGTATCTAAAGATAAAAAAAATCAGTAAAGGTTTCTAGATCTACAAGACAGTCTCTAAAAGACTAATTCACAAAATAAAATTCAGTTTGTAAAATTATAGCTAGAACTATGAAATTAAAGGCAAGGATTTTTCAGCTTCTCATGCCCAGCCAGCAAGAAGGCTGGAGGGGCACAAGAAGTTGGGAGGGGACGCAGCCAGGGCAGCTGACCCAAACTGGCCAAAGGGATATTCCATACTGTATGATGTCATGTCCAGTATATAAACTGGGGGGGGTGGGGCAGGGAGGGATCCCTGCTCAGGAACTAACTGGGCATCGGTTGGCGAGTGGTGAGCAACTGCATTGTGCATTGCTTGTTTTGTATATGCCAATCCTTTTATTATTATTGTCATTTTATTACTGTTATTATCATTATTAGTTTCTTCTTTTCTTTTCTATTAAACTGTTCTTAACTCGACCCATGAGTTTTACCTTTTTACTTCTGATTGTCTCCCCAGTCCCACTGGGGTGGGGGGAAGTGAGCAAGCAGCTGTGTAGTGCTTAGTTGCTGGCTGGGGTTAAACCACAACAATGGCCCAAAACACTGACCTATCCTTGTTACAAGTCATACCAAAGGTGGGTATTTAAAAAAAAAAAACCAAAAACTTCACTTCCAAAAACGGTTGCTAAGTGACAAAGGTGTACTAGTATCCTGTCTCATTTATAAAAGAAAAAGGGGGAACAGTCTCAAAAAAGAAAAGAAATGCCTGATTCACACCCAACATCTGATTACCATATTAAGAGACGATAAACCACATCCTTACGTGGTTTACCTGAAGGAGGATACAATAAATGTCTGCTGTGTCTGGCTAAGGAACCTAGCCCATCTGTAAGACTGAAGAATTTCCTTCTGACAGCAAGTTTAGCCAGCAAGCAAACTGCAGGTTATATACCTTGATTACGACAGTATTTACTATCTGAAGGATCAGGCTAAGTAGTAGGAATAATTCACTTTTCATAAAGTCAGTGCTTAGTACATAAATTTCTGGTATGTGAGTTGATATGGTATTTTTGCTTAGAAAAACTATATGCCAAGGAGTAGCCCTTTAATTATACACAGCTCTTGAGGAATTCAAGTGGAGCTGCCATTCTGGAGCTAGATTGTAGGAACGCTGATGGATAGAGGCTGCTAGAAAAATCTGAATTCTCCACTGGTGGCACTGGTATTGGTGCCCTGGCACCCAGCTGAACTCCCAGCTTTACCTCAGAAGGAAGCAGAGTGGTTTCCCTGCGCGGTGATATTTCCTGCCTGCAAACTCATGAAACTGAAGCCTGATCCTCCACCTTTTGAGATACATGCAAAATCTGTAAATTTCAGGCTTTTGAAGATTTTCATATGTGGTGCTGAGTGCTGGCCATTCTGATTTCTAAACTGTAGTGATTTAAGGTGACATACTTCAGAAGTGTGGCAAATTGCTATGAAAAGATCCATTTCAATCATCCCAGAAAAAGAAGAGGCACATACTCCAGTACAGCAAATTGTCAGTTAGTCTAAAGCCAAACCTAGGTGGAAGAATTCATCCCAAACATTTTAGGCATACTTAAAACATAAGGAAAATACAATCAATAACAACAGCTTTAAATACATTATTAGTAAATATGCTGATATAAGGCTTCAGAAAAAGTGAATTTCGGTCAGTGAAACATTGGTACATTTTGCATATAGTAATTAAAATAAAATGGGCAAGAAGTACAGTCAGCACTCTTTCTCATTATAGGAATACTTTAGATATGAGAAGTTTCACAAACTTGCTTATTCCTTCCTCTGTTCTTAACTCTCTTTTTAATAGTCTACTGATGCATATTAGAGTTTAATTATACCAATTAGTACTGCCACATCAGACATATGATGTAGCTTCAATTAGGAGGTACCTAATGGATATTAGTACAATTTAGCTTTGTAATTAAAGTTCTAAGAGCAGTGCAAATTCAACATTATGATTACAAAACATTAAGACAACATTGATGGCATTGAAATTGAATACTTTAAAAATGACCCCATAAATTAGTCTTAAAAAAAAAAAATATCTGAAATGAGTTTTGAGCTCTCTGCATCTCAGTGCATAAGATGATATTGCCATCTCCATTGGCAAAGCCATTTTTAACATTTAAAATAATTCTTTGTTAAATCATGTCCGTTGTAAGATATTGTAAGATATTCTGTCAAGTCCCACTTTTATTAAGAGGCTTTTTAGAGGACATTTGCAATTTCTGTCATCTCCTTCTTAGGAATCTGACTCTACTAAATCAAGAAAAGCTTACCCTGATAGAGCTCTGTTTTGGCAGTGGCAGCAGAGGGGTCCAACTCTTCTCCCTCTCCAGCTTCTTCCCACCAACACTTCACAGAATCCACCTTTTCTGTGATGAAGGAGTATTACAATTTTTCTTCTCTTAGCCCCATCAAGAGCAGAGACAGCAAGAGACCAGTCTGAAAGAACTACCATCCAATGACTTCTACTGACAAAATTAATACTGGATTTTAAAACTTCCGTTAATTGATTGTTTTTGCTTATAACCAAGGAACGACTTAATTTCAATTTTACTGATTGCTGATCATGCTTCTCTTGAGTCATTACAGCGCATGTTATTTGATGTGAAGTACAAACACACTGGCCATTCCAAAATAACATTTTGCCAAGTGCAAGATGCTAACTCAGAGATGATTTGACAAACACATTTAGAGAAACCATAAATGTTATAGCAGTAATTAAAAAAAATCATTAAAAAGATGAAGTACCATCTTCATTACTGTGGTTGTTTGGTGTTGTCTTAAAAACTAAAATCAAGTGGTAAACCCAAAGGATCTGCTCAACATTCACTCTGCCACAAGCGTAGCCGCAGGTGATGCTGGACTGGGATTGATGGTTCTGTGCTCTCAGCTTCTACTGTCACCCAAAGGAGGACTAAAGACAGCAGGACGAGGGAAGGCATCACAGTAGGAAGAAACTAAGCATGAAAAAGTGTCATACTGAATGTGCCATTCAGAGAGGCTAAGTTTAGACTACTTGATGGGGTGATGCTTGATATCTCGGTCACCCATATCACAGCCTGTGTTAGGAAGCGCTGCAGCTCCTCTCTAGCCCACATGCCCACAGCTTTCCTGGGTGTAAAAACAAAGGAGAAAAAAAGGGAGTGATGCTTCTGCTACTGAGATGTCACCAGCTCTCAGTATGAGACGGTGTTGGGACATGCTGGGCGCTGGGGAATGTACCACCATACTGTATATAGCTGTAGCCAAACAGTAGTCTGACTGTGATGTGTCTCATATAACCTAGAGACCATACGAGGAATCTTTTAAGTTTCATCTTGCTACCTGACGGGCTCTTTTATCTGACCTGTTTCATGACCTCTCCTTATCCCCATCAATCATAGATTAGGTTCAGGAGAAAACTGCAATCAAAGAGTTTGATAACAGACCCTCCTGCAGTACGAGATACAATATGGAAAAGTTCACGACCTATATTCCCATAAGAACAGAACAGAACAGCTAGGTTGATGTGCTACAAAACCCTTTCAGCGAAAGCATGGAACTGCAAGTTTTATAATGGCAAACTAACTATTCTTGTGCTTCCCAGCTAAGATGTGCTTCCTAATTACGATATAATTTAAGTTTTTTGACTTAGATCTTGCATGATAAGCATATTAAATTGCCATGATGGGCTACAATTTATCATGATCATTAAAAATGAGATATTGAAACTGTGGTTGGTCATTAATCATGGTCAGTAGTATAACAAATAAATGGACTGTAGTGCATCTTGGGAATCTATGAAAAATAATTAATTTCAATTGCCCAAAGAATAGAACAGATGAATACTTATATACAAAAGCAAAACATAAAGAGCTAAACACCATAAACCCTATCAACTATAATTTTGAAATATTTTCCTTGCTGTCAGTGTTCCCTTGCCTCTACCCAGAACATTTAGATACATTATTAAAAACTCTCCCAACAGAAGAATACTAACTAAGGTAGCTAGCATTTTGCATGTAGGCATTTTAACTTGAATTCATTGTGCAAATTTTACTGATAGCTCATTTTCTCTTCTGTAAAATTGGAATAAAAGTATGTGGCGTGTTCTGCAGTTTAATTAATACTTATCAAAGTACTTTAAGATCTTCTGTTGAAAGACTGCAATAGCTTGGGCATGAAGACACTGAGCTTCTAGGCTGGCAGAATAGCTAAATGCGGATGTTACAACTTCCTTAACATTTAGCTATGTTATAAAATGAGTGAAAAAAGTTCCCATAACACTGGGGAAACTCACTGGATTGAGAACATTGGGAAGGTTTCCTTGAAAAATTCCCAACCTCCTCCTCTTCCGCTGAGTTGAGGAGAGAATTTAGATATCCAGACTTACCTGGGGAAAGTGGTAATGGAAACAGGATTTAGTCCATTTTGGCTAAAAAGCCTCGCCTTACAAATGAGACCAAAACCCAGTAAAAATACCTTTGCATCTTCCAAGGCATCCAGGCTGTGTCTGCAATAAAAAGAGAATCCACCGCAGTCAATGGCTAAACCAGTCAGTCCATGGTCTGAAGCAAAAATCCCAAGGATCCCCACATTTTCCGTGTCCATTAAACTGATGTTATTGCACAGAGGCCTGGAGGACATCCAAGGTCTGACTGACAACCTATCGATTATTGCAGTGGGCTGACTATCACGGGAAGAAACTTCCAGAATGCAGAGTTTGGTTTAAAAGTCTTACTTGATTGTTTGTTTGTTTGTTTTAAAGCTAACTATCTTGGGAAGTGGAGGCTGATACAAGAGGGTTCTCATTTCACATTGAAAATGAGGAAAGTAGTAAAGGTTCTAAAGTTCAGGTCTTCCTTCTCAAATTTAGCTAATTATTGTCCCATTTACAGAAAAGTACGCTACTCCAGTTTTAAACTTTATATTAATCACTGCTGCCTTTTACCCATATTTTCACAGGTAGAGCCCATTCTTAGATGATTTTTACCATTAAATTACAGTATTTATAAAATTAAATCCTCGGGTAACCTGAAAAAATCTGAGTAGAAATGGTTACTGAAGGGATGGGCCCTTCTTACAATTTTCCCCTCCATATTCATGTAACTTAGGCTCACACTGAACAAAACCCTATTTGTTTTTTTCTTAAAAATAGCCTGAGGAAAACAGGGAAGAGAGAAGGGGCAGGGAAACATGTTGCCGTATGCTGAGAAGAAACCAGTATAACAGAATTTGCCACTTAAACTGCAATCTTATGCATATGAGAAAAATTAATTGAATTGTTAACCTAATGCTAATTCTCTGCACAGTTCAGGATTTTGATGTGTTTGCACGAGGCCAAATCAGAATTATCAAAACCATATAGCTCTTACTTGTCTACAGCACAGAGCCACAGTGTACTAAGGCTCAACGTTTATAATCATTTCAAAATATGCAAAAACTAGTAGGCTGCAGGTATGCAGGGCTGGGAAACTTGATCTGTATATAGAATTCTCCACTGTGCCAGTTTTAACAAAAAATACTCTCAAAACATAAAACCTGCTCACCCTTTGAAAACTATAATTATCTTTCAAACAGTTACTGGAACCTTGTTCGAAAGGCAATGTTAAATGGTGACAGCTATTGTTTTGGACCAAAAATAAAGTTGTTTTTTACATCAAGGCTTTGTAGTATATTTTTTGATACACAAGAATTCTCATCGCTACCTGAAAGTAAGCATAGTTGGTACTCTCAAAATACAAGGTATTTGGGGTACTTTTAAAAAAAAAAAACCAACATTTTATGAAATGTTGCGGACTGCGCTCTTTTGACCAACTTAAGTGAATGCAGCTACCCTGGGAAGTTGAAGGCTTGGTTTAAAAAAAACAAATACAACATAATGCCTGAAAGTACAAGTTCATACAAAGGGAGTCTGTTCCATTGTCCATCCCTATAAGAAGAGAAATTGCTCCAGACTTCTGTTCAGGAGACATAGCGCCGTAGCATATTTTTGTAGCTATTATATAAACCGGAATAAAAGGCTGTTTACTAAATGGTGATGAGATGCCTTTTTAAAGCACATGAAGACGTTTGTCTTTTTGAATTGTACCCAATGCAAAATGATGTCAGGTAGAAGTAAGCAGAAGTGAGCATCAGCTGCTTGTCAGACGTGAATACGCGGTGCTCTGCAGCAACAGCTGTGCCCTGATGAAAAAGTTGATGAAAAAATGGGCAGCATTTGCGAAGAGAAGAAAAAAAAAAAGTTATCACCCCTGCAAGAATTGTTGGGGACCAGATGTTAAAATCCAGTACGGTCTGTTTATTTCAGAAGAGAGTGTTGTAAAAAATGTTAATCAGGTGGTTTTATGCGGTTTAGGTTGTTCTACTTGACTGTTTTACAGACTGATGTTATTGGCATTAAATCGTTAACACTGTAACTAGAGTCAGCCTGTTACAGATCAATACAAAAGTAATAGCTATCAATACCGGGTGAAACTATTAAAGTAGGAGGGTACTATGACTTTCACTTATATATAGCAGGTCATAAATATAGATGTAACAGAGAAGAAAATAAAGAGAAAAATTGTAATCAGGAATCAATATGAAATTATCCTCCCACATATTGGCAGGAATGACTCTTAAGAAAAGCGTAGCAGGAGCTAACGGAGAAAAATATCCTGGAAGAACCAAGCAGCACCCTAACCTGCACACGTAACACTTTGATCAAGGGAAAATATGCAAAGTTCAGTTTTGTACCACACAGCTGTACCAACATAAATCTAAAGTAATCCCGATTAAATAGTGACTTAAACTTGCGTAACTACAAACTAAACTCGGGGCAAGATTCAGGCCTCCCAAGTCCCCGCTGGACTGGAGAGCAAGATGAGCCACTTGGCACCCAGGGAAGGCTCTTCTGTGATAATTTCTTTTCAGAAGAAAAATGCTTTGGGACACAACCGACTGGGCTGGCGGCAGGTAATGGGATTCTTTTGGAAAACTAGGAAGCGCCAAATCACAACCCAGGCGAGAGATTGTAAGTAGACAAGATCCGTGTTCGGAAAAGGTGGGGCTGGCAGCCTTTGCTCCAGATGTTGGAGGGGATGGAGCGCTCCAGCCCAGGCAGCCTGTCCTGCTGGGACACCGCGTTTCTAATGTCACGGAGCCCAGGCAGGCAACCCCCGGGGGTCCCCTCCTCTGGGGCAGGGATGCTGTGATTAATAACATAAGCTTTTCAACCCTTCAACGCCATTTCGGTCTTTTATCCGTAGACTACATACAGAAATGCTGCTACGAAAGCAGTAGGAACGCTTGCGTTTGAAATGCCACAACCTTTGACTGCTAGTAGTAAACAGAAATCTGAACTAACTCTGTGTTAAAACGGAAAGCAAAACATAGCGAGCCTGACTGCACCATCTATTCAAAACATCAGAGACAGCAAGTAGTGGATGAACATATTTTCAGATGGTTTTCATTCCATAAGGTCAAAGAACTTCACAAATAAAGGGGTCCGACAATATTTTTGCTTTGGGATTGATACGAGAATTTTACAAATGGAGGCGTGTGGAGAGATAGGGTCAAAAGTTACTGTCTTTTACAGCAGGGTAAATCCTAGCATTGCACCGGATATATGGACAGTGTCATAAAAGAGAGAGCAGAGCCCTGCCCAGCTCTGAGTGACTTACACGCTGCCACGCAGCAAGCAGGGGGGCTCTATGGATTAGAGTCGGTTCCAGGGAGTTGATGTAAGTGCTGGATCAAATGGTATGCAAGCAGATAGTAGAGCACTAAAGGTACGGCAGTGTGTCCTGACAGAAATCCCTTGGTGGAAATTTAAGGAAGCATGCAACACTATATATTATCTTCTGCTTGGACCTCAGGAAAACAGGATTTTAGGACTGCCAAACCAGTGTTTTACCTCTTCTGCTCCTGGTTGTTTTTTCCTTTTAACCTTGTGCTGATACTTTCAAAAGATATTCAAAGCAGATGATTTGACATATGCTCCTGACTGAGCATAGCCTAACAAATTTACCTTAACACAATATAATATAGTTTAGTGAAACCACAAGCAGATACAGACATCTGCCATACAGAGGACGCTTTTCCTGTAAAATTTTGCCAATGCTATACCCAAAATACTCATTTTCAGTAATATTCACCTATCCCCCTTCATGTTTTGAAAGTGTCAAAATGCTAGCAGCTGTTAAATATTATTTAAAATGATTTTTCATTAGGTTTTCAGTGGCCTTCATTCCAAAGAGAAAATTAGATAGTAGTGAATAAGACGGCAAATGAAGAGGTATTTGGTACTGAAAATAGTTTTTCTTTTTCAGTCAGGTCATACAGGTAGCAACTCTGCATTCGAAACAGTGCATATGTGCACATATGGGTGAGTACCTGACATGCCTGTCAATAGGTTCAGCATATTGACCAGCAGTCTCTCCACCATTCTGTAATAATGAAAGTGTCCAAGGACAAAGCTATTTGCAACGGTCCAAATTCCCTTAATGTGTTAAGCACAACTCTAGTGGGTACTGTCCTGTTACTGGTTTTATCCCCACTGACCTCTAGAGCAGGTCTAGGGTGTGTGGCCCCGGCGTGGAAACGGTTAATACGCTACAGATGTGATGGTTGTGCAGTTGATGACTAATGCAACTGGTAAGAAATAACGTCTCATCTCCAGTAACTCTAGGCATCAGACGCCACAACACAACTGAAGGCAGTCCTGGTTGCTGTGCTAGGAAACAGCTGCGTGGTAATATCGGCACACCACTATTAGCTGTGTCCTTGAACTCACAGATTCATTTGATAAGAGACCTTTCCTTTCACCAGCTGATTTTTGCTATTAACACCGTGAGAATACAATGTTGGTGAATGAACAGCAACAACAGAAAAAAATCCCAGCTGAATTAAATTATTATTTGTAAGACATTCTGAGATATTGATCTGCCTGACTTATAAGTAATTCATGCACTTTAGTGCTGAACAAAAGGTACAATTTTAAGAAAATGTGCTGTAGGGCATAACTTGTAGAATAATTAAAAACTTCAAATTACTTCTTTTGACTTAACACCTTCACTGCAAAATAATGTTACATGACTCAACAGTATAATGACAAGAGGTTTATGGAGAAAATTAGGAACAGGGTTTTTTGCATTATGCCTGTGGGAATTTCTCTTGTATAATCTGATCGATACTTTGCTTCTCCCTTTGACTTTCATATACTGCGGATCATTTAAAATAAGCAGACATAAAAGGAATAAAGAAAAGACCGGTCCCTTTAAATATTCAAACACAGCTATGCTTAGAAAATGTAGATTCAGTTATTACTCTCATAAAATATAAGCTTTTTCTTAAAAAAATGTCATCCAAATTCTTGTGTGGGATTTAAATGTATTCGTAATGCCATAAATATGGGCAGGAGGGGAGGAGTGGTGAAAGAGGAAGATTGATAGGAAATGACCTTAATAAGCTTTACAGATTGTTTAATCTCAGGAACAAAAAAAAGTTAGAAGCTAAAGATCCATTAGAAATATGCCTAATTTGTGGTTTAACCCTGCGTTTGACATTTAACTCGGTTTTACCGATTCCTTAATCCTTCTGGCCTTCGAGCCAAAATATCTTTTAATTAAAAAGCTATAAACGTGCCCCTCTGGCCATCTCTTAAATCTGCAGTCCTCTTAGATTTCCCCTTAAAAGCCTAATCCCCTTAGTTCCTCAGAGGAAAAAAACCCTGGCTCGGCGAGGCCGTGGCGCAGCGCCCAGCGGAGCTGAGCAGCCTGGCCGGACCCCGCGCCGGGTGGGCAGGAGCCCTCCTGCTCCTCACCTCACCCCGACTGCCTTGGAAGGGGGGCACGACTTGCCTGAAACGGGTCCGTGAGTCAGGAACAGCATAAAGGGGGAGGGAGAGGTCCTGCCCTGGCTGACCAGTCGTTGGGTGTAACGGCACTGCTCTCCGCTCGGCACACGGAGCGGTGACCCACCAAAAGCCATGGCAGATCCCTCCCGGTACGGTGGGATCCCGGTTTGCACCGGAGATGTTTCCAGAAGCCTGAATGGAGCGAGGCTGCTGCTTTTTGTGCAGCTCAAACCTCTCCGCCGCTCAACCTGGACCCTGGTGTGATGATTAAACATCGGTAATGCAACTCAGGCAGCGGAATAGAATAGGTTGTGAAATTTCTGGTGTATCAGACAATGAATCCTTTCTCTCCAGTGTCATCTTTTTAGTAACAATTATACCAGCCAGATCCTTCACACAGACCAACAGATAAATCTTGAATAGCTGAGTCTTTGGATTTTTAATTTCCATCACGAACTTTTAGTATCAATAGGAAATAAAAACAGCCACGTTAACTGCAAACTGTAGTTCAAAAGAACTGAGACAAAAAGTAGTATCTATGACATATGCAAGGAAAAACTGGATTTTCCTGAAAAGATTTTTTTTTTTTCTGTCTTTGAAGAAAACACGTCGTACTTAACAGGGGGGGAAAAAAAAGGGTTTATGTGCTGTGCCAAATTATTGTTCTGTCGCAAAATTAAAAATCAAGATTAGAAGCCAACCATATTTCTCAAACATGACATGTTCGCTACACCATATGCTCTGAAGAGAGATTCATTTAATTGTTTGGAACAAGTCCATATAGTTGTCAAATTCCAGGACTCCACCCAAAGTCATGTAGTAGGTTTCTTCAAGGTGCGTGGCATCACATTATGCTGTTTTCCAGATATGAATTACATTCCTCAACATAAAAGTCATGGACAGCATCTCAGTCTGATAATAAATACCTAACCTCAGAAGGCAATGAGAGCCAGATCAGTGCTTCAGTGCTAAAATGACAACACAGAATAAGGTCCTTAAATCATCCGTATTAAATATAGAGAATTAGATACCTAAGAGAGATGTTCACAATAGCCAACCTGCTGGGACACCAAAACCAGCCAGACTAAAGGAAATTGTGATTCAAAAGGCAATAACTAAATTGCATGTTACAGAACCCAAATCATCCCCTTGGGAAGCAGTTATCCACATCCAAGCAGGCTGCCTGGTATCCAAAGCTGGACGACCAAAGTCTGAGCGAAGCACCAGCCGAATGTAGCAAAAATTTCTTCATGCTCTTAGAAGCATCCTAGCCTGATCTCCTTGCTCCCAAAATCACGTATGTTTGGGACTGACCAGCAGGCACCTAAACACTGGCCAAAGCAGCCTGAAGGGGCTTGAGCTTTTAAATACAGACAGACCAAGCCTAGTTAACAGGACAAAATATAAGATGATGGCACCTGTGGAAATGCAATTCACCTTTTACACGGCAAACCAGGGCTTACTGTCATGTTCCTGGGTGCTGCTTACGGAGGGAAAGGGGCTGTGAGACAAGGAGAGAACTAGCAGGGAGAAAGCAAACTGAACAGATCTGATAGGAGCACCTGAAATGTTTACTTGTGTGTGTTTTTTCACGATGTTTACAAGCCATTTCCACTGAAAAGGAGGGAAAGTGGAAAAGAATCTCAGTTAGAGCAGTGTATTGTGTGTCTGGGCCAACTACAATTTAGAGCCTGCTTCCAGTCCTGACATAGAAGAGTTATTTTTTTTAGGAATACAATTCATTGTTCATGAGTCTACTGTACACTGTGAAGTGGAAAACCTGTTTCAGAATTACCTTTGAAGTATGAGAAGAAGTGCAGAATCCATCCTATAAAAGAAGAGTCAACCATTACCGTATGCAAGAGCTGAAATAACAGAAACCACCAGCAAATATTTAGCTAGAGATGGTAGCAGAGTGAGAAACAGAGGCGGCAAGAGAACAAGAGAAAAAGCACCTCAGGTCACAAAATCAAAGGCACCTTAAGTTGGGCTCCGTTACCCATTCAGGATAGGTTACAAAACCCTCGAGTCTCGCTATGACTGAGCCTTACTATGCAAGAGGAGAAGCGCCAGCTGTCCTAGCATTTGCCTCAGTGAAGACAAAGACTGTACAGTAGTTAGACTTCAGGAATTAAGTATTTAAGTCACCCTTTTGTATATCGTTCACCACGGTTTTCTTTCCCCTGTAATAAAATGTTACTAACCAAATGCATGTTTGCTTGCTGCATCTACGTTAGTAAGTAGCACGGCAGAACCGGAGGGTGGAGTAGTTGATGCCAAGGACCCCACGTCCACGCAATATCCATCTGCTTCAGGGATTTTACTTTGGACAAGCTATAGCCGTGTTCTGCGGGGTTGGCATTCATTAAGCACTGGGGCACGCAGGTGGATGCCGGGAGCACAGCTTTGAGTTTACTTCCACTCAAAAAGAAACCAACTCGAATGCTCCGAGGTTGTTCTTCAAAGCAAACCACAATGCAGTAAGTGGAAGGGAGATTCACTTCCAAACTTCGTGCCTGTTTTGAGGTAAAATGCTGGCTCATCCTGAGCACTACAAAGTTTATAAATGTTATTCTTCCCAGTGTTTCTGGGTGAGGAGGTCCCACCAGAGTTTTACTAGCATGCCTTTTAAATTTGAAACCATTGTTCTTGCCACCCATCAAGACCTAGCAGGAAAGTAACACTTACCAAAATAATGTCTTTCACACAATGTTAGCAGAAAATATTTGTGAGGGACGGAAGAGGAGCTGTGTTTATTTTGGCCAGGCTGCTTGCTGAATAATGAACAGCATCTGGCCGAAACGAGAACCATCTCAGCCTCTTTCAAGGGCTGACCACCATTTTTTTTGCTTTCCAAAATAAAGTAGAAATAATTATAAATTACAACACAAATAAAAACTGTTCTTATTAAGCAGCTAGTATTTTTACAGAAAGCGGAATAAAAATGGGTTCAAGCTCTCTTCTGCCTAAACCCACTTGAAGCCCACTTCTAGCCCGTTCTTCCCCTTGGAGATGCTCAAGTGCCCCAGCTCCTAAGCCCTTCCTTACCTGACCAACATTTGACGCTGCCTTTCCCAGGTACCCAATGACCCCAATTCAACAGGAACGGCACAAAATAGCCATCGGGTGCAGCGGGTCACTCCCAGCTGCGGTCGAGTCCTCTCGGGCAGGGGAGGGCCAGGCTGCTGCTCCTTGGGAAACACCAGTCAAACCCCAGGCTGCAATGGTCGACCGCGGTGCCGACGGCTGTGCACTGGAAGTATAGATGATTCTAGCTCTCTCTTTAATTGCTAATAAGAAAACCTGACCGGAGCTGGCCTGGCTTCTGCAATTCCTTTAGGGATTCTCTGGATAATACGGATGTATAACCACTGATACCTGCAACCAAATGCGCACTCGTCATCCTTTTGTCTCGTTACCTTAGATAACAACATTATTTGGATGCAAGGATACAGTTTAAAGAAAATAATAGTATTTAAAAAGCCTAGTATCAATCCCTAGCATTCATGCTCCCTTTATCAAAGAGTATTACGTATTAAGTTTTGCTCTGAGTTAGGCTGAAGTGAGATATATTGATTTCAGTTTTAGACTTGTCTTTACATATTCATGGACATTGTTGTTCTTTTGAAATTTAACAGTGTATGTACTATGTTAATTTACTTTACGTTAGGCTTAATTTGATAGCACTAGGTGCTAATGAAAAAATTCTCAAAAGAAACCCACGAGTCTTTCTAAAAATGAGTTTCTGCACATCAACATACTGATATTTACTGATATTTTTTCTGAAAGAAAAGCACAGGATTTAACTGTGTACCTTCCATAATTTCTGCATGATTCTGCTTCTTTGATCAAACCTCTATTTGTGTTAGTGAATAGATTTACAGATAAACACCTCAGAGGATACTTTTTCTATGCCTAAATGGAAATGACCTTCTCTGAATTACAGACCAATACCTTTCCTTTTTTCTTTGCTCATTGTATGGAAGCTCTTAAAAGCATTATAAATCGTTAAAAGCTAATGGCTCCCATCTAGCCTTTTACTTTCAACACAGCTCTAAAAAAGGAAGTTAAATTATATTTTGTACTTACGATTGTCAGTTGAACTGCATTCATCTCTCTTTGTATCTTCTTATGTACTTCTTCCAATAATTGCAACATCCAGTTTTCACTACATTCAATATTTCTAGACATAATACATACATATTTATATTTATCTTAAAAGGCTATGATTTTGAATGCTCCTGACATTACCATAAGTAATTTCTTCACTTTAAAATATCATACTAGTACCTAGTATAGATCAAACTAAAACCTACACGGATCCTCAAAAGGAAAGTTATATTTCAAGCAACCGTTGGTCATTGCATTACAGCTGAGTAAGAGATAGGCTCTTCGTAACTGTAGAAAAAGGGAATGGTGAGGAATAAGGTAAGGTAGAGGGACAGATAAATGATGTCACAGAGAAACTTTGCATTAAATGTCACCGAAAAGTTGTTTCTTTACTATCATAGCAGACTCTCCCACCGTTCTTAACTTCTTGCTAATACACTAAATAAAGCCACAGATTAATGTTGAGATAAATGACATGTTTTTTTAAGAAGGGACTACATTCTGTTGTATGTCTGCACAAGACCTTTTTCAAAAGGCTTCCAACAACTAGCTTGTTCTAGAGCTGCCGGCACTGTTGAGTACACAAGCATATAAATTACTAGAGTATATGCACTTCTGTAAATACACAGGAAACCTAGAAATGAAAGTGTCAATCAATCACACTGGTCATTTATATTTGTATTCACATTTATACATATTCAATAGCATAATAAGCCCTAACAGATTACTTTTCACTATATTAAGTCACTCCCTATTATACTACAGCAATATAGGATTCTGTTCTCTGTCCAAACTAGCATGGTTTTTATAGGCATTTTTTTCGAGAAATTCCACATCTATATACACTGAATTCCTGTGACATCACAGATAATGAGTGTAACCAAAGACATCATTCAGCCCATCGTGCTAATTTGCTTACAATGACAACACCGAGACAGAAGAGACAGCTGGAAGACAGATGTGCATCTTCAGCTGCCCATCTACGTAAACATATTTCTCTTTGGCATCACTAGTACTTTGACCACTTGTATGGATTTGTTTAGACTCAAACCTGAAGACAGACAAAAACATTTTTGGCAGATTTAGTATCTTGCCTCAGAGAGAAGACAGTTACTGTAAATCACTGGCTAGGGGACCGATGTTATAATCTTGCTCTGACTTAGATAAAATTGTCTATATCTATATCTGAACGATCTGAATGAACTTGTCAGTGCATTATCTGGGGATAAGAGATGTAAATTGCCATGAACTCCATAAACTGCAGTGGTTTTGGATGTTGCAGAATCTGAACTATTTCCCTCCTCTCTTACCATCTCAGAAATGCTCTTATTGAAACATTATTCTTAGGACAAAATACATTAAAAATCTAAACTGCATTTATCACATAACTTTGTATGTCATATATACTGATTCTAAAGGAACTGAAATAGCACAGAGGTTTTATCGTGTAGCTCTCTTTGCAGGGGTCTCTGCTAGGAGGTTCTCGCACACAATGAAATCTTCAATTTTAAGCTGTTTGGGCTGGGAAATAGAGCATCTAATGGATAAACAGTGTCTGGCACTCTGTGAATAGTACCAAAACCTGATAAAAATATATAATAAATAGAACTGCCCACACCGTGCAAGAAGAATTGCAGTTCTCTTTGGCTAAGGCTGTCCACAAGAGGTATGCTCACAGACACATGTCGTGGCAGACCGGGGCCTCTTAATTTCTTTTTATGCTCTGAGCCGCAGGAAACATATATGCTGGTTTTGTGGTAGCTTGGACAACTGAAATGATTCAAGGATTAGAGGATATGACAGAGGAAGAGCAAGCAAGGGAACTTAATTTACACAGCTTAGAGAAAAAGAGATTAAGGGGATATAAACCTGTATAAATATCTTCAAGGATTCAAGGAAATAATATCGAGGCAGGAAAAGGATTTTATATGTTACCTAAGAAAGGTTAATAAATTTACTCTCCTAAAACTATAAATAGAAAGTTTTGGTTAGAGAGCAGGAAAAAATGGCTGAAGAGATTAATAAACGGAATATTCAAGCACAGAAAACAAGTGAGGTGGCTGCACCACAACCATAAGAAAACAGAACAATGTAAAGACTGCTTGAAACTGTGCAATAAGAGCCTGCACAGAGTAGGGAATTGATACTAATGCCCAGTTTTATTCTGTTAAGATGTTTAGGGGCAGGGTCTTCCAAAGCTAAGAAAGTTTTTCTGGCTCACTGTGGGATTGTTTTTCTTTACGTGAGATATGGAGAAGCCTAGAAGTGCCAACTGTTACAGTTCTAATCATGTTTTGCAATATCTAGAGTTTCTTTTTAAAGTTTATGTACGTGAAGACCTGGCAGCCTCTTTTGCCATTTCACCTTTCTGAGCAAAAGTAGGAAAATACTGTCTAAACATTTTGGGAGGACTTGCAGAACTGAAATAAAACTAGAAACACAAAAGCAAAAACATTTCTTATTCAAATTCTGCCTATGCTATGATTCTTGAACACGTTAGATTAGCAGCACTGGAAAAGCAAATGAATGATCCCAAATACAATTCTTATCTGTGTAAATCCGTGAAAAAGGTAAGCGTTAATGAAAATAATAGTGTGCTTAACAAACAAAAGAACTTAAGTCAGCCACAAAGGAAATAAGATGGCTGTCTAGGCTTTTTTTTTATCCCCTACCCCATCATCTCCCTATTAACTTGTGAAAATATGTGATAATTCCACCTATGTTTCACGAAGAGGTAGTTCTTCAACAGGAGCTAAATTTCAGTTAAGTTTAGTGGTAATCGGCAGCCAAGTAGAGAAGATAGACTCAAGCAAGTGCCCTCACTGTGCAAAAAGCAGGAAAATAAGTGTACCATTATCTGCTCTGCTCAGCACACCAGGTAGCCGATCGACAGGGATGCAGCGGCTGGTTATCCTCAGGCAGCTCGGAGCTGGGCGCAGGAGGAGCTGCCAGGCGGTGGTCCAGGGATGCGAGAGGCAGCGGAGGGAACTGGCTAACGTGGAGACGGCGAAGACGGTATTTTGTGGAAGCTGTTCTGGAGGAATGTGTTAGGAAGCTGGATGCATTGCAGCTGAGGACTTGAAACGTGTGGGGAACAAGACTTGGGAAGTTTCGCTGGCCACAGAATGAATCTTTTTTGGTACAGACTGGGTCATATGTGAAAAAACAGTTACTGTCATTTGTTTCTGTTACGTACTGAGCCTTTATGTAAACCCTCTGGAGCCTATATTCTTTAATCTAAAACCTTCTAACGCACCTTAAAAAATTAAGGGCCTGTATTATATTGATCTTTCTGTTTAATTCCATGTTTTGAATAATACATCACAGAAGTGGCAATGCTTTTATGATATGTTGGTGTCATACATCATAACTAGCACCACTGCTCTAGTGATGTATTATCCACACAGTGGCACTAACCAGAAAGATAAATGCTGGTATATGGACAGCCACGTACGTCTCTTGAGAAACAGGGATAAAGACAGATTAATTTATACATACGCTAAAATCCAGAAATAAACAAAATGTCTATCTGGTACAGATTGCATACTACTTTTGGCAGGATGTATATACATCTTCACAAAAGAAGCCGTTAGAAAGCCATATATTTGTTTTCGAGTCAAATATTCTGCAAATAAATCTTGATTCTCTGAGTGAAAGGAGCTCTGGCAGGAGGGTGCAACATTGAGCACCCTTCCCTCGCTGACACAAGCTGAATCAAGGATGGATCGTTCCACGCGTTTTTCAGTGCCACAGCCTTTTGTCAAGAATCGATCCCTTATCCTTAAGTGTTTTCAGGATCATGATATCCACGGTATCCACAGAAGCCCCTTTCTGCCAAGCTTTCTTACACGTTGTACTGGTGCTATAGATAATTTCTGTACAATATGTTATGCTGTTCTGCCTTTGATTTTCTGTTTCTCTCACAGGAACAGTAGAGCTGCATCATTGTCTCATCCACATCACAAAAAACCAAAGGCCGTTATTCCCCTGTAAACATCCTATTTTGTTTCAGCTGCCCGCCGCCTTTGCTGAGCTCCTGGACAGTCTTGCGCAGAAGGGTGTTTTGCAGAAGAGTTTCGCACTTGGGAACATTTACAGACCATTTTGCTCGTCTGGGAAATAATTAGCGTTCCCAGCCTCGATAGCCATGAATTCGGGAGGTGCCGCTATGCAGAACAGCCACAACTCACGCTGGGATAATGCAGAAGACCCCTACGCCCTACTGCCCATCCCACCAGTGCCTGCTGTGGAGCCCCCAGTGCAAAACCACCCCCCAACAGATGCTTCAAACTAGTCCTGTCATTTTATCTGGTCCTTCTTTGCATTGCAAAACAAAGACGAACGAAAGAACAGGCTCTGGGAAGGGAAAGATTCATCTTTATGACATTTGAGACTTATTTGTCAGATAAAATAACTGCAATATGTTTCCCCTTCCCACCTGTGTAAATAGAGTTGAAGAACTAAGCACGTGGTGCACTAGATAATATTTAATTAGCTCATAAACCACAATGGTTATTCCAGGTTCTGTGGTCTATGAGTGAATCGTATTAATTAGGGCAGGATGAATCAGCTCAGAACTAATGGACTTGACACTGTGCCCATCCTCTGAGCAGAACCAAACCCAAAGCTTTTTGAGGCTTAAAATGCTTTGTTTGTTTTTATTAATTAATCAGTTAGGACTAGACACAAAAATACCTCAAGAAAGATTTAAATTTCTCTAAATTATTCAAAACTTATTCGCTACTGTAAGTAGCGGTTATAGGACAAGAACATCAGTTCTTGTGAGATTTCTAGCCTGATTTTCTGCATTTGTGCCTGAGGATAATGTTATTCTCTTGGCTTGTAGCTTGTCACCTTACCATGAAATCACCAAAAACACTTTAGGAAATGCAAAAGAGAACCAGCTATATGGGGAAAAAAACCCCAAACCAACCCTAAAAAAACTGCACGTACACAAACATATCCTTCGGCCAACTTCTGACTACTGAAATATCACCCTGTTGGAGTAAAATTAGTGGTAACAATTGATTTATCAATCACTACTGTGCAGTATGTAATGCTAACAAGTTGGTCTGTCAAGTCTCTTAGCAACATTAAATCAGTCAGTCAGATGGTACGAGTGATAAGACGAGGCATATGATAATGGAATTTTCCAGATTTGTTACACTTCCTGGGTTTTATCTCGCTTTGTAGCACAACCCCTTCCTTCCCGCACGGTTAAAACAGCACGTCCCCTTGCTACCTCGCAGTCTGGAAGAGGCTCCATAGCTGCTTTCCTGCCCGGCAAGTGGGAAGTCAAGATGTGGTGGAATACTGTAGATCAATTAAACAAATGACAATGGCAGCCTTTGGTGGCCGGACGCCTCCGTTGTAGGTTTAATAGTGTATGTACTGGCAAACCTGCCAGGTGCTTTGTATAAAACAATCAGCATGCACAAGTTGTAAGACCATATTCTCATGCTTAATTACAGCAACTGTAGCATCAGCACAGGTTAAACACAGTGGCTTTCAATTTCCAGTATTAATCAGAAGAAAACAATGAAATTCAGTCCAGTAGGCTTTCAATTCCCTGTCCTCATATTGTGGTTTCATCATTCTCTTTGCTGAAAAGGTTTTATTCAGCCTCTGCCTTTTATATCAAGCCCTGTGAATCATCTGAAATAAAATACAAGCCTGATAATTTGTTATAAAGCTGAGACTGCATGTACATCATCAGTCCTGTTGCAAAATTATTTTGTAAAAATGGCTGCTGATGTTAGTTAGTTTTGTATTTGTTTTTTTTTCCTTCTCTTTATGCTTTTGTATATCTGTCCCCAGAAGATCATAAAATTATTTTAATTAGGGATGTCAACTTCTGCCTGAGAAGCTGAGGGGGTAATTACATCATTTATATGCAAAATGGGTAATTTTCTCCCTGCTCTTCACCATTCTCTTCTTTCCATTTATTCCCCCATATCTCCACTCTTCAGAGTTGAGCTATTTAATTTTATTTTGGTCCATCTGGAATATCTCCGCCACTTTTCCATTCAGTCTTAGCCGCAAAAGTAGGAGTTACCTTTACTCGAAATCTTCACAGCTCTTTTTCTCCATGTACTCCTGACTCTATTTAATACCCTTAGGGAGTTTAAGGTCCACCACAGTCGCAGAGAAGTGGCTTCTGACCTCTTGTACATCAGTAACATTTTACTAAGTATTATTAAAGAAAGTAAAATTACAGAGAAACTGGATCTGAATATGAAAGTTTTTAAAAGAAAAGAATAGCGTGTGGAAAGGGAATGTCATTTAGAAAGAACAGATCTAATAAATTTCAAAATGTCCTTAACAAACAAGACAAACAACACCAACAAATGGGTGAGGACTGCACAGCGACTAAAATCACTGTTGACTGGAAAAGCAAAGAGTGAAGGGACTCAAGCTGGAACCAAGCGCTCATCACAAAGAGGCAGTGCTTTGCTAACCATTTACGCTGACATTTTTCTGGCACTAGATGCTTCTGAAGCTCTTAATTGCCTCTTATTTTTTTGAGTTGATTCATGCAGAGGAGGTAAACTTTGAAACTTCTCACTCAAACTAAGAGAGACAATAATGTACATTAAAATAGCACATATGAAAATATGCCCTTAAAATGGAAAACATGCAGAAATGTGAAATAGCTGAATTTTGCAGATTTAAGAACAAGTCTTTAAATCTGGGGAGAATTAGTTCCTAGTAAGACACCAAAGACTCACTGGCATCTAGGACAAAATATCTAGGCTACTGAAAGATTCACTACTAATATCTGAGTGAAAACTGACTTTACCATAGTATCACCCAATCCAAACTGACAGTGCTTTCATACTCCTAATCTTACAGAGAATCTTAATATGACATGAAAAGAGGCCTGAGTCATTAAGAAACGCAGACAACTTCTGGTACATAAGGAGAAAATAATAGTAATAAAAAAAAATTAAAAGGAGAGTAAAAAAGAAAGAAAAACAAAACCCAGGAGCTTAATTGAACTATTTTTTTGCGAGAGTTTGCAAAGGCCAGCATAATACAACATGGACAAAAAGGGTGATCGTTTTTGCAGAGGATTTTTTTCATAGAAGCAAGGGATGCAGCTGTAACAGAAGATGGTTTAGCTATTGGTCTGGCAGCAAATGTAAGTTTAAATCTAAGTTAGTTGCCAAAGTAGTGGCAGAAACAATGGAAAGCCACAAAAGTAGACAGTAAATGGTGAAATTCAGGATTTAATATGTATATATAGCAACTGTGTCGATTCCTTAGCTACAGAAGAATTTCCTCTCTTCTCCTTCCATAGGAAGGAAAGCTCAGGAAACCAGCACCCGAGAACATACAAACAAGAAAACTACAGCACTATTTAGGTGAACCAAAAGTGCTAATTCCTTTTAAGGGAAGACGAAAATAAAATGTCAGCTAAACAAATAACACAAGATACTGAGGAGAAAAGTACTCTTGGGTGGAAAATATAGCCCATATGCTTGGTTTCATAATTCTACCCTTAACGATCATGCAGAGGGTCAGAAGAGAGATGGGAACATTGGAGAACATCTTTACATGCATAAGAAATTTCTTAACAGAGTTTCTCAACTATCCTGCTGTTCGTACCTCCTGGAGAATGGCCTAGACGCTAACGCAGAAGCTGGAGAAGCTCCCACCTCTGGAAGTCACAAGAGAGAGGAACAACCAGCACTGATCTTTTCAGAAAGCAGGAAAAAGAAAAAAATTGTATCTTCTCACTTATGTGGCAATCTCAGGCATCCGGGAGAGACAGAAGATAGCAGATATTTTTGTTTAATGTTTCTTTTGTACCAGAGGGGCCCTAATTACATTACCGTACATTCAAAAACACTGTAAGTAAGTAATTTTTCCTCACACTACAACTTGGGTTATTCCCAATATCTGTGTTTTTCTGCTACAGACATTTTAGCAGCATATCACAGAGCTGTTCAAGTACTGGATTTAGACTCAGATATAAACTGTGCTTGGGACTGAATTTTACTTTGACCTTTCCTATGGAAAAATTTATATCATACAGTTTTTCAATTCTCTTGAAGAAATCATTATCATAAGCAAGAGGTGAAGGAGATGTAATCAGTTCTCTATTGAGCAGCCAGTACAATTACTCAGCAGACTTTGGTAAAAAAAAGAGAAGAGAATGTAAGATCTACATATAAGGTATTTTGAGAAACAATAGAAAAGCTTGAATGGAAGTTTTAACAAGTCCAGGAAAGAGCCAGACTGCAGGCCTAAACCTCTTTTAAAAAAGGAAATTATCTTAAATTTTCATTTTCTTAAAAAGCAAAACCACGCAGAGAAGAAGTTAATATAGTCAAGTACAGTAGTGATCAGAAATCATCATAAATATAGCTACCTTGGGCAAGGAAAGCATGTAAAAATCTTTCAAATGATGAAATATATAAAGAAATAAGAATCTAATCCAGCAACTCTGCCCCAAAATCTTAAAGAGGTCTTGTGCTGAGATATCCCAGTAATTAAAGGTTCTCACTATTCATTATCCATGAAATCATTCCTTATTGCCCACGGAGGCCCTGCACCCTCATTTAACTCCATTCGCCCCTCCAGTATTGGGGCAGATGTCCCCAAAAGTCTCAGCCTTCTCGTAAGTGAATAAAAGGCTATTATCTTCGTTAGCCCGCTGATCACAAAGAGAGAATTCCTGGTTGTTAATTGGCACTGTAACATTGCCCCAGACAGGCAGCGCAAACCGCCCTCAAGAGGTCCCGCCGGGAAGCTCCTGGGGCCGGTGGCTTGTCACACCCGATGGGGCCACCACCAGGGCCACCACCGTGGCCACGGAGAGTAGATGCAACAGCCCCTGTGCCAGGCTGCTTGGTTCCCAAATTATCTCGGAACACTTCCGCTACCTACGCTGTGACCATCTTGAGGACAAGTGGAGATTCCTGTCTCAGGTTTATGTTCTGCTTATTTATAAGGTGATGACTATTAAGAACAATTTCATTAAACCGCTCTCTGCTGAAATTGTGGCGAGACGTTGTTGTTTTGTGGGATTCAAGTTTGTTTAAACACCCTGCTCCTGCGCTCCAGCTGGCTGCTCGTATGGAGCCATAACTAAAACTTGCACACTTTATGGCACCCGGACTAAGGGAGCAGGGTGTTTTGTTGATTTGCTGTGGTTTTAAACAAAACATGGTATTGCTATTGGCAAACCTCTCGGGGATTTTCCGATGCTGGTCTCTCCAAGCTGATCTGGGTATGACCGTACTGCAGGGACTGTCCTGGCAGGAAAGCATCAAGCTACCCGATTTTCCGTACCAGCAGGTGAAGCTAGCTACCAGAAGGAGAAGCACTTCTAAAAATTTCCATTTTAGTTTCACAAACCATATGCTTCTCTGCTGTCCCGTGCCTTTGCTTTGAGTTAGGACTGGTGCTGGTTATCACCAGGGTCTCTGTCTTCAGAAACCATCCTCCTCTACTGAGGCTGTTACGTTATACCCATTACCACAGTATCTGGGGCTGCGGGAACCAGCTGGAGTATTAACTGCACAATTATTTGTGCAAGTCCAACACTGCAAACACAATCAGTCATTATGCAAATGAAGGCTGTAATTCAGCAGAGCACTTAAGTACAGACATCGGTGCAGAAAATTCTGGCACGTTTTTGCAGGCGATATTCTGAAAATCTGGTCCATTATACGAAATGGGAAGCTTTCAATTTGTTTGTGTCTGTTCAAACATTTCAGTGCAACCTCATCAATATATGTGTTATGCATGCCACAGAAAAAGCAAAAAGTATGTGACAAAGAATCAAATAAATGAGAAAAACCAGAATACTCTTTAAACTTGTTTCTAACTATTTCTACATTCAAAATATTTTGTTCGGTCTCAAAGCCATAAAAATCTGTCATTAGGAAAAAACTTACAAAAAGCATTGAAAAAATGAAGCAATTGTGGTATCCTTTCAAGCTGATATTATAACCTTTTTTCTTAGCTTCACACCGTGAATTGCTGCTCAAACACAACTGTCTTTTTCAGAAAGAAAAGTTTGTAGGTTTAATAAAGGATGATAACCCAAATTAACTTACATTTTCCTTTGCTGTACTCAGAGAAACTAAAATAGAACAAATGCAAGAATATGACTCCTTCGCCAGTTTCATGTCATTTATCTCTAACTTGTTTCCAAGACTTTCGAATCAGAGATAATATGTCTAATATTTCCATCACCCCTGCCCTGAGTAATAAAAAACTGTTCTGCTACTCAGCTCAGATTCTAATTATCCAGTCTCCAAGGTTAATTTCAATGTGGAGCTGTAAATAGATTAATACACTGTGTTCAAATAAAGAAAACATTTACAGAAAAATCACCATATGGACCCTATTTAGACAGATGATCTAATTATCATAATGCCCAATGAACTGATGCAGGAAGGGTTTTAGAGCAGGATGCTTCTTTCTGGACTTTGCCCTCCCATCTTGTACTACATTAGAGGTGAAGTTGTTCTCTGAAACCCTGCGACCGATACGTTCTCGCTGTACATGACAAAATCTGTCATTTGTAATATATAAGAGGTGTCCATTAGCTACAAATGAGCTTTAAGTCCCAAGGAAAGTTGCATTGAATAACGAGAAAAATAAGATTGCTAATGAAGACTGAAGAGGTAACTCTGTGAAAGAAGCTGTTTTAAGAGAGAAGGAAGGAGAATGATTATAATATTACAAGTGACAGGCAAATGTATGTCAATATGCCTGGTTTTGAACTAGTCACTTTAAAATCTGGGCCTAAATTGCGTTTGCACTTCTTTTCAGGCTTTCTTGCCCCTCTTTGTATTCTCATAGAATTTACTTATGGTTTAGCCTTCTTACATAGACAACACAAAATACACGGTAGGTAGCCAGTTATTTTTATCATGAGGCTAAATTATACAGATCTCTGGGAAACATGATTGTTCGCAATCTTTACAATTCAAAAGCTGGTTTTATCACCACAATAAACTAAATCATAAGAAGACCTCCTAGTGCAGCCAACACATGACCTTAATGCACAGAAAATTAATATGCAAACAACCACAGTGCCCTTATCTTTACAATACGGGTTCACTATACCCCACAACACCTGTGCCCAAGCAGCTTAACTGTCATTAAAGTGTAGTAGTGACGTATCATGGCTAAGAGAGATCTAAGATTCAATTTGAATAATAATAAGGTGTTTACTCCCCATTACGAAGGGCACAGAGACTACTTACTCAACCATGTATGTATACAGATCATCAGCGTAGATACAACCTAGAGCTTTCTGGAAGGTTGTTCTCAACAGTAACGAGGGGTTAAGCCTTTAGAGATCCTGCCAAACTTACTGAGCTTGGAGTTGAGTTTATATCATCTAATGTCTCTTAGTGGTTGCTGGACTACCAAAGCACTTCAGTTCAATATATGAACCATGAGTGCAATAACATTAGGTGAAGAGGAGAAGTTGCAGTTCAATTCGGCATCTGACTTAAGCTACTTCCATTTCCCAATGACCAAGTCTGTGGCTGATTCCAACTTCAAGTTCTCAGCTAACCTGGTTCTTGTCTTTTGGCTCCAAATTCTTTGCTTTTATTGTGGATCGCAACCTTTAGCTAATTACAGCCCTGCCCCCAAATATGCTGTTGTACAGAATATATCAGACAAAAAACGTGCAAGATTTAATTTAAGAGCTATAAAGTAGGTTTCGATAACAACCAACACATATTCTCTTATTCACTGTAAACTTTCATTTTTAACAGTCCATATTACCCTAAAAACTATATAAGGTACCCACCTTAGCAGCAATAAACAAAGAGACTTTCAGTCAGAAGCAGGACCTCCTTGACTTCAGGAGTGCTGCTGAGTATGAGTGGAGATCTGTGGGAGGAAAGATCTGTCCTCAGGAGAACAAGCTTTTAAGTTAAAGATTCTGCAGAGATAATTAAATGAATCATCATGAACAATACGCTCACCTCTCCCTCGGAATTGCCAAGATAAAGATGTAAAATGAATATCAATTTTTTGTTTATCTTAATTCTTTTCAATATCATCAGCAATCTTGGAAGGCAACCTGGGACAACATATGATGAAAACTATACATTTTAGTAATGACTTCAATTGTTTAAAAAGCAGAAGACGCTGCAATTATTGATTTTTTATTAAGTTATTATACATTGCAGTATTCTACAGTACAAAGCGCATAGTTAAAAAAAGCACTGAATGTGACAGCCGAGCTATCTTCAGCACACAGCTTGGATCTTTGGGGTTAGTTCAAGGCTCTCAGTGACGCGAACGCTGCCCACGTCACTGACTTCCATGAGAGCTGGACCAGAGTCTATAGCTCTAATTCATTACAGCACCTTAGCTCATAAGTAGGACAGCACAGTTCAATGACTCCAGTCATTTGCTTAACGTTAAGCACACACTCAAGTGTTTTGTTGGATTAATGCCTGTGGGCAGAGTGGCTCTACATGAGCTGTATCCACCAAAAGAGAACGAAAGCAAGCAAGTAAAATTAACAGTGGGAAGGGCACAGCTGTCTGCTTTATACATGGAAACTATCTGCGTGCCCATGAAAAATATTAACACGTATGACAAAGAGTAGGCCAATTTGCATCACAGAGCAAAAGTGACTAGCATAATACAATAAAGCTTTCACCATAGAAGAAGGGATTTCCCACCAGTGAGGAATTTTAGGCTATACAACCTTTGCCATGGGTGGTCTTAGCAAATAGCATGGGTGGGTGTGCAGAAATAAAAATTCTGCTTTCTATTTGTTAACGTATGCTTCGATTTCTTAAGAATTTGTTCTCCTACAGTATACAATTACGGAAGAAAAATATAACATCCCTGCAATTTTGTAACAATCCTGTTTCAAATGTACAGCTCTGGGTTTTTTTAGACATGTAGATATTAATGCTGCCGTAAAAGCAGCTATTATCGGTAGATGAAAATATTTACAAGAAACATTCTTAAACGTGGTCAGTGTATTATATGCTTTAGCTTTAATTTACATCCCTAACTAGTGTTTTTGTAAGGAAAATAGTTTATTGGTTGGGCTAGTCATTTGGTTTTAAAGTAACATACAAAGGTGCTTTGAGATGTTCAGATTTTATATAATAACTAAAAAGGGAATAAAACATTGGCAAGAGATGCACAAAATTGCTTTCATCTTTTGTTTCCATATTTTCCGGCTTGCTGTGCCCTTTGCAGAGATCATTGTACCAAAATGCTATTTCACATGTTAAGATGATTCACAGTAGGGAAGCACTTTCTTATATTATTTTCATCAAAAGGAGCTTATATTTCTTTTGCCCATCTGAATATTACCATTAGGCTGCTAATTTACACTTCGGTAAAAGGGTCAGGAGTATTCAATTTTTTGATGACTTGATATTAGCTTGAAAGAGAATTTTTAATAACTCTTGTAATTTGCCACTGTAGTTTCACCATCCAGTGCCTTTGAATTATATATGTTTTATAAAACAAAACTCTGGAAAAAGTAATATTTCAAGGCATTAAGTCTTTCAGATTTAAGAATAGCCTTTATTACTATTGTCAAAATGGAGGGTCTCCTATCTCGGTGATAGCACCTTGGTACACTTGGCATTCAGTACTTATTTCAAATAGAAATGAAAGCAACAATGCTTCTTATATCAGCATTCAAAAGTATACAGACCCTGCTTACAGTAAAGTATCCTTCAGCACTGTTTCTCCTCCCAGAATAAACTGAAATTCTTAACAAGGTTAGTACCAGCAAGAAATAAGACAACAGTGGTTTTCCAAGACACTGTAAAAGATTACTGCCAAGTACTCAAGTGACATAAGAATCAGTTTGTTGAATTTGGATACTGTCTCAGGAAGAAACCTATTTGAACAGAGGCTCTTATAAAGTGAGGATGAAATCATCTCAGTTGATAAATTGATTGATGATGACAACTGGTCATCCGTAGTCCAGTTGAAGCAAACAGAGGAGCTTGGTAAATATTTGCTGCGTATTAAGGGAATTGTATCACATAGAAGCGCCGTATGTGCTGACAGTGAGGATAATGAGAACAAAATATCATTTTTTTCTATCATATTGACATCAGGTCAGATCTTCCACCTTTGTAAATTGTCCTAGTTGCACTGGCCATAATGAAGGTATGGACAATTTGCAACTACTGCAGATGATATGGCCCATAAATTTGTTAATCTTGAAGAATGTTTATAATCCAAATGGGGGCAATATCATAATTAGGAATTGACAGGCCTTCTGTTTGTTTCACTCAGGTAATTAATTATAGAAGAGTTGTAAGACAACAGTCTTATCTTCTGCCCTTTTCAATGTTCTTTCACATGTGAAGAGCTTAATGATATAGTTAAATATAACTTCTGTTGCATCTAATGCTCACTTATATTGCCAAGTGACACGAAAGATTCTCTGTTTAGGGTTCACTGAGGTTTTAGAAGGTTTGGGCGGGTTCTGCCATGAGTTTTCTTCTCCTTCTAAAAACAGGACTGAAGGAGAATAAGGATGAAAAAAAAAAAAGTGATGCTTAATCAAAACCACAGGATTAATTCCCAGGCAGATGTCTTAGTAGTTGAGACATAATTATAGGAAGACGACCGCAGCCAAACAAGTGAAAGACGCTCCTGGGGTACACAAAAGGTATGTCTGTCACCAGAAACGAAGAGGACCCACTGCTTAAAGTACAGGCAGCAGGAGCTTGGCACAATCTGAAAGCATAAAGATCATGGCAGCTCGTGCCCTGCCAGCTCCCTACCCACATGGACTATGTCCAAAGTGAAGAGTCAGGGGCTATTTCTACATATGGACAAGTGTCCTGTCTTCTTCCACGTCTGGGTACCGTAAGGATGAACCCCACGCAGAGAAAAGAGAAGGCGACAGAAGTGCCAAACGCTTTTGTTGTACCCTGACGTGGATGGCGAGGAGCAGGAGGCACCAGGGGGCAAGGTGCGCTCTCCGCACAGGCTGCTTCCGCTCCCGTGGCAACACAAATCACGGTCACTCCAAAGAGGAAGCTGCACTTTTCTGAGCTAACATTGCCTCCCCGGCAATAGCTCCAGTTCTCAATATTCTGTCGTACAGGCTGTTATTTGACAATATCTCTGGCCAGTGGTCAAAATGAGGAGGATTTCTTTCCCCACCCCATTTCTAAATGCCTTTAGATCTGGATCAGCTGAAATGCTTTTTCCTTTTGTAAATGATCCAATATAAAATATAAGGGCTGCCAAAGCCTCCAGGCTAGAATTCCTGTTAGTTTCAAAACTGGTTTAGCTCCCCCCCCCGCCCTTTTTTTTTTTGAAGTAGGAGATGTGGGGAGGATGAGGACACAGCTAGGTGTGCCTGTGTATACCTGCCTAACATAATCACTATTCTTCTGTTTCTGGTTCTCTCCTGGTTCATTTAAATGACACCTTCAGCTCCATCCTAGTGGCTCATTTCACACAATCTCTGCTTTCCTTCCCTGATTTACCTGTCAATATCTTCAGCTCTTTCTTGCCATAGCCTTGACCAACTCCTTGTGTTATTCTTCTTCCCTCACCACCCACTCGCCCCGATACACAGATTAACCCTCTGACCCTAATCCTCGTGTTTGGCCCATGGAGAAATGATGGCACGTATTGTCTGTCGGGTATGAGTCATTTCTTTAATCTTGCCTTCAGATCTGTACTTCTCTTGTGCCGATGGCTGAATCCCTTTGCAGTCCTCTGTTAAGACGTTATACGCAATTAAAAAGGGGACAGCATTATTTGGATTCTCTAGACAGTGGCTGCAGGTGCCTTGGTTTCTTTCATTAGACTAAACTGTTCAGTGCTGAAGTGGGACAAATCAGCCAAGAAAAAGTGTACTTGACTGGCTCGCCACTGTCGATAACATTACAGCTCAAGAGGAAATCGTACTGCTGAGGATGACAGTATTCAGAAAGATAAATACTTTCTGGAAGGAGTGCTAGACAGTAGCTGGAGCTTATACTGATGTGTTCAGGGAGATGCACAGGCAAATTTCATCTCATTTCTAAACTTGCACAAAGTGCATAAAGCCATATTTGCACTCCATGCTCTCCGTGAATCAAACCTGTCCCTCTGTGCACCTCCCGAGCACAAACCCGGGACGAGACGCCCAGAGCTTCTTCTGGGACAGCGCACACGCTGAACGAAACGCGGGCACGTGCCTCACGTACCCAAAGCCATTAATATCTTGTCCTTGATTCCTGGCAACGGCAGTTCACCAGGATTAGCACACGGAAGACCAGAAATCCCGATGAATGTGTCCCCACCCCGTAATGTATCAAGACAGCATCACAAAAGCTTTTGTTTGGCAATGACAAGCCCAAAGCAGAAACCACTGTCAAAAAAGACTCCTCGAAAGCATGGAGCTTATTATACAGTACATTATCTACTTGAGTAAGAGGTTTAGTGACTGTTTTGGAAGAAGTCAGGAATGCCTATGCTTGCTGGCATGCATTAACAAATTTATTTGCATTTGTGTATTGAGATAAATGGCAGAAGCAAGATTTACAGGAATTTATACCCAGCGGTATAAATGACCCTGAGATGGTCTTATAGAACCAAAGACAACTGGAGCCAGAAAGACATTAGTCTATCTGATGGAGGTAGTCGATTACAAAAAGCGTTATATTTAAAATGCTATGTCTGACAAATATGCTTGATCAAATGACTGTGTAAAAACTTCATCTCAGATTGCTGAAAGCATTCAAAAGAAATATTGCCGGATAAGGGTTAATGTTAAACTGCATCTTACCTGACATAGAGTAAACCCTTTTTTACTGTTAATCTTATTTGACACTTTACAATGTTTCTAACACCTCACTCCCTAGCTTTTCCAAATTTCCCCTTTCTCCAAAGGCAGCATCACTGCAACCAAAGATGTGCTTCAGATCTCTAGCGGTCCCATTCGTTTCCTCTATTGCCTATTACGCCTGTTTCTTTACAGGGTGAATTTGGCAGGGGATAATCTTGTTATCCTGTAGACAATCCTATTTCCTGGATACGCTTTCTTCAGTACAATCTTACCAATAACCCTGTTAAGGATCACCTCACGCTCACCTTTGGTCCATTTTGTTAAGTGAATCATATAAAGTCTACAGCTCCCCTCCGGAGAGTGATAATGGCTTTACCAGTCAGCAGCTGAAATATTTCTCTAAACTACTCTCAAACCTTTGAACCCCATCTTAAAATAAGCCATTGTTATAAATACTAATTAAGCAATATATTTTGAGGGAAGGGGTTGGAAATAGGTACGAGTAAAACAGGAATTACCACAAAAGCAAAAGATGAATGGTCAATTTACCTGCAGCAGGAGGCCATGCTCGATGTTCCATTAAGAGACATTAAACTTCTTGGCTAATTATAAGAAGCAGGCAAAGGAGGAAATTTCTTAGTGAGCTCAATGGGACATTGATTAAGCCAAAATCCTAAGATCTCCATCCCCAGTGCAGGTGAAGTATTTAATTTTCAGGCAAAAGAGTGACTCTGTTTTATTCAGCTGGACTCCACAAAAGCTTCAATAGATTAGAGCAAAAGTATTCACCCTGTTAAAACTTCAAACTGCAATATCATTTATTTCAGCCTTGCATATCTCTTTACTACATACAAAAAAACCCCCCAAAACACAAAAGCCCTTTTCTGTTACAAACTATGACATCAAACTTCCACACATGCTGAGAGACATCATGTTGCTTTGTTTAATCTTAAACTCTCTTTTTTTTAATTGTTTGTATTTATATACAATCTCTATACTGTATTTTACTCTGACGGTATTAAACGGATACTAGAAATACAATGCCTCTTTACATTTGGCTACTGCACAAACACTTAAAAATATGTCTAGTACATAGCACTATAGGGGGCTCCAGATATCCCAGTTTTCTAACATTTTGTTTAACTATGCTACATGAAATCAAGTATTATGACCTTGAGAAAGTGAGTAACTGAATAAAAACAAGAGCAGGCAATATATCTTTAAGTATGAAAGAATATCTATGGAGTCTTGAAATTTATCTATCATTAAAATTATGTGCAAATTTCAGAAAAAACATTTGTCATTTTAAATACTCATTTCAAATTCAAGACCTTAAATTATTCTATTGTGAATGTTAGGAGAGGTTAAGGATGAAAGTTTCATCTGCTTTAGAGTGACTTTCTTTTTCACAACTTAAATGGTAGATGAAAAAACAAACACTACAGATATGTACCTTGCCTAAAGTATGAGTGGAAAGCTTTTACAACTGAAAACCAAACGGGTACAAATTCATTTTGTTAGATAGAATGTCAGAGAGGTGAATTCTATCTTGTAGAAGCGAGAGTGCACTCATGAAAAAGGACTTCATACTTTCAACAGATTTTCACCAAACGGATTCCCAAATTCTATGTTAGTATCAATCAATGCATGACACTGGCAGGAGCGATGTCCATTTTAGGATAAGCTGTACATTAAATCATGATTATTTTTTGCCTTCTAGACATCTCAAATTATGGGCATGAATAAGTTTATAACTCAAACATTTGAGTATGAAAAAAGCACACAGGCATCATCTTCCTCTCTTAAATACATGGAGACAGAGCATTAGGCTCTACAAATAGTTTGTGAGCAAAACAGGATGAGAAACTAACTTGCAGAAAGGCAGGAGAAAGCAAGTAGGTACTCGATACCTTCTTATGCCTCAAAAAAACTGTTGGAAAGTAAGAAACACTAGTCTTACTAGTACAATGCAAATTCTATCTGCTTAAAATCAGGGAGAAATGAAGGGCTTAGTCCCCATACTAGGTACAGGAAATAGTCTGCACCCCTTAATCATAATAATGCAGTGCAACCAATGCAAAACCAAAAAGACAGGAGAGCGCTGCGTAGCCTGTACCCTTATTTCGACTGCCAATTTCTGTGAAGACCGCAGTCATATGACCTCTTTCAAATTAAACAAGTCTTCTCTACTGGGAATATTTTGCTCAGTAAACTGTTCTGATAAGCCACCACTTTGGTATTTTTATGCATTACCAATTCCGGTTGTTTGCTGCCATAAATGTTACAGGAACTTTTTTTATGTGAGATTTTTTTTTTTTTTCAGCTTGAACACATTTGAATAATCCTGACAGGAATCTCATGACGATCCGAATTGGACAGATCAAAGACATGTAACTTCCTTTTCACTGAGTGACTATGCTGACCATGAACAAATCATATTCAGGCAATTTATTAACTTGTCAGAAATACTAATATTTTTTGAGAGAGACTTCCAAAACAGAATGACTTTGATGATTCTGTCTCTGTCCTTATTAGATGAAAATGGCATATATTTCTCTGAGAGATGCATATCAATTTTATCTTTCTCCCCTGGTAATCGTACACAAGTTACACTATCCACAAAAATGTAAATAGTGGAAAGCTTTGTTGCTCGCAAAAGCAAGGAGCTACTGTTTGACATTTTATTCCAGCTTAACTTGAAAAACTCCTGGACTATGATTTAGCAACACTTGCCTTTGAATGCTCAGTATCTGGGACTTCTTACATTAGAAAATATAGAGCAGAGACAGCTGTTAGCAGACTTACAGAGTGAAAGAAGCTGTGAGTATGACTTACAGATATGAGGACAGATGGATGATTTAATGACTTATTTTGATGTCGGACAGGTACAGAAAACCAGAACTAACACTTAAAGAACCCTGTGCTAGTTGTGATGGTGAAAGCAACTACTGGTTTCAGTTGAGAGATGAAAATAAAGGACACCATAAATGAAGAAATGCATTAGGTTTAAATACTAAACCAATGATAATTTATTGGCTCAAATGTTGAGATTTTTGTCTTTCGAAAAGAGACATAATAGCAATTCCCCCTTTAAGGAAAGGAAAGCACTGTCACTTACCACAATGATTGCTCTTGTTAGAGATATTTGTTATAGTAGCTTTGTCTAAAATGTCTTCTTACTAAGGACTGACTGATCCATAACCACGTTAGTTCCTCTCTTTTGCTACTAAATTGTTCATTGCGGACCTCATATTCATTACAGGAGATGTAATTTTTATAGAAGCCTTCCCTACTGAGGTTGTTATCCTCATTACAGAAAACTGGTAGCCATGTGGTTTAATATTTTTGTTTTACAAATTCTAAGTATTTGCTAGCACAAATGTTGCAATTAGGTTTTTTTTCTGATTTTTTGCAGCTTGAACACATTTGGATAATCCTGTCAAGAATCTGATTTAAGTAGCCTATCAAATCTCATTAAAATCCTTGTTGTGCCCAGCTTATATGCCAATAATGTGTCTATGGATCATATTTGCAATGGTTCATTAAGTAAGTGTCCGATTACTTATGTCATATGTGCTGCTGTTAATCTACTTCTCTTTCTTTTCATCTATTGCTGTTTTAATTAGCGGATAGAAGACAAATTCTAAAACATGCCAATTTGGACACAAAACACATTCCAGATGATATCCAGGTTTTCATGAACTCACCACAGAAAGACCACATGACATGACAGGTATTTTAAGGGGAACTGGAAGCAATAGGGCTCCGCATAACGCTGGGGTACTGTGGTTGATGATGGGAAATAAGCGCTAAACTAAGAGCCAGAGTCCTGACCGTCACCGCTGGGTTGTAAGTGGATTCTGCTAAAGACTGGAATACTCCAAGTATAAAACACAGGTCTAACATAGACACTAGAGCATCACATTGTGCCAGGATGCCTTTCCACTGGCTTGCCAAAGACATGCTGCCTGAGGAAGGTAGTTAAGACTTCATGGCAACTGCAAAAAGGTCGCAGCAGCAGTGACGGTTAGACCTATATATACATGATACTTCAAGAAAATATGTATAAGCAACTAGAAGTAAAGATAACCAAAGTAATAGTTGTAAGCACTAGGATACCCGTCTGGTCAATCTCTGACCCCAAAGAAGAGAAAAATATCTTTACCTGTGAGCGTGTCTGACAAACCAGGAGGCCAAGAGCCACCCGTGGTTGACAAAAGAGTTATGGCACATTAATAAATAAGGGAGAAAACATCAAGATTGCAATACTGTCTGTTTTTCCAGTTACCTTTCAAATGTCAAGCACACTGACTTTTTCTGGCGGGTTTTGCTGCTTCTTAAACAATTTGGCAAAACACAAAACTATCACCAAGGAGATGGCAACTTCATTAACAGAAGTAAAATAGCAATAAGCTTATAGATATGTAATAGGTATGTAAAAAATTTTAAAGGAATTGCATATAAGATGTTGAATGATAGTATTTCTATTTTGTACCTAACAGATAAAAGGTTTGTTCAAGTGAAAATTCAACATTGCAGCTTCCTTCTGAATGAAGAAGAGCAGTATTACAGGGTTTTTTTTTAAATCTGTGGGACTCTAGAAACAGTAAGTTATCATTACACAAGCAATTCAATTAAAGTAATCTTTTGAGATTTAATAACTATTTTCTGTAATGATCATAACTGTGAGAGAGGAAGATACAAAGTGTTCAGTTTTATTGCAATATTTTACACTCTGTTTCACTCTGCTGCTCCACTAATTTATAAGCTATATGTTCAAGATTGAAAAAAGAAGCAAACTCAATTATAAACTATGCAGCACAAGGGATATTCTGTTTTATATTTATTCTGGTCTAATTCCAAATATAGAAAATGGGTTTTATATTCTTAAACATACCACACTAATCATTTAGGGCCAGAAAATGCTATTCTGTGTAAAGACATGAAATAGATTTAATCCTGTATTTTAAGTATAGCTCTGTGTAGAAGCAGCTGCAAGATCAGCAACCCAAGAAAGCAGCCTGAAAAAAGCCCACGCATGAAAACCATTTTCTGCAAGTCCCTAATACAGAGGTATAGAGTCTTTATTAGAGCCAAAGGTGGACTCTGGGCTGGCAGAGTCCTGTCTCATTCTCTGGAAGGAAAGAGGTAGATATTCACCCTATCTGCAACTGTCTGAAGTTAGTGGCCAGTTCATATATCATCTAGACCAGAGCCAACCCTCTTCTGCATGTTCGGGAGGTATTTTTCCTAGATATCTGGCCCTAGAATGACTGCACCTAGATATCTGGCCCTAGAATGACTACACAGTTAGTACAGAAAATTACATGAGAGCCTCTCTACCATTCACAGCTTCCTATGAAGCACTGCTACCTGGTATTTTGTCCTTCCCCTCTCTCCTGTTCCGCCCATCTGTCCTCACCCTGTTACTGTACCTGTATCTCATTATCCTCAGTACTCTACTTCTCTAGCGTTTCACTCTCCAGCCTTCACTTTCCCTCATTCCCTTGTCCAGTATCTTCCTCTACATCCTCCGTCAGTACTTCTGATGTGTCTGTCCAGATGTCAGATGGTGCTGATTAGCTGACTGACCACTTGTGCTAGATGGCCATCCCACCCAGACCGATCCATGTATCCATCCCCATTGGATGCTCAGGATCTGTCCTAGGCACTCCTGGAAGCAAATGAAGCTGTCACGGGACAAAAGCATCCCACAGACTACCAGTCACCTCTGAGGTAGTCTCATCTTAGTTTTGACAAATACCACAACAGCAGCTAGACAGAGTTTGTGCTGCACAGAGACCTCAGGAACAGCATCTCCCATCCCCAGAAGGGTTTCCTAACCGTTGCAGGGAAGATGGGGAGGAAAGCTGAAGAGAAGAATTGAGAATTCATTCAGACAGGGGAAAAAGCTCAAAAAGTTTGAATTTGGTAAAATATTTCAAAGCCAGTTCCTACATACTGGTCTGTGCAGGAGCAGAGGGTACAAAGTATGATGCACTCATCAACTCCCTTCTGAGAGCAGCATTATCAGGCAGTTCTGGGAGTGATTATCAATAAAAGCCTCTGAAGTGATCCCTACTGCCAGGAGCTCACTTAAGTGACTCACTTTCACTCCCAACATCCAGAAAAGGATAGATTAGAATTAGATGTAGATGGAAGAAATTACAACAATGAATTTTGAATGTCTGCCACGCAAGAAATAACTATAACTCAGAGAGGAGACAACAGAAAAGAAATATAAAATAAGGACTGCTCCCTATCTTTTCTACTAGAAAAAACAGGAGGCATGAAACAAATTAACGTAGGGTAGGTTCAAAACAAACAAAATGAGCTATTTCATCAGGCAGTATGCATTACACTGCGGAACTCAATTTAGTTTTAGAAGTTGGCAGAGATTCAAAAAGCAATTAGACAAACCGGCGGAATAGTTATCTAGGAAAGGGTGTTTAACACAGTGGTTTCCCCTCTGACTCCAGAAGCCTGGAAGATGAAAGAATATTCTATGAGCATCACTACACGCTTGCCTTGTCCTTACAGTCCTCCCTAAGCTTCCCGAACAGCTAGCAGTCACTGTAAGAAACAGAATGGCCTAGAAGGCCATTGATCCCATGTGCTGTTCTCTCATGCTTTGAAATTCAATGAAATTAACTCATTATGTTCTTATATAGCAAAAGAAGTGCCCTGAGTGGTTATTAGCTCTTTCTTGCCTCCCTGCATCACATTTTCTGAATGGACATTTTGGAGCACAAAGATATCCTATGCGCAAATCACCCAGCCTAGCATCTGAGAAAATCAAGTGTATAATATAAAATCAGGATTGACTTGGTGTCTTTATGAGACTGCTGATTTACTTTTCACTTCAGAGCTATGACGGTGCACATTTTGCAAAGAAGTTGTATTTGAGACTCCTTGTGCGTACTCCCAACAGAAGAATGATCTGCAAAGACAAAAAAGTAATAATCCTACCGTCCAGAAGAGGGCAATGGTATCAAAGAAGCTCAGAGGAGGCATGGATACAACCTTCTATCACTAAGAAAAGGATATAATCTCCTATCACTAGGAAATAAGTCTAATACAATCCATGATTTCTGTATCAATCACAGAAAAAACACCAAACCAAAGAGCAGCAAGGAAATCTGAGGTTTGCAAATCTTGCTAAAGTTGTCTTTTCCCCTAGAAAATTCTTCAAACAGGTTGGTAAATAGCAAACACCCCTTCTGAAGGACTTCAAAGGCCTTCCTCTCAAATGGGAGGGATTGGCAATCTCCCCAAAGTAGGCTTACTACTATTGTACTGGCTTTCCTCACTTCTAAGGGAGAAAAATCCAGCCTGCAGACTGCGAAGAAATCAAAAGGGCACTGAAAACCACCCAGAGAGACCCCAGCTAAATGGAAAACAAAAGACATAGCGTTTTGCCTCCTCAAAGCACGGGCACAGGAATCTTGCTTTTGTGATCGAGTGTTGAGTTTTTCCAGAAGTTTCCCGAGTCACGCAGCTGGTTGGGTGAGCGTACATACAGTCCTCGCAGACTCATGTGCCACATCACAAAAGCAGACAAAAGAACAAAAATGAACAGGAAAGCAAAGCGAACAAAAGCTCCAATACTAAATCTCAGATGCACGCTATTCATCAAGTTTGTCAAATCCAGATTCTGGAGCTCCTACTGAGGTACAGAATGAAACAGTGCTCCTAGCAATGGAAGTAAACGTGACCAGGTGCGAGGTTTTGGGTCCCCACAACAATTACTGTGACACCGAGAATATCAGTGCCTCTAAAGGATCACATCTTCAATCTTTTTAGCATTCTTTAATGATTCAGCTAAATAATGTATTTTGTCATTTAATATTTCATTTACTTTTGTGATCAAGTTACATAATGCATACATCAAATTGCACAGCCTGCTGATTCTTCATTGACTTATGTACATATTTTTCTAGTCAAATTGTTATGCATATGATAGATCAATTTGCATACTTTAATAATCAGGATGCATAATTTACTACTTTGTTTTGCATATTTTAGGAGCAAAGATCTGTGTTTTGTTGATCCATTTCTTCTTTTAGAGCTTCAACTGACTGCACCTTCCAGGATGAGTTATTGTATACACATTAACTGTTAACATTTTACAAAGCTTTATTTAACAGAATGCATATTTCAGGAGTTGGCTGTCTCTTACGTGCTTGCTGAGCTGCATACCTCACCAGCTGAACATACTTTACCAGCGGAGATTTCCAGTCATCACGAAGTTGCCCATACTTTACTGTACAAACGCCTGCTCCAGATTAAATTATATGTGGTTCTGGTGGAGACACATATTTTGTAAAACAAGACTGAGCTGAAAATTTAAATGCTATCTTATGAATTCATAGGATCACAAAATAGTTCTCATTAGTGCAGTTTCATTTTGCTTATTAGAAATGGATTCTGCCATCCATAAACCTATAAAAACTAATATACATTTTACTTTTAGGTGGTTTTTTTCTTTTTTAATATACGGATGCGCATTTGTCTTTTAAGTTCCAGTGGTGAATGTACTTTTCTCTCAGAGAACACAATGCACATTAACACAGTAAGAACAGCTAGCAAAACTTCATTTTCTTGTGGCATACATCTGGAAATCTGCTCTGTCTCACAGACATCTTTCACTTTTATGTAACAAACCTTTTCCCAGAACGTGAAAAACAAAAAATCTAAAATACGAATGTCTTAACACCCACTACTCACCAGAAAGACCAATGCTTCTGGTTGCTATCCAGCCTCTTCCCAGGACAACTTATGTCTTCTAATCTTTAAGTATGAAGAGTCACTGCAATAGAAAACAGACTTGAAAAATACATGGCTTAAGTAAACTAATTTCACACAGAACTTCAAATAACAGTATTCATTTTAGTTACTAATGTTTAGATCAGTAAATTTATGTGTGTTTTCAAAACTTATAAAGCACACCTTCTTCCCTAACAAGTTACTGTGCCTTGATAGCCAAGACAAAATATGAGGAACTTCATGACAAGCAAATATTTAAAGCTATTATTTTTGAAAAATTGTCCCATTTGTTTCAAATTCAAAATCAAGTGTAATTGAGAGACAAACCCTGGGTCCAAAAATATTTTTTCAGTGTGACTTCTTCGAAGGAGATTTCAAATGCCCCAATCAACAGGTTGCAGCCACAGCAGTGGCTCTTGCATATTTCTGAATAGTTTATTCATTTGGCTAAAATCCTGATCCTTATTACACACAGTGGCTAAGGGATACTTCCTAAACTGTTTAATATACATGGTGGAAAACGGTATTTCTTAGCACAAATAGAAATGGCCTAATAGGAACACGCTTGAGTGCGCACACAGAGTAATATCAACAGCTAGTTAATAGTATTTTTCCATGGCCCCTTCAAACTGCCACTCGGAAAAGAAAGGTTCACCACTAGGCAAGGCAGCCGGGAAAGCAACTCTTCACTGTCTGACAAGCCTCCTTAGTACACCTTGATCTAATAAATAATTTGAGAGTAAGCCATAGGTTCCATCTCTTAAAAGATGACTGCAAGGCCTGGATTACTTCTTGAGATCAGAGAAAAGGCTCTCATTGACTTCTGTATCAAATCTTGAAGAGTCTCTGTTTTTCTTTTCGTGTTCTGAACAGAGAGCCTGGAAGCCTCTCTGTGCTTAACCTAATGTTGGGACCAGACAACATCTAATGAGGACAGCACCTCTTTTCTTCTTGTACAAGTACAGTGCCTTATACAATAGTGTAATTTAAAAAGAAGGCAAATTGAAAAATAACTCCTTGGCTATTCTTCCACATTCCTCACTACTGCATGAACTCATGCTCCAAATCATCCTTGCTCCAGCCAAATCCTTCATTTGCTCAAAACCCCTGCAAGTGGCTGCAGCTGGTTTGTGTATTTGGCAGACAATGCAGTTTCAGAACTCTCGGCACAACCCATTTAGTGTATTTTCAGTCTGAAATGAACTTGGCTGTGACGGTCATACAGGCTCATTCACACTTTGTAATTGTTCACAAGATTTGAACTGGGCTTTGGTAAATTTGTCAGGCCAAAATCCATCAAAAAAAAAGGACTACACTGATATAAATTGCATACATATCTTCACAACACAGTTGTAGTTTACTAAATTCACCCTGTTATCCTTTAGACAAAATTCATTACTATCTTCTACTTCTGTGCAATAAACCTTGGGAGCATCAGTATTTTCAAAACTGTTGAACTTTTAGGAAGTTGTTCCCCCTCAAATCCCCCAAACTGTGAAATAAAAGAAAACAACTGCTGTGATAGGAGCAAAATCACAGCACATGATTACCCAAAGGGATTTTTTTTTTAACTAAAACTACATATTACAATGCAGGGAAAACAGGAGCTCAAAAATATGTATCAATGAACAGAGAACAACCAGCAATTCTTTCCAATTTCACAGCATCTAAGATTCAGTCAGGTATTATAGCTGCAGTAGTCCAAAAGGTGCCCAGTCTGGGACAAGTGAACAGGAGGCAGCATCTAGCCCCACTTCAGCCTATGCTGCTGGTTCTTTAACTGTCTGTATTTCCAAAATTGTTAAACAAATAGGGGTAGTAAGGCACAGTGGTGTTCATCTTCATAATTAAGCATAAGTAGGCCTGAAAAGCTTCTTGCAGTGTAAATCACCTCTGGCTCAGAGCATACAGTCCACGCAAAACTGAACATGCCACACATCATCTACCGACGATATCCACTGTTTGTCTACATCTTAACCGCTTTAAGTGTAAATACTCATTACTCACTACAGTAAACACATCCAAGTTTATAGGTAAAATGAACTTTGAGAGACAGCTTTTGACAGAATGCCGGGGATTGTGCTCTTACCTTTGATTACCATGTGTTATCCATTATTAGCCTACCAAAGAGCCATGGCCCACTAAGGGTCCAGAAGATGAAACTCCAATAACCCACATTGACACGCAACATAGAAATTTGAAAAGAAAAACTAAAAAGTGAACCTGTTTAAAGGTTGTCAATATTCTCATGATTATGTCTTCAAAATCTATGCAAACTTTAAAGTGTCAGATTTTTTTTTCCCCATTTCTTTTATGCTTTTAACACAAGCTTCAAGTAAAGAAAGACAACTCCTTGTGCCAATGTCAAAATTACCCAGATGAAGATTGGGTAGATGACATCACAATTCATGTCTTTTTGGTGTTATTTTTAATTGGGTGATGCTCAGATGATACATGATGCTGAAGTGCCAGCCTTTTATTAATTAGACATATATATCTTTCTCTAAAGTATTTGTCTTCACATTGAAAGGGCTATTAAGTCTCTTCAGCAGCCCACCACATAATTATATGTTGAGGGGAGAGAGAAAGTGTTCCATCAAGAATTATGTCCATGCTCTTAAAACGCACCCCAAGCCAATAAAGGAGGAGGAGTGCTAGAAGAGGAGGATGTGAGCCTAACAAGCCTTCCAGAAAGAAGAAATGGGATGAAGATATATTAAATGTAAATGGAATTCCATTTTTAGCATGTGGTCAGTGATGTATGAGCTCAGAACTGAACTCATACTGCGTGAAAAATAGGAATGGCTGGAAATCAGCTGCGCTACCAAATGGAAAATCTCGGAAGAAAGCACCGCTATTGCTCAGCTCAGCAGATTTACATAAGGAAGAAAACATCTCTTCTTTTAGCAACTTGCATCTATTTTGCTTAGCCTGGGAGTATGCATCAAAGTATTTCAACCTGGGTGCCAAAATTTCTTGAAATAGAAAATGTGGATCCTAAAACAACAAGAGGAAATGGGAAGACTAAGGTCAAACTAGCTGCCTAACACATTTAAATAAATCAAACCACCATCCAGAAATAAGAGCGTGCTTAGAGGTTAAATGTATATTTTAGTATCTCAAATAAAATAGGCTTGATTTCAAAAAAGCAGCAAGGATAACGTATCTCAGTTGGAAAACTATAACCTAGACATTGACCTTTAACTAATCAGCCTGAAAGCTCACGTGTGCATGTTTATTGTAATCTTTGTTTTAAACGGGCTGGAATCAGCTCATAACCTTTTTTTTGTCACAAATTATGATTATTTTAAACATTTATTTAAAAGGATATGTCTAATTCTTTATAAAAATACACAGTATTAAGTGTTCCTTATTACGATTTCTCATTTTACCTTATGAAAGCTAATGATAATACCAGGTTTTCTCGTTTCTTTAAAGGTTATGAAACACAATGTCTAGTAAATCTTCCCAGCTGTTTCATATTCGAATATATCTACATTTATCCCCCTTTCAATACTAAGCCTGAAAGGTTCAAAACAGGAATGTCTCTCAAAAGTCAATTTTAAACTGAATTGCTGTCTTGGTTTTTTGACCCAGTGTAAAACTTACAACTTCACTTCTCCTCAGAAGCCAAAGTTCAGAATTTACTTTATCCTTTTTAGAAAAATTCATTATTTTAATAACATTTATTTTTCTCCTTGAAGACAGAGGTCTCAAACAAGGTTGAGTATTCCAGACCATGGGAATTTTGTCTGCAACATCCTGCATACCCACCTGTAGCAGAGTGGATGCAAAACATGCTTTTCCATTTGAAGTAAAAGACTGTAAAATGCATTTACATTTTATCACATAAATCACATGAATCATTATGTCCCCAAGATTCTGCAAGAATCCAGCCTCTAAATGAAGCTTTATGCCCTTTGTATTGCCCTGTCATAGGCCATAATGTCCTATTTTATCACCAAAATGTTCAATTACATCATGACTTCTAATAGACAGTGTTGAGAAGTTACATTGCCCTTGAATAAGTATGAGTTAAGAGTTTATTTTAGCACCTTGGAAACGCAGAAGCTATCAAAATACTTAGATGATGTAGAATATACGTCCCTATGCAGTTCTCCAACAGGAAGATGATCATCACTTCCAGGCTCTTACAGTAATCAGTAACTAAGTGGATGCTTAGTATGCAGAAGCCCTAATATTAAGATGAGCTAAAAGGCAGCAATGACAGCTAATCTGCACATGAAAGTGCAAGTGAGATGAAAATTTTTTGTATTTTCTAGGCCTTTACAGGGCTAGTTGTCATCTGACATGACTTTCAAATTAAGAGATCAGTTTCTCTGTTGAAAGTACCTCCAAAAAAGTAGGCAATACTTAAAAATTATTATTAAATGGGGAAGAAATAAGGTACCCACATTTCAAAATTTTAGAAGTAAAAATAATTGAGAAATCAGAACCCAATTTCTGAGTGTACTTACACCACTTCGTACAATTATATTGTAATACATATGGAAATGAGCCTTCAAATACATAAATTATCTGGTATGCAAGTGAAGCCTAGCAACTTATCATACGTTTTTGCTCAAAACTGCATAGAGGAGACCCTTCAGAATCACCAATGAGCTCAGATTTCTGGCAGACATCACAGAAGCAAAATTAATTCACACTTTTTGTGCATGAAATTTCTGACCTCCAGGTAGTATGGCCCTTACCTTTTATTGTAAGGATACTTATCGTATAAGGTATAGTGCACACAGTAACTATAGGACGTTCTGCACTTCTTAATACTTGGGTTAGCATTAATCTCTTTCCATGAATACCAAAAGCACGCCAGTCACTATTTGTGCCCATCTGATACAGGAAATTCACTTTAAAGTGTACTGAAGACAATACACAAAACATGCTATGTAAATATAATAAAACAACAGGAAAAACGTGCTTCTAGCTGAGCCTTGCGAAGCTGTTATTACAGAAGACTATACTTCTCTGAATACCTGCTTAAGTCTGTTTCCATTATACTAATTTTATATGCTAAGGTACAGTGCAAACAAAAAGCCTTATTGGAGGGCATCTATTTTAACATTTTTAAAGGGCTTTCATACCTTTTTAGGCCATCATTTTTGCTAACTGAACAGATTCAGAGCCCATTTTTCAGTTACAAATGGTGCTTTCAGTGTCATAAAAATGACTCATGCTGAGTCACCTGAAATACTACAAAGGAACGTTGCACAACAAAAAAGTGAATACTAGAAGAAATATTTATTTCTGAATTCTTACATTGCCTAGTAAAAGAAAAATCTTAATTCATGTTAAAAAAGCAGAAAGTTCAGTATTTACAACATCTTTAAATTGTTTAGCAAACATTGCTTGATGGAGAGAAAGTAGAGACCAAATGTGATGAAAGCATGTAAAAACTTAGGAATATTCAGGAGAACAAAAAAGACACTAAGGGATGTATTCTGTTACATATAGAATGAATTACAATTTAATGTTTGATTCTGCAAAGAATTTACTAAGTTATTTGATGAGCAACTTGAATCACAGGCCAGGTCATTCCATCAAATCCTGTTGATGTACACAGGTAAGTAAAAAGGTTTAAATGTAAGTAAGCATTCTAAACCAAAGTATTACCGTCAATAAGCAACCTGGTGAACAGCAGAGATGCAGTCAGACCAAAAAAATCTGAACTAAAGTTCAGTTTTATTTAGAAATTATTCTTCAATTATCCTGAATTAAATTCTTTATCCATAAATTCTAACATTAGAAATAATCTCACCCCAGCCAGAATACACTATATCAGGAAATTATACATATTTTTAATTTATACCAAATTGTAGTTTGTTGTGCATTTCATTTGACAGATTTAATATCTGTGGCTTCTCAGTTTTCCTTTTTCTCTCTCTTTATAAAATTTCATATTTGTTTTCCCAGTTCACTTCTCTGATCCGTGGCCCATCCCTGCTTTCCTCTCTTCAATAATTAAATTTCCGCCTTTGTGACTGAAGCACGACTATGCTTTTCATTAGAGCAAGTCTATTTTTTAACTTTGCTTTTGTCACAGATCCATGAAATGCCTTTTGAAATTTTTAAAGACACATACTTGAAGAACAGATTAAAAGCAGAGGAAAATGAACAGTAATGAGCTCATTTTCAGAGAAAAGAACTCATTAGCATGGGGTCCTTTTGATTTCTGTCGAAAAAAATGGTCCTGGGTGCAGTTCCTTCTGTTGCCTTCAGGAAATGTCCTGTTGATAGAGTGGAGGGGGGGGAGGAAGAGCTTTTAATAAGTATTTCTTTTAATGAAAGATCATTTTATCACCCAATTTAGAGGTGAATTAGGGGAAACAGCTCTACAGTGTTTTCAGTTTTCTTTTTTCTATCCTGTTTTCAGAACCTCCTTAGAAGACTGGTGTGGTAAGTGGTTTCATCACCACGCAGGGGAGCGGGGCAGGGGAAAGCGATGAGGCTAAGGTTTCTATTCTGCATCTGGAAAAGTTATGATCTCTCAAAAATTTCATTAGTGTGTTACTTCCGATTAGCCAAGTGTCTAGTAGCTAGGTTCCTTATCTCAGATGCAAGTGTGAGAGTCTCAAGTGCCTGTCTGAAGTACATTGATTTGGGGTAGCTCCTTTTTTTTCATTTAGATGAGAAATTGTATCTTGGATTAAGAAAGCTTTCCAGTGAAAGCTGTTTCACGACATCCGTTTTTACAAATTGACAATAAAGAAGAAGAAAAAGGAAGCAAATGGTTTCAGTGAAGCATTCTTCAGCCACAGTTCCCTCGTGGTGAAATATGTCCAACCAACTGTAGTCTGAAGTTTGCTGCCTAGACCTTGCATTGAAGAACATTCAGCTGTCTTTCAGTGTATCTCTGAACACATGTATAATCTACAGTCATAACATTTTTATGACAGAGAAAAGTGTTGAATCTCATTTCCCACTTATTTACATTGACGAAAACCAGGAATCACCTCACTTGTGGCAAAAAAACCCCTGTGATGGAAATATCTCTAATTAAATTACAGTTTTTCATAAAATAATCACATTCCTCTCATATTTATTATAAACAATAACAATATAACACCCCCCTCCCACACTAAAGGAATAAGAATTATATTCTGGAAAGAGATTATAAGCCCAATGTCTTCCAACTGTATGGAAAGTTTATTACTTACTTCAACGAATTTGGAATCAAGTTCGGATACAACAAGAACATTCCTGGTATTGCGAGGACCAGAGTACATAGGAATCAGATGAAGAAAAGATTACTCTCAAGCATATAAAAAACCACCAAGTTTTCCCGTCAGCTGTGCCTACACAACCTCTATTAGACTGTTCAAACTATTGCAAAATTAGTGCATCGCTTCTAAAACAGCTACTTACAATTGCTGAAAAAATTCAGATCCCAAGAATAACAATGCTGACAAACGCACAGCTTCATCTCATCCACCTAGTAGCGTATCTAAAACATACACTAATTAGCATTCATGTAGTTTATTCCCTTCAGCACCTTAAATAATTATTGAATTTGGCATTTTTTCTTCTCTTAGCCAAGCTCAGTGTCCTAAGAAGCACAGTGAAGATCAACGACCTTGTTTTTATTCTTGTTTATAATCATGTATTTTACTGTTTATTCATTATTATACAGTTTAAAAATACCATTAGATGTATGCTCTGTATCGATATGCGACAAATAAAAAAGTGCAATTTTTATTTTCTGGGAACACAAGTAGCAGACGTTTCCAAAACCAGCTTTATTAATTCCCACAAAGTCCTATTTTACAAAATCTAGTATTTTATATTAACTTTGCTCTCAGTATTTAACCATACAACTAAATAATTTATGAAAATCCATAAAATAGGAAATTAATGTAAAGGTCACTAGGCTATCAGAAGAAAAAATGACCTTTGATGCTGGAAATCATTGGAGATTTCTCCAACTCTGCATAGATATATTATGCAGTGCTTTACTCAAGACATTTTAATACTAAGTGAGGGTTTGTTTTTTTTAAAATAAAAGGCACATATGAATGTACTTATCTATACAATTCCTTTATATCATTTTAAGACTACTGAAGTAAAAGACACTGATGAGCAGGGCTACATATCATTTTCCAAAACAAAAACGAATTACAAAAGCGAAGTTCAGTTTTTTATTAAATATACTGAATACTGTTCTATCATTTTATCAGCCTCCAGCAGAAAGCTTACTTCAAAAGTGAAAACAGGATTTTCAGGATTTTGCCCCAACCACATCATCTTTAAGAATCAAAGGAAGGAAGAAGAGGATTTTATTAAATATCACATAAAATATACACTTTGTTCGTTTGCTAAATACTTTCTTTTATCTTCCTCATTCTCAGTCAAAGTAAAAAGAAACATTTAGTGTAAAACAAAAAACTCTTCTTTCTTGCCCCCCCCCCTTTTTTCTTTTTTTTTAAAGAAAGAACCCAAAATTGAAGTAACATCATCTGTTATTCAGTTGAGGTCAGTGTTCTTTTACATGCCAGTTTATTTCCAGTAGCTTCTCATTGCTTACTCAAGCAGCCGAGAAAGAATACATCCTTTTGTTTCTCCACTGCCCCCATTTTAGAAGACAAGATGCCTATGAAAACCTCCAACTGTATAGCTAGGGATATCTAAATAGTTCTGTGGTTTTGTCTCAAATCACATTTTTTTGCAGGAATCCTTTATGTTTCTATGAACAGCTCACTATAATAAATTTTGTAATGTGTCTTTTTACATTGTTCTAATGGCAGAGGTATTTGAAGAACTTTCAAAATACGTTCCCAGTTTTGACACATTACATAAATAGGTATTGCACATTAACACACTTTTATTGACAGTGATATCACAGCAATCAAAATATGCTTTATGAAATGCTAAGATAAAAACAGTATCAGTACAGTTTCCTTAAAAATAGAGGTGAGTCCTCCTAACCTCCTACCTCATTCAGTCAAAGTCGTAAAAAGCAGAGTTCAGCGCTTCAGCCAAGATGAGCAGAATCAAGAGTGTAAATAATTTCCTCCAGCAAGGGAAAGATGTAGGGCAGCAACTTACCCTTACTGGTGAGAAATGGGATAGCGGCTACCGAAGAGATGCCCTCATAATCCAGAAAGCGAACCGAAGCAAGAGCGGTCCGCAGTGAGATGGGAGGAAAATAGGTAAGATAAAACCAGGGGCTTTCAGCTTCTCAATTTGCAAACTCCCTGCACGTTTTCCAGAAGCATGGCTCCCTCTATGACAAATTTAAGCACATGGAAACCCTTGGGCTTTTCTAGCTATCTTTTCCTTGCTTCTAAGGAATGGTCCTGGAATTAAAAGCTACTGAATAATAACCAAGCAGATTTAGTCGAAAACTTTTTGACTTTCGATAGTTATATGGAGTTTAGAAAACAAAGCAAGCATGAATGGAAGTACAGGACAGCTAAATATTCTTCGAAAGAAAGAAAAGTTAAAAATATTTGTTGACTTAGAAATGTTTCAGATGACTGGAAAATACAGTAAATAAAAGAACTAACTTGGGTTATCACCTTAGTTCTTAAGAACCAGCACTTCAGTTTTTTTGCTTATGTTTTTCAAAGTGTGAATGACCTTGTTAAAGGAGAACATGAAAACCATGAATGAAGTGGCTGGAATGAAACTACATCTTACAGGACCAAGGAGTCCTGACCTCATCTTTAATCTTTTACACAAAACGAACCTGATCTTCAACTTGCTGCCATGAATAATTCACACATTCTCCAATTCTTTATATGGAAAGAAAGTTTTCTTTTAGGAATTATTCCAGCGTGTAAAATAGGTGAACTCAACTATACAGTAATCAAGTCCTTTCAAAACTGCACGCAAAACTTTCTTTAACCAACACATTAGGTCAACCTGTCCCTGTCAGAACTACATCAATAAAGTTAGCGTCTTGGTAGGTTTCTTCTGACTGTTATTTCCTGACTGATGTTTCTGGTTAAAAATAAAACTCATTCAACCACAGCTGTGACAACAGGAGTAACCAGCCTCAGGGTCACGGAAACTATCTGTTAGTTTGCTGACTGCTTTCACTATGCATTTTTGCTGCACTGTATCACCGAGTCTTGCTTGGTACTGAACATACGACAAGGTCCATTGGTTTTGCTCCGAGTGTTCTCTTCGTGTCCGCCTTTTCTCAAGTCTCTGCCATTTTTCTCGGTTACTTGCTGCAATCAAATTGCCCATGCCCACATACAGCCGGTTACCTTAACATTGCTCGTGCTAAGCTCATTGAACTGTTTTTTTCCTCTAAGACTGACACACAAGAAAACTGTAAAAGCTTTAGCTTGGCTGTAACATCAGTTGTTGTACTGAACAACAAGGTTCTAGAAAGACAAATAAATACCCAGTAAGTTGTTTGGGGGTTTTTTAATGTATGATCTCTTTGGTCACTGGCTACTGGGAAAGTACCTTTCAGCTCACTTTTTCTGCTGTTCACTCCAGCTCGGAGGCAAACTACGGAAGACTCCCATAAGTAAACTCCCGTAAGTACCTGCAGGATCACAATTTAATTCACAGCGTATGGATCGCATATAGAATTACTGCGAGAAGCTGGCTGTCAGTATTATGATACACAATGGCCCCATTCGCTACTCAGACTCATTTTATTACGCTGCCTGTGATTCTTCCTTTGAAGCCAGTGAATTGAGAAACAGACAGAAGACAGTAGGTAGGCAATTATGCTGTCAAAGAGCTGATAGAGTTTATTTGGCCTTGCTCTGAGCCCGAGTACTTTCTAGGAATGTAAAATAGATGACGGTGGAAATATAAAGGAAGTGCCATTGGTACAAAGTGTCCCATTCAGATTCAGATAACCCTCCTTCCACATCATTTTCTTGGGCCTTGGGTTCCCTATCAGTTGATGTCTCTGCCTTCAGAATCACCTAGCCAACGTGATGGCAGCAGAATTTAGGCACCTAAATATGACGGGGAATTTTGAAGAGTTTACTGTGGATACAAGATCAGCCAAACATTTAAATTCCTGCCTCATTTTAAGATATGAATATGTATAAGCAGGATTCATTCCTTCCATTGACTTCAGTAGCATGAAGTACACATTGAATAATAACCTGAAGCTTTAATGGGAAAAATGATCTGAGTGAAATCCTGGACAGTAGTGAAAAAAATCCCAATGCATTTCAGCAGGGACGAAGCTTTTTTTTTTTTTTTTTAAAAAAAAAAAAAGCGTGCAGTCATTTTGAATGCAAACCAAAAAAATATCTTATGGCACAGGACCCCAACAGATCTGTTCTTCAGTTTCACACAACAGTTCTCTCATCAGCCATAAACTCATCTCCCTACATAACTCAGGGATCATTCTTTTTTCTGTTCCCGAAAGTTCAAGAATACACTGTAAAGTCCACATTTATGGCAAGTTTAACTCCGGATCTCTCTCCTGTCTACACAGATTTTTCTCTAAGGAAATGAAAAACCCCTTTGCAGGGCAGAAGAAACCCCAATCCCCTCTTTGGATTCCAAACCCAGAAACATTCTGCTGAGCAGTGTACAACAACTTAATTCTAGGCCATGGGTCTTCTTTCAGAGTTTTTCTCCACGTTTTAAGCATCAGGCTGCAATCTTTAGTAATCCCAGCAGAGGGCAATATAATTAAGCCATTTATAAAAGGCTTTTCAAGGCAATTGCTGTACAAAGCTCCTCCGGCATGCCTCAGGTTTTGTTGTTGCTGTGGGCTTGGGTCCTCACGCCAAATGTTTTAATATTAAAACTGCTATTGATCCCAGAAAGGTTCACACTGTTTATTTCTCTTTTACTGCCCAAAATGCAAAGGTACATTCTCAACGCCTGAAAACATCTCTCTGGAAAAATCAAGACACAGCCTTTTTGCTACCATTTTTTCTTGTCCTCAGTCACCCATCTGAATGTAAATGCAGTTTCAGTATGCCTCAAACCTGTAAGAAATCGGCACAATAATATGCAGTTTTAAAAAGAGTCTCAGAGATACCTCTCAAAATGGATTAATGGGCAAACTGGAAGCCAATCAATTGAAAGTACATGATAAATGTTATTTAATTCATTCTATGGCTTTGCTATTCACACACATTCATCTGTGCAGGCAGACACTCACATACATATGAAATGAAACCTCACTTTCAAAGTATAACTGCAGGGAAACCTGCATGAGAACGAACAGTAAAGCATTATTTTACAGTACGCAAGTTTATGGGTCACGAGAGATCACACAACGTTTGTAAAGATTATCCCAATGATAAGGCTCTGTGGTTTTATTTACTGAAGTCTAGACACATTTAGACACTTATGAGTTCTTAGAAAGATAACCAAAGCTCTAAGACAAGAACAGAGCAGCCACCTGGCAGATTTTATAAAATCTCACAATACAACGAACTGTATTAGAGTTTTATAATTCATGAAGGAGCAATATCCCCTACTGAGCATTATAACCAGTCAAGATAACACCAAGAACAGCTGGTAAGTCTGTCAGCGTGATTTCCCTCTCCTTGAGTGCAAAGACACAAAAGTATGAAACAGCTGGAAAATATATTCAAAGTATGATTAGCACAGTGTCACAATAAAAGTGCCAGGTAAGCTAATTGCAAAACAGTAGCTTTATTTATTTCTCATCTAACTTGTAACAAGACTCATATGTGGATGGAAATGGTAAACATAAAGTGATAATGCATTTCTCTGTGTCTTTACATAGATTCCATAAATGCAAGAGTAGTCTTGCGCTAAAAGTACTTCATTGCAGCTTTAAAAAAAATAAAAATTAAACATTTGAGTCTTCTCATCATTGCTTTTATGGCAAAGCATTTGGCATCTTCGGTTCACTGTGTATAAAATGGCAACAGTATTTCCTGTACGCCTGTATGTCTGTCGATGGTTTGCGCAGCAAGAGGAGATTGCGAGTTCTGCCGTGAGTCAAATGTTGACAATAAAAAGGCACTCCTTGGCTGCACATTCTGCAGAGAAAGAAGTAACTTACACTTTATTAATATATACATAAATAAATACACAATTATATATACATACACATATATACTGTACCCAATGCAATTCAAAGCTCAGCTGAGAGTTTTCAGTGGTATCGTAATACAACCAGTAAACAGTAAAATACATCAAGAAACCAATGTTTTTAGAACACAAAAAAATCCTTTGCTAAAAAAGTCCTAATCTTCTAGTAGACCAAAAAATCTGAAGGCAAGCGTCTTTACTGGTACGTCACAGGATACACAATACCGTACAGGAAACTGCATGCTCTGTCTCCTTGCATTTCCAATTCATTTCCTCATCAGACTGAGAAGAAAGGCTTGTGAAGAGAGAACTGATAAGCCCTGCTTCTACTTCACCCCGTTGCAGGTCACAGAATCTAGCATCCACTTGCAGCTGTAAAATGGCTTCCCTATTTTCATGGAGATAGCTATTATAGAAGCAAAAGTTTCTTCTGTACCCCTTTTATCTCTAGTGTTCTGCTAGCTTTTGTTCACACGAAGAAGCCAGAAAGGATTAGATGACTTGGTCCATTAGAGGTTCACAGTGGGGAAAAAAAAGATGTTGTCTTCCTTGTACTGGAGAGTGACTGACAGGAAGAAAAAATTACCAAAATGCTTATCAGAGTACCTCTATAAGCAACAGAAGTAATGGTGCCCGAGAGTTAAAAAGTTTTTGACACTTGAGAAATAGTGAAGCACTGAGAGAATGGTGAAACTTCCGTTCTTGCAGGTCTTTTAAAGGTGTAGCAGGTTAAAGAAATATCCGACAGAAAAAAAAAACCAACATTGATTTAAATCATCCTGCTTTGGGACAGGAAGATGGACCTGATCTGTAAAGATCCAGCTACATTTCTCGTAATTCCCATAAATCTGTGTCTTCCAGCTGGATTCATCTTCAGTAAGAGGCTAATTGAATGAAAGATTTCCCCCCCCGTCCCGTTGCTGGGATTCTTACAGTCTCTTTCTTTCATACAGAGAGATATTCTAGTATGTGTGGGAACTGAGATCGCAGCTTAGCCCGAATCAGGGCACGTTTTTAGTGAGCTTTTTGGAAACTCAGTATCTTTCAGACCACTACCCTTTTTAGATAAGATTGCCATCAGTCAGCAGACCCTCACATTTTTAAGGGTCATTCCTTCAGGAAACTTGACTAATTATTTTTAAACAAAATACTTTAGATTTCAGTTGAGTTTGACCCTTTTGTTTCTAACATTTACTCTACGCTATTGGATGCAGTAAAGCTACTGTTAGATTTGGTTGCACATACACAGGCATCACACAGGGATGATTAATGGTTTCTGCTCATGTGGCATTGCCAAAACTCCACTTTCCTGTGCAGTGCAGCAGCAAAAAGATGATATATTGCAAGGAGTTCAGAGTTCAGAGAATGCCATCTAAATTAATTACCAGTTTGGAGGGACTGATGCATCAAGCAAACTTGAAATAATTAAATACGTACAGCTTTGCCTAAACAAGATCTACTACAGGAGGATAAACGAATAATCAAGCACATATAAATATTTTAACGTCTATAAAGTGATCTCAATTAAAAAGTCAATATTTGCCTATCTTAACCACAGTGTGGCATCACAGGTCATGACATTTGCTTAAAATGAGATCTAACTGCAGCCTAAAGGGTAGAACTATACAGAAATGAACTGAAAAACCATCAGTTTAGCATTAACAAAATGGTAGTATAGCTCTGATTGGTAGCAACTTGCAGAAACTTGTTCAGAATTAATGGTTACACAGCAGTACCCCATGCTTGCAGGAACACTGCAAAAAGCAGCGGCTCCAACTGAATTTCAGAGGTATTAAGAATGAAACTTTACCCTCCTCCTCAGAAAGCAGCAGGGTGTACACTTTAAAAGGCCATCCCATTTTGAGCATTTTAAAAAACACTTTGTATAAGAAAGCAGAAAATTCACTGGCAATTCAATGTGGACAAGGGCAAAACTAAAAAGTCCTTCAAGCTGGATGCCAAAAAAAACGCCAAAAGCCCCAAACCTTAAAGAGCTAGTTAAAAGTTGAAATACTTTTCTCCAGCCATAAAACACTGCTCCAGACTCAGACACACGAAAGATGGTAAGAACACCTTTGCTATCATATTTGCTATTAGATTTGCTTTTTTTCTGAAATAAAGTTTCAGATATTCATGCTACAGTTTCTTTTTATTAGCCTTAAAAATGTCATATAATTGTACATTGAACAAAAACCATATCTTACACCTGATAATAATCATCAACAATAACAGTAAGAACTAAATATACAACCAAATACACCCTTTTGGTACCATGGGAAACCATACATCAACATTCAAGACAACTGAATGTTTATCTGATTTGCTGCTTCACTGCAAAAGAAGTTTTTTTTCCCTTGTTCAGACACAGAATGTTTTTCACTCATGTTCATTTAAGTGATCCAGAAAATATCTTTCTTTTTTCCAGTTTCAAAATGGCCTAGGCATCTAGTGATTCTGTTTCATCAAAGCCATTTAATTTAGAGCAGTAGATTTTGTATAGTTTCTGTTTTAACTCATCATTGCATATCATTTCCATATATTTTCATTTTAGAGAAGAATAATTTGATCATTCTTTCATGTTCTAAATAATTATAATAACTTGCTAAAGTTTTATGGTTTGTGGCTTTTTGCATAAAACTGTTTGTTTCTTTTGAAAAAAGGTCGACCCTTAGCATTACAAAGATACACAGTTAGAAAAAAGAATACTACTAAAGTTTCAAACAAAAACTTGCCTTGTATTTTAAATATTACAGTTGCCAAATTTGGCTGAGTAATTACAGAGGTATGTGGTAGCATTAACATACTCCGTCAGGAACATTATATGAATTTAGAGCGTAAACGATGTAACCCCAGCTGTCTAAAAGCAGGCTGTTCGAGTGTCCGGATAGAGCGATCCTTGTTTTGATAGATCCCCAGCTGCTGTGGATGGGTCTCACAAACTAGGTGTCTCTTGACCGGTGCAGAGTCTAGAACTGTATCTTCTCCTGGCCATGCTGGAGCATTTCGCTTGGCCCCCATCCTGACGCCGATTCATCAGAGGGGGTAGCCCTGGCTCACCCACTTGCCTGCTGCTTTCCTGACACTACTGCTGACTCCTCAGAGATTTAAACAAACCCCTTCTCAGGTCTCGATTTTCTACTTTAAAGCATCACATGAGGATGAGGTAGGAGAGGGAGACATAAAAGAGAAACTAAACAGAAGCCTAACTTTCCCCATGTTTGAGTACATCTTCTCTTTTTAGATCATACAAAACCAAATGGTTAAGGAAAAAATAAAAAGAAGCTCTAAACACAGTTACCTGATTAGTTTCCCCAATGCTGGAGTCTAATATCCCTTAGCCGTGTGGTCACAGCTGCTCCAAATCACAGACCTCGTCAGTCAGGCACAGTCTCATGTGAGGCGTAGCCCTGTAAATACAATTTTTGCCATTCCTAGCAGATGGCCACAGGCTTTGTGATGACCTGACCCAACAGTGCCAGGCCCCAGGGCTGGGCTGGACTTGTCGTGGCCCCAGCCAGATTTAGCTGCGATAATGGGCAAGTGACCATTGCCTTCCCTGCAATGTTAATAATTGTTAAACCATTATCTGGACAGACAGTAAACTCTGAGTTCCATATATACATACATGCATATATATGGGATGTCATCTTTTGCTGACAGCAAGAGTTTGAACGTAACAGAGCACACAATCATAAACATCAGTAGCTTTTATTCTTTTGCCCAAATGTTCTGTAAAATGGCTGTTAACAGACACCTTTTAAATAGTATTCAACCCCTCCGAAAATAATAAAGCTTTGCTTTCCTCTCAAACAATTTTGATGTTTCTAGTAAGCAGTTTATGCTATGAATTTCCCTTCTGCATCAATTATTCACTGGAATGAAACAATCTACTGGAGGGAAAGAAAAGAATCCACCTCAGAGTATTCTTCCACCATCTGCTCTTTCACAGAGATGGCTGTCAAATCACCTTCACCAAAGTACTGAATTGCACAGCAAAAGTGTCATTCATTTTTTTTAATCTTCACCTGAGATTAGAATGGGGAAATCACAGAGGGTTCATCCATAGATAACTCATCTCACGGGACTCTTCTAAGTGCACGCTTTTTCCTTTCCTTTACCAGTGCTGAAGAATAGCACATTTGCTGCGATCATTGTCCTTGTAACAGTTACATGACTGAAGCTGATAATACCGTATAAATAATATCAATAGTGCTTTGGCAGTAATTCTTTCAGACGTCCAAAATATGGAGAACTTGGCCAGGGCAGGCAAAGTGAAATTTGTTCTTAAAGATTAATATTATAGTATGTTGTTCTTTTGACGTGTTTCAAAATGGACAGTTAATAAAGTATGCCTCACAAAGGCAAGAAAAAGATTGGGAAGACAGAAGATCTGAGGAAGAACAACCGCTGACAGTATAAACCCATTCAAAATGTCTAAGACAAGGCAATACTATATGAAACACTCTGAGACGATGTCATGGTGTAAAGTGGAGGAATGGCATTAAATAAAATGTAGAACAGACAAGTACACGGCAAGGAACACTTGCAGAACTATTTCAACCATTTAAACACATTAAATTAGATGAAGCAATTGCCTATGGCACCTAGAACAAAATGATACTTTCATAAAAATCAATGAGTGTTACCCACTGAGTAAGAACAGGATTCCACTAAATGGTCAAATTCATATCTCAATAATAATTCTGTAAAACTGAAGTAACCCTAATAACCCAAATAACCCTAATTATTGTGATTACATATATATAATTGAGTAGTAACTGCCTGTAAGTATTCGATTAGCAATGATAGCTAATTGAAGATACCTTCCAACATACAGCAAGAGTTAAAATATAAAATAAAATGTTTTGGATGTTACTGAGAAGAGATTAGGGAATGATACGAATGCACTGGTTTAATTCATTTCATGGACCAAATCCATTCATTACTATAACTGGAAAGAGAATTACATAAGGTATGAATTTATTTTTGGTTTTAGCTGTTGTTCTTGAATTCCAATAGCATGGTTATTGCTACCATTCTTAAGGAGGCCCGTTGGTAAATACATTCGCTTGCACAATGTAATCGACAGGGGGAAGACAGAAGAGGAAGAGTTCAAGGAAACCTTCCTACCCCCAAAATGAATTTCTTAGCTCCCCACTACCAATAATCAAATCTATCGTTCCACCCTATTCAGCTATTGCTCGTTTGATTGCCCTTCTTCTTTTCTGTTATAGGTTGGATAACCCATAAGTGCGTTCCGGATGTAATACATCACATTCCAGTAACTCAGTCATACAGCCATTTACTATTTCACAGCCTGCATTGCCATTGAAATTCCATTCTTATTTCTGTGACAGAGACTGTAACAAGAATAGGATTGGTAAACCAGGAGACTGTTATGACAGTGATTGTAATAGGGAAGGGGGGGGGGGGGGGGGAGTAATTTTCCCCTATTCTTATACTCTAAAGATTACATTTGTGCTCCTTGAATGATATGCAAAGAAATCAGTGATGTTGGTAAGAAGCAGAAATGTCTGAGAATAGTAATTTATAAAGACATCAGACTCTTCTTGAACATACATATATACGTAACCAAACTGACTTTTCATTAGCATACTATATCAGAATTCATATACAGTCAAAGTGTTAGTAATGTTAAATTTTTTCCAATGCAAATTCGAAGTAAAGCATCATCTGTGAAACTGTTGCAATGGAGCAGAAACAGGTTGGGTATTTTTTTCCCCAGTGCAATTTTCTGCCTTAATAGAGAAGCACACATTAAAAGCTGGTTCATAGCATTCCAAGATTCTTTGTAATATTGTAAGATTTATTAAAGATGATATGGTATTTCTTATGCCTTTTGTTCCAACTTTAACAGAAATTATTTTCAGCCAAACAAGTAATTGGATATTATCTCTATCCTGTAGCATTTCACTTGGACTAATGTACTGAGACAACACATTAACAAAAATCAACTTCTAAGAGAATTGAAGAAGAGTATGTGATAGACAGCTTTGTTACAAGTTGGACCAGCTCATGTAGCAATGAGTTTTACCTCTATTAATGAACAATAAATGAAAATTTTTCATTGAACACATCTGATTTCCTTAGTGGCTCTTGCTTGCTTTTTCAGTTTATAGAACTTCATACACTACAGTTCCTTCACCTGAAACACTGCAGTGAATCAAATCAAGCATGACTGGATAAGTGTCTTCTAAATTTAAGAAACAGATCATGAACATTTGAATTACCAGCAAAGCAGTTTCATTCATTTATAGTGAAGTTAGAAACATCCATTCTCCACTGGGTAATTAGCGGTACGAGTATCGCAGAGGTGTCAGCTGTTCATAAACTTTAAAAATGCAACTACTTCTGCAAGTATCTACCATAGGCTGTGATCTTTATGAAATGTGAAATGCACATAAACATTTAACAAAACACCAAATTCAGTGAACATCTTTTAATGAAGTACTGTAGTCAGGTTTTTTAGACTTCTCTTGATGGACCCCTTAAAAAGCTTCAGAACAGCAGGAGTCATCAGAGAACCAAACTCTATCATATGTAGACAATCATGATGCATCACTCGCGTTTTTAAACCCTACATTCTGAAGCAGGATGCCTATAGCACTGCTTTTGTGCACGTAACTAATATGCCTGAATTTAGCTGGGATTCCTGAGTTAAAAGCTGTTCTCCCTGTAAATCGAAGTAGCTTGATCAAATACGTACTTTCGTAACACACCTCCATGACTCTGCAGAAGCAGTTAGTGTATCATCTAAAAAGGGGTTTGACCTATTGTCTCCCTACCTGCGTGCATATAGTCTTGCTCACAACTACTCAGATGATGGATATTAGTATAGTCTGAGCTCTAGATACACCAAGTTCCCATACATACAAGGGTCTCCTCCACTTTTGCAGGTGGCATTGTATTTCCTGCCAGTTTTAAAGTCTTCCAGAAGAATCTGAGGTTTTCTACAGTTCCTAGCATTCCTAGTGGCTGCTTTTGGCTCCCATTCCATGATGTTTATGGCACTTGCATGGAAAAAAAAAATCATGCCTTGTGAAAGCAACCTCAGTATCTGACATGTACTTTAGTATTTCTTATTGATGGGCAGATGCCGAGAAGGTACATGTTCTAAGGCAAAACCTTGAAATGCTCTAACTACTTTCTTGGATCATGTCAGTTGGTTCAAAATATCATTTGGAGACTGAGAAAGAGGGGAAAAAAAAATATCTTGGTTACTTCCAATAAACAGTTCTTTGTTCCACATCCTCTTTTCTAACAACAGAACCATTGTACATTACATAACTAGATAACTCTGTACTCAGTACTGTCTTAAAATTTATGAATTACTGCAATGAACATATTTTGATACCATCAGCTAAAACTCAGCATATCCTTTTTAATAGTAATCTTAACCTTTAAGAGAGGAACCATTTTTAATCATTTTTACTTTGTATTTCAGTAACTCACATACATATTGTTAAGGTCAGGACACAAACAAAATACTGTATGAGTGAGTCTGTAAGTAGATCCTGTATGTAGTTACTAAAATAAATTGAAATCTGGGAATAATTTTGGATAGTTTTCAGGTGACGACACAGGATTAGTTAACAACACTGTAGAAAAAATACCTAAAAAAGATTAGGATATATAGTTATATAAAAAAAAAAAGTCTGGTTTTTGCATTAATGCCATCTTACCAAATTAAATAATTTGACTCTGCAGTATCACAAATTGGAAGGAGATTAAAGATACTTCTTTTTTTTTTGATTAAAATTGGAATAAATCAATCAGATATCACTTAAAGCTACAAAACCTGTTACAGGATCTACTTGCACCTTTGCTTTTTTCAGTCACACTGCATAATCCTTCTTGCCACAACAGAAGAAAAAAAAAATGCTGGCTTTCAAAACATAAGTTCTGAATAATCCTCAGATTTTTTTTGGCCTTCTGTCACCTCCCCACAATTGCCCAGACCAATTAATCATGAATGTGGCACCTGTAACAATTGTAAGAGAAAATAGAATGGACTTGACCAACAAGATGGCCTTATTTTGGCATTTACAACAATACAGCACCAGGGAAACTCTGAAACTGTTCTAAATTATATTTAAGATGGATGACCACATTTTAAACCTCCTTGTCTCTTCCTTTTTCCTTCCTCAGATATATTTGTCCAAAGTCTAGACAGAGAGTATGTAATATTTCATTCCAATATATATCATAAAAATGAATATATTTTTTATTCTATTATACATTATGATCTGTTATGTGTACGACATGAAAGTCTTTTAGGATATATTTTCCCTCTCCTGAAGTTACATATTACCTCTCTTAACCTTAGTAAAGTTATATGCATGTATCTGAGAGCAAATCAGAATATATGACTTTAGAAGCTCTGTAATTAGAAAATTACAGTATTTTTAAAACCCAGAGGCACCATAATTAATTACTGTTCTGTATATCTTTGAAAGTTTTATTAATTTTTTGGTTACAAGTGAAAAAAGTCATTTTTTTTACCACTTCAAAGCTTTGTGAGAGTATCTTAACTTTTTAAATAATTAGTTATCTCACCCAGGAATGACAAATTTTTCTAGGGCAAACATACTTTGTGCAGAAGTATGGTAAAAGTAATGTTGTACCTTGCACATTTCAGTGCACACACGGGGGGGTGGAGTGGGGCAAGACATTTGAAATAAAGTGCATTTTGCATGGAAGAGCAGTAACACTTGGCAGTGCTTTCTTATTCTGAAATAATATTTTCATGATAAAATGCTAGCAAAGTTAATAACTGGCTTATTATATCTGGATTTTGTTTGATTTTTGCTAAATTTTTCATTATACTGTCACTTTCACACGTTTACTGGAAAACATTAGCCTTGCAGAAGTCATCCTGAAATCTGAACTGTACTAAAACGAGAAGCAAGGAGAAAACTAAATGAACGTCAGAAAGTATGCTTCTTACCCTTCTCTATATGGAGTTATTCTATTCTAATGGCTTTCATTAACAAGACAACTTTTCATTGAATGGAACAAGTAGCAGAGTGATGAAGATAGATCATCAGAAAACTTCTGTATCTTCACAAAGGCTGTTTCACAGTAGTCTGTCAATTTTGTGCTCTGTGATTATTTAAATCAAAAAAAATACGTGATGAACACTTATGGGTTTGGTGAATGAGCTAAAAGTTGAAACACTAAGAAGCCGGACATCTATATCCATAATACTGTAGGTAGTGCTTTGGAGCTGTGAAGAACTCTAGCATCTTGCCACATCTACTGACAGGGTAATGGAGAGGACAGAATAAGATAATTCATATATTATCACTAGAGCTTGTCTCTACAAGATTCACTAAGCTGGAATGTATTATTTATGCTATTTTTGTAGATTATGGGTCAGTGCTTTCCAATTATATTACAAGCAGTTTAGAGAGACACATGATACACTCTGAAAAGAAATAAAACTGTCAAACCAGTTGCTTCTAAGGCTTTTTGACCAATATCAGACATCAAGATTGCAAATACTGCTCCTCTAAATAGAATTTCTTTTTTATTATGCTGTGCAATCACATAAACACAGGCTTTGCTGCTTCTCAAGAGAGTTAGAAAATTGAAACATCAGAAATTTAAATCAGAAGTCTTTTAGGTTTACATTGGCATCTTAATAATCACATCACTGTATCTTAGTATGTCGCCACAAGGGGCAATTTTTCACCTACTAGACCACCTACACTATTTTAACGTAAGTCTCCCTTCCATGTGCTTTATGCTCCTCAGCTTTGTACATTCACAAGTGTATGCTAATGCATTCAACAGATTATCCAGCCTACTGTTCCACTCTGCAAGGTTATTAGAGAGTTGCTCTCCTTATCTGCCTGTGCTTTATCCGTATCTCTTCTGACACATATGCAGGGGTTAATGTTGATAGTTTTGGGGAATGTCATTGGTTCTTAGTGAATTACGCAAATCTGCTGTTAGGTATGAGTAATAATGCAAGTAGAATGCTCTTGTTTACCTAGATATAAATTCTCATTTTGCATTAAATAGGGAACAACCCTCAAGTTCTAAATTTCCAATGAAAAATAGAACATAATAATTCATTGCATTCAAAATACTAGGAAATTCTTTTTCTTAGCTTTCTTCAGCGGGATGTGTGTGTGGAATTTACTTTTCCATTGAAATGGGAAGACGTAACTCTTTCTCTCTAAGTTTCTTGTAGTATAGAGCTATTAGAAATACGATGTCACTTTTTCCCAACATTGCTTTTCTAGAACCTGGTTTGTTATTTTTGCTGGGTACATTTAACTGTGGTGTAGGTTAGGCCAGCTTCTTTCCTGTAAGAAGCCACGCTGAGTTAGCTCACAGTGAACAGGATTTAGCCTTTTCATCATCTTTGACAGATGATTTCTGTGTGGGACCAATGGTAAGGAGAAAGTCCTTTACACCTGTAGGATCTTCTGTTATCAGTTATAACTTACATGAACCCTCCAATAAAGGTTGTAATGTTCTTCACACATCCAGAAACGCTGTTCTCAAGTCATCTCATACAAACTGCAAGCACAGGACACCGTACTCTTTCTTGTAAAGGTTACATGGGCTGCACTGGCTGTGCTGGAAGGTTGTTTTGGGGGGAAAAACCCAAAAGTTCAGAGCAGAACATGGTTCTGTCCTTCTCACAGCACACGCAGACTGCTAGTTGTGCAAGGGGAGCTTGCAGGAATCATGAACTAGAGCTGCTTTTCTCAGAGAAGTGGCAAGTTTCTTCAGACATATTACACATAGGTTAAGACTTGAACAAGACTTTGCAAACAAGTGTTGAGATACAGAGATGAAAAAAACTAAGAGAGCAAGGAGAAAATTTTACAGACTTTGCTCTGTTGGTTAAAGCTCCTCACCTACAAATACATCCTAACTGTAAGAAACTCCCCCTGCAAAAATGAGGTGCTTGTTACTGCAAAAATACTTTGCATCGACAAATATACCTTTCCTGATGCAGAGACATTTTGTCAGAAGATTCCCAGTTGATCATAATCTCTTCTAGCCTCCACTCATCTGTGTGAAGAAGAGTTCAGGGAAAATTAGTAGACAGTGGAACAAAAGCTTGTTAGCTAATGAGCTTAACTTCTGAAAATGAGTAGCATGGCCTCTTTGCAAATAATTCAGAGTAAGATTTAAGAATTTTTTTTGAGGCAAGGCATGAAGAAGAACAATTATATATGGTTATTCAAATTGTGTCTAATATTAAGTGCAGTTGGGAGCACAAATGGGACAAGTCTTATTTCAGAAAAGGCTGCAGGGCAAAACAGTGAGGTATTCAGAAAAACATGTAGGGGAACAAGACTTTATATGTTTGCTGATTTAAGTCCCGAGTAACAATGACATTAATATATTTCTTCTGTAGAAGAGATGAACCAGGATGGTCGTACGAACAGCCTGCTGACACCAACTCTTACTTAAAAAAAAAAAAAAAAAATCCGGATATTGCCCCCTCACTATGAGTATTATTTCAATCATCTGTTTTGCACGCTGGTTTTGGGTGGCAAGCAATAAACATCCTGCGAGTTTATAGGCTTTAGAAAGAGCCAGACAATATCCTCAGGTGGTTCTAAAGAATACAGAGCAGTTCAATCAACAGTATTTTTCTCCTAGCATACTAAGTAAATATAAAAATTTATCCAAACAGACAGAGAGATACAAGCTCTTCTTCTGCGAATGAAGCTTTTGCTTGACAAGGAAACAAGAAACTTTTCAAGTACTTACTTCTTTAGCTCCTCTCTAAAGGATATTGGTTTAACAGAGAATTTACCCACAAGGTATTTTTAATGAGCTACTCAAAAGATTTTTGTGAAAGAAAAGTTTAATACAAAGGCAATTTGTCTTAGTAATTTACATCTGTTTTCTATATACTCAGGCTGAATTCACTTAAATATTTATTCAGCCTTTATGTTTCCTTTTGGCTAGAAATAAAGTGGGTCAAACTTCTCTAAAATGCAACTTGACTCAAAATCTGTATGAAAATTGTATGTAAATTTCTTGTTCCAATATCTGTTCACAAACAGTTTCCCAACTTAGAGTTAAACACTGTGAGGGAGCACATAATAAATAAATAAATAAGTTACGGAATTGAGACAGAAGGAGAAGAACTGCAGTAGGAAAATCAGCCCAGAAGAGATATTCCTGGCTCCCAGGACACTGTTCAACTGATTCTCAAAGAAAACACTTAAATTTTTAATATTAATGCAGATGCACAAATTGGGCCATCTGGAATAAAAGCAGTAAGTTTATCAGCCCTTGGTTGCAACAGCTTTTTATCATGCACCATATGGAAACAATTATTCCAACCTCACACCATGAAGCATCTGATACTTCAGTCATTTTGCATTCTATAAAATACAGGTGTTTTAACATTTGGAATATACTGTATGTCCAGTAATGCACATGTATATTCACACTTCAGGGAGAGGTCAAACGGGAATGTGGTCTATGTAACACCTAAAGAAGCAGCTGAAATCCAAAGCATTCAAAAATACTACGCAGCATGCTCTTGTAAACATTCTAATTTTTTTCCTTATACAAATGGCATAAACTTTTGATAAGAAACAGAAGAGTTTGTATTTGTTCTGAGCCATCACTGTAAGGACACAACTACGAAATGTAAACGTACTGCAATTACTTGACATACTGTCCTGGTTTCAGCTGGGATGTAGTTAACTGTCTTCCTAGTAGCTGGTACAGTGCTATGTTTTGAGTTCAGTATGTGAAGAATGTTGATAACACTGATGTTTTCAGTTGTTGCTCAGTAGTGTTTAGAGTAGAGTCAAGGATTTTTCAGCTTCTCGTGCCCAGCCAGGGCACCTGACCCAAACTGGCCAACGGTGTATTCCATACCATGGGACGTCACATCCAGTATAGGAACTGGGAAGTGGGGGCGGGGAATCGCCGCTCGGGGACTGGCTCGGTGTCGGTCGGCGGGTGGTGAGCAATTGCCCTGCGCATCATTTGTACATTCCAATCCTTTTATTACTACTGTTGTCATTTTATTAGTGTTAGCATTATCATTATTAGTTTCTTCTTTTCTGTTCTATTAAACCGTTCTTATCTCAACCCAGGAGTTTTACTTCTTTTCCTGATTTTCTCCCCCATCCCACTGGATGGGGGGGAGTGAGTGAGCGGCTGCGTGGTGCTTAGTTGCTGGCTGGGGTTAAACCACGACACATACTTCAATTAAAAAAAGCTGCATTTCATTAACACACAGCAGTATTTATAGAAAAAAGTAACGGAATGTAGAGAATGTTCAACTACTATTATTCATTACTTATATTAAAAAAGCTTCTCGAGTCACACCTCACACTGGCAAAAAGATACTACAGCTGTCACCATGATTCTGTGTTGAGCCTTCCTCTTGCATTGGCCCTAAATGAAATCATTGTTTGTTGTAAGACCATGATGTAACAAAACCACAAGTCCATAAAATTTGCATCTAAAAGTAGGTTAATCACATTTTAATCACTACCAGAGTGCAAAGAACACTAAAAAGATGAGATCTTGAATTTTTTTCCAGTATATACGTTGTAACAAACAAAAAGTAAAAATAAACATATCGACCAAGGCGGAAGCTTTCTACTTTATCCTGTTCTTTTGCCAACAAATTTGAGAAAAAGACAGCCATATACTAGCGAGACAATTCAACATCTTGGTATTGCTCTGGATGGACTGAGTCTTACCAAGATCAATTGGCCAAAACACCACACAGCAGTTCAGAAAAGCACAGGAGACAGCTCAACTTGTTTCTGCTTTAAGCCAAGAACAATTCATAGGAGTCCGACCAATATAAACAGAGAAACTTTGCCGAAGTGTTGTTTGAAGAGAGACTCCTTCAGGTGAGGAAGGGATCCTCTGCACATATTAAAAAGAGGTATCAAGCTCATAGTAGTAGAAGAATATTTCTGGAACCATTATTTATTAAACCATAAAATAAATTTTAAGCAAAACTACCAAGCTCTAAAAATCAAGAAAAAAAAACAAAACATGATGATTCATTAGCCTTTAGCATGGTAATTTAATTATGATAGATTGAAGGAGTTCCTCAGACTAAAATAAAACAAAAGTCACACAGATAATGTGCTAGCAGGTTAACATGTATAAACACATTTAGAATTTATGATGTAGTCCCATTCAGCTTCACGTTTGCCCAAAGGAAAATGCTGAAATTTTGCAGCTTGAAGAGAAGATAACAATTTTCCATGCATGCGCACTGTGAAATCTTCAAAGATAAGGTGCTGGTTTTGCTTTAAGCTTTACTTTGTGTTTTGGAATTTAAAAGACAAAAAGTAATTTGTCTTTAAAATTCAGCAATCCATAACCCAGAGTGGCCTAATGTTTGTCATGTTAAGTGGAAAAAAGTCTCCAGTTCAGTTTTCAATAAAACTTGCAATAATAGTCAATCAGCAGGATTAGTTTTACATTCAATATTATCTTACGAAAGTAATAAAGTTCAATTAACATTCTTAAACTGTTCCAGATAGAAACAGTAACGTTACTGAGGTATAATCAAGATACATGGTTTAATAAAAAGCCAACAGTGAGTGTCGTTTTGTTTGATTTCTTAACAAAGTACATTGTTTTAAGAATTTTTCCTCTGGAGTTTTTCAAATTTAGAAAATTTGGATGTCATAAAAAGTAGAAATAAAATTAATTGTTATATACTGGATTCTTTTAGTAAATAGAAACAATCAGAAAGAGGCCATCTAATCCTGTATTTTTGGTCTTATGAAGTCCTCAGTGTTTCATCTGAGTAGCATGCAGCTGAAAATACTGCCAAGACATTCTACAGTCTAACACATGCCTTGTTGTTATAAACAGCGACTACTACTACAGTGCATTTGATATTGGGCAAAATACTTGAGATTTCATAAAACTGCAAAAAAGGTGATTACATGCAATCAGATCATGCATTCTAGAGAAAAGAGTACTAGGGAGTAAGAGCATATCATCTGAGGTGAATAGAGGACTAGCAACATTTGCATACATAGACATGTTAGAAATTGCTCATTTGCCAAGAAGCTGATTATCATGAGGAATGAAATTATATTAACCTAGTGCTGATCGTTGAAATACTCCAATTATGTGATAAAAATACCCCTGAAAAGGAGATCTGTAATGAAACACTTCAGAAAAAGATGTACAGATAGAAAAAGATTAGTGTGCACAAGAAAGCATATTTGACCATTTGTTTGATATTAGATAATGAATGTCAGAGGATCAAAGACTCCAAAAGGTTTTAATGTGATTATAAAAGATCTGCATTAAATGCCACTGAAAAAAAGCCAATTTCAAGCTGTCCGTCAACAACACCTGATTGTTAAGGGGTCTGCAGACATATAAAAGCTCTACCTCTGCACCTACACGTTAACATGAGCATCCAAATATAACTCTTGCAGTCTGCCCAGAAGCTGACATTTGATATTTAGACCGCCAGACCTAATCTTGAAAAAATTAATACATACATATAATCCAGATATATTTACTTACACAAAATAATACTTTTCTTAAACTAAATAAAATAATAAATTAAATTAAATCCCTACAAATTAGTAATAAATATATCAATTTCATCTCTGGAGAGAAGCTAACATATTTCTGGCACTTAAAACACGACTGACTGTGCACTCAAGTACCCCAAACAAATCTCATCAAGCTGCTCTATCGACTTTTTCTCATCTTCAAATAAGGCTTGCTTCAGGGACTTTGTTCCATGTCATTAAAAATTATTGGGCACTATTACACTATTTTCACCTTAATGGTTATCAACCCGCAGCTCCAGCTACCTGGGATCAATCAATACTCCAGTTTCAATTAAATCCTGAAGTACCTTAGTCTTCCCAGCTAGAACTGAGTGCTGGTCACCCGCACCTCTCTTCCTGGTCCAAATCTGATGATAACAGTGTTACTTAGAATTTCACCCTTGCAATGCTTATTCATGCTGATGGAGCCAAGACCAGATGATGCTTCTTAACTCAGGCTAGTGACCTAACACATGCCTTTGCTTCTTCTGATCCCTGGGTTGGCTTAGTAAGGTGCATCAAACAATTCTTTTAGTGACCTACCTGTATGTTTTTTGACATCAGCAACTACTTCTTTTCAACCCCTTGCAGCGCATGTACCTGTCTTATTTTGTCCGTTTCTGACCCTTTCAAATTCTGATAGAGTACAGTATTTTCCTTGTTTCTTCCAACACGGGCCCCACTTTGCTTTTGCTTCTTTAACTACCTATCCGTAAGGTCTTGACTAAACTTAACATACCTCAGTCACCAGCTCTAGGATATGATCATTTTATCTCTTTGCGCCTCTCTGACCCCAATGTATCCACAAAGAGAACTAGTAACGTCTCAAAATGGCTTCCACCTGAAATGCAGACAAAGTCCTTGCCCTGGACAAGGTTACAGGTGCCTCACGCCAAGAGAAGAACTCTTCCGCTGCGAATCCAATGCAGATGGAGCATCACAGTTCTACCCTTATTTTAACTCATAGTTTGTTAATTCGAGATATCTACTAGGTCATATTTCTCTCAGGCATTTTGTAACAGCAGACCAAGAAGCCTTTTATATAGTTGTACTTAATACCTGCATTACTTTTGAGATATTTTTGAGTGCTTTTGTGACCAGTAGAATACAATTTATGGTCAATACAACATTTGAAACTGAAAAATTCAGGGTCCTGGAGTTAATTCATAGTCTTAACACAACTTTACAGCTAGAGCTGAGTAGATTGCTGAATTTAACTATGAAAGTCAAATTAACTAACTTTGCTTTACATACCATTTTGTCTGCCAGCTACAAATTGCTTGAGTTCTGTTTCTGTCCACAAAATGACCACAGAGGTTCTTGACTTCTAGTATCAAATTACAGCCTACGCTGGATTTGAGACTATATATTAACGTGTATTGCCTGGACTGGCCAAGACTTTCCTATGTGATTGAGGTCTAACTCTAGGAAAGACTGGTTTTTTTCCACTTTGTTTCTCAATGCAGATAGACTGCAGTATGAATAAGCTATCTCATCCAATTCCCTTCTAACAGTACATAGCACAGTATATTCTACTTCCTCCATTATTTAAAACTGTTGCTGTTGTGCATTGTCTTTTGCTTATACAAGTGTAACAGCTTTAAAAGAAGGAACTTGTATGTGTAAAAGCAGAGTGGCATTACTACAGAGATGCAGCTTAGCCCTACTTTCAGTTCCACTGTACATGTCGTACAGTGAGCACACAAGATGACAGAGGACCTGAAGCTTGACCTGTTTTCAGATATATTGATCATGATAAAATGAGATTTATCTGAGCATATTTTAAAATTGCAGGTCCGGTACACCCATCAAAACAAACCTGGAAGGCTTCTCAGAGTGCTACATAACATTATTGAATTACATCACGTTGTGCTCTGTCCATAAAAATCTTTTCAGGGATTCATTGCTAAGTTACGTAATCCCCTTAGCTATACAGCCTAATTATTTTTTCTTTGTAAATGAATACCCGTTCTGCAAAATTCTCCTGGAAAAAAATAGGAAGTTTCATAGATATTGGCAACGAAAAACTAGAATAATTTTTTGCCCAGATTCACCTGCCACTATGTATCTTGCCATTAGGAAGGCTCTGAAGGAGACAACAAAAGGGACTGGGAGTAGAAAAGCCAAATACATACTGAAACAATAACAGCCTATGAGAAATATGCTTATACTTTTTTATCGGGGAGCTATTTGAATTGTAATGAGCTTTCTGTATAGTTATTTTTACTGGAAGTAGCATGACTTTCTTCTCAATGCATTAAGAGGCTAACACTGAAATTGAGGATTATCTTAAACTTTTACTGAGCTACTAAGCATAGGAGACATTTAATATCTTTCACAAGTTGGTGTTTTTCTGGGTTAAGCCTTATGCAGGAATTACCCATTATATAGGTGTCAAATTGCAGCACGATATAATGTCTGCGCCTGGCCTGCCGAACCACAGTTCTGGCTTTCAAAGCTCACACTAGATTTTGCATGAGTTAGCATTTTCTCTTCATGGCCCACAGCCTTTTTAAAGGTAAGATAATCAGAAGAACAGCAAAACATAGAACCCTACTTAGCTCCATACACATCATGAAAATGAATAAGAAAATACCAGTTTTATCGACTTTACCATCATCAGAAGTGTGTGCTTACAGCATAAAACATTGTTCTGTGCATATGTGTATATTATACGTTTTGTACCTGGCAGTATAATGATTAGGGTCATAAAAGCAACTGTTGTAATACAGCATACTCTGCAATGGCTCATACGCAATCTGTCACTACTTGCTTTATTTGTAAAGTTAATGTTGGCCAGAACCCTAGCAATATCATTTGCTTATTTGGAAAGTGTAATATGATTTTTAACTTATGTGCTAACTCACCAGGAACAATGCAACTTTTCTCCTCAAGGACATCTTCCCAAATGATGTAACACTTTTCTATAAAACAGTACAAGGTGGGAGTGCGTCAGTGACTCAGGCCTCCACTTCTGCTTTGCTCCTTTTGCATCTGGAAAGTTAACACGGAATCATAGAATGGTTTGCGTTGGATGGGACCTTTAAAGGTCATCTACTCCAACCGCCCTGCAACCAGCAGCAACATCTTCAACTGGATCAGGCTGCTCAGAGCCTCGTCCAACTTGACCTTGAATGTCTATGCTGCCTTTATGTAAATACAAAACAGGAACGAAATCAGAGCCAACTTCAGCGTGGTCATGACATCTAGATCCCTGCCACATCAGCAATCCTGACACGTCTTCAATGAAGTACAGCAAATGAAGTCGTCATTGTTGGCATCCTACCTTAGCTTCAGTAGAGAAACAGACAACAATTCATTTTCTCTGTGTTTTGTTCCATTCTTTATCTCCTTTGTTCTGCGCTTACCTGCAATCCAGAAGCTGACATAGCAATGTACATTAAAGTGGTAGGAAAATAACAACTCTTTTCATAAAAATACTGTCAACATTCTTGCCACTTTTCACCAATTCTGGGGTTTTTGTTTGTTTGGGTTTTTGATTTGTTTGTTTGTTTTTGTTTTTTTTTAATTTTATTTTTATATGTGAGAGGAGGACAATAGCTTTGGCTAGAACTAATATATTAGTTTTAAGTATTGAGAAACTTTTTTTTTTCCTAAATCAAGCATCAATCTTCATTCCTTCCCTGTAATATTTAAATCAAAAAGCTCAGCGCTTACAAATACATAAATCAAAGAAGAGATTGCTAACAAAACGGAGAATGAAGGAATTTCTGTCACTGCTTCAGGTTTTGGTCCAACTTGGTGGGGGCCAAAACTCATCACAGGAGAGTCTGTGTTCAGTGAAAGGGCAAAATGAGCCAATGTTTCTTTCTTCCTCTACCCCAAATGACTTTGAAATGAGTATGTAGTATCTATCCTATTTGAATTAAGCTGATGCCTTGATAATCAAAAGCATTCTCATAACTGATATAAACAGGTCACACAAGAGACTAATCTTGCACATAGACTCTTTTACCCTAAAACATAATTAAGGAAGCTTGCAGTGAAACTGGGAGGCCCCCTCTGCTTCTCCAGATACTGTCATTCTTTAGCAAAAAGCTGGAGTAGTACCCAAGCATATTAATCCAGCAGCTCTCAGAAGCGTTCCAGGCATTGAAAATGTAGGTCAACTTCTCTGATATTCAAGAAACATAATTTATGCAATAGGTTATTTATTATGTCATTGTCTGCTCTTATTATTGCAGCAAATGAAATATTTAGCACACAATTTATGCAAACTGGTACTGAAAAATTAATTACACAAGACTGAAGTGTTTTCTTTCAGGCTATCTCAAGGTACAGTAAAGACAATTGAAAAGAGAGAACAAATAAAACACAGTATCATCCACAAAGTGCAAACAAAACACAGGACTAATATGAACACTAGAAGAGTCATGACTTTTCATAGTCTACAAAGCTACAGGTTTACTAAAGTCTTCATCTCACCAGAGTTGGTAGTTTGTTTCTAAAGCAAATTTTTATTCACATTTTCCATTGTTTATCTTGAAAGGTGGCTATCCATGTACAGTGATAACACTGAATAAGTTCTGAATTCTGCATTCTATTATTTGCTGTCTTTAGCAATACTAGTTTCAAGATGGGGAAAAAACAAAACGAAACAGATCAGGCTCAACAGCATTACACTTTGTAGTAAATTCATCTACTTTTACTCATATCCCAAGTAAACTCCTAGAAATAAGCCTGGAAGACCTAGAAATATAAACCTTGTCTGCTTGGCGCTCTGGTTCCAAAGTTTTTTCACCCAATAAGCAGTATTCCAGTAGCACATTCTTTGTGTTAAGTTCTCAATTCCTTCCTCTGTGTCTTCAACTGTGCTTGGAGAACAGTGGGAAAGGAATACCTATAGTCATACTTGACACTGCTGTATTTTCAGGAAATTACTGTTTATCAGTATTATAGCAGGACTGGTATTGGTCATGATTTTATCTAGTCACATATTCCTTAACAAGTAGAAACGTGCAAGTATTTGGAATGGTTTCTTGTTATTTCAGGGTTCAAAATGGAATAATTAACTGTTTAATGGATTATTTTCCATTTATCAATTAAACTGATTTAGGAGTATTGAAAATATAAAATTTGCATTACTAAATGTGTAGCAAGTGATCTGAATTACGTAAAATGTGAACTGAATTACATACGACTTGAAAATATCTGGTTATTTCCAGCTGATGATGGTAAAATTCAGAGAAATGGAGAAACTACTCTGCCAATAAATTAAGAGAAAATCAGAATGGATGTTTCCTTTAGTATTATCACTGAGCTCATCCTATAATGTGAGATAACAAAATACACTCTGAATATGTCACTATTTGATCTTGAAGGTTGCGTAACAGACAATTTCAATTATTCTCCCTTATCTGACAAAAGTATTCCAAAGTGCAAGAGATTTTTCAATTTGTCAGTCTCAAATACATAGAAATGTTGAAGCATGTCCCTACAGGATGGGTTTTTCTCTACGCTGCAGTTGAAAATAGCTGCTTTCCTCTTTCACAGCAATTATGTCCTTTAAGAATGATAAATTTGAGGAGAAGCAAATACACTCACAGTGACTGAAAATAACTTCTATTTCTTCCACAGTCTAAGAGTATCATTTATACCTAGTCTTAAAATTAAACCTTGTATGTATCAAAACTTGTAAATATAATAAACATTAAACAATAATTTATATGAAAGAATTAACGATGAATCAGTTGGTCAGATATGTAACTTCTACCAAAAAGAAGAACCAATAGGCAGATAATATGGAAGAAGTTATTATTCATTGTTATACATTAGCTTTCAAATACCTGACATCAGTTATTAATTTCAGCAAACAAAACTGTCTTGATTCTGTCACTCTTAAATAAAAAGGGTCATTGCTCAGGAAACTGTAATCTTCAATGAAGATTTTAAACTTGACAGAAAGCTAAACAGAATGAGAACTACTGTGAAAGAAATATGAATACCAGGAAAGTTGATTAGTATCCATGCTTCAGATTACAAAACAATTTAACATTCTTCCTTCTAATCCTAGTCTCAATTTCTCAAAGTTTGTGCAATTAATTACAACCAGTCTGCCCCAGATATCCCCACACAGTTGTCGAATAATCATTCTTGGACAATTTACAAGATTTTGCTATTACATTTATCAAGACTGAGCTTTGACCCAAAATTATTCTCTGTTGTTCATTTAAAAGAATTACTTTTGTTAACTTCAAAAAACTGAAAAGATATGGAAGCGTATTAAAATTTGTAAGTATGATTTAAAAATAAACATATACAACAAATAAACTATGCGTTTTAGAACAGGAAATTATACTTAAGACAAAAATGCAATTATTTAATGTGGGAAACAAGGACTTTCTGAAGCATCCCTTAGAATAAAGCACTGTCCATTACTTACACCTTATCTGTTTTTAGGATTCTGCTTCTATGCATGACAGCAGTACTGCCATCATCAGGACTGAACATTGAAAAGAGACTTTGGAAAAGAGCCTGCTTGCTTAATGTTCAAAATATTTACCTCTTTTCACAGTTTACTACTTATTATAGGAATGATACTTCTCTGTGTTTTGAGGATAAATACACTAACATTTTTTGAGCAGGAACATATCTAGTAGAAACTTGTAATAACACAATTTATTTGAATTGCCTGCCATTCAGTGATCAAAACAAGAAAGCACTCATCCAGCTGTTCGTGAATAGTACAAGACTCCAAATATTGGTTCTTCACTAGGGTCGCGACTTCTCTTCCATGCTCACTTACAGAGTAGCTACATTATTTCTATTGTGAAGGAACTTAAAGAAAGGTACACACTTTGTGTTCAGCCTCGACCCTTTGCCTGTTTTTCATGGATTCTACCACGCCGTGAATTCTGCTACACATTTATTGTGAAATATGAGAGTCTTCTACTCTTCTGCTTCCAGGCATCTTTTAATAACTACAGTGTTCATCTGGAGAGGCATTATGCCATAAACTGTTCTTTCTTCTCACCTTAACCATATTATTGTTTAACATACACTTTTCAACCTTAACCTACCCTACCCATGAAGTTTAGTTTCATTGTAAAGATATACATGAGCTCCTAAGAGATAATTGTATTAAAGAGAAGATGATTTAATTTTAAGAGTTAGGATCTAAATAACTTTTATGAACAAAATCAAACTCTCGCTATGTAAATATTGTATTGTTCTAAGATGAGACTAGCAACACAGACCTCTTATTTCTGTTCCATGTGTTGACACTGGCTCCGTCAGCCATACCTTATACTAACGAAGTAGCTGAAATGAAGAAATACATTACCATTTCTCCATTCTACAGAGGTATCGTGAAGCTTCACTGATTGGTAGTTACAAGGCATTTATTTCCAATGACATTTTCCCAGTATCGTAGCTCACAGAACTTTCTTCATTATTTACCTTCATTACTATTCTTCTAAGACACGTTTTAGTGCCACTAGTAGGTATCTTTAAATGGAAATCTTTAAATGTTTGCATTTTAAATACCATTAATAAATAAAAACATACAGAACTGGTTTTTTTCAGTGGCAAAGTTAGGAAGGATATGTTGTAGTTCATATTTTTGTTAATATTCTCCAGTGCAGTAATTACAGTTCTGTGGTATGTAATTATACCTACAGCCATTCCAAGGAATTGGACTTAATTTTGGAGACATTTAAGAGACAATGTACAAATGTTAAGCCTCGTAACTAAATATCAAAGTATGGAAAAGAAGGTTTTTCCATATGGGTAGAACATCCTATAATGTAAGGGGGGTTTTTTTTGAGGGGGTGGGTGTGCAGGGTGTCTAACTTTTCCCATCATTTGTTTCTCCTTCAGATGTTCCCATTAATTGGTGTCTGCTTTACAGTAGATACTCAGATAGGTGTCCTTTGTAAACTCCAATTACCTAGAAATTAGTCCTCCAGGAACAAAACTATTTCAGTGAAATAGCCTTTTATCTGTCTATTTTTAAGATACTGCTGCTTAAGAGGGTTATTTGTTTGGTTGGTTTGGTTTTAATGGGGGTTGTTTTTAAAAAAAAAAAAACACCTCAAAGGCAGTATTTTAAAATATAAAGTACCAGCAAGGACTACATGGACACTTAAGAAAAATTATACAATGCATTTACCATTTTTAGTCAAAAAGCATTACAGTCTTTATGTAACAGAAGAGTCTTAATTGTGTCTTTACCTGTCCTAGTCCTGAATATTGACTGTTGCTTTGTGTGACGTTTACAGGAGTGAAGAGATGGAGGCAGGTATTTGGCTATGTGGCTGCATTTATCTTATTACTGCATTTTTTCTTTTCTATAATACCTAGAAATATTAGATTTAATATTATTTGAAAAAATATTTGCGTATATATATTAAAAAATAGCAAAGTTTCATAAGAAATATTTTCAGACAACCACATAAGAAAACTGTATCAAATCAACACATAGCACAGACAAAAAAGTATGATACACTTTTTAACTGGCTACAAACATCTGATTAGATCTATGATGCACTAAATTATAAAAGTAAAACCAGCATAGATCTTCAGCTGAAGATACCACTTTGCTATAGGCATCAGAACAAAGAAAATAACTGGCAGAAAGAGCTGAAGGGGAGACTATTTTTTATGGGGAGATTAATCTTTTGGTTTTGTAACCTGGTAATAGAATCTTCATGTACTGCATTATCACTTTGTTTATTAGTAGCGGATGCCTATCTAATGTCACATTTGACCTTAAATTTATTGCAAATTGTACCTACTGGCTTTTATTTTTTAGAAAATGAACCTTTTGTAGCCTTTCATTTTAAAGTTGGATTTGTACATTAACAGTTATTGAAACTACTGTCGGAGAAAAAAGGAAAAGTTCTTATCAACACAGCCTTCCTCTGTCATCACGAACCCAAGGAGGGGGTTTAGATTAATCTGAGCAAAACAGAACTTTTAGAATATATATTGATTTTCTTCCTTTTTAATGCTCCCATAAATCATAATCATCATGTGCCATGCCTATGTGCCCTTGATTCTGCTAGCTATAATCTAATCTTATAACTCAAGCTCTCCAGAAAAGAACATTTTTCTTATTTTTTTTTTTTCTTCTTACTTATGCATTTTCCACTGTGTCCCCTCCAGCTCTTCCCCCCCACTCTCCCAAGAATATAGCTGATTGGAGTCAAGATGATAGCATCTCAAGGTCATCCAAACGGATTGATAAATAGCAGGATTTGTGCGAACTCTAGGGTGCTTACACATGTATTCAGTAGGGCTTTTGTAAAAGGTGGTTAGAAATACTTTTTATAAAGCTCTTTTTAATTTTTTTTTATTAACATACTAAAGTCTTTGCACACTTTAGACTGAACAAACGAATTAACAATCTGCACCTCAGGTTGTTGAACGTTATTTCCTCTGGTCTGTACTTGAAACTACATGTTTCAACTACACAACTCTATCAGTATTTGAGGGATTTAATCTTTTTTATTTTAATGACATTCCACTGTTCAGAAATGATGGCAATTATCAACTCTGTATTGGCAATATAGTGACCTTCCTCATGCTAACGTATCTTTCATTCCATAAAGAGAAAAACAAAACGGCAGTGCTCAACTGAGAGAATTAGACTCTCAGTAAAGCAGGGGCTAGACTCAATATTTAGCAGCCTTACTGTAGAGAATGGTTTTATACACTATATTTAGGAGTAGAAACAAGAGAAAAGCAGAACATGCTTAATCAAGAGCAGACTAAGACACCATAACTCCATGAATCGGTACTTATCCCATGACCTAACTTACTTTCAGAAAGAAACAATCAATCATAATCCTCCTTCTTTCCCTTCTGTGCCCAACTCCTTCCCAAAAGCCAGTGCAATCGCTGGCACACCCTTCTTCTCCATCAGCCACCAGCACTGGAAGCTTCATTTGCTGTAATCTGAATTACAGTTTACCCTGACCGCAGGTACGCTGGGCAAACAGCTTTGCCCTTGGATCCTGCACCTCAGTTTATTCACTAACATCCTTTACAGTGCTTGAGGAATCTGCCAAACCAAAGGCTTATCGCTGAAACTCATCTCGATTGAATAATAGCAGTTTGACACCTTTCTTCTCACCAACTTTGAATTCTTTAATGGAAATATCATGACATTATCCAAAAGCATTTACTACCTGAGCTGAATTAAGTAGACAGAAGCCAAAGACAGCAACCCCACAGGAATTTGAACAGAGAAAAGGCTTCTAATTTATGCAGAGATTAAAGCATGACTTGCTGGCAAGTCAAATTGACCAAAACAATTAGGATTTGATTTTATTCTATTCTGCAGAGGTGCCATTACCTTTTCATCAGGCTACTGTGATGTTCAGTAGAGTATTGCTTTTTATTTTCCCCCCAGAATAACAATTGTTGCATTATGAGTTGCTTAAATATTCATTCAGGCTCGAGAGCTAGGAAAAGTCCCCAGACCAAAACTAAAATCTGATGAAGCTCCTTTCATTTTCATGGTGGTGTAATCAAAGATGTGGAAGAAAAAAATCAACCACCTGACTGCTAAAGTAGGGCAGAGCCACACTGCGAGCCTACACAGATCCACAGAGTGAAAACAATAGAAATAGGGACATAATGAAAAATAATTACCTCTGACTTGTTCACTTTGTTGATTCATTTTCTAAAAAAGCTGAAAGTGTTAGGGGAACATAATTTTCTTAGCAATTATAGATTATTAAACTAAATGGTGTATTTTCTACTGTCCTATGTTTCAAAGTTTATCTTCACCTTAAAAACATACCTTTTTTTCAAGATTAGAGAGGCACACTTCTTTTAATATTTCAGGCTCGAGCCTCTATTGCCTAATGCCTTTTGTAGCCGTCTGCTTCAGCTAAGCCTAATACGCTACTATTCAGATTCAACAGCATTTTCAGCTCACTCTGCACTGATAAAAAGCCCACCCAAAAACCTGCACAAGATGTACAGAGAATGACAGTGCTTATGTGTAAAAAAAATTAATGTTCTGATAAAAAAAGCCAGGCCACACATTCAGAAGTGTTTCATTCTTGGCATACATGAGCAATTTCTAACACTGAACTGCTTTAATGATCAAACCAGTTTCTGTGCATGTTGAGTGCTGCCTGCCAGCTTCTTCCCACAATATATTCTGATTTACACAAAATATATTTGCACATACAAGAAACAAGATGAGTTACAGACAGAATTCAAACCAGTCATATATGTCACCCCCCTTCCCAGTTTTAGCTCATCACAGCTACTGACAAGATCAAAAATGCAGACAGGTGGGCAATTCCAGAACATTACTAAGCACTCCACAACACGTGAAAGCGGAAGCAATCTACACAGTCCTGGAGCCAATGAAGAAAATTACACTCTATTGCTTTTTCCCCTCTGCTTTTTTTTTCCCTTTTCTTTTTTATGCTCCCTACAGAGGGGAAAGGGGAAGGGAAGGGGAAAGGGAAGGGAAGCAGAGAAGTAAAATTGGCTGGTAAGAAGAGAAAAGCATTTAAGCAGGATTAGTCTCAAGGTTGAAAGGAAGGGAAAATTTTCTCTTCCTTCCACTCACATTCTCTCCCTTCTTTTTCCCTGATTTTTCCTTTGTTCCTCCTCCCTCTCCTACACACAGCCCACACAATCCAGCTCCAGTATACATCACTGACATTGCCTCCCCTTTTGCCCCAGTAACCCTTCTTCCATCAGTTAGTGGGCATGATGGCTCTTCTTCCATACTCCCACTTCTCATTTTGATCTCCTTTCTCCCAGGGACAGAGAAGCAGAATAGTACACAGTTGGAGGACAGTCTCATCTCAGTGAGAAGGCACTCATTTAAACTGGGCTAGCAAAAACCAAAACAAAACTAGCAGATAAACGCGTTCATATAAATCTTCCAGTGTCACTTAAAGCAGGGCTGGGGCATAGTCCCTTATGCCATCTATGAAACACAACAGATAAAGTCATTGCTTTGTTTTAAACATTCTGAGGTTTGATTGGTCATATATTTCACTTCTTTAGTAGTTAGTAAAGTTACAAACTAAAGAAAGATAAAATGGATAGGTCCATCAAAATTCAATATATAAACAAGGTGGGAGTACCCATGCTATAATTTACAGAGCATTCAAGACATTAAAATGCTGACAATTCATTCAAATGACAAGGATTGTAACAAGATGTGAAAATGGCAAAACATCAATCAACTCTCATGCAAAGACTGCAACTGGATGAAGGAAAGTCATTAATTTAATCTCATTTGGCCATTTTTCTCTCTCTGAAAGGAAACTATACATCTACATGATGCCCTCACAGAACACAACAGTAGGAAGAGAAAGAGGGAATTAACCAAAATAAGCCTCCCAAGGAATCTGTGAAAAAGATGTTATCCTCTTAGATTCCTCAATTCATTCCCATTAAGCAGATCATACCTTAATTCAAATATTAAAAGCTTATATTTTCATCTAGAAATATTTTTAAAAATCTAGAGTATTTAAAAAGGATGACCAGATAGCAATATTCCTTTTTTTAGACCAAAAATCAGACAGCCTTATTGATCTGACCAAGTGTTTACACAGACATCGTGTCAAGGCTAGAAGTAGAATCCATGTCTTATTTCACAATATGAGGTAATACACATGCGCTAGTGACATTCTTCATCTAACATCTCCACCAGGATATTAGATTTCTAAAAAAGTATCTATATTAAAAGACCATTAAGTTTGGAAAGCAAACATAGAAAATTCAGGAAACGGGAGAACTGATGTTGCCAGTGCTTGATCCTCTTCCGTGTATGTTTTATGCTGTATTTTATAATTTTGAATAAACAACAGCCTGCTATTTTTGGCCCCCAGCATGACTGTATAAGACAAAAAGAATTTAATAAATACTTACTCACAAGATGGAGCAGGTGTTCTTTTTAAAAAAAAAGTCTCCGATAACATCATGAAAGAAAACATACATAAAGTACATGTAACATTATTGCTGGAGGTCACTTGAAAGCCTCCATCACCACCCTCAGACACTCACAGAGAAGAACGTAGGCTGCTAGGAATCAGTGCTACCAGGACTGCAGGACTGAATCTGAAAGTCTTAGACATTAAGCAGTTTCTGCATGCAGTTTAAAGTGTTAAAATTCTGGTTGCGCTGAATTTAAATTCTGTCATTTCCTAACTTTGGAGAACTTGACTTCCCAGTCTCACTTTTTTAAACATATTTGCTACTGCCATAACTTTTAAAAATGTTTAAAAAGCATTTAGACACCATGTCATCTTTGATAAATTCATTTACAAAAGCCGGTAGAAGGTTAAATGAGCTGGAGACAGGAGTTTGTTCAGTGTGCCTCCCTAAATTAGCAAAAATCATATTTAGGATTTCAAATCCATATGGAATTTGATCTAAAATAGAACGTCAAAGAGATGGTCGCTTTTAGAAGGCCAGTTATTTTTCCCCACTGGCAATATGTGCTGCAGGCTAGATCTTTGGTATACACAGGTACACAGCAGCTATCCTGCGAGTGAAACCTTCATTTTTTCCGACAGATCAGATTGGCATTGCAGTCCTGGGCGAATCTTTGACCTCCGGGACACCCTCCCTGCCTCCCAGCTGCCCAGGGAGGGGGCTGAAGGAACCTTCTCAGTGACGGTCACACAGTGCACAGCACCCGATAACCCTCCTGGCGATAACAATTCTTTCTACGGCAGCTGCATGTGGAAGTGCAGCTTCGAAACAGGAGTAGCTCTGCTTGTGGAGCACCGAGGGCATGTTCTCATTCGGGGTGGGAGGGGTGTCTAAGACAGGATAATCACCCCTCCCCGTTCCACACGCTGCTCTCATCTGTTTACCCAGCATTTTCATACTTTTAGTTCTTGTAGGCTGGATCGATGGCAAAAAATTCTGAAGGACTGTGGACTATGCAGTGCTTATTTGCAAAAAAAGCCACCATGAGCCACCAGACACAAAAATTAAACAGACTCCGCATCATGACAATAGCATATATAACAAAGATCTGAAAGTAATGTTTACATGGGCTCTTGGAGAGTTCATAACTGAATGTAGCTCCAAGCCTTTCCCACTGAAATTCTTACAAATTTTTGATGCAGAGGTATTTCACACCATGCCCAGAATCTTGACTCAAAACTATTATTGTGAAGAGGCTCCACAGCAGGATTGAGTATCAGTCATAGTCTGACACTTCATTTTAGTATCTATATTGTTTACCTATCACTAGCATTGACCAAGCCTGGAAAGCACAAGATGAAACAGATCTCATTGTTTCAGGTGGCTTGTATCTGACTATTATTTTCCCCATTTGTATTGTTCCAAAGCTTGAAAGAATAATATTTATAGGAAAATTCTATGGTAGAAATAAAATTTGAAGCTATTTTAGACTTCTCTATTCTAGCAAAAATGGTGTGGGTTTTTTGGTTTTTTTGGGGGGGGGGGGTGTTTTTTCAAAGCAGACACAATTTGCACTCATTATAAGAGTTGCTCCCCATTTTTACAGGGCAAGGTACAAATAATCTGTTCTTCGCCTGTTATCCTTGTCTTCACATGGCTAAAATTTTCATACAGTTTTGCAAAAGTGATGATGTTAAATGAAAGCAATATCTCTCCAGCCAGTTTCTCCTGAAGACTTCCTGCATCTGCTAAGAAAACGTTGCATCTTATCAGCTGCAGTATGTCCAGGCAGCATAAGGAAGATGAAGTAGAAGGAATTTCAAAATGATGAAAAAAGGCAAAAAAATGTTCTCATTGCTGTGGAAACATGAACTCAATAGCGAGGTGCTAAGAGGGCTTTCATGGGACTACTAAGATAAACTTGTCTCTAAGGTAAAATAGAACAGTCTATGCCGTAGCAAGTCTAGTTTGATTGATGAGCATTCACACAATAGCTTACATCTCTTCACGTAAGGAGAGGAACCATACACTTTCAGCATAAATAGGCAGAACGAAAGAGTTCAGTGTGTGTAGTGGTGTCTCTTGTCTGTTGCCAAGAGCTGCATCTCTGATAACAAAATGATAGCTGAACTCTGCATACAATGAGAGTTCATAAAAACCCTAAAGGATAGTTTATAAAACACAACAGATACTAGTGTTCTGTCACTCCCTTTACTACTTCTAATGAAGGTTTTAATTCCACGAGACTATCAGTTATGAAATCATTCTGGGTACTGAGGGGGAAGGCAGGAAGGAGAAAAAGTTGCAATTCTGTTTTCACTTTGTGTTTAGATTTAGAAGGGGACCTGGAAACCTGCATATCAGAAGTGACATGCCTTGCTTGGAGGGAACTATGAACAAAAGCAAGCTATGCAACCCCTTTTTACCTCTTGAACAAAGATAGGAGAGGAATATGTTGGAATGGAGGGAAGATATCAATGTTTGGTTTCCTAGGTGATTAAAAAGTAGAAAACCTAAAAAAAAAAGAAAAAAAAAAAGAGAGAGAGAAACAGATAACAGTAAAAGACATACAGAATGTGAAAAGGAATGAAAAATCTCCAGAAATCAGCACTCTGCCAGTAAACATCCTGAACATATACATGGATTATGATGTTCTAAAGGTAGTTGGAGGCGGAAAGGACTATTTGCCTAACAATTATATTTCTCAAAATAAAACAGACTGCACTGTGCAGATAGGCAGAGAAAGAGGTCCTAAATTCTAATGTTAATGTTATGTGGCAGGATTTCTGGGTGACTGTGGACATTCACTCCTTTTTTTCTAATTGGGTGTCCATATATACAACACAAATACCATCAATGCTGTCAGTCACAGACATGTCTTGATGAATATTTAATGCCTACACATTTCTTTGTACACTTTAAATATTGTATTTTCATTAAACTGAACTAACTAATCAAGATGAAAATGACCAAACCTTTTGTAATGTAATTCTAAAGCAAAATGTTCTTAAACTGAACACACGGAATATCCTGCAAACTATGATGTCATATTGAGAAGAAGAACCAAAGTATTAACAAAATATTGCTTACCTCCTGAGTTACACCTGTGAGGTGTATTTTTGGTTGGTGGTTAAAACAATTTTAGCGTAGTATTAAAACTATAGCTATAGGAAGCTATACTTCACGTTTTGAAGTATTGTTACACAGTGGCCTACATTTTAAGCTATTCCAGGACACCAAACACAATCTAAGACACCTATTCTAGGATACTTTATACTCGAGTTGTTTCTTTTTAAAGGTCTACAACAGTTAACAACAGAAAGATTACATTAAGACCAAAAATCGAGAATGACAGTGAAAAGCATATGGGACTTGCAATTAATGCCCAAAAGCAAAGTGTCATACATATGAAGTTGTGGTAATTTAATATAGAAGGTAGCAAGAATCTGAGCTGTTCCAGCCATTGCCTCTTCCTATAATCTATCCACAGAGAAGATCGCACAATCTGAAAGCTATACCACGAGGGCAAAATTGTAGCATCATGACTGCCCGCCTCACCATCTCATCTCTGGGCCTGACGCCCACAGGGATAATTTTTGACCATTCATTTCTGTGAACTTAAATTATGTCCTGACGAGTCTGAACTGTACGGAGGGTCTACCTGCTGACTTGAGCTAATTCTTGAACAACATCTATGAACCACGGGTTTCTGCTGTCTTCTCCCTCTTTTGCACATTCTTTTTTCTTTTTACTTTATTCCCTGCCTTTTCCTTCTCTTCTTTTTTTAATCTTAACGTAAGAAAAAGCTGGCTTCACATCCCCAAACTCTCTCTGAATTGATAAACTGAATGGTCTCAACAGCTATACATTGGCATAGCATTCCAAATCCTAGAATGGAGGACAAGATTGTGTGCAGCAGCCATCTTTTTAAAGATAGCGAGGTTCCTCACTCAAAGCTACCAGCAGAGCTGCTTTTACAAGTGCTTGCATCCAAGGAAAGAGGATGAGATTCCAACACCAGGAACAACTCTAGATTTATCTCTATTAAAATGTCATCTTTCCCCAAATATTTGGTTTTTATCCTCAAATCTCTCTTTAAAAACTGCCAAGCAGGTTTATCCTCATTTAAAAAAAAAAAAAAAAAAAAAAAAAAAAAAAGAGATTCTTCTAGTTTCTCTACAGAGAAAGGAAACAGAAATACAGTACATGCAAAAATGTTAGTATTTTGCCTTTCACATGCCTTAATTATCTCTTTTTTCCTGTACAAAAGGCAGTCAGAAGTGGCTGTGGCCATGCAATTAAGGTGGCTGAGACATCTTTACTTGAAACTCACTCACATTTATCTGTGGACTGTTGCATACTGTCACAACACTGACTCTTTGGGAGTACCTGTTCATGTACAATTACCATCACTGACAACTGTTCACATGAACAGTTCTCACTAAAAAACGAGTAATGCCCAAAAGCACACCTCCACAGCATCGCAATTTTTACCATCCCCTCAGAATCGCATGGAGTTTTCCTTTCTCTTTATGTCTGAGTGCCTCCTGCAGCATTCTTTCATATACAAGTCAATTTTCCAGCCCCTCTCTCTCTTTCCCCATATGTCTTAACAAACCCTGCATCTGTGACTATCCCTTCCTTAATAGCATAAAGCCAGCTGTAGCTCACGAGTGCACAGTGTGGAGTACAGACTGGGATTGTGGGCTGAGCACACTGCTGAGCAGAAGTTAAAATACATTCTTTTGTGTGGCTGTGTTTGACTTAGAAGAAGGAAATCCAGTTCAGAAGACAGAGGTGTAGGGTGTATAGTCATCTGGATGGCAAACGAAGGTAGTAAGAGGAAAAGCTAATAAGAGCAACATGGGAATGGGACAAGACGGGAACTCAAGCTTAGAGATCTGGAAAGGATGAAAAGAGGCGTTACCTGTTTGTGTTGCAAGTATGCATTAAAGACATACAGGGAAACACAGGGAAAACAGTATAAAGCCCCAAAGGAGAAAGCATTAGCTTTCTGTCTGTAAAAATACACAAAGAATAATGCTGTACAAGAAAACCACTGGCACTCTGGAGAGCTTCCACATCAAAACCACACATACAACAGAAAGATTTTTGTCCTGCTTATTTTCAGAAAGAATGCTCCAATTTCAGCATTTTCCAATTTCAAAATCACAAAAGCCATGCAAAGCAGACTGAAAAAATCAAGAAATGCGAGTTCAAAAACTCTCCAATACAGCCAGTAGTTAAAAACTTTGAATTTTTTAAAATTCATATTCCTGCTCTCTATTGAACAAAATTTCTCACTGTTAAGCCACTTAATACAACTGTTTTAAATATGACGGGGACTCAAATTTATTAAAATTTCATGCCTACATTCCTAAATATAGTTTCAACTACCTGTTCATCCACATGTTATTGCAATACTTTCTCACTTGTTCAAAATTAACAAAGACGACAGAAAGTGTTTTTAGAGTAAGAAAGCATAATTTTTCCCCTCCTGTAAAATAAAACTGGATTTCGTCTGGTGTCAATAATGCTGACATATAAGGGGTTGCTACCAATAGGCAAAAAGATATTAAAACTAATATCTTCTATTATTCAGGATTGTCTGGTTTGTCTAGGTCAGCTGGAAATTTTCCTTAATTAACATACCACTGTTTGATATCAAGTAGCCCTCCCTGGATCAAGATTTTCTGGGAAACCTGTAAAGAAACTTTGCCTTTGAAGTCACTCGTAAGATAGCAGGATATCCTTAACAGGATGCTACAAGCTTACAATTCATTTTTGTCAACCAGGTTAAAATTACTTTCTTAGTTTTTAGTTTTGCCTCACTACTTTAGCATCAGAATCCTCTGTGTTCTTTCACATTATTTTATTCATGTTTATGCATTTACTTAAACACATGGAGCATCCCAAATAGAAGTGCGTATCTCAGTCAGCCTAATCGAAACTTAATTTATTTGAAGTGAGATTTTTAGTCTTCAAAATTTTATCCAGATAACCCTCTCTTCACCTCCACTTTTTAGCTGTGTGATTGTACCCTGGAGCTGCAAAGATGGGAACTAATCACCGGTCTCTTGAGAGGTCTAGCTTGGGAGAAGTTGCTACCCTTTGACTTCTCATTTCTCACGTCTTCCAGGTGGAAGCTGTAAGAGCTTTTTAAGGCGTAAGGAATCTGAAATCTACGTAACAACAGAAACTGGTGCCAACTGAGGAATTTTTACTCATTTCCAAATATTGCTGCTAATAGAAGGTTTAGCAGTGCTACCATGGCTAACCCTGAAGGAAGAGAAAAAAACACAAAGGGTAAACAAAACTAACTGAGCTTATCATATGAAATTACATTCTCCTTGCCCAATGCTGGACCTTTTTAATGGCTCAAGAAGATAACCAGTTTGTCTTGGCCATTTCTGATACGTACCAGTGCAGAAGCAGTCCTTCAGAGGACAGCTTGAGTAGAGCGGGCAAAAAAACCCATCCTAAGACATGAAACTACTACTCACTAATACTGCTGAAAGTCAGAAACCATCCCTTCTCTTTTCCAATTTAAAAGAGATAAATTTATTGTGACCACTTAACATACCTTAATAAAGTAGGTGCCATAATGTTCACTTGTGTAATGATCTCCAAATTATTTCCTCCAATAATAACAATAGGCCTTATACTTAAGTTTTTTACATGACATTTAGGCTTATTAGTTCAAATAAGAACTGAGACATTAGAAGTATGTAAGTTCATAAAAATTCCTTTGACAGAGGAGCAGATGATACTGCTATGATATCAGACACACAGTTAAGATGCTTGCAGTGACATCTGTATAAAAGATATTTCACTATTTTTTTGGAGTTATGTGGTTTGATAGAATAGAATACATCTATTCTGGACTTAAAAATTTTCTTCTCATTTAACTTAAAAATATGTAAGTATTTAAAATACTTCAGCAGACTTAGCTGAGGCGGATACAAAGTACACTGCCATTTCACGTCACCTTCTAGTTCTGCACACTAGCATTCAGTTCTGCAACATTTTTATCATTTTTCTGTTGACTGGCACTTGGAAACACCCACTTCGTTCTTAGCAGCTTCACTCACTGAATCATTTTCAATTGTGTTGAAGCAAAGTGTAGTGCAAGTGCATAGATGAAAAATCGTATATGACTACTGTGCGACTCTCTTCTTTTTTCCTATTCTTTTTTTTCTCCCCTCCTTTTTTTTTTTTTAAATCCATTCCCTGCACTTCTGCAAGACTCAGACTAGATTTTTTTTAAGGAAAATGTGCAAACTGTATCTTTCTAGTAATAATTCATCATCATACACTGTAGTTTCAATATTGCATGATTTTTCTTATAACAATTTTTTAGGGTGCCAAGTTACATGCAACAACTTTCATAGAACTTTCACTGTCTAAAGTTATACTTAACAGTAAGCTACAAATGAAGTGGTCATGTGCAACAGATTTTTTTTTTTTTTTAATAGCAAATGCAACATATTGCAAAGCCTCAGCACACACTATTCTTATGCATTATTTATATTACATCCTTGTGCATATCTGACTAAGAATATGAAAACAGACTCCTCAAAGAAGCAATTTGGAGCATAAGCCTAACTTAAGTGCTCTGCGTTTTCCTCAGGAGAAGCTTATCTATGTTAGACAACTACAGATAGTAGACTTAGGCCTTAGTCATAGATCTAAAGAAGGGTAAAATGGATATTCCCTCAAATAACGAGGTCCTCAGAAATGTCTTCTAAGACTGGGGGCATTCGGTAGCAGGAATTGTAAATGACACAATAATGGAAATTACTATGCCAGGACACGGAGGGGGGGAACTACACAAAGCTAAACCAGCAAGAAGTAGATGCATATTTTCATCTTATCATCATTCTCAAACACCATCTACAGTAGGTGGCACTGACTTACATCTTGGTGTACTTCCAAAGGTGGATCACAAAGTCCTTACAGTTTTGGACATATAGATTTGTAAATGCTTACAGAGGAGGATGGAAATAATATCCTCCTGTTTTTACTGCTTTTAAGTGTGAAGTTTAAATCGAACTTTTCAATTCCTAACCCATTCATCTTAGTATTTATTTGTAATTCTCTATAGGACAAGTTTGGTATTTTTTCCCCTTCTAATTGTGGGGATTTAGATTTGAAATAAAACTTATGATTTAATCCGTGATGAAAAACAGCTGCAGAGAAGATAAAGCGTGATAGCCTTATACAGAGTACAGATTGTACATAATGTAACTAACAAACGGAGGAGCCGGGTGACATCATAACTGCCATTATTTCTAAAGCTGGGCTGCCTGACTGAATGGTGAACTAGAAATTATCCAAAATTAAAAGAGGAACATTTGCAGAAAAATAGTTTGCAGTGACGATGAGGACAGAAGTTTAAATTAGAGAAAAAATATTGGTCTTCATTTGGACAATATCGAGAAAGCTTCAGTTCTTCAATCAAGTCATTTCACACCCACACAGCCTTTTATAATCTTTCCAGTGGGGGAAAAAAAAAAAAAAAAGGCAAAAAAGAGCATGTATTCATACTCAGTAAAAAGGATATTCTAAACTTACAAAATAGGAGAACCTCGTCATCTAAGTATCATGCACTCAAGATTAGCACACCGTGTTTCAAAGTATGTTTCTATTGTGTAAGCCATGTGTATGTGAAAGATATTCAGCACTAAAATTTGCAGTGTCTCATACGAAATTTTCTGAGTGCATTCACATTTTAGAAATAGACATTCTGAGAACACTTAAATTATTAGTATTTTCTACACAGATGTAAAGTTGCCTTCTATCTCCTGTGAAGGAAGCACAGATACTCCCCTTGGAAAAGGCAACTTTTTAATGTTATTTGAACTTGTGTCCCTGCATGGTTTATCCTGCAGACTTTTCGTGCATCTGCTAGGTTACCACACCTCCGAGAAGCAATGAAAAAAAATAAATCTTCAGACCTATTGACCATTACACACTCATATGAACATAATATATGAACATAAATATTATTTACCATCATTACTTACCTGCGATTCCCCTGACAATGGGCCAAGCAACCACCTGCTGCTTCCAAATTCTTTAAAATATCCTAAATCCTTATAACACATTTCATTTTTATTTTTCTCTGAAAATACCACTATTGTGGTTTTAAAAACTAATGAGCTAGTATATCCTTAAAAGTTTTGCGGCTTCATTGGCTTGTTGAGATTTATGACCTCATTAAAAAGATGAGTATATATGAATACACATAAATCCCATGTTCCTATACCCATTCCCTAATACACCTGCAGGTGTGATAGCAGGTAATCAACAAATAACTCCTGCGTTCCACTAGAACCCAGTAGTCCTAAACTCAAGCCTACTGCATTAACCACAAGACCACCTTTCTCCTCAACCTCTTGGCTAAGGGCATTTGCATGAATAAAATATTTTACGTAGCCAGTTTGCCAAAGGTCAGCACACAAGTACCAGTCTAGGGTGTAGAATAGAATGGAATAGTTCAGTCGGAAGCGACCTACAACAATCACCTACTCCAACTGTATATAGTCACTGTCTGTCACAGCTAACAGATCGTGAACGCTCTTTATCAAAGCAACAACAGTAGTATGCATTTTAAACATTTATATTTTCTCAGACTCTATCTAATGCATGTGGAAAACCCAAACACTTTTCTTCATCAGTCAAAATTTTTTTTGGTTCAAATTCCTACAATACTAGGCTACCTTCCTCAACTAAAAATTGAAGAATGGACTACTTATCAGGAGATAATATTTGTAAAGAACTGAAAATCAAAAAGAAATAGCAGTTTAACCCCAGCTGGCAACGAAGCCCCACACAGCCGCTCACTCACTCCCCCCTGGTGGGACGGGGGAGAGAATCAGAAGGGTAAGAGTGAGAAAACTCATGGGCTGAGATAAAGACAGTTTAATGGGTAAAGCAAAAGCCATGCACGCAGGCAAAGCAAAACAAGGAATTCATTCCCCACTTCCCATGGGCAGGCAGGTGTTCAGCCACCTCCAGGAGAGCAGGGCTCCATCACAGTTACTTGGGAAGACAAACGCCATCACTCCAAAGGTGTCCCCCCTTCCTCCTTCTCCTCCCTAGGTTTACATGATGAGCATGACATCATATGGTCTGGAACATCCCTTTGCCCAGTCGGGGTCAGCTGTCCCAGCTGTGCCCCCTCCCAACTCCTTGTGCCCCCCCAGCCACTGGCTGGTGGGGTGGGGTGAGGAGCAGAAAAGCCCTTGGCTCTGGGTGAGCACTGCTCAGCAGTAACCAAAACATCCCTGGGTTATCAACACTGTTTCCAGCACAGATCCAAAACACAGCCCCATACTAGCTAATACAGAAAAAAATAACTCTATCCCAGCCAAAACCAGCACAACTAGCAAAAAAAAGAAATAGGGAACGCAAAATCACTTTTTCAAGTTTTCACTTTTGTAAAACAAACCAGTTCACAGGAAAGGGAATGAGACAATCTTTTCATTACAACTCAAGCACACCTTGGTTTATTAAATACAATTCTTTTTAATGACAATTAAAAAAAGCAATTATGCCATTAAAATTTACCCGTGCATGGAAGGGACAAAGTTCAGCAGTGACACGGGGCAAGGAGACCTGAGAGGAGCAAGCTGGCTAAACCACAGCAGTAATATTTTGTCTGATGTGTGTACTTTTAGAAAAGAATCTCAGCCCTGCCAGAAATTGCTCTAGTGCATTATTTAGCAGAGTGTTGAGCAAGTGGCCGGAGCTCTGTACCAACAGCCTGAAGACCTGTGCTTATGAACGCAGAGAGGATCAGAGGAAGACACAAAATGTTCGTACACAGTGAAGTAGAAAGAGCTACACTCCCAGCACTTGTTTTCTTTCTCTTTGACCAGGCTGTTCCTAGCATGGGATGCATCGGAAATGACAACAGAAAGAAAAATAATGTTCAGATTTTCACAAACTAGAAAATCCCTCAAGTGCCTACAATGGACTTTTATTATTTAAGAACAGAAAATCAGCCTTCTCTGTTTCTAAACAGCAGGAGGAGATAGCCTTCCAGGTCCAGTGAAATCTGGAGAGAAGCAATTAATCCTCTCTTCAACTACAGCTTTCTGATCAACCACTAAGAAGTGAGTGACCAGAATTCTTAAATCCCAAAGGGAATATATATAGACACTAGTCTTTTAATCTCAACCCTTTGTGCACAGGAAAAAACAAAATTGGGGGGGGGGGCGAGGGGGAAGTATCTCAAAAGATACAGGACAAAAGAAGATACATGCAAACTTTTGAATCCTGAGTTAAGGCATAAAGACGAGCAAGTACCAGTATAATAGAAAACATTAAAACTTCTGGGGGTAACACCTAAGGGATATTAAGCTTAATTGCTAAATTCAATGCTTAACTTTCCACACTCACAGGCCGAGAAATGTGTTTTCTTGCCCCACTTGCGTATACATACAGAGCAGAAAAAAAAAATGCATTCTCTTTTCAGAAGTAAAAGCAAACAGGATCCTTCATTGATGGGGACTTGAGAAATGGCCATTCATTTGTAAAATCCGTGAATTTTGTGTATATATACAAATGCTAAAACTGTAGTCTTGATCAGACACACGCTCTTTGTACATACACTGATGCATATATATACACAAACAGCTGCAATAACATTTTGCAAATAAAGTGAGACAAATAAGCCAACACTTTTTTGAAAACAAGCTGCTATACAGGAATAAATACCCACATTTGTGAACAGTGAAATTTTGATCAATAACAAGACACTACAAAACCATGTGTCCATAGTTATTAAGAAGGCTGGGAAAAGACACACCACAGCATTAGCAAGGCCCATGCATTTCATTCTGCAGCAGGAGAGCATTCTTTGAGGCTGAATAACCATCACAGATTCTGATTATTACCTAATTTAAGCTTTTTTTTGTTTTCCTCTTGTTCCTAATTTAAGATCGATCCTTTTAGATAACCCAACTGATACTCTCAATTTTCTCTATTGAGGAAACAGACCCCAGAAATGGACATCAGAGGTGGCTGGGGCTTGGTGTTCTGAACACATCTTAAATCCTGGCTCTCCTACTCTCTACTCAGAGCCACGGAGTAGCTCCTCTGTGGTGCCCGTGGCACGGCTAGAAATGGCTCTCGGCGCCTGGGGCTGTCCAGCTGCCCCAGCTGTACAGGCACACCTTCACTAAGACCCAGTCACTTCTCTGAAGACGTTGGTGACTAACGAAGCAACACGTTTCCCTGAAGTCAGAGATATGCTTGCATGTATATATACATATGCACATTCACTCACAAAAAGTTTTAGGTAGACTGCACACTCCTCACCCATTATCGTGGATACACAGTCCTACGCTTCTAATAATGCTTAAGACAGGAATAATTATTATTTTCCTAAAAAATGGTGTAGAAAACCAGCACATCACATGCATGCTGTAATCTTCATTCTGTACAACTCTACTCACACACACTTAGAAGTCTAAAATTGAAGATATAAATATTTCAGAGTAATAATAATCATAATAATTGCAAACACTCTACTTAGAAAAAACTACCTTGTATATTGCCCCATGTTTTGGGGAACTTTCTTCTGTGTTTATGTGCAGCAAACTGCACTGTGTGCCTTCACAAAACACTGTGTAGGAAAGACTTCAGTCAGACACAAAAGATACATGCAAAATTCAGATATTGAGATGGAAACAGTTCTTTTGCATTTTGACAATCTGATCAGAGATTCATATGAGGTATCAGCATAAGAGCTTTGTTTGGTCTGTATATGAACTTTACTACCAATGCAACTTTTGCTGTGGTCATTAAAATACTGTAGCTGAAATTAAATGGCAATTCAGAAGATCCCTGGCCCTGAAATAAACAATCCTGCTGCTCCTATAAACTCATTACTGGTCTTTAGGCATAAAGCATGACTTTTTTTTCTCCTCCTCCTTTTTTTTCGTGTTTCTGAAATACCAAGACAACATATTTGATATGAAATTAATACCAGCTGTTTTTCTAGAATGACTGGTAAAAAAAAATCAAGATTTCTGTATGCATACCAAACAAGAGAAATGTAACAAATATGACAAATAAACGCAACAAATTAAATACTGCTATGTTCCTCCTCTGTTTTTTGAAGTAACAGATAGGTTACTGCTATGCATTATGCTTCAGCCCTGAGTATATGCAGTATTACTTCTCAGAGAGACATGATTATTTCATTGATACCATACTATGAAAACTGGCTCCTACAGGAGCCATCTTGCAAGGAAAATGCCCAAATATGGCTTAGTGGAATCTTAATACCTGGAATATAAAATATTACTGATTACCTGATAGAACCAGCAGCTGCCACTCAAAGGCAAACAAATCACAAGTAACAACCCTATACTCTTGAACTGTACATACTGAACATATACTAAAATACTCAAACTGTATTTTCATAGTCTATACTAGATTTATAAACGACATATCCTATATTTAATTTGTTTCAGAATGATTATTTGTTGAGAACTGATAAATAGAGTTATGTTTCATTGTAAATAACCCTTATTTATTCCAAGCAGAAGCTGACTACAAAGAAGCCAAATAATTTTTTCAGCCCCTCACGAGAAAAATCCACATTTTTACTACCAGTAAAATACTTATCACGGTTAGTGTTGGTTTACTGTGTTATTTATGTATGTCTGAAGGGCTGTAGGCCAGAAAAATGGTTGTACACCAAATATAGGTTAGCCAAGAAAGGGAATGACTGAGGCAGTGTAACGCATGATTTAAGGTACCTGAAGTATTAACACTGGATGGCAATAAGCAACTCTAATAGACTGAGTTTTCAAAGGATGCAGCTAGCGTAGAACAGGAAAAAACTGTGACATTTATAGCCCTGTTGAGGTCAGTAACAAGCTTTCCTCTACCCACAATGGAATTTTTTTCTGCATTATTTTTTTCTCTGCTATTTTTATGTCAGATCAAACAGAATATTGCATGGATACACATGTGTCACATTAATGCATCTAGTCCATTTTTCCATTATATATGCACATGATAAACTTATAGAGTGACCTGAAAAGTCATCTAGAAAACTTTCAGAGTCAGCATATCACTGACGATCTCTCTGGTTTGTACACTTTTTTATCTGTCTGCTTATAAATATTTCTTTCTCTAGATCTGTCTTGTTCATACAGAAGGTTACAGTGCCACAAGTATTCTGTATATCCATATATAAAACCGTAAAATGAGTAGTGTTTTAAACTCACAACTTCATGGTATTTTAATCAAAAGCTATACAGACAAATAGTTTTCCAATGAGATAATGCTTTTTATGTGTATTTAACAATGCCATTCATAAGTAATGACTATATTTTAATTTTCATGCATACATGCAACAGCTAATAAATAAAGAAAAAAAATCTTATATGCACAGTGTTATTCTAGTAGCAACATCCCAATCTAAACAGTTGCATTTCATCTGAGTCTTACGTTAGCATCTTGAAGACCATGCATGCAGTAAGTGGGTTAAGATTAGATAATTACTAGGTCTTGGATAGCAAACTGTCACTTCTCTGGGCTTTCTGAACACTGCTACTGTAAGGCACAAATTTTCTTTTGTTTTTCTTTTGTGTGTTGCAGGAGCCCATGGATAGTTAAGACTGCTTATTTGGGTGGAAGGCAAGAAACCTAACAATATGAGTTATCGACGCAGAATCATAGAATATCTCAAGTCGGAAGGGACCCATAAGGATCATCGAGTGTAACTCCCTGCTCCTTGCAGGACTACCTAAAATTAAACCATATGCCTGAGAGCGTTGTCCAGCTGCTCCTTGAACTCTGACAGGGTTGGTGCCATGACAGCTTCCTTGGGGTTTCTGTTCCAGTGACCGACCACCCTCTCAGCGAAGAACCTTTCCCTAATGTCCAGCCTGAACTTCCCCTGATGCAGCTTCATTCCATTTGCTTGTGTCCTGTTGCTGGTCACCAGAGAGAGGAGATCAGCATCTTCCCCTTCCCATGAGGAAGTTGTAGGCTGCGAGGAGGTCACCCCTCACCTTCTCTGCTTCAAGCTGAACAAACCAAGTGACCTCAGCCGCTCCTTGTACGTCTTGCCCTCAAGACCTTTCACCATCTTGTTTGCCCTCCTCTGGACACACTCCAATAAACATAAATGAAAAATGTAGGTAAGTAGTCCTTCAAGTTGCTACAGGGACTAAAAATAAGTGGTGTTTAATAGGAATAAATAAATTGATTGAAGTAACAGCCATAGACAGAGGAGTAGATATGAAGAAAAACTGGAGATATTGATCTGGATTCTGGTATTTAGACCATGTTTTGACATACGGCATGCTGGTGACCAGGAGTTGTTGCATCTGACTATTTTTTCATTCAAACGGAGGTCAATGACAGCATGAGTACACTCATAGGAAGAAAGGCTCATGACACTCACAATGAAGAGGGGCTGCAGAGAAGATGATTCTTTCAGTCTTTTGATCTTGACTAACCTGAACATGGTATCAGCACCATTGTTTCATCCCTCAACGATGACATGGCAATGTCATCACCTTCCTACGTGAAATAAATAGCAGTACTTCTCTTATTTTGTGAAATAAATATGTACCCCAATTTTACAAACAATTAATTTATTTGCAGTGTTACTATAATCTGAAAGTTATAAAAAAATACTAATACAGATTTAAAAGGAGTAATGAGATGCAAGGATTTTTTTTTTTTTCAATGGGTCCTGGTTACACTGCACATCATGGAAGAGCTCAAAGGGTTTATTACCAGACCATAAACACAGATGTTTTTTGCATAACATAATTACAAATAAGCATTTCCTTTAAAATACAAATTCAGAGATAATAACGAATATACTCTTTTATACTCATTTTCTGTTTCACATGCCGACTCCAAAAGACACATCAGTACTGATGTGACATCATATTGATTTTAATCTGAGTTTGGCTTCAGGCTTTGTATCATATTTTCAGAATTCATTATAAATAATGATTGGTTCGAGTGTGCATTACTCGTGCTTTATGATGGCCAGAGTTAATGGGACTTGCAGCTATTTTAGTTCCTATTATCTTGCTTATCCTGGAGGTTTCTGTCCTCTGGCAATCAAGATAAAGAGGTATTTTGGTCCTCAGAGGGCATTGTTCCTGTAAAAAGGAAGCTATCAATGATGATGATATTGCAAACATGCACAAAGCACCTATCACCATAATGTCTGTGCCTATTTTTCGAAACTTAAAAGTAAATGCAAAAAACATGTTTTCAGATTTGAAGACTGACTACTAGTTTTCTTCCTTCACTTTTGTCATTACACTTGGATAATTATCATCAGTATTGCACACGAGTGCAAACAGTCCAGCAGACCACAAACGGGGAGACACACTTCTCGAGCCTTTCCCAGGGTGCCTGTCACGATATATGGCAAACGGACCTGTTGTATTCTGAGCGCTAAACAGGAGCCAGTGTAGAAAGAAGAACTCCGATAAAAAAAGATGCTTGCCATTTTCTCCTGCTAGCAGTCAGAAGACTAGTAACTCTGTTACGCAATTACACTAAGCTTCAGACTAATCTACATGTTTAAGCCTACAGAGATTGTGTTGTACAGATTGCTACTGCCAGAGAAAAGCATCAGCAGCTGTGGAACAATCCACATTTCAGAAGTGCACGGTTTTTTTGACTAGGTGACAGTAAAACAAATAAATCTGTTCTTACAATAGCTGTTGCCCTCAAGTCGCTTTACCCCAGTGACAAGTTTCTTATGCAGTATAAAACTTGGCCAGCCATTTCAAACATTTCTCTTTGGCAATTAACACAGCTTCTATTTTATCTAAGGTTAATTTAAAAGGTGAGAAATACCATGAATAACAAATATCTGGAAGCCACCTGGGCATAGATAAATCCGACCAATCAATTATATCTTTGCAGGTGCTGAACAACTCCTAAAGAAGCCTGTCTACATATACAAAGACCCAGGACAATACACTCCTCACTTAGAAAATCTAAATTAATACTTGCATTTAGGTGCACTGAAACTGAATCATGTAAGTAACAGATGTGAAGGAAGCACTGGAGGCAACTACTCATAACATGAACAAAAATGTGTTATTCCTTGAAGTCTTTCAGTAGTTTCATAGAAGGTTTGAGTGAGCTTTGAATAGGAGGGACAAGAACTAACTTTCCATGTTTCACCCTAGACAGCTCTTCCACCCCTTGTGATCTTTCCCAAAGGAATAAGCAGAATTATCTTATCAGGGTTCCTATGGCTTCTGTCACAGTGCCACAGTGTCTTCTGATCACAGGTAAAAAGACCTTTTAAACCCAGGTTGCCTGATCTCAATTATAAGTATACACTGTTTTTCCACATCCGAAATCTATGAAATTTGTAGCCTGTGAAACTGAAGATGGGATGCTGCTGAGTTTAAAATAGCAGCTACTGAAATTTCATAAAGATTTTTTTTTTTCCTACGAAGGTAGACTAAGGAAAAAAGAGTGGCATTAAAAAGCAGATCAAGGAATGTTTGAGCATGCTTTGTACTGACAGTTGCCCAGCAGGACTCAGAATTGCATAAGGAAGCCATGGTTTGGTAAATACACACACACACAGAGAGACACAGACATATATATCTCTATGCGTATGTATAGCTCATATAGACTAAAACTACAAATATGGTCTACACTTTAGTTCCTCCAGTTTTATAAACCAGAGATTTTTAAAAGGAAGTTAAAAGAATAAAGACCTCATATTTAGTTAATTATTTATAACTATTATATTCCTGTACATAATGAAACAAAATATACAAATTGGCTCAACATTCAGGCTCACTGGACTTATCTACAGAATAATACAGTCATGTATTTTCATTTTTTAAACACCCTTAGGTTAAACACCAAGATACTGTGTAAAATAAACAGCAAGTAAACAAAACACTTTTTCTCCCCTCAAACTGCAATACTTCAAAATATTTCAGGGCTATGAAAACAGTCCTCACACTGCTAAAAAGTTTATTAACAAACCAGTTTTGTTGTCGTTATTCAGGTAAAATTTCTGGTAGCTTAATACATGCAGCCATCACACAAGATAGTTAGACACGGTGGGATTAAAATAATCCAAAAGAAGATTCTTGAAAAATGGATAGTAAAGTAGTCAGGGGGTAAAAACAATCAAGTTGAACACGCTGACAGGGGGGGATAAGAAAAAAATGTAGGAAAAAAGTCATTCCAAGGAGTAATATTTTAAAGAAAATAAGGCATAATATGTTCAAACAGGCTGGAAAAGGACTGAAGACAGTACACACAAATAATAGAAACTGTCTATAATTAACCAGCCATCTACATCCATGCACCTGAGTAAAATAGATCCCATGTGAACTGGAATAGATCAAGCAAATTATTACTGAAGAAAACCAAACCTGGTAGTGATGGTGCTCTCCACTTTTTCCTCCAAGAGCTACAAAAGAAACTTTCATTTATTGGTTTTCATTCATGTCAGTTCAGTACACATCCTCCTCCCATACAACCTTTCTTTTCTCTTGACTGGAACCATTGCTGATATTACAGCCCTCTGAGTATATCTGGAAGATGTTGCCATGCATTCCAACAAAACAAAACACTCCCAATTAATTTTCAGATCTTTTTTTCCAAGATACAAAAATTGCCTCTGATGGGTACATTTACTCTTGATCAAAGAACATTTTGAAGTACTATGTTTAGTTACTGGAGGCCATGGAAACTGAAAAATGTGAGTTAGGAATATTCACTCAAATGTAATCATTTCCCTCTTTTGAGTTTTTAACTCTCTTCCGACCCTTTCCATTGTTTAAAAGCTTCAATCGATTCTTCGGACCTGATCATGGTGAGCAGTGTAAAAATAGTATTACGTGTTCTGTGACATGTCTACCTGTGAGCAAACACTGGTTTCAACTAGTGAGCCCACAGACGCTCCTATGAAGTTTCAACAGAAAAATCCAATTGCATGCGTTCCTCTGGTATAGATATTGCCATAGTTAACATGATGGCCATAGTTCATGTAACACAACACTGAACCTGCTCTTCTAAGCTATTTCCAAATGAATAATTTTTTTTCAGTGTTTTAAGATCAACAGCAGCATCTGACCAAAGAACATAACATCACCTTCAACGGACATCCCAGGAAATTGGGGAAAACTTATGACTATTACATTTCCCACAAACATTTTATCTGCCTTTCAAATTACAGTGTTGTTTTCATGACACTGGCACCAATGCTTCTTCTATCTAGGTTAAATATCAGAGAATAGGGAGGAGATATTAATGGTACCAACAACAATGAAAGTGCAATAATTTGCCATGTTTTAGAGCTGCATTATAATGTGTAATAGACTTTTTAATAACATGAAATGAGACTGATTTATAAATCTCTCGAATGACATCTGAAAAGGACTTAGATAGGCTGGTAAAAAACAAATGGCAACTAATGTATCTTTCACGTTGGCTGTGGCAGTGATTTACTATGTTGTCTGCAGTGCTAAATATACATCATAAATCCCTCCAACAGAAGCCTTATTATATTCATCCATCTCTTCCCTATGAGCCAACAATTTCTTCTTTCATAAGCTTTATTGTATAAAAAGGAACTCATTATATAAAATAAAATGCAGGCTAAAGCCAGTGATCTTACATTAACCTAATGAGGACTTTATCTAAAGAACACATACTGGAGATACCCTGTGGTTACGTTTTTGTTAAAGACTATTTATCGAGTGACAGCGGGCAAGCTCTTTTTGTGGAAGAAAAAATGATACAGAGCTCTTTATAAACCTGTATCAACCGATCAGTTTTCGGCTTCAGTATAAGCTATTGTTTACAGTCTATTGCATAATGTGAATTGGAAAGATCTCAACAGTTTGTAAAGAAGCGTGACTATAAGGCGGGATCGTTTACTGACTGAGACAATATGAAGTAATTAGAAGAGCAAATGGAACCTTAATGGACAATTAATATCAGTGTGAAGAGGGTCTCCTTTCAGTCAGTCGACAACGAAAACTCAGACATTCAGACCACCGAAGTCCACAGCTGGTGTTTTCAAAGCATCCCATCCGCTGTTCAGCACATGGGTAAGGGCAATAAAGCACTATGATGGGGACATGCTCATTCACAGCAAGCTCCCAGCACTTACTGTCCTGTGAAGACAATTTCATCAGCCACTCGAAGAATGAACCGAAAATTAATCTCTACGAAAACAAGTATTTCAGCAGCAGAAACAATAACCAAATTTCCTTTTTAGCATCAGTTCCCTGATCACTAATCAGAGCATCTCTTTCCTTTCAGTTTCTTGACAGGGGAAAGAGACGTTTTACCCATTCTCCATCCTGAAGGCACAGAGCATATTATTAAGAAGAGATAAAAAGAGACATCAGAAATAAGGCCATCTCCTTCCAGAGTCTTATACGCAAGGCACAGAAGTGTGTGGACGCAGCTTTGGAAGCAGATGACCATCTACTGATGCAGGGTTGAAAGGTCGCTCACTGGTAAAGGCTGGGAGGGGAAGGCATTAGCCTTAACACCACCAAATGGATGTTTGAGGAGGGGGATGTCAGAGGGAAACTACAATCAATGATGCATCACCCAGATCAGAGAGAGACAAGTGAGTTGTGATACAACTGAGAGATGGGCTTGCTCCTCAACAGTCCATCAAAACACTGGAATTTCAGGCACGCAATTAAAGAAAAAAGTTAGCCACCTTCTGCTTTTAATGTATTTGGAATATCTGAGGAGCGACATCCTACGGTCCTGGTTGAAATCTGTACTACCTACCTGTTTTTTCCACTGAGTTTCTTAGGCTGCTGAGGCAGATGGCCATGGTAGTAAACATTCCTCCATTGCTAGCATGGCTGCTTTTGGTCATTTTCCAGAAGAATGCTGTACAACGGACTTCGCCTGCTTGGCAAGATACACTTTTACAGGATTTTGGAATCAGAAGTAGATGACCAGGAACATATTTGTGGCCTTTTAATCTCATCACAGTTTATGCAGAAAAATTACAAAGTCGAAAGAGGTCTACACATATAATTTACAAAATGAAAAATCCTTAGCTTATCTTTTAAATTATTCCACATCTGTTTTAGAGGGATAAATCACATACTTCATTGAAGGACAAGTTTCAAATTTACTTTTAACTACATGTGTCTAGGAGTTATTGGAAAGGAGGTTTGATGGCTATGCTGCAAAATACTTTTGATTTGCTAATGCAGAGTTGTTAATTGAAAAGAAAACTAATGATGTTTTCAGCAGTGACAGTAAGACAATTGCTTCATTCATTAAAAAGGGTTTCTTCTAAGATCATGAAAACAAAACCCAATCCTAGCATTTTACCTGTCTATATGTAACTTTTGGTGTTTGGGATTTACTTCTTTATTTTTAATAGAAACCACCTCAGAAAGATATTTATTTGTGATTTGTTTTCTAAACAAAAGACATCTGATCACCACAGTTCTTGAGGTCTAGAAACATATTATAAGGCATTTCCTCTTCTTAAAAATGGTCTGCATTTCTTTAGAAATGATATTGCTTTTCTCCATATCTTTGCTGTCCTTTTTTTTTTTTTGGGGGGGGGGGGGGAGTGCAGGAAAAGACACCAAAACATAATAGTTCTTATATTTCATCTTTCTACTCTTTCTTATTTTTCCTACCCACTTCTGCAACTAAGAAATGAAATGTACTAACGGTTCTAAATGGGTTTAAGCCACACTCGCTCTTTATTTTCCTAACACCTTTCTGCCTGTTGCTTGTTATTTCTCTTTACATTACATTCCCTAAATAATGAAGATTAGAGACTGGTACTAAGTATAAAAAACATGCATATAACAATCACATATTATTTCTATTTCCAGTAGCTAAACAAAACAACTGTGGTTTTGCCTTGTCCCTGAAGAAAAGGAAGGAATACAGCAATCAGTAGATCCCAAATTTGTATCCTTCATGGCATAAATACATACTCAAATTCTATGACCACAGTTAGAATGTTTAATATAGGCGATCGATTGTAATTCATGCAAGCAAAATAACGCATGTTGGCATCACACATATATAAGAGAAATTGGAGACAAAAATGGTATCTGTCTATATTACAGAGCAGTGTTATGGGAAAAGTCTTGGTAACCTTCCCCCCTTAAGCCTGCACTGCTTATATAACACACTTCATACAGACTTTTTTTTTTTTCCCCAAATAAAGACTTCTTTCTTCTTGTATTGCAACAAAAGTGCCACGAAAAGGCATATAAAACGTTTTGAATACTACAATATCCAACGTTCAGTTGCTGTTCAATCTGATCTTCCCACTATTCTGCCAAAAAAAATTTCAAGCACTTCTCAAAATCTTTAGCTTTATAATAGACATGACATCATTTTATTTGGCAATTACTTCATTTGTGTGTCTGTCCATCTCCTTGCTATATTTCAAATAAATTAGAAAACAAAGCTAGAAACATAACACAACTGTGGAATCTGCTGTGCCACGAATTACCAATACTCTCAAAAGAGAGGTGGGGTGCAAAATTGCTGCTTTTACTATTACGGTTATATGTTCAAGGCACCAACGCTCCCCGAAGGACTTAATAAGAACAGCAAACTTTATTATACTTAAATGAATTTTAAAAAGGAGGAAGGAAAGCATCTCATTTCCCAGAAAGAGAAAGTTAAGATTGGAAATAAGAAGTGGAATCGTTCGCTTAAATACGAGAGACAACCCTCTCCACAAACAACCCTGAAGTCCAAGCACATAGATTATAAATAAACTGCACAGAAATCAAGAACATTATTCCAAGTATGTGCTTGCTCACTGTCATTTGTCTCTCAAATCACCTCTTCCCTTGACTGCTTTCACTTATTGAAACTTTTTCTCCATAAAATTTCCATACCATATGACATCATGCCCAGTATATAAACTGGGGGGAGTTGGCGGGGGGAGGAGGATCGCTGCTCGGGAACTAACTGGGCATCGGTCAGTGAGTGGTAAGCAATTGCATTGTGCATCGCTTGTTTTGTATATTCCAATCCTTTTATTATTTTTTTTTCATTATTGTTATTATTATCATTATTAGATTCTTCCTTTCTGTCCTATTAAACTGTTCTTATCTCAATCCATAAGTTTGGGGGTCTTTTTTCCCCCGATTCTCTCCCCCATTCCACTGGGAGGGGAAAGTGAGCGAGCAGCTGCGTGGTACTTAGTTGCTGGCTGGGGTTAAACCACGACAATAAGAGACAATGATTGCTGGGACAGGGATTCTTTGTATTTTATCACTTCCAAAGTTACTGGCACAGCAGGCTCCCAATTCCTGACCACTGCCATAAGTATACTAACGTTCTAGGGAGTAAGAAATAAAAGAAGTAGAGCAAACCCCAAACCGGACATTTTTTAAGAGTATATGTGAATGTATGAATATCTTTGCCATTAAAATATGCTTGATCTCTAATATCCACAGTACTACTTCTTATAAGCCTACAAGAAGGATGTGTATTTCCGGGTCTCTCACAGGTTTCAAAGAACACTGGAGCAAATAAATGCTTGCAAATAAATGATAAAAATCGCATTAAAAGTTCTCCTGACTGTTGTTATGTTGGCTCACCACATGCTCAGGATAGGATTAGTCTCACTTAACCTCAGGCAAGTGCGGTACAGATGCCTACATCTGAACCCCACCTTCTTTGGTAGTCAATAGAAACAGATTGACACTTCCAGGGAATAATTCATCTCTTTCTAGAAGACGTCTCAGATAAGCTGTGCCCTAAAAGTGCCTGTATCTCTTCATTCACTGTAAGGAAAACATGGCATCACCCCAGACACAGGTGTCTATACTCACATCTATATTCGCTAAACCGAATTCTTACCCAGAAAGGCTAACATTTCTCAAGGATTTACCAGCTGTTTGTAGATCATTTGTGAACACTAAGAAAGAATCATCACAGCATGACCGCATTATCCGAACGGGGAAACTACAAAGTATTCCTATACATTCCCCAAAGAAGAAACTATGGATAGTGACCTTTCTGCCATGACCTGCACATGAAATACTTGTTTACTTAAATGTTTTATCAAAGAATTGCAACTAACTGGTAAATTTTTCACAAATGGGCAAGAAGCAGGATTATTTGCTCGAATATAGAGTTCATCAGAAGGTGTAAAAGCACTTTTATGAATCTGCTTTTCACAACTTTCCTGTGAAAAGGAGATTATGACAGTTTTACAGATGGGTACATTTTAGTACAGAAATATGAAGTGTAAAGCCTAGCTAACAGGGCAAGTTATCAGCAAAGCTAGGTAAGTACCAATTTTCCTTTCTGTCCTGCTCTGTGAATGCTATGTGACACTGACTTTCTGGAAATTATACTTTACAGAATCTCTCTCACAAAGAAAAAAGAAGGGGAAAAAAAAAGCCAGTCTTTTCCCCTTCCCAAGTTTTAGTTAAATGTGCACTCTTTAATATTTAAAAATGAACTTAGAACCAGTTCACTAAATTCATATGCTTTGAATATTCTCTCAAACTGATTCATAAAGCATGAGATAACTAATTCACTGACCTTAACTCCATGATGAATGTGCTAAACTTTATCAGTCATACCTTGTGCTGCAGGAGCTCTTCCACTCGAATAGCAAATATACTCTGCCTTCCTTCATGTTTGAATGGTATCAGCAAAGAAAGAGTTGTCTGCTTGATTTGAGTTCATAAGTCATTCTTCAAAGTGCTCTGATTTTTTCCCCTCTCACCCTCTCATATTTTCTCTGGCTGTTCTCGGTGCATTTGGACTGGGTCATTAGAATAGGTTATGCTGGCAAAGCCTCACCTAGTCAAAGGATGTCGGGTTCTTCATGGCAAATACGTTCTAGTGAAATACAATTTAAAACAAAACCATAAACTTTTTTATAGGGCTGTCTGCATCTGACAAAACGTAGCTAGAGTATGTTATTACATACTGTAATATCTAGTTATTGCCTGCTCATTTTGGATTTTACCTGTGCTTGGCAGACGCAAAACTGGCATAAAAGGTGACAGTTCACAGGTTGCACTGGCTCCCTACCTACAAGGCTGACCTCCCTCTGAAAATACAGTATTTGCTCTTGCCAGTGATAGGAAGGAATTCCAAGGGATTATTTTGTTTTCTTCTTGTTGCTAATTTACCTTTCCTATTCTCAGACTACAGCATGTGTCTTTCACCATATGAGATTTCAAAAAAAAGTTATCCTATCATTTACTCTTTGCCAGCATAATACTATAGAGGGGAAGGGTGGAAATGTTTGTGGTTTGGGTTTTTTTGTTTTGGTTTGGTTTTTTTAGAAAAAAAAACAGTTAATAAATAATCTTAAATGAAAGTATGAAAGTAGTAGCACATTCTTTTATTCTTTCAGTTATTCACTGTACTTCTGATAAATTTCATGTGCAATTCGAAGGGGACCGACAAAGTTCTCTGCTACCCTAGATCCATGCTCTAGAGAGTTCCATCTTTAGTTGAATTTCTATATGATCCGGAACTTCAGAAAACCAAAAGGTATTGAAAAATAATGCACTGAATAAATAGAAAAATACTGAAAAAGAGCTTAAAGTTTAAAATAGATGAAGAAAGTAATGACCTCAGATCTCATTAGCAAAATTAGCTGGGAAAGAGCTGATGGAAAAAAAGAATATTAGTTATTGAGCTTTTTTGTTTCTTTCTATCGACAGCTACATTTGAAGTCAACCAACAGAAATAATCCACACGCTTGTGAGTGAAGTTCTTTTATAGAAATATAAATATCATCCTTCTTTGTCTCTATTTTAATTAATTTTTAAAAAGCTTAAGATACCAATTATCTTTTTTGCATCTTGGAAAGGTTACAGATATTCTTTCTGCAACTTGAATTTATGCAATCTCTTAAAACAAAAGAAAAAAGAAAAGAAAGAAAAAAAGAGAAGAAAAAAGAGAAGCTGTCCTAGAATATTTTACTAGCTTAGGAATAAGTGTTTTCATGAAACTAACATTATTTATTCACATACCTTTTTATCCTCTGTTCAGAAGGAGTAGAGAAAAGTCCTATTTTCCATTTGTGATGGAGACAGAAAAAAGAACCACACATTCTTTAGTATCATTTCTGCCTCTATCTTCAAAGGACTTCAGGATTTAGACTGAGAATAATTTAAATGGTGAAGCACTAAGCCGAGGATTAGTATCAAGAATTCTACATATCAGAAAAATGCAACTGTCCATCACAGGAGTAATGCTCAGTGGGCAAGAGGCAAAGTGACCCTGGGGCTGGTCTAAAAAACTCATAGAACACCTAAGAACTACCACGAGCTTCACCACTTTATGTTCCAAGATCAAGAAATACTTTTCAACTTTTCTTTCTCAGAGCTACACAGCACATCGTACACAACTGAAACACAGAACCAAACCAGCATGCAATTCTATTCCCAGGAGGGAGCGGGGGTGAAAAAGGAAGGCAGGCTGGATGGACAGAAACCTGCATACAAAACACGTTTATCGTGTTGTGATTCAACTGTGCTGAGGAAAGGTGCTCAGATATCAAGATGAAGGGTGCAGAATAAAAACCCCACACAAACCAGCAGATCTTTTAGTAACCCCTAAGACACACATGTAAACATACCTACCCAGCGATGTCACCAGACTTGCATACACCTCGACCTTTTGAGTGCTCGAAGTCACCAACAGACGGCTTTAGTAAATTTCATATTTAACATATTTGATCTCTTACAGAAACAGTGTCCTACAGTTCACTTGTCAAAGAGGGATAATAATTACAGAGATGTGTCTTACATCATGGTTACTCTGCCAGATGAATTTCTCAGACACTAATCTTATGCACTGAGTACATTTACTTGAAGCTTTATTTAAAGTGTTTCTTCTGACAGGCTCTATCAGCAGAAGTAACTGTCATAACTACAGCTAAACTATAAATGCTGTCTCCCAGAGAGCAACCCCTAAATCAATATTAAGAAGTAAGCTACAAAAGGTCGCAGAAAAAGCCTATACTGCTGCAATATTGATGGGGGGGAAATATGTAATTGGCTCCCTTGAAAGCCTTATCAGATGACAAATATTAGTTCACATAAAATTGTCCAATTAGGAAGAAAGTAAGGAAAAGAATAATTTTCCCTAAGGTTTTTGGTTAAGTTTTTTCTCCTGTTAAATATCACCAATACAAGTATCATTGGCAATTATTACTGAGGTAATGCATTATCTCATTTTTGAAAGCACATTTCAGCTTACAAAACGAGGTTTCAGGATTGCTAAGTATTTTTTTTCCTAAAATTTTCCATTTTTTCTACCAATGAAGAGAAATTATTGGATAGCACCACAACAAAAATAACTTACATGCATGACTACACAAAGCTTAAGAAGAAGGAAGAACAAAATACTTGACATTGCACAGCACAGATGAATTTCAATTCGCCTACACAGTTGGAGCTACAGGAGAAGAATTTTTGTGTGCGTGTGAATAAAGCTACAGTTTTAGATGTGGGTTTTACTTGATAGTCATGGTATTTGAATCAGTCATTCAAGTTATTCAATCATTTACAGCCACTGAAATTTGTCTGCACTGCAAGTCACCATGAGGTATGTAGACTCTAGACTCAGTTTTCCCTCCCCCTGCACTTAAGTAGTCATTTATACAACTGTCACAATAAACAACATGACTTAAACATGGTGCACAAGCAAAACACCAGGTTTTGAGGGACTTGCAAGGCCAGCGTTAGCAAAAACAGGGCATTCCCTATGAGAAATTTCAAAGTTGTGATAAAGCAGCATTTTCTAATGAGAAATTTGAGGATTTTTACTCAGCTCTACTCACACCTGGTAGAAAACTTTTTAGAATGGTTGTTCTGCTGATGTATGTTTAAATTTCCTTGTTCTAAATACATAGGTTAGGAATGAAGAAATAAAAAAGTCCACAAAACAGTTGGGGGTGGGGAATAAAAAGTACTGCATTTCTGTGGTTCACTGATTCAATTAATGTTGCGTTTTGATATGTTTTTCATAGCAGATATGTAACCACCTAAAGAATGCATAACTAGCCTGAACTTCTCAATCATGTCACTGAATGGCTTAAAAAAAGATTTAATTTTCACTTGAAAAATACAGGCTTTGAATACACACTATAATT